>NC_071353.1:18354166-19050833 GCF_943734655.1 Sabethes cyaneus
AAACCAATCATTTTGTGTACTTCGAGGCTCAATACCTCTCCGATTGCCGAGCGTATTCCGCCCCAACCGTCTTCGAGGTTTGAAGCACGTAGCTCTTCGGAAGAAGGCAGTGCCTCCTTCAGTATTCCAGCGAAGTTCTCGGCAGCTTGCGGGTTATGTTCAGTCGAGAAGGGCGGCTTGGACCTGTCTGGTATACGGTGGACAGCTTTGAGCGCACATGTGCTGCTACTAGGTAATGGTCAGAATCGATATCCGCACCCCGACGGGAGCGTACGTTCGTGATGTTAGAGAAAAACCGGCCCTCTATGAGAACGTGGTCAATTTGGTCCATTGTACGTTGGACAGGTGATCTCCAGGTGGCTTTGTGGATATCCTTGCGCGGGAAAAAGGTGCTTCGGATCACCAGGCCTCGGGAAGCTGCGAAGTTTATACATCGTTGGCCGTTATCGTTTGTGTCGGTGTGCAGGCTATGGGGTCCTACCTTTGGGATCTTTACATTTCTTCCCTACCGACCTGGGCATTTATATCCCCGATGACGATCTTGACGTCCCGTGACGAGCAGCTGTCGGCTATTGTATGGCTGGAACAATGGAACAAGCGCTTGTTACGCTGTTATACTACAAAAACGTTTTTTGGGTATCAACAGGCTTCACAGCCGATGTTTGGTGAAGTACAGGACAATTACGGGGCTAGTGCAATGAATCACTGGACTTGGGGAACTTCAAACTTCGAAGGTAAATCTAGATTTATAACAGCTCATCGTAATTTTGAGGTATTTTGTAATTTAATTTAATTTTAGCTCATGATACGATTCTATAGTAGGGACAGAACAGAAGTGAAAGTTGGAATGCTACCCTTCTATCAGGTATTAATCAACTCGGCGGAAGACGGGTTGCATTTTGTCGTATAGAACAGAGTAATATGCGGAGCGAGCGCTCTGCATGTTGCTATGCTAGTCCGGCGGAACAAAGAAATGAAATCAGAGATCTTCACTGCCGACGGATACCCGCCATGGCTTTCACCTGTCGCCAGGACAGGTTCTCGTCAACAACCCGGACTTCGTCTGCTAAGCTGCGTCGCCATGAGCCTCTGCTACATTGTCCTTGGGGATTCCAGTCGAGTGCTTCTCTGCAGATCTCGTACGCTTCTCTCCTCAAGGTGTGTCCGATCCACTTCCACCTACGTTCTCGAATTTCTAACATCGCATTGTTGAGAGTTCTACTTCTGTTCTGTGTTGGTAATCTATTTTATTATTTTGTGCCAGAAATACAAGCAAACTAGACGGAAATCGGTCCATGGTCGTATAAGGACAGGAATTGTTGGCACTAGGAATAGCTTTGCTAGCCTAGATATCTGTTACCAGGTCAGAGGCGGCTATAGACGGTGTTATCACTACAATGCGGATCTCCGTTTTTTCACCAAGTGCGCGTCTGCATTCCATGTTAGGCCCAGCTGCCAACAGCGTTTGACTTCGGGAACGAAATAAGGACGTGGAATGGAAGCTTTTGCAACTGCAGATTACTGAATTACGTAAGCGGCAGTTAAATAGTTTGGCATCGTAGCAATGCAGGAGAACTGTGTCAAGCTGAGAAATTGTGGAAGATCCATGGAGGCAAGAATCGGTTTTATCAGAGCGGTGGAGCTTCCAACAAGAATGTTTTTATCGATGCCCGAGTTCTCGCGATCATTACCGCCTGCTGGGTGCAGAATGACTCAGGTCATTACTTAGTAGCAATATACTTACTTTAGTGGCGACGGTTCGCTATCGATTCTGCGCCGAACGAATTCTTCAGTGCTGTCGGTCCTAAGTCCTCCAATCTCTGCGAACACCAGCTGAACGTGATTTGTCTTCGGCAGCACACATCCAACGGGTGCGGGGTCTACCCCGAAGTCAACGACCTCTTCCTAGTTCTCTACTGAAATTTGTTTTGGCTACAATGCCTGCCACATTGTACTACCTTTACTATATCAGCATATTTGTATACTTGACACAGCTCCTGGTTAATGTTTCTGCGGTACTTTTTACCACCAAGTATTGGTTACAGATCAAAAGCCGCAAGCACTTGTCGATTAGTTTCCTTCAGTGTCCATGATTCAAGTCCGTAATGGACCGTAAATGGAGAACTAGCGTTCTGTAGAGCGCCAGTTTTGTGCGAATTTGCATACTAATGGACTTCTGTTGGCTACGTAATCCGTAGAAAGCCCAATTCGTGGCAGTAATTAGTCATTTTACTTGGCGACTTACATTACATTGTTGTCCCATTTCACAAACGTATCAAGGTATATGATATCTTCGAGAACTAGATATCGTTCCCCATCTAGCTCCACCTCGGCACCAACACCATTTGGACTCCCACGTTCTATTCCAGCAATCATGTACTTCGTTTTGGCGGTGTAAATGGTAAATCTCAATCTCGCTTCTTTCCGTTTAAAAGGCTTCTTCCATTGCTCTACGGTTGATTCCGATAATATCGACGTCATCCGCAAAAGCAGGAAGCATGTTAGATTCCACGATGATAGACTCGTTCCTTTCCACGTTTGCTCTTCATATTGCACCTTCCAAGACAATGTTGAATAGCAGGTTAGAGAGTGCATCCCCTTGCTTCAGTCCATCCAACGTCATGAAAGTGGTTGAGGTCTCACCCGCTATTCTAACGCATAATTTTGACCCATCCACCGTCGCATGGGTTAGCGTAATTAGTTTCATTGGAAAACCATGTTCTAGCATTATCTGCCACAGCTCATTCATTTCGTTTGACTGAATCGTACGCCGCCTTAAAGTTCACAAACAGATAATGAGCCTGCAAGTTGTACTCCCGGAACTTGTCTAGTAACTGACCCAGTGTAAACATCTGTTCCATCGTGGAGCGACTCATACGAAAACCAGCTTGGCAATCACCGACGAACAACTTCGCTAACGGTTTCAGTCGACCGCGGAGCACTTTATAGGCAGAATCGAGTTGAAAAATGCGGACATCCAAACACTCCTCAGAAATCTGCTCTTCATTCTAGATCATGACAATGATCCAGTTGATAGCTTCGTACGCCCGCAGTTCTCCGCAGTAGCCTTACCGTTTTTCAGCTCACTGATTGCCTTCATAACCTTCTTCTGTGTTGATGGATCCACAGTTTGGCCATCGTTCACAATTCTTATTCTGTTCCTACTGATCTCCGCATTTATCTCGCCATATAATGGCGTCGCCAGCACTGTCGTTTTACGTCACAGGCAAAATTCCTGCACCTCATAGTTTTATACAAAATTCGTGTGTTGTGGCTTGTGGGTGTAGCAAAGGGTGAACATGCACATTCCATAACCTTTGTTCACCAACTCCTATCCCTACGTCCACGTGGTGCCGGCTGGGGTACGCAACCTCGGTTGTCGGACGATAACAGGGAGGGGGGCACAGCAGCTCCCGCCCACCTCAAGATGGCAGTCCCGTCAGCGGAACCTTAGGTTAACAGCCTACTGTACCGGCAAACAAAAAGTTAATGAAAATGGAAGAATAAATCTATTTGGATTATTGGCAACGACGTGTAACTTAAAGACACGGACACGAATCGGAATGTGGAATATACTGACCCTTGCAGAGCAAGTTGGCTCAACTTGCAAGGGAAGTTGGCCGCCTGAAGCTTGAAATCCTGGGGCAGAGCGAGGTCCGCTGGCTGGGTACTGGGGAACACAAGACATCATTCGGGCAAGTCTTGCTCTACTCTGGCATACGAGGTGAAAATGCTACTCGAGAAAGAGGAGTTGGATTCCTACTGAGCCCAGAGCCACATGCGGCCCTGATGACGTGGGAACCGATAAACGAAAGAATAATCGTTGCCAGATTCAGAACACGGGTTAGAAACCTTACAGCAATCCAGTGCTATGCGCCAACAGATGCTGCCGACCTGCAGGAGAAAGAGAGTTTCTTCAGTCAGCTGAACAGCTTGTGTTGAGAAAATCCCGAAGGGGAACATCCAAATCCACTTGGGTGACTTCAATGCGAAGATTGGCTCAAACAATGCGGAGGATCTTAAACGTGTCATGGGACGCCATGGCATAGGAGAGATGAACGAAAACGGCCGAACCGAAAACCAAATCGACCACATCTGTATCAGCTGAAAACGGCGAAGGAGCCTTCTTGATGTATGCAACAAACGCAGCGCTGATATTGCGTCCAACTATCATCTTGTTATCGGTGAGATACGTTTGCGCATCGCACGTGTCCAACGACGGGAGGAGAAAGTTGAGTGCCGTTACGAGGTCCGCTGATTAAAGATTCCTGAGGCGAAAAGGGCTTTTGTCGAACAACTTGGATCCCGAGCCTCGGAGTTGCCACCTGGTGGAACCGTTGAAGAGCATTGGACCGGCATCAAGAACGCCTTCATCACGACCAGTAACGAAACCCTCGGCAAAGTGTGCAGCGGCCGGAGGGAGTGGATTTCGGATGAAACTTGGAAGATGATCGACGCGTGGAGAGAGGCGAAAGCCGGCATTGAGCGTGAACCATGTCGGCTACGACAGCTGCCCGTCAACGATTCGTCGAACTGGAGAGGGCTGTTAAACGAGCTTGTAGGAGGGACAAGAAAGCCTGGACTAACTCCCTAGCCGAACAAGGGGAAACCACCGCCGCCAATGGTGATATCCATTTGTTGTACTTAGTGGTGCCAGGATCAATACAATTATGCCGCTAAAGGACAGAGCTGGTTAGCTACTAACTGACCGTACAGAACAGCTTCAGCGATGGACTGAACATTTTGAACAACTCTTCCTAGATTTAAATATCACAGACCTACAAAACCAGCAGCGTATGACACCTACAGTTCGTAGAATTAATTGCGTCAACTCGGAGGCACCATCGCTGGATGAAATTGTAACCGCCGTCAAGAGTATGAAATCCAATAGAGCGCCAGGGATAGACTATATTTCAACCGAAATGCTCAAAGCTGACCCGTCTTTGTCAGCCCAGATGATGATGCATCAGATTTTCAGCAATATATTGGAAATATATGCGACAACTGGCGTGACATCACCTTGCTCTGTATTACTCTCAAAGTACTCTGTAAGGTAATCCTTAACCGGATCCAGGAGAAGATTGACGCTACTCTCCGGCGGCAGTAAGCTGCATTCCGTGCTGGCCGATCATGTGTAGACCGTATCACAGCGTTCCGCATTATATTGGAGCAGCTCAACGAATTCCAGTACTCTCTTCTGCTGGTGTTCGTTGACTTCGAAAAGGTATTCGACCGACTAAACCACGAAAACATTTAGGGCGCATTTAGGTGCAGAGGAGTTCCAGATAAGCTAGTCCATCTCATCGAGGCTCACTACACTCACTACGTTCTCGTGCAAGGTTTTGCACAACGGCGCCTTGTTCGACCGTACTGGCATCAGACAGGGCTGCATTTTATCGCCGCTTCTGTTTCGTGAATCGCTCTTCTACACCAGCGCAGCGATCAGGAGCTCATTGCACTCGCGTTTTTTAGGCGATGGATTCTTTTTTCCGTAGCTCTAGTCACGTCATACCTTTCTATTTTGTGACGTGCAACCGTAATGAGCATGCGACTCCTGACCTGGTTCTTTTCATCTGTTACTCCCTGCCATTCGATATCAAACCAGCTGTAACGCTGTCTTCCACGCATTGATACTACCACCTCTCTCGCCGTTGTTTCAATGGCACCTTGGATGTTCCTCCAAAACCCACTTATCCCTTTTTTCCTGCTATTCTGCGATTTGTTGATCAAGTTTTCTGGCGTATTCCGCGGCCACGTCATCTGCCATCAACCCGTTGGATGTTGAAATGCAGCGTTCTCAGTGCGAGCGTTCGCCGTGTTTGACAACCTTGCGCGAATCTTACACGAGATAGGGGTCAGAGCCGATTTTTGGTCTCCAAAAAGACCGCACATCGATGACATTCGACAAGTGTCAACTGCCAATCAGGACATGATCGATCTGGGAGCTAGAGTCTCCATTTGGATGCCTCCAGGTATGTTTCTGAATCTGAGACGTGAAAAGTAGGCACAACAGATGGCCATTCATCTGACCGCATCAAAGTTTATGACCCTTAGACCGTTATCATTGGTTCACAGGTGAAGGCTGTGGGTTCCAATGAAAGGACGAAGAAACATCTCCCTCCCGATCTACGCGTTTCATCTCCGATGATGATTTTTACGTCGTGTTTTTGGGCACCATTCATAGGCCCTCTCGAGCTGTCGTAGAATTGGTCCTTAGTATCATCGGATTTATTATTTGACGGCGCGTAGACCAAACCTCGTGTTTTTTTTGTATAGGCTTATTACTTTGACCACAACATTATTGATCTATTGTAATGTTGCCCGGGTGTATGCTGTATTCTGCACTGCATTTCTGTGCTTTATCGTTATTGAGTAAACGATAAGCTTATATTTTTTTTATGCGTGCTTATGTGTTGAGGGTTTTACCCATGCTTCGATGCATGTCCTACTATACCAAACCTGTTTCGCCTCGTTATAGTTAGCACTGATGAGTCCTCCTGAGGTTCAAAACCATTACCTCATTAGGTGCTCATACCAGTATACTAACCATAAGAAGCGTCTTCGGGATAATGTAGAACTCAGCATGAAAAAAGGGTAAACCTCGTGTTTTTAGTCTTGACCTTGAAACGCGGTCAGACATATATTAATTTTTTTTGAAACGGTGGTTCTACAATTGATGAAGAGACGGTAGGGGAAAGTAATGAAGAATTTTTGAATGCAGGGGAAAGAGTGGAAATGCTACGCTTAACAAGATGTCGTTGTGACTCCTACCTTTTGCCCAATGCTGGAAGGTGCGTAGATGTTAGTTATTCTGACGTTGAAGAATTTACCCTTAATTCTCAACACACATATACGGTCATCTACGGACCTCCACCGGATAACGCGTTGCTATTGCTTTCCCTACAATACGAAACCGACTCCATGTTCTACCTTTCTACCGCCACTGTAGTAGATGTGGTATGTGGGCTGTGCCCTATTCCGATTGATCAGTTCCGTATTTCAGTGTTACTGCGGTATACTACTTTACCGGGGTCATGATAACTCCGAGACCGACGCTGTTTGAGCCACCCCTCACCTGCTAGCCTAGCTGCTTCAGTATGTTCGTGGAGTATTTTCTGGTATGACAATTTATCGTCATCATTTGACCTAGATCTGCGAGGAAGTGCTAGGTAGGGGCTTGAGAGAGCCAGAGCTATATTTGACGCAGAACACTCTTCTTGTTGCATACCCACAGCAGTAGTAGCAATCAACAAAGATAAAGACGAGACAGAGAAACCTGATCACAAGCATGCGCACCATAATGGTGATATTATAGAGAGACACGGAAACCAGGTTGGGAGTGTTCACAAACGATAGTAGTGTCCCAACTCCCGTTCTCAAGGAGATTCGGCGAGGATTCGGGCTGCCGGAAAAGACCGCCTTCCGACAGCACAGTACTGTACAAACGTGCTTAGGAACCACTAATACCGAAACTTTAATGGAAGATTTCCAGTATTTGGGGGAGAAACAATTCGAGGAATGGATAGAAGGAAAGTTATGTCGTCTATCTCCAATTGTTAGAAAATTCATAAGACAGCCACCAGTAGGATGAGATTCCCATCGCGCACTTGGCGAAAGTGGGAAGGTTCCGGTGGGCCAACCATGTCGCGAGAATGCCGGATAACAGTTCGATAAAATCTGTTCTCTTCAAGATTTCCATCGTCCAAGGAATTGCTTGCAGACGAGTAGCTCAGGATCGAGCGGAGTGGAGAAATTAGTATTTATAATCCGGCATAATCTCGTGTATTTGTAAGAAGCGATTCACCAAATAATTGCAAGGCCTCGTATCAAACCTACCGCCAGTTTATTCATCCCAACCAGCAATGATCATCAAAAAAAGTATTCGAATAAACTTCGCAAATATCAAAACGATAATCATTAATACATCCACTTTCATTATATTGCAAGCATTCTGGCATAATACATACAATAAAATCGAAATCAACAAGCGAACACAACAGTGGCTTCTGGCTAATGTCAGCTCTCTCACGTTTTCGGCAAATAAAATTAGAGGACTGCTTTTCGTTCCCCCTTTTCGCTTTTACACACTCCAGGACGCAAAACGTGGTGGAACGTATAAAACATTGCACCCGTGTAAAAGATTGAGTGTGTAGCTTATGACAAGCCAAGGAAATATTGTTTCCCGGCAATGCTGGGTTGGATGGAGGAGGGATGAAGGGATACGGCAAGTGTCAAAAGCGGCGAACGAAAGATACAAGCGATATTTATATGTAACTTAATCAAGTTCTCATCATTTAACGATTAAACGAGGGTCTTTTGTTGAGAACTCTATAAATCTAGTCTCTGGTGTACAATATTTATACATAGTGCGAGCATTTCTACCGGCGCGGCGTCTGGCGGGCAGAGAGGCGCGCAATCGCTTGCTTTTTGTTTTTATGAGCCCGCGTCAGCCAGCAGTAGGCGGTGAGTGAGGAGGGCCCATTTCAAGGGGTGTGTGGAACATACTGACAATAGTAGAGTAATGGGGCTACCCATTTTCCCAGCATGATGCCGTGGCCGTTGGCGGTGGGAATAGGCGTACAACTTGTTTGATGATTCTATCGGCTGCGGTCCCGCGGGAGTTGAAAGCAGTAATTTCACTGCATTTGGCTTGGAATGGTTCAGGTGGCGGTAGATTGGGTGCACTGGCAATTGGTTTGCCAGCCACTGGAATAAGGAAGCGAAGCGAAGAGCAGTATCAGTTAAATGTGTTAAAATGAAGTTAGTAAGGCCTTGGCATGCCAGGGTGTTTCCTAATTATATCCATCAATTATTTCCGCAAAACATCCAAAACATGTATATAAGCATGTTCTAGTGACTAAATTTTAAAATGCTTAAATCGATTTATACATTTGTTTACATTATTAACAGGTTAGTACCATGTCCTAATGATGTTTGAATTAATTTTATAATTGTCTTAAAATTACGCTTGATTACTTCTCTGGACAAATTAAAGTCAAACCCATGTGCAACTCTATTAAATAGCGAAGGAATCCCAGCGGTACTACCATATATGCCGTGATTCGTCAGCCGTGCGGGAGGTTGTAGAAATGTTTGACTTCGCAGAGTTTTGAGTTGTATCTGTGGCCGAATACTGTTGAGCAATGCTAGGCACTCTGTTCTAGCAATCAGGAACTCAGACACGAGAAAAGAACGGGCACCAGGAGCGGTTACTATGGAAGCCACCACGGTTGTTTGCTGGTTGAGTGGAAAAATGCAAACATTGTTTATTTTTCGCAGACCAGCCGAAAAGGAATTTAGTTATACGGAATCGCAGTTTTGTGACTATTCTTTGCTGAAATATTGTCACATTAATCCAGTGAAAAGATTATTTTACAAAATGATTTCTAACCAGCAAACAACCGTCGTGGCTTCCCTAGTAACCGAGGTAACCGCTCCTGCATTGAATGTCAAAACCGAGCTGTGCCCTACAGAAAGTTGTAACCATCAGCCGCCATCATTACTCGAGGAAAGCTGGGTAGTCGACGAAGAACCAACGGGGAACTTTCAGTTTAAAGTTCACATCATTGACGTATAGAGTAGGGCGGGGCATAAGTGCGATGTTTGAAGTTGTCATCAATTTTCGTGAGATGTAAAGAAGGACAACAACATAATATATTTTATAGTGATGCAGTAACTCAATGTCTTCACATTCAACTATAAATCATCTGCGATAATAGTGTTTTGCAAAATAAATTCTTCTTTCTTCTGATCAAGTGCTGATTCGCACTTTTACCCCACTAGCGGGGCAAAAGTGCGAATACCGCGGGGCAAAAGTTCGAAGCTAGAATCCATGAAATTAGCCCAGCAGTAGTTAACAAAACCATATTATCTTCAATCAGCGTTATGTTTCTGTAAGGGATATTCTCAATTTGCACCTTTTCTATTTTGCGCTGGTGTATTGCAGGCTCCGTTAGATCGAAACTTTTCAAAACGTTTGTTTTTTGTTTCATCAGTGTAAACACATTGTTTTTCTTCGGCCAACATCTGTAGAGCACACAGTTTTCTGCAGATTTTTCATTTCTAGTATCTGTAAGATAGTGCCTAAAGCTGTATATAATTAGCTATACATTTTTGCCTCGTCCATGAATCGCACTTTTGCCCCGTCCGTGAATCGAACTTTTACCCCGCTAGGCGCTTGATGGGGTTAGATTAAATTACGGAAAAGCGAAATATATTTTTTAAATTATTTTCACCGTATTTTCAAAACAGATATGTGAGTGATGTAAAACGTTGCTACAAATTTTCAACAAGTAATATCCTCCTGTTGATATCGTATCTGCTGTATAACAAAAAATTACACCAAAACCGCCCTAAAATAACATTTGCACATAACTCAGCAACTATGCTTCGTAAGCAACCAAAGTTTACGTTGAATTCAAGCTGTCAAATAGTCGCCTATCCATGTCAATGTAGAAAATTTACTCGGAATCTGCACCGATAAATCACTGAATAGCACTTTTACCCCTCCTTACTCTAAAAGGAATATCAATGGTCTTAGAAGGCTGCCTTCATGGTTAATGCTATCGAAGGTCAAAATAAATTGCATCAGTTTGTTTGGTTGGAGTGATTATAGCCCTATGTTATATAAGAAGTAAACGATAAAAGATTTGTCACAGTAGAGCGATTTGACATACATCCATCCTGATCTGCTATCTTCAACAATGCATTGTCCATGCGGTCCTGTATTGCGGTCCAATACAGCAAGCTCAAAAACTTTGTCAACCGAGCTCTGAGCAGATATTCCACAATAATTTTCAATCGAATTTTATCGCCTTTTTTATAGACGGGAAACAAAAACGAACTTTTTCGAAAAGTAAGAAATTTGCCACTAGATATGAGACTATCTAATTAAAGAGTGCGGCTGTAGTTTAATTGCGTAAAACATTCGGGTACCAACCGAGAGAGTTTTTCCTAGTTTTTCCAGTTTTTATCATTCTTCTCACAAAACGCTCCTTCACTTTACCTATATCCATATTATAGTAACTACATAGATATATATCCATACCAACCACGCAAGCAGTTTCCTATGAAAATGTTTGAAAATATTTAATATAACATGTGGATTGCCGAAGGATGTCAGTCAGTCTATCAGTCAATTTCCTGCTGCGGGTTAGAAAAAGTGGAAAATCGAGCGAAAGAAAAGAATAAAAACTGGCATGAAGAAAGGAAAAACTTGACGAAATGAGAGAGAAAACGGGTCATAAAAAAGAGGAAAAAAGTGGAAAAGAAGAAAACGGAAGAGAAAAATAGAGCAAACGAGAAAGCTGGACAGGAAAAAAATAATGAACGCAATAGAAAGGAAAAAAATAAGAGAAAAGAAGAAAATGAGAAAAGCCCAAATCCTAAAACTCTAAGAATTCTAAAAAACGAAAAAGAAAATTAAGCTAAACTGGACAGAAAACAAGAAATTATGGGACAACAAAGGGTAAAGCGGGAAAGACAAGAAAGAATAGAAAAGGAGAAAATACGGGAGTTGGAGAATGGAGAAACGAGAACAGAAAAGGAGGACAAAGGGGATATAAAAAAAATTGCGAACAACGAACAAACCAAAAATAAAATAAAAAAGGAGTTTAAACGTGAAACCAGACGAAAGCCGGGAACGGAAAAAAGTCGAAAAAGGGTAGAAAATGATAAACAATGAGACAGAAAAAGAGTAGAAACGAACCTGAAAACGGATGAAATCGGAAAAAGAAAGAAGATAAGCGGAACAGAGAAAGTTTACGACTCAGGAATAGGGCGAAATACGAGACAGAAAAAGAAGAGAAAAGGAAGAGAGAAAGAAATAATGGCGGGCAGAAAAAGGAAAAATGAAAGGGAAAAAGAGGTAAAACGAGACAAGAATGGGTATACGGAACAGAAAACTAGAGAAACTAAAAAGGAATAGTAGAGTAATGAAAGAAGAAAGAAAACCGATAGAGGAAACGAAAAAGACGGGAAAGAAGTCAAAACGGAATATCAAGGGTAAACAAAGGGTGTCCCACATCAAATTGTACCACGAAAGAAACGCTGTAGAAAAGTACCCATTGGGTATTTTCTCTTGAAAATATGAGCAGAAGTAGTTTATCGCGGCCAGTTTTTCGAAAATTGGAAAAAATGGCGTTACCCGAATTTATTTTGCGCAAGCACCTGGAAAACCCAACAAACATTTTTGCTGTATAATTGCTTATTAAGCGCTTGATTCTTGAACATTAGTTGTATAATGGTTGAATAATCTGCTGTTCAAATAAAATGTTTGTTGGGAATCCTCCATTCTCTCAGCATGAATGATGAAACTTACGTCAAGGCGGACTTCCGGCAGCTTCCGGGGCTACTGTACTTCACCGCCCAGCACAAGTTGGATGTTCCGGAGGAATTAAGGATGCAGAAACTTTCATAGTTCAAGTGATCTGCTCATGTGGCAAACGGAGAGCGCCGTTCGTGAGTATCGGGACTATAAACGGGCAGATCTACCTCAAGGAGTGTCCATAGAAGCATCTGTTACCTCTGTCGAAGCAACACGAGGGCCCTACGATTTTCTGGCTGGATCTACCTTCGTGCCAATATTCAATAGATGTATTGGAGTGGCACGAAGCCAATGGAGACACCTTCGTACCCAAAGACATGAACGCCTCCAACGCACCGGAACTAAGGTCCATTGAAAAATACTAGACTATTATGAAGCAGGCACTACGGAAGCATCCCAAGGAGGTCAAGTCTGAGGAAGACATGCAGAAAAAGTGGATTTCCGTACAGAAGAAGCTGCAGGCAGATGTTGTACAAAACTTTTTGAGTGGAGTTTAGCGCAAGTATTGAAGTTGAATGAAACAAATATGCCAAAAGCTTACTAATGGGTTATATTTTGTTGTCTGAAAGTTTGAAAGGGATCGGTCAAATAAGTAATTTTTTACAGCGTTTCTTCCGTGATGCAATTTGATGTGGGACACCCTTTATGGGACAGGAAAAGATGAAAGGAAATACAAGAAAAATGGCAGAGGCGAAGACAAAATATGAGAAGAAAAGAAGATAAAAATAGTTAGAAAATACGAAAGGAAAAAAGAAAAAAAAACGAGAAGAGAAAAGACCGAAAACGGAAAAGAAAATAACAAAAAAACAGTGAAAGATATGAGGAAAAAAATGACTACATATAAGCAAAAATGGGACAGGACACAAAGAAAACGGGACAATGACACAAGAAACATGGGACAGAAAAAACGAAAAACGGGAGTAAAAAACAGAAAACGGGACGGGACAGAAAAGAGAAAAACAACAAAATGAGAACTGAAAAGGGCGAAAAACGGGAGTGGAAAAGTAAAGAAACGGAACAGACAACGAGAAAATAGGTGGCAGAAAATAAAAACAAGCGGGGAAAGGAAGTAAAACAAGACCAAAAGAGTGAAGACGAAACAAAAGCAGAGGAAAAATGAAAGGGCAAGACAGAAGAAAGAGAACAAAAGAAAAAACTACAAGGTATACATCCCTAAGGGTTGTACGAAAGGGTGACGTAGGCCTATGTTAACATTATATTGTAACATGTTTAACTCGATGAAGTATTCCTTCATGTCAGATCATTAGAGCAAGGACTAATGCAGACTGTATTTCTGGCATGTGTATATTCATAAGTATCTATATAGCCTTCAGCTTGACTCACTAAAGGTTCAGATCTTCGTTCAGGTTCGCTCGTGAGGTTTAAATCTTCCTTCGTTTTGTAATTAGCCAAAATTCCGTCATGGTGCCTTCCGTGTCATTCATGACATTCGAGCTTCTAGTAAATGTTTCAAGATAAATGTGAATATCATCCATCAATCACCCGTTTTGGCCTTCAGCATCAAGTAAAAATTGAAGATAAAATTGAATTTTCTTTCAGCTGAAAATAACTCTTCGATGTATCAGCAACAGCAAAAATTGTTTAAGGGAATTTTACAGTGTTGTAGCTTGGTAGTTTGAAGGGAACACCACAAAAGTAGTATATATTTAGTGTTTTAGGTACGATAAACTAAATATTTTAACAACAAAGTTAATTTGCAATTATAAATACGAATTGCAGATTACGAAAAAATTTATTTAAAGTTCATTTAATTTGCTGGTGGCCCTTAAAAGGGCCATTGGTTACAAATAGCATCAACGCCAAAGCAAGTTCAGCGCAAATATCTCGGATGTCTTTCCCTTTTGGCATGATTGGCAACCAGAGGGGTGGTATGGGTGTCAAACTACATACATTGTCCATGTCCCAACCATTGGTTTTGGTACTTTTGGTTCTGGTACCTACTTACTGATTGATTCATCTTAAAACAACTGAAACTAATCAGAAAGCGTTTAAACACAGCCTATTAGCTATAATTTAACTATTACTAGCTGTTATTTTTGATATGAAGGCTACTTCAGAGTTGTCGCCATTCATGGATATTTAGTCTGCCAAATTTTGACAATTTTACACCCCTTATGGCAACAGGCACGTTACAGGTTATCGGCGTCGATTCGTCGGTATCGATTCATTGCAACGAAAAGCTTTTACTAGCAACTGTCACTGCAGTCTGTTCCCGCTTGTCATTCATACTTACCGCTAGTCTTCCATGTTAACGCACGTTAAGATGGCAGTCCCATCAGCGGGATAAGGACCTTAGGTTAACAGCCTACTGTACCGGAACACAAAAAAGTTACCGAAAATGAAAGAAGAAAGCTCTCTGGATTATTGGCAACGACCTTTTCCATGTTAATGAAATTTGACATTGTTTTTATAAACACTTTCACTATTAGGCGTATGATAGATTATTACAAGTATGTTACTATAAAATTGCTGGACATTTTATCTTTCCAACTACATATTAACAGTTATGTTTCGTTCAGTAGTGTAGAAGTTATAAGCATTTGAAATCTTTCATTCAAACGTTACACTTCTATTTTCATTTTCACAAAGTGCTACCCTACCTAGTATAGTAAGCAAAGACGTAGTCCTACGTCAAAAAAGAGACAAAAAGGTGAGAATTCTGGAGAGAGTTAAACAGGATGTAAAAGGAGAAGTTGGGAAGGAAAATAGGATAGAAAAACAATCTTGAGGGAAAATGGAACAGAACAAAACAGGAAACAAACCAAAGAAGAAGGTAAAGTACAAAGGGAAAACACAGAGCTTAAAACAGAATAATCGTGACAGAAAAGAAGGAAAACGTGATATCAAAAATACGAAAAACGAGAAGGAAAAGAGTTAGAAAAAAGAGGAAAATTGGAAATGAAAAACGGGGGGAAAATATGGAAAACGGAAAATAAACAAGAAACGAGTCAAAACCAGGAGGAACAAAGAACGGAAACAAAGAAAATGGTGCTAAAAAACGGAACAGAAAGTAGAACAGCTACCGTAAACGTACCTAATCCTGCAAATTTTTATCTTAATAAACACATACATAGAGCTATTAATTTAAGAATGCTATGATTTTTAAGTAAAATATGACAATCCATATTTCTAGTAAGACTTTATGTCTCATTTTTGGTCCATGTCCGGTTTAATGTACTTACCTTAACTTTTTCGACCACATTCCGCTTATCGAATCTGGGCCGAATTTAGCCATATCCGTGCATCTCGGTCTTGGGCTGCCACTCCAGTCGCCCCTAATTTGATGTAAAATGTCTATTTTAGTCTAAGTTTATTTTAATTCTAATTTTAAGTCAAATTTAAGCCCTGCTTTTAAGTCCAATTTCAAGTATCATTTGAATTTCAATTTCAAATGTAATTCCAAGGGTCATATGGGTCATAAGTTCAATTTGAATCCAATTTAGGTCAATTTCAAGTCCTATTTCAGTTCCAATTATAAGTTTCCTGCATAATTTCCAGCATAATTTCAAATCCCATTTTATGTCCAATTTCAAGATTAGTTTCAAATCCAACTTCAAGTTCAATTCAATTGCAATTTCAAGTAAAATTTCCTGCGCGATTTCAAATAAAAACTTAAAATTCTGTTTTCAGTCCGATTTCAAGTTTGACTTTAAGGTCAATTTCAAACCCAATTTTAATTATAATTTCCAGTTTAATTTGAAGTAAGGCTTCGAGCCCAAATTAGACCAAGTTCAAGTTTAATTTAATGCCCCTTGGCAAGTGCGATATCAACACTAATTTCTAATACAGTTTCTCGACTAATTTCTAGTGCAATTTAAAAATTGATTTCAAGTCTAATTGCACCCGAAAGCCCAGAGTTCTCAACCCAATCGGTCGATATTGTTGTGATAAATAATAATATAGATTCGCTTTCCTACGATAACCTGATTTTTCCAAGCTAAAACATTCTCTTGCAAGGTCGGGTGCCCCACCTTTTGTTTATGTCTGGAAGCGCTAGTGTACATTATTGAGGAAGGTAATCCAGATTCATTCCTTTGATCGTTTAGAAACTTGCAGAAAGTCTTCGCGTTCGACTCCAGTTTTCGACGCATTGAGCAGATGTAATTTTCGAGCCTAATTTGATCATATCTTAAAGGGTATTTTTTCAATGTAATAATAATCCAAATATATATTCATAACAATAATCGCACTTACTCCGCTGTAGCTGTGTGCTGTCATACACTGTGCTATATTCGGTTGAATTTTATTGCCCGTACCCCGTATTGTGTGACAGGAATTCGAAGAGAAATACATCACGGATTACTAACCCACGGTAACCGTTTCGATTTATTAAAACATAACATAAATCTCTGCTACATCACCCGAAGTGAGAGCAGTGTGACCGTTTTTTTTAATTCAATGACACTCATATATGTCATTGGCATCGTGACAGAAGGATTAACACACATTAGCAAAAGATGCAAATTTAAATTTTGCAAACGCCCAGTAAGTCGTGACCATTTCTTTTTCCGCAAAATGAGACAGGTAATACGCCGTGTAATTAAAACTTTGTTGAAACTTTTCCTTTATTTCGCAATCTGGTTGTGAACTGTACAGGTTTACTTTTTTTTTGAATTTTTTTGCTGATGCTGTGCTCGCTGGTTAGGTGAAAAAACCTCGCGAAAACCGTCTTTAAACCGAGGGTTTTCCGAGTCGGATTAGGTATGTCTAAATTATCAGCTAACTGAGCGCAAAACGACAAGTTTTGCATTTTACCTAGCATTTCTTCCTTCGCTTCTTTATGGTATCGAATGCTTTCCAATCTCTGCACACCGGCAAATTGATTATGTAACTTAATAGTTTAGCTCTTTGTGGATTGTGTTTGTCCCGACGGGATTTCATGTTGGTTTTACAAGAGAAAACTAAAAATACTGACGTATGTAAAGATGTGTTAACTTGAACTGTACAACCGACGGCACGAGTAACCGTCGCTGGAAGTAAACGTCTTCATTTAGTACGTCTAAAACTCTGATTCTGATAGATCTACATATAAATTAGGTCGATATATCTTACATAGTAAAATAAATTCTTGCTTACTGTTTTTTTTACGTTGAACTATTTACAGAAAAGACGAAGAGACAAAAAAACGAAAAACTAGCTCCTTAACGCTAGATAACAAACTCGGCTTCCCTATGTATCACAAAGAAATTGTCATTTACTAGTATTATGATAAATTGCTAATATCGTTAAACGCAACCTGCTGCTGCTGCTGCTCGTGTGAAAATCAACCATCGTTTCAGCAGCCGGCGGTATGCGCTTCGGCCCACGGTTGCAGCCCGTGCAGGGCCGCCAGTGGGGCTCCGGGTGCACTCGCTGGGGGCGCTGCCGACGGTGGTGGCTGTCCGAAGCCCTTGCTCAGTGCTTCCGCCTGCAGCGACAGCATTAACCGGTTCGCCGCTTGCCGTTCCGCTTCCCGTTCCTCCGCTGTCTGGCGTCTGTAAGCAGAATTGAAGTCATGGTTACTGTCAGTTCTTAGATTGATATTTTTCGATTTAAATGGTCTATTGGTGTTTATATTGCATGTGGCGCCGTTTTCCCGTTCTAAGCTGATATGTTTATCCGTTTATTCAGAATCTTTGTTGAAAACTTTCCAAACAAACCAAAACGGACTCGCTGGCTGGGTTCCATATGTTGTCTCAAGCATCATTTATTAGTTCCGTCGTTTAGGTACTAATTTGATGTTGTGCAAATCTTACCCAAGACCAGAAAAAGCCGCCCGAAAGCCACCCGTGCTAGAACAGGTGTTAATTTCGTTAAACAAAGCATAGACATCCGGACTGACATTCTAACACCCCGCGGCAAAGAGGAAGATAAATGATGGCATATGCCTCGCGAAACGGGTTAAAGTGGAGAGCCTACTCTGCCGCTATCGCACTAATTTATGGCTTTCGAATTAAGTTTAATGAATTTTATAAAATATGAAAATTTCCGCTTAGCGCCAACCGAACGACCGCTGGAGCTACGAAAAGATAGATGGGGTCCGTGCTGTCGGGGAAATCTAATTGGTTGCGTGTTTTGACGCCCGGAAACCGCCGTGTGTATGCTGATTTCTGTCAGCACTGACGACGGGGGATGATTTATGTGGCGTACGAGGCTTTAAATCAGCATTAAATTTGATTATTGCTGGTTCCTGTATCAAACGGCTCACTCGATGACAGTTATCTAAATGAAACCAATCCGAACCCCTCGACAAAATAGTCAACTGTTATCGAAATTAATTTTATAGATTTCAATTATTCAGTGACAGTCAACTGGCCTAGGCTGATCCCTCTCGACTGATGGAGGCTTGCATGAACCAATGGCACCGATGGCGATGGCCATCGTTCGGTTCGGGCTGAACGACGAGATGTGCTGTGGAATTATTTATGCATAAAAGTTCGAGCTATCAACTGAAAACGATCCTCACCAGCTAGTCGTTTTATGCGGTGCAGCGGTCCCGTATTTAAAACCCCATTCCGAGAGCCGGCCGACATGGAATACTATTTGTTTTGAATAATTTATCTGCGTACTCACTTCGCTCACATGCACATATAGAAACTCATACTCATTTACTCATTACCTGTCAATAGTGTGTCGAGACTTTTATTACGCTTGGAATGACTTTATTTCGTTTATTGCTTGCCTGCCACCGTTGCCAGGGTAATTATTTACAGCAGCCCAATAACAGCCCCCCCTGGAAGAGATGAGCAAACCTGTTCGACAGCCAAACGAGGTAAATGTTTTGAAATTTGATTTTACCGATATTACCGGTTAGTAAAACCGATTGCTCTGTGCGTTTTTATAGAAAATATAAGCAAGCCCATGGATTTCTTTAAAGTGGTGTAAACCTGTCTTTTTTAGGAGTCTAGCGGCCGGTATTTTCTATAGCCGCACCTCATTTTCATGCACATAACGATATCTACGGTGAAAACAATATACATAACCAAGCGTGTCTTGGTTAGTATTGGTGCAACATGCGTTTTCCATCGGTTACTGCCATCGTGTTTTCGTTGCATCCATCAAAACCACGTGCTGAAAACATGTGACCAAACAAGTGACCATTTACGCGTGTTTTGCCACGTTTTTTTTCTTTGGATATGTCAGTTCTTGAGAATTTACTCAGTTAGACAGATTCAAAATGCGCGAAAGGAAGTGTTTCGAGCTAGAAATAGAGGGAGTGATTGAACCTAGAAGACGGAAGCTTGAGCGTTATTTCTTCAACGAGGATCTTCAATCGTTTGGATTGCGTATTGTGCGTCTGGGAAGCTTGACCTGGCATAAAGAATGTCGTTAGATTACGTTGAACTTAGCTGTTCAACGTTGATAGCTGTTTAGTTCCATTCAACGCGAAATACTGACGAAAAAATCATGTATCAGCAACATAACGCGATTTCTGATTCGACACTCGTTTAGTTGAATTAGTTGGTGGTCAGCCCGCAATGCGGATCTAAGCCAAGCGCAGAATCTGTGGGGAATTATTCTGTGACGGATTTATGTTTACAAGAAGCAATATGAATTATTAAATTATTGGTTATTGACATGCTTAAAATAGTCATATGAAATAAATGTTTCAGACATAAAATAGACCTCGCAATGGTCCTCATCCTCTTATCTAACGACTCCTATCCCTACCTCCTCGTTGTATCAGGCGGAATACGACTAAGGTCGTATATCGACACACTATGGACAAAAACGAGCAAAAAAAAAAAAAACAGACGCAATTAAGATACGGTCTGTAGGCTGATAAAATATAGGTGATCTCATGTAAAACTTTCGGGAGAATCGCGTGGTGCCAACCCCTTTCCTGTTTGTCATCGGTAAGGTCCCTATTTTCCTTAATTTCTCCTATTTTTACACATTTTTTTGCACTTATTAGACTATACTAAAGAAGGCTTTGAGAAAACCACTTAAGCAGTTAGAATTTTCGAAAAATAAATTTTCTGTTTATTTCATGTTCGTAGTGTACATATATTTAAGTGTACATACAGAAAATGTCATACCAATCCGGCAAATATTAACAAAGTTATACGCATATTTGTAACTATGTGTCAGAGCGATTGAAGAAGGAACGCGAAACGTCCCAACAAACGCCGAAGCTGAATTACAATGCTACTGATTTGGTTACAACTGATTTGACTCTGAATACAGGTGGTAGACGCTGAATAAATTTAAGCAAAGGCCACTGTATTCTATAAGTGTTTAAGCAGCCAACGAATGCGCTGTAAATCAGTTGCTTCGCATAATAGTGTCACAAGCAGATTAGGCGCATCTTCAACCTCTCCACAATCCGTCAATATTCTCAATAATTGTTCTATACTAACTGAATAAACGGTTTGTCATCTTAATAACAGCCCTCCCACGAAACATTTATGTGCTGATTAAACATTTTAGCAGCCATTATTATTCAGCCATAGCTGAATATGCATCGAATAAAATTTATAAATAAATAAATAAATATAACCTCTGTGCGCCTCTCAAAGCTGCACTGGAGTTTAATAGAAGCTTTTGCGTGTTTTTAAATTACCAATTTGCGCAATGCTGTCAATTCTATTTTTAGCACGAGAAATAGTTTTGCAATGCTCTTTCAGTCGCTTAATCAACGTCTCATCAACCTTTATGCAGCCAAAAAAAATCTATTTTTAAATTTAAAAAATGGAACGCGTCATATTTATTTTGCTTTGGCGTCATAAGCTATATTTTTAATCTCGAATAACGTAAATTCATATATGTAAGCTAATTAAAATGCATTGCGTCATCTTTCGGGAATTGAGCCGCCATATTCTGTAATTAAAAACTTTCCAATTAAATTCTGCTATTTATATTTATTCGTGACAGATACGTATTTTGCCTACGACTTGCAGGCTTCATCACACAAATGATGTTTGACCAAGCGATGTTTAAGCTACTTTAAGTTTTTTCAAACCAGCTTTCCTCCAAAGCTGATAAACAAGCTTAATAGCGGATTCTTTTGCTAAACAATCCGCTTCTAAACAGCCATAAACATCAAACTGTTTTACGGTTGCTTAAAGGCGTTAAAGTGGCTTTATAAATCAGTAGAGGCTTTCATTAGGCTCACTGCTTTCAAACTACTTTAAAGCTGCTTAAGGGTGTTAAAGTGGCTTTACAAACTAATACCAAGCTTTCATTCGGTTCACAGCACACATACTGTCAGATCACAGAATTTCGCAATTCGACTGGCAGTAAAAATATATGTCAGTTATCGACATTATCGACTGCTTCAAGTGTAAAGATATTTTCACTGTCTGTTCTGCAGATGCAAATGGGGCGGATCATACGGTGAGTGCTTATGAATCAGAAGATGGCGGTTCAATTTCCGAAATAAAGGTTGATTAGACGTTGATTAAGCGGCTGAAATACCATTGCAAAACTATTTCTCGTTCTAAAAATAGAATTAACAGCATTATGCAAATTGGTTATTTAAAACACGCAAAAGCCTCTATTAAGCTCCATTTCAGCTTTGAAAGCAGCTACCCAAGTGATTATTCCAGGCTGATCAAACGTTGTTTAGCTGAATTTATTCAACCTGTGGCTGAACTATGGTTTAGTTTTAGAAATAAAAACCTTTTTTCAGCTCTTAAACATCTAAGTTAATCTTCAGGGTTGCTAATAGCTGCTTTGAAGCTGTAATGTAGCTTAATAGAGGCTTTTGCGCGTTTTTAAATAACCAATTTGCGTAAAGCTGGAATTAAGGCGCACAGAGTTTATGTATTTGTCTGCCTCAAATGAAATAGGTTGTATAAATTCTCCTATTCCTATTTGAATAAGTATTGTAGAATTGTTTACATAAATTTTATTCGATGAATATTCAGCTATGACTCAATAATAATGGCTGCTAAATGTTTAATCAACGCATAAATGTTTCTTGGGTTTGAACGCGCGTTTCTCAAAACCCTGTTTTCAAAGTCGGTGAGCGAGATTTCTCCATAACGCAGATTGAAGATAATATGGTTTTGTTAACTACTGATGGGCTAATTTCATGGATCCTAGCTTCGAACTTTTGCCCCGCGGTATTCGCACTTTTGCCCCGCTAGTTGGGTGAAAGTGCGAATCAGCACTTGATCAGAAGAAAGAAGAATTTATTTTACAAAACACTATTACCGCAGATGATTTATAGTTGAATGTGAAGACATTGAGTTACTGCATCACTATAAAATATATTCTTTATATCTCACGAAAATTGATGACAACTTCAAACATCGCACTTATGCCCCGCCCTACTCTATAGAGCTGTAGAACAGTTTCTTTGCATGTTCACTAGAAAATTAGTTTTTCATGCTAAGGCTTTGTTGGTTGTATTTTGCAAGAATATATTGTTCCAAACAGTTATCGAAGTGCTCAAAACAAACGTTTTTGCAAAACACTGGAAATCTCTAGGACCTTTCGTTACAAAGTTATCGCATATTCAAGCTTTATTTTTCAATAACTTCACGAGTCAATGGGGTAGAATGGGGCAAGTGGAGACATGAAAACAGTGCTTTACCTTGAAGCTTGGATCAAGTACTATAAACTTGTATAGGTGCTGCTTGCCCCCATCCAGTCCAGTGAGTGGTTTGACGCAGAGCGTGCGCGAGTGGCTGCCAAAAACCATCGAGCCAGAACTCACGTATTGGCTGCAACAAGGAGAGAGATTCCGAGATGCTAGAGCTGTTAAAAGAGACTTCACCGTCGTAAGAAACTCCGGCGTTCTTCCGAAGGCGGAGAACGGTGAACTAGATGATGGAGCTGTGAACAGAAACAGGATAGCGATTGAAGATGGTGGACAAGTAGTGCATCCACCAACTTTGGTTGAGGTTAAAAAAGTAACTGGAAAGGACGACGTCCCTGCCGAACGAAAGTCGGGAGCGTTCGGCTATATTGTGCAATCCATCAGATTATACTTAAGGTATGAACTTAGGAGGAGCTTCCCTCGGACTGGTTGGAAGGTCTCATATGCCCTATCTACAAAATTCTCTTCCGTATCTTGTTTCATAGACTGAGACTGTGCAGGAAATCTTTGTTGGCGAATACCAGTGCGGTTTTCGAGAAGGTTGACCCACGACGGACCAACGGACACCTTGCGGCAAATCCACGATAAATTCCGGGAATTGAATTTGCTGACTCACCATTTGTTTATAGACTTTAAGGAGGCATACGATTCAGTTAAACGAAACGAGCTCGGGTGGATTATGCTTGAACATGTTTTTCCAACAAAACTGATTAGGCTGATAAGTGCTACCCTTGATGTAAAATCAAGTGTCAGTATAGCTGATGAGACATTAGATTAGTGTGACGTTAGATGGTTTGAAGCAAGGTGAGGGATATCGAATTTTCGTGCCTTAATACGGATGATTCCTTTTTTATACAACCGAAAATCTTCTATTAGGTAGTTGTCACGGTTACATTTCCCAGTTGGCACAACTCGGACCTAACGACTCTACCATCATGCATGAAGGACACTGAAAACTAGCGTCACTTAGGCGGGCGGGCGGTCGATCTGTTCTGTCTTCATCGTTTTCCCGCGGGCGCAGCAGGAGAGAAAGGTTCCGTAGTACGAGAGATACAGATACGTTCGGACGGTCTCCGGTAATTGAGTTGTTTATTTGACAAATCCGATTCCAATCGCATTAAATCCCAGTGAAACATGCCGGGGGCGTCAAGTTTTGTCACACCTTTCAGCCTGAACTGAAACGAATCGAGTGATTGGGAAACGAAAACGAGTGCCTCCAGCACTCGAACCGAATGTTCGGTTCTACATTACCCGACCAGAAGGGGACTCGCCTTCAAGGTAGTAAAATAAATGTTTTCAATTGTATTGCCCTAACCGCTGCAATAACTGAATGGTTGCCATCGATTACCTCTCACGGTAAGCGACTGGGAGGCGCCAACTACCGATTCCGTTCAATCCATTCCGAATCCAACCGGTACCGGATATTAGAGGTTTCTCTAAAAGCTCGTTGAATAAGTAAAATTACGGTTCTCCGACCGTCAGTCCGACCTGTCAGGGGGATTCGAAAGGCGAAGGTATCTCGCAGAAAATTGTCACAACATCTTAACCCTAAAGCAGCAGCACTTCAGCCGGATAGCTCGTGTGTCGGGAATGTAGCGTTCGGTTGTTGTTCCATCATTTATTCATATAGCAGTCTGGTCCCGGCGGGAAGTGGGCGAGCGAAATCTTTACCATGCCAGCTGTAATTGCAAGCTCGACAGCTAAAAAATAAACACAGATAGCACATTGTGACTTCTACAACAGTAGGTGTATCTTTGTGTGAGACGATATTGAAAGCGATCTAATCAAGTGATTCAGTGATTAAATAAAAGTAAATAGCCGGGTACTTGTTCTGCGAGCTATTAAACAAACACGTGCAAGCATCAATGTGACACAGTGAGTAATGGTTTGGCTTTTGTTTTCCCGGCAGCTACCATCCGACGGTGCCGAGCGACGGTGCTGCAGCCGCATGGCGGCACACTGCAAGCACCTAATCGAATTATGTCACTCTCCGTGAAATATTCATGCTGATTGATTTGATATTGTTCACATGTGCTGTGGTTTTGCCGGAGAAAAAAAGTTTGCACCACAACGAACGCAAAGGCGGCCCTATTAATTTGATTGCCTTTTTTGGCCATATATTCGGCTCTCGCAATTCAACGATTCGACTTTCGGCAGGGAAAGCCTCTGCTTTACTGGTTAACCGATCAACAGCTTTGGGAGCAAAGGCAGAATGTTCGCCGTACGTCAACCGGCATTATTCTATTTATGTTACTCAACTAATAGTAACATTACGCAAACGTGAAACCGCCCCTAACGTTGTTACATTAATTCACGAAAAACTGAAAAAGCGGTGGTTAATTTAAATACCTAACAAAACTCTAGTTTTGCTCAGAATTGTTATTCACTTCATTTATTTTAAAGTACAATTAATTTTTGCTCGTTGAACTATCCCTAACTAGGCTACGTTTTAATTGAGCTTTTTTTTGATTGAGCCAAAATCATCTAAAACGAAGCCAAAAGTCATTTCTGACAGTGCATATTTTCTTTCAAGAGGGAATGTTTCACAATGAATTCTCAAAATTTCGAAAGATGAATGTGATTAACGTTCCGATTCTTTTAAAGTTTAATCAGTTCAAATGTAGAACGGCAGCCAAGTTAACTGGAAAATTGTTGACGGAAACCTAAATAAATAAAAAATGATTCAATTGCCTTTAAAAAACGTTCGGAGGAATTTTTATGTCTTTGATTATGAGTAGAATTCCTTTTTCATGTTCGCTGGTTCGCTGAAAATATTATCCGTCTTCTTCTTTTAACAGTGTAGAGCCCGGGTAGATCTTGCCGTAACTAGAATACGTCTTCATTATACTCGGTTCTTAACTACTTGTCGCCAATTCGTGGAGTTTCTCGACACACGCAAGTCGGCTTCAATCGGGTCGAGCCATCTAGCACGTTGGGCCCCTCTGTTCTTGACATGGCCGGCCCAGTATAGTCTTTCAAATTTCCTTGATCGAAGCATCTTGCGGAGGGAAAAGTAGGCTCGACTTCCAGCTTTAATACGTCGTTACATCTCCTTACTCGTATTATTGTCGGCGGTGACCAGAGATCCCAGATAAACGAATTCATCAACAACTTCCAGTTCATCGTCGTCAATAGTCACTGTCCGTGGGAGGCAAACGTTGCTTTTTCTGGAGCCTCTTCCTACCATATATTTGAATTTCGACGCATTGATTTGTAACCCTACCCTACTAGCCTCCGTCTGCGAAGGATAGGAGTTAGCTACTTTTGCTGGAGATCGTTCCTCTCTTTTCGATGCCTGCTCGTCGGATCACATTTTCAAAAACGATATAGAATAACATACAGGACAGTCCATGCCTTTGTCGCAGCCCTCTGCGCAATTGGAAAGGACTCGAGAGTGCTCCTGAAATACGAAATACGTAGCACATCACTCGCTTAATGGTATAGTTTTGATCAGCCGCGTCAGTTTGTCCGGGATACCGTTCTCGTGCATTATCTGCGATAATTCATTTGCGCTCGACTGTATCGTATGCTGCCCTGAAAACCAGGAAAATATGATGATGCGTGGGCACGTCGTACGCTCGATATTCCTGGAGGATTTGCTGCAGCGTAAAAATTTGATCCGTAGGGCCGCCATAAAGCCCGTCTGGTACTGGAGTACTTGAGAGACTGGAAACTACTTAGGCTTTTACTGTACTAAAACCATTTAGGTAAAGTGGAAACTTTTGACGTAGGACTACGTGTAGATTGTAGTGGGTGAAGAGCAGATATGACGAGAAAATCCGTTTGAAACTGCTGAATGTCCGCTGAGTATCTTGATTCCACTCGAATTTTGCTTTCGACTTGAGCAGATTATCGAGATGGTAGCGCAACATCCACATGTTCGGCACAAACTTCCCATAATAGTTTATTGCACCGAGGTACGAATGGACTTCAGAGACGTCAGTGGGAGGCGATAGCTTCGATTTTCGATGGATCCGGGCGAAAACCTATAAATCGGTGACGTGACCCAGATACTGAATTTGACTTGTGCGGAATGAATACTTCTCCGCTTGGATCGTAAATCCGAAATCCTTTATGCGCGGCAAGACCGCTTTCAGATTACGGTCGTGCTCGTCTTCATTTTCACCATCGACTACGACGTCGTCAGCAAGCATCGTGTTGATGGGCTGCTGTAATAACCCTGGAGCGATCTTTACACCGAATAGGAGACGGTTGTACTAGTACAGTCCCCGGGGAGTGTTTTCCATTAACAGACCACGTCTTGCTTCATCAATTTCCACCTTCAGGAAAACGTTGCAGAGATCAACCTGGTTAAGTACTTCACAGTTCACCAGCTTGGTGAAAATATCCTCCGGAAGGGGGAGCGGGTATTGATGAGGCTGCAAGGCGGAATCGAGCCAAGTCGAATAGTCTCCGTAGATCCTGATCGTTTGCCTTGCGTACTACCACTATCGAAGCGGCCCACTCCAAATAATCTACCGGAAAAATGATTTTCAATTGCTCGAGACGGTCGAGCTCTTGATTCTCGAGCTCGAGATTTAGAATTGCTGGTCTACACTATTTTTTCAGTTCCACGTTTACTTCAGTTTTTTGACAAAGGCCAAATTTTTCACTGAACATCAACGAGAATGTTTTTTAAGGAATTAGTAGATACTGGAACACTGATACTTGACGACAAAATATGTCCACCGGCACTATATACAATCTAAAACTGTTGATTAAATCTGATCCAAACAGTTGCAATTGCGGGTTTTATCTCCAATGGTAACGGGTGGCAACTAAAATTTTGGAATTTATTTCTCAAGCTGTCAAAAAGAGAAAACTATACTTGAAGAAGATTTGATTTACTGTCATTGTCATTGTCCATTATTGAAAAAATTAGTGAACATTTGAAAACGGTCCGTAATCGGCTGTTCGGTGAAGCTTCCGTTGGATGTCGGAACAGGAACGTTGCACGGCCGTCATGTCAATTTTGCGAATGCATCTCTTGATTCTACCAATCAACTGTTTGCAATTCGTGGCTCTCCAGTTATTTTTGTACTCTAAGGAACTCAAAATCCCGAAGACATCCTCGATTGGGCGCACTGAGACAGATTTGTCGGGTCGTGGTTTTCGGGTACAATTGGATCGAACGGGTATTCAGGAACGATTGTGTTTTTATGGCATTATGCGATGATGGTCTATCCGGCCAAAATACGTTTTGTCCATCTGCATGATGTTTTTGTAGAAACAGGATCAAAATTTTCTTCAAACATTCCTCTGGCATATCTTAATTGATAACCAAACCAGAGGGCTTGTTGTTGAAGGCACGAGAAAAAGAACGATGTTATTCTGCATCCATAATGTTGGCTGGTCTTTCACCACCTTGCTTGCGAATAGTTGTTGGGCATCTTAGGATATGGAAAACAGTCGAAGCCGCAACATATTCACCTTTTAAATGTTGTACCGTATGCTTTTTGCCGGGATTTCTGTGGCAGTTCGTAGAAGTGTACAACGCGCTCCCGAAATGCTTCTTGTTTCGACGCCATTTTAGGCAAAACTGGGCAAGCATAAACAAAACCAAAAATATTGACTAAAAGAGGAGAGGGAGAGAGAGCTAACACATACATATTCTCATTTCTCTCTGAGCTCATTTGTTGTTGAGTACGGGAGCCTAAAAAAGCCCAAAATTTTAGTTGTCACCTGTTAGATGAATTTTGCTATGGGGTAGAAGTTGGATTGAAACATTGAACAATAGTTAAATAGGTCTAGCGAGAACAATAGAACACTTTCTCAGGATGCAAGATAGAATACACTCAGATCCAGCCATCAAAATATATTTTAGTTTTCCGAAGACGTCTCCAAAATCTCCTCAGTTACTAGAAAAACGTAGAGGTTGACGACTTTATTAGGAGTGTTTCTAACAGCTGAGGCAATTTGTCAAGGAGGCATAAAAACTATTAAAAGCCTGCATTAAGTGTGTTGCAAAGAGAATGCATTTATCGAGCGCAGCGTTGGCTTTACGATCGGCCAGAAACAGATCTACAGGCAGGCCATATTCAATTTTCTTCGAGTGGACAAATGATCAGAACTTCTTCGGATTTCTGCGAAGGTTTCCTTGCATTCGTAGGGTATATTGGTAATATAGAAGACTGTTGTAGGCTCGCCAAATCACTGCAGGCATGGCTAAAATGTCACTTAGTAGCTTGACAACGTGATTTTTGAAATGCGCACAGAGCAGCAGATCTTGCACGCTTCAATCGACGGATAAGCCCTTTTCTCCATGGAGGCTTGCGAGCGGGTCGATGTACCGAAACGTAATAGGCGATCAAGCTGTTCACGGTATGAATGAATTGATCAACATCAGGAGAAAATAACAAGGATCACCAGTCGATCTGTGCAATTGTCTTAGTTAGGCCATCAGTTCTGTTGAGGTCTAAACCGTTGCCATCGATAAAACATTCTCAAACACGACAACGCTTGGCAAACTCAATGTAACATCAAGAGCAGTGACCAGCATCGAGCGTGATAATAGGTCCAGCCGTCTCGGTAATCGATTGCTTATTGGAGCGCACGATCAACACACCACCGCATCACCGCGAAGTTTTCTGCTATTCTGCTGATTGCGATCACTTCTAAGGACGGAAAATGCGCTCGAAATTTGAAGTTCGACCCTCTTACAGCAATAAAAAAGTAATCGATTTTGGTTCGAAGTCCGCGCACGTTCTGGTAGTAAATCAGCAGCGGATTGGAGTTCTGTTGTGGGTCAGGTATAGAGCTGGAAACGGGGACTGCGTCATCGGACGTATTATTATAGGAGTTGTTACACTTGCCTGGTCTGGAATGCTGGGAACCCCGTTCCGTAAACCCACACGCAGGACCGGGACGGCTGTAATTTGCTGGCAGGAATGACTCGACTGGGGTTGGGAAGTCGGTGGTTACGGAGTCATTGCATTCCGGTAAGGCCTCAGACGCCGGTAGAGATACGATGAGCTGCCTTCAGTGGTACGCTACGTCAGGCGGGTCATGATTGATGGAGAGATAGACGTGTGAGGAGACGCTTAGATCACTGTTAACAGAGTGTGGATCAGCGGTTACTAGGCTTTACGTATTGGAGGCTTCGTTCCATACAATTGCACACAGGGACTATGACGCCGTCCATATAGCCGGATGTTTTCTTGAACTGCTGGAATAATCCTGGAGCGATCTCCATAACTGGTGGGTGACGGTTGTAGCAGTACAGCCCTCGGTGAGTGATTTTCTTTAACAGTCCACGACAAGCTTCATCAACTTCCACCTGCAGGAAAGCGTCGGAGAGATCATTCTGGCTAATTACTTCACAGTTCATCAGCTTGGCGAAAACGTCCTCCGGAAGGGGAACGGATATTGGCTAGAGGCTACTAGACGGAATTCAGTCCCGTCGAATGGTCTCCGTAGATTCACGGCATCTGTTGCATACGCAACAGGACGTTTCGAGAAAAAACTGGTTTGTACTAATCTCTCAGTTCCAGGTTTACTTTAATTTTTTGGCACAGGTCAAATTTTTTACTTCGGGAATGTTTTCTTTAGGGAATTATCAGATACTGGGGCACTGGATACTTAACGACAAAATGTGTTCATCGGCATCGTCAACCGGGGATGATTCCTCCTCAGAATAAAAGAAGAGAAAAGAAAAATTCACACTTTACTCAGTCGCGCTTTATTGTGCTCCGTTTTGTTTCAACTGTACTGTAACCTGCACATTGTTCTACTCATTGAGGAGTGAACTGAGCAACAAAATTTTAATACACTTTTTGGCTGTCCATGATATGGACACAAAAAAACTGTTGCTTCTGACGCTGGTCTTTTTGTTTCACTTTTACACGTAGGAACTGCAGTACGAGCGATTTCGAAAGTTTCTCATTTTTCGCACTATGAGAAACTTAAGTTAGTTCATATTTCTCTTTATTTTTGGTCTGTTTCTCTTTGTGTGGATGTATTTATCATTTGTGGCAGAGGTTGCACTTTTTGCACAATGAGTGAGGAAATGGCAAGCCTGCTGTTTACAGTCCCAGACTATACATCAAATCTGATCCGAGCAGTTCCAATTGCGAGTTTTATTTCCAATGGTAATGTTACAACAGAATTCACCCACAAGAGGCAAAACATTTCCCGGAGTTGTTTTTGCTTTCACTGTTACTGGAACTAAAGCTGAACTCTCAATCTTCCGCCAAATCTTCTTATCGATGTATCAAACTGCAACTGCATTTCATTTTCGAGGAACGATATAGGAAAAAAATTGCTTGTTTCCACACCGCATACATTCACTGTCACAATTTTGCTGGACTTTGCGTATTTTCTCCGTTTCTTTGACGATCTCCGCGCCTTTGCGTGATTTTGCCACAATCAGAGCATTTACGTATACTTTTAAACGTTCTGTAACGAGTGTACGGAAACGAGCCACAAAATCAACACGGCGTTTTTGTTATCACTTGTATCGATTTTGGTTGTCAGATTTTTTCGTTTTTTGAAATCTCGCTAGCAACTAGAAGCAGTCTTGATCATTAAACAGAATAAAACTAACTCTAAGGCCGGGGAATAAACTTGAATAGCCCTAAAGCATGCTTCAATTAGAATTGGAACAAATTTTTACTCATATTGGTGCGCTCTTGGTGGACGGATGTGGAAGTTCTTGGCGTTCACGTGTCGGAAATTTTGTTAGCTTCACCTATGTATATTTTACATTTCGCAAAACGATTGTATTTTGTAAACAAACAACATGGTAGCCGATAGAAGGGAAAAAATGTGCGCAGTTATTTGGAGAATCCATTGTGGTCTGCACCTAGGCTAGCTAAACAGCTGAAATTGTCCAGAAATACCGTATCAAACACGTTATCAAACGGTATAAGGAAACATTGACGACGATTCGAAAGCCTCAAGCTAATCACCGGAGTAGAACTGTCGACCGGAAACTGCGTTGGATTTTTTTTGAAGACCATCAAGAGGAATTCCAATCTGTCGGAACGTGATTTGGTCAGAAAATTCGATGCTGCCCGTAGTTCGTATCGAGCTAGCCGAATAATAAAACAGAATAGTGTGGCCAAAATCCGTGCTCGAATACTATACGACCGGGTGCTAACCAAGTTCGACGTATGTTGTTCGGATAGAACGGTAAACTTTTTTTGTAGTAGTATTTTGTTGTACAGCTCAAACTGTAGTTGTATTACATCTATCAGTTTCATAAATTTTCATTTGATTCTTTGACTTACAATAAAAGTAATTTCCTTATTACCCTTCGTACACACTGGAATTTCCTTTTTTCGACTATTATCCCTTCTTTCACTTTTTCCTTTACTTTTTCTTGATTTTGCTTTTCCTGGTAAACTTTAAAAAATACATCTTAATCTACTTTATCACTTCTTTTCAGGTATGTACGTACACGGAGCGAAAAAGCTCCAGTTTGTTTCAAACAAAATGATTGTTGCTTTAAGCCTTAATAAAATATTTTTATAACAACCTGAAAATATTGTTGTTTCAAAACGAGATTCTGATTGAATCAAGAAAAGAACAGTTTTGAATTAAAAGTAAAGTATTTTCAAATTTGAAGTTAAGATTGATATAACAATAAATATTTTCATTTCAATCATATATTTCAGTTTGAAACAAAACGAAATTTTTGTTTGTGCGTAAAACAACCATAAATATGGTTGAAACTACATTTTTATTCTCCGTGTACGATTACTTATTGATTGACCTATTAATCTTTCTATCTTTTCAGACTAGGTAACAAGCAGAACAGCGAGATTCGCGCGTTCAAACCTTTGATCTGGTGTGCAGACTTGTATCACCAATTTCTAAATTTAGCAATGAATTAGTTTAATTTGGCTTATTAAAACACTGTATTGCTAAGCGATCAGTTTAATATGTGTAGGTTATTTTCTTCCACAAACTGTCTTAACGGTTTATCCACTTTAGCTCCTCAATATATAAAGCACTTGCGGGATATTTAATAACTATTAAAATAATAATAAAGTTTATTAAACTACTTTGTAAAAACTTAGATTCACTTTTCTTCATTTGTTTGTATTATTTATTATCTGTCAGTGAACGAGCCGCGTTCAGTCGATTGCACCGTGGGTGATTACACCGTCGCACTACCCAGCGGTGTCAGCAGGTGTCTTCTGATGGACGATGAAACCTATGTCAATGCTGACTTCGGGCAAATGCCAGGTCAAACATTTTACTTGGCAACGGCTCGGGGGGCTGTTCCAAGCAAATTTAAATTTGTTTTTGCCGAAAAATTTGCACGAAAATTTATGATTTGGCAGGGCATTCGCAGAATGGCAGGAATGTGGCAGAAAAACGGAAGGTTTTGTTAGAAATAAGACAATGAACTATCGGAACTGTACCAAAAGGAGTGTCTCCAAAAACTAATTTTGCCGTTCATTCGATCCCACAACCATACCGTGATGTTTTGGCCAGATTTGGCAAGCTGTCATTACAGCAAAGTCGATCAAGAATGGTATGCAGATTGCAGATAAAGGGGTCCAGTTTGTTCCGAAAGACCTAACCCACCCAATTGCCCCCAGCTCCGCCCTATTGAGAAATACTGGGTAATCATGAAGAGGAGACTCAAGGCAAAGGGAAAAGTTCTCAAAGGCTTCAATCAGATGAAATTCTGGTGGAATAAGATAGCCAAAACGATGGACGAAGAAAGTGTGCGCCGCCTAGTGAGCCATATTACAGGAAAAGTTCGAGAATTCCTTCGAAACCGTGACGAATAATTTTATCCGCATTTTTTCTTAAAACTATGAAGGAAATGCTACATTTGTGTAAGTAAAGATCTTGAATTCAATAATAAATGCACGCAATTGTTTTTGTTCCAATACTAACTGAAGCAAGCTTTATAAATAAAATATTGCGTATCTTCTTAAGCTATTACGGTTTGTGTGAATCCACGTATTAGGGTGATACAAACTTTTGTTTTGTTGAATGCGTCCAAAAAAATTTTTTAGGGAAAGTTGTTGAACACACGAAATTGGCCAACTTTACTTAATATAGTAACTTATATCTCTTACTAGTTGCGAAATATAATGATTTGTTTGAAGGGCACTTAAACGTCAATTTTGTTCAATAACTTTGCATCATATTTATTTATTGTTTTGAATTGCTCCACAAAGTTTTTCAGTATGTTAAAATACACATTTTCTGTGAAGACTGTGACTTCATAAAGATGAATGTAGAATCCTAGCAGACATTGTAGACGTCGGATAAGTAAATAAGGAAGTAATTGGTGGAAGGATGTCGATAGAAAACGAATAGAATAATCCCAAGTAACATTTTTGTTGTATAACAGCTTATCAAGCACTTGCACCACGGAATTCAGCTGTACAATAGTTTAATAAGCTATTATACAACAAAAATGTTACTTGGGATAGGATTAAGTCATGTGCATCGAACTTAATTTCATTTGTACTGAAAAGTGATTGATTATTTTATCTATGTTGGAGAATTCAATTCTAAAAAGTTTCGGATGCAAAATATTTCTGTTTTAAATTAAATTACGAATTTCCGCCAAGTGGAAATTACATGAAAGCAAAAGTTTGGGGTCCTTCGGAATCGATTTCCGGCCTGCTCTCAAGGTTAAAACGACATCATTTATTCATCCAAGCAGTGAGTGTCATCGATCTACGCACAGCCTCAGCACATCAGGAACCGTTGTTGGTTGTGCGTGTTTACTGATTCGAAACATGGTTGCGTTTTTTTTTGCGTGGTAGGTAGGTAGGTATGTGACCCCACTTGCTGGGATGGAAGTTTCCTTCCTTTTCAGGTTAATTTGACTGATTGCCGTTCTTCTTTAGGCTGCTGGTTGCCTTAGGGCTGGGAACCACTCCCTTCTATTGTGTCAGTAGGCAAGTGAGTAAACATATGCTCTGCTTTCGCTTCGTTCGGCTTTTTTCTTCGTCGGTCTTTCGGGCGTGCCAGAGGTAGCTCGCTCGCTTGCGTGGAGGTAATAAAATGAGTTTTTTTTTTCAAACGCGCCCTAATAAATTATTCAAATGTGCCTATGCATTCGCCTGTTTTTTTTCAAAACCCAACCAGGAGCAGAGCTCGTTTAGACAATAAATACGAAATGACTTCGGGAACAAAGGGCAATTCGATATTCATTCAACTCACTGACGGAGTCGGCCGCCATTGTTGTGTTAATTGACACGGAACGCGTGGACCTTAACAGGGTATTTTTTCCCGATTCTGACTGGAGTATAGTATAGGACTATGGTGGATGGTTTGCGATGGTCGGGGGTGTTTGGAATGAATCGATCGTTTAAGGATGAAGGTGTATCCTGCCGGTGCTGCTGCCGCGCTACCAGCCACCATGAGCCGCCATTAAATATTAAGTGGGGCTCGTTTAGTCAAACGATTTTTCGCTCAGCGTCGGGGACGTCAGGAAAGAGTTTTTCTCGCTCAAAGCAGGGCACTTTTTGCGGAAGTATGACGCCGTGCCCCGTGTGGAGGGAAACCACTTTATTTAAGTAGGATGATTTTAACATTTTTCTTTGCGAGTCGGGGTTGTTGGGGTTTTCCTGTGAGTGGAGGAATTCGGAGGCGACATTTTCCGCTGATGAACAAGTGAGAGCTGCTGGATAAACTTTTTTGACACTTTAAAAGACTTTCACTCCACTAGACGGGGCCTGTGGCGGCCAAGCGGGGACTGAAACGGAAGAAAGGTTTTTGCATTTTTAATGGGTCTCAAAGTTGAGAGAGCACTTACAGCCTCTGTCCCACGTAGAAAAATTGTTCGGTATTAAAACGTCATAATGACAGGAGATGATGCTGGTGGTGTGCGAGCATATGATGGACGATTATGGTTGGTGCATTTTAAAGTATGTTGGTCGGAAAATCTGGGACAAGCAGGAATCGATTTTCTTTCAGCGAAAAGTTGAAATGTGATTTGAAAGGAAGAGAGCTTAAGATAGGAAATTCTAAAGAAAATTACCATATTGTGACGAGACACAAAAAATAAATTGAACTAATGGTAGAAAGCGACAAGCAAAGAAAAAAGTCGTCTAACACAACAAATCTCTAACCTGACAAATTATCGTGACATGCACCCGGGGGGACAAAAGACAGCTAGAGAAACTACAACCGAGAGGGTCAGCTGACAGCTAACAAGCGGTACAAGTGTGTAAACAGCATTAGTTTGTCTGTACTCTATTTGCATCCCGGAGTACGTCGTCTTTTGCGGCCATTCGACCACCACCGGTGAGAGCCAGAGCCAGCAGTCCAGTGCCAAATCGGGAAAAAGTGCAATCAAATCAACGGTCGCGAAGAATGCTCGAAACTCCCTTCGCGGAAGAACTGGACAACGGTTATTCAATCAAAGCCGTATCGATGGCTCACACGGCCGACTGTCAATTAAAAATTCCGTAGAGATTCTAGTTCGACGTCCACGTTTTTGCACTTTCTACGGCCCGACGGTATGTAACCTGGAAGCCGAACTGGATTGTGTTTAATTGAAATTCAATTAAAAATAACATAATTTTACCATAATCGAATCGCATCACAGGCGATGGCGGTTTTCCACCGCGAAGAAACAAGAAAACGACAGAAAAAAAAACGGGATTCCGGTTGGTCAGCATCCTGGCGTTGTGACGACGGTTACGACGATGACGGCGTAAAAGCAAACAAGCAAAAAGGAACATCCCGCGAGCAATGAGAACGCAAATTGCATTGCCGTTCGCCGCGGTGAAACCAAGGGAAAGGCCAACTCGAATGCGTTGTGTCTGACAGCAGGAGCAGGCGAGAAATATTAACAAAGAAGGCGGGCTTTTTAACGTAATTTATACGAAACAATTAGGTGAGCAACAATTACGAGATTAACATTTCTAATTACGAATTCTGAATAATTCATGCTTTCATTATATTTTTGTTCTGTTGGGCTTTCGTCGGAGTCGGGCGACCGACCGACCGGACCGGTGCAGTTGGCATCGCATGTTCTCCTCGTCGATGGCCGGCCGCGTCGTCGTGCTCGCTGTAATCAACTACCGCGCGATGGCGCAGGATAAAGGACATGGTAGCGTTCGGCAAACGGCTTGGAATAAATTAAATAATAATAAAACGGAAAGTAATAAAAGTTTGCTTTAGTCGTCGCGGCGACATGGCGGTTGTGGTCGTTCCCTTTTCTGGCACAAGTCGAATCGATGTTTTTAATAAATTTTCGGTTCTTGCCTGCACGCAAACGGGTAAGAAAGTAACGTTAATTAATCACACCGAAAATGACGGAGAGCAGCGGTTCTCAGAAGGCATTCAAAAATCAATTAATTCTACCGCGTGTTACGAATGCTGGAGGCGGCCATCTTTAAAACAACCTTTCGATACCACCACCATGGCAGCAGCGAAGCGGCTGGGGAAACTTTTCGGTGCAAGCAGACTTAATTATCTAAATAGGAGTAATTACATTAAATTTTATCTTCTCGCCTCCCGGCACAACCTGTAAGGAACAGACACGGCGAAGAAGTTTTATCCTTGGGGACGGCTTTCTTACGGACTCAAAGCATCAACTTGGGTATTAGTCCCTTGCTGCCGCTCGCTCGGGCGCTTTCATCTTCGCTGTCAGTGTACGCTAAGACGAAGAGAAGATTCGATCGAGCTAACCTCAAAATTTCTGCGAAAACCATAAAGTTGATGCTTGCCTGAAAGCAACTCCGAAGGGGATTTGTTTCTAACTCCGAAAAGGATTTGCAATCGTCGGCAAGGGATTTGCTTGGGTCAGAATCAGATTCGTTTAAATGGGAAATGAATATGGCGCATCAAACTTACCTCCACTTGGTCCGTCGGTTCTGAAACCACGTTTTCACCTGGGCGTCGGTCATCTTCAAGCCTCGCGCTAGTGCCGCTCGTTCCGCGGACGCCAGGTACTTTTGCTTGTGGAATCGTTTCTCTAGCTCGGCGACCTGGATGCGGGTGAACGAGGTGCGGGGCTTTTTCCGCTTCGGTGGCGTTCGGTTTTGGTACGGATGACCGATCCGGCGGGCAATGGGAAACGCTGGAGGGGCGAAAATAAAAGAACAAAGTGCGGAAATGCCATTAATGTACGTTTACCTGGGCTGGGTGACCGACGGGCGGCCATGATGGAAATGTGTGCTTCGGTCGATGTTGACGGTGAGTGAAAAATAAATCTCCGTTTCATTAAAACCTCGTTTAAGTTTTATCGGTAGGTTAACATACCTATTTGCCGCGAGGTTGACCATTCGTGGCGTATTGTCGTGACTGCTACGGCAAACGTACAGTCAACAGTCGCGACCACCTCCATGGAATTGCGGAATTTGCTATCAACCCCTTCAATTGCAGTAATTTATCGGTACAGTTTCGAGTTTCATGCACGCGACCGTTGGGCGTTTCGATAAGGTAAATTATAGGCTATATGGCCGGTGATTGTGAATGTTTTTATTTGAAATATAAGCCGGGGTTAAATGTATGAATAATTTAAAAAACAAATATTAGTTTTTGTTCATAACGATCCAAACCGAAATTATCGCAAAACGGTGGAAAAAAAGCTATTTTCGTCTCGACTGTATTTGATTGGAAGGAATTTTTGCTGATATGCTGAACCCCCATACGGTATAAAACTGTTTGGTATAACGCCATTCGGCATAAACCCGTTTGGCATAACGATACTGGACGAGCGTACTGGTCGTTTGGCATAATGGGCATTTAGCATAATTGATAATTTAACCAGATTTTAGTGTTTAGGTCTTGCTAACAAGAGGTAGATGTGTTATTTTCCAGAGACTAATCCATGCGAGGACTAAGGAAAACTAACACATAGTCGGTAAACCTAGTGAAACGAATAGACAGAGTGCTGCCGACGGCGGGTCACCGGCAAACACTTGCGGCCTGTGGCTGCCATCTAAGAAAGCGGCCATATGCTCATAAAATGATGTTTGAGGAATTATGCCAACTGGCCGTTACGCCAAATGGCCCCTTTTGATTATGTCAAATGATTTTATGCCAAATGGGCGGTCCCCGTTGAAAACAACCAGCTTACACACAAAGCTGGCACATTTTGCTGGCAGTTTTTGCACGCTGTACACTAATCTATTGAGTTTAATTTTCGTGTTTATATTTTAACAGAAATACTATACATAAAGAAAATGTAAGGAAAGTTTAAATATTTTTTCCTTTACTTTTTAAACTGAAAATTCTTTTCCATTGGCTCACAATTGAAATTACACCAAGACCCTCGACAATTTTTTTTTCTTATTATCTAAACTGAATAGGATTGCACCATAATAGGTTTTTCCTAATTTCTTGCAATGACCAAATATAAAAATTAAGAATCATTGAAAGAAATATTGAGATTTAATTAACAGCCAGCAACGTACTAACCCCTGATACGAAGATCCCTCCGTGCCGATATAGATAACGGTACATTCTCCGATGGGTTAAAAAGTAGCCGTCATTGTAGGTCATGTTTTTTTTCCTGCGTCAGCAAGTTTAATGTTTAATACTCGTTGTTTGCCGCCAGCTCATTGGTGGTGGAAACAAGAATAAATAAATAAACGAAACAAAAAGCTCTTCGCCTCTGGCCACAGTTGGTCAATATTCCCGCTGGACTGTGATCCGAGCGCGAGTTGTAAATGGCGCATTAAACGAGTAAAAGATGTCATTTCGTCTGCGGCATTGATTTTTATAGACCGTTGAGTGGAAGACATAGACTTGCAAAAAAAAAAATGATATCTAAATTCTCCAGTAGAATGAAGTACCTACACGGTGTGCCCGGAGGAATCCGCTGTGAGTTGGAATTTTGCCATTCGAGTTGATTTACGGTGCATAGCAGAGTACTTCCTTTTTGTCTTGCTCAGCAAGAAAGAGCAATAATTTCGCTTCAAAAGTAAGCTTTTTAATTAGGACTGGCAGAACAGTGTTACATATACCAATCAACTCAGTTTAGTTTCATAAACTGGGCAACCATTGGTGCCCTTCTGATAGCCCAGTGGCTCTGTGTGTAATCAAATTTATTTGAATTTTTGAATTAATACTTTTAAACGATTTTATTTCTGGGCTTGACAAATTGGGGCCAAACCTCAAAAAATGCGATCAGTTACTATTGGGTAATTTGTCAAAGGGAGTGTCTTTCAAGAGGAGCGTCCAAAATATATTATTCTACAGAAAAGTTGTAGAACACACTAAAATAAGCAACTGTGCTGAATAAATTAACTGTCTATCTCTTCCTGATTGCGAAATATAATGGTTTGTTTGTGTTACATTTTTAAAAGGCAGTAACTTGGGACCATTTTTTTTCCTTTTCTCCGCGGTTACCGCTCGCTGATTCCTTGGACACTGTGTACACTCCGCCAGGCATCGCTCCCCCTAATCTAACCATCTTGCTCACTGCATCCCTGGTCGTCTTGTTCTTACCGGATTTGAAGCAAACATCATCTTTGCAAGGTAGTTGTTCGGCATTATTGCAACATCCCCTGACCGTCGTAACTGTCCAGCTATAGCCATCTTTTAAATAGTGGGTTCGCCATAGAGCTGTGCTAGTTCATGGTTCATCCTCCGTCTCCATACTCCATTCTCCTGTACGCCGCCGAAGATCATTCTTAGCACTCGTCTTTCGAAAACTCCGAGCACTCGCAGATCTTCCTCGAGCATTGTCCACGTTTCATGCCCAAAATTCGAACAGCCATCAACCCATCGTAGATTGAATTAGTTTGATGAGCTTCCTGGGGAAGCTGTTTTCGTTTATAATTTTCAAAAGCTCTTTTCGAGCGATGGTATCATATGCGGCTTTGAAGTCAACGAACAAATGGTGTGAAGAATTTCTGTATTCGAGGCCCTTTTGGAAGATCTGCCGCAGTGTGAAGATCTGATCCGTTGTTGACCGTCCTTCAGATGGCTTGATAAATTCCCACAAACCTGTTCGCAATTGGTGATAGACGGCGGAAAATAATCCGGGACAGCACTTTCTAGACGACATTGAGAACGGTGATCGCTCGATAGTTCTTACAGTCCAACTTGTCGCCTTTTTTGTAGATCGGACAGATAACCCCATTTTTTCACTACTCCGGTAGCTGTTCTGTTTCCCAAATACTAACCATTAGCCGCTGTAGACAAGTGGCCAGCTTTTCCGGTCTCATTTAGCTCCACTCGGATGTCATCTTTTCCAGCAGATTTATAGCTTTTTGGCTGCATGAGGGCCTTCTTAACTATGTCTATCGCTGAGGCTGGCGCCTCTTCTCCGTTTGAAACAATTTAGTTGCGTTTTTCCAAGACTTTTCTAAATTTTTCTCTAACACATACATTATTGCAACCGAACACAATAGTTGTAGCGCATTTCACTAACACAGATATCAAATTGGCCTCGGATTAAAAAAGCAAAGCCTTGGATTTATACCGTTTTTAGACATTACCCTTTTTTATCGAAAGACTTCGCAGCCGGCTGTTAGAGTACAGGAAAATTACGGGGCGGCCTACTCACTTTATCTAGCAAGCACCGCCTAGCCGAGATTCGTACATACGAAGATTGGCTTGTTAGATCAGCATCGTACCTCGAAGCTAACTGGTCGGATTAATCGTATGTAAAAAATCTCCAACCTGCTGGGACCAGGGAGTTTTGTCACTTTTTCTGGCGTAAAGGGAAATTAATTCGCAAAATTCAAGTTTTTAACCGATCGCTATAAAATTTTCAGGGTATTAAATGAAATAATCAAACTTAGCTTTAGAGTCTTTATTTTATTTTATTTCGCCTCCGTATCCGAATGCCGGTACTTTGGTCTTAACCTCACCCATGAGGTTTGGCACTACCTCAAGATCGACATGTTTTTGCATATTTACTCATGCTTTAATCATTTATTCAACTGTTTTGACTACTTTAGGATGCTTTTTTCTCTCCGCATCTTGACTTACGATCGACTGTTCTTCTTAAAAATGGCACATTTTGTACTTGTATAGGTTGAAAAGCTACAAAATGTGGCAACTGAATAATATATAAACCAGTGTTGCGAAGCCCACACTCAAATGGTTTAATTTTCTCACACACGCGTACTAATTCTAACGAACACGCCTACATAAGCATTCCTTTAAGACTCCCTCTTATTTATTCATGCACTGCAACGAGTTTTTGCGAGTATGTGTGCTAACAGCTACGGTTGTCGCTCGTCGTTGAGTCGATTACGTATGAGTTTCTTTTGCCTCGGGAATAAGTTATGCAAGAAGACGATATGAGGATGTGCGTATACGAGTGTGTGAGTAGCGAAATGTCTGCACACAGCACCGGCGGATTTTTCTTTTACACCTGCTATCCTGATCTTAAATTGTGTTGAGACATTTGTCTCTTCCAATATCTTTATGGATAAATTTGCATTTAAAAACGAACATTTCTCATCTTAGTGATTGTGATAGATTATTTGATATTATATTATACATAGTTAAATGAACCACATAAATAGAAATGAATGATTAAAATGATCAGAAAGAAAATACAATATTGAATGTAAATGCCATCACTGTTATTTCCAATAATCAGTATTAAGCTTGGCTCAACACAAAGTCTCTCACCGATTTATGTTGTGCTGTTCTTAATCCGCAAATAACTCGAATGGATACCATGAAAAGTCGATACAGTAGCTAATCAAGTCGCTTTTTACGTGAAGGATACGTGCCGCGTAAATCAAAACCGCGTAAATTCCGGAACTCGCGTAAAAACCGTGTCAATTGCGAAATTGACGTAAATTAAAAAAATTCGCGTAAAGAAAACCGCGTTAATTCCTAGATTCGCGTAAAAATAATCGCGTAAAAAGCAAACCGTGTAAAAAGCGACTTTAGTGGAAAACTACGTTCACTGCTGTCCTGAAAATTGTCCGGTCTATATCTACTAAAATAAAATTTACTAATATACAGGGTGGTAGGTAATGCGGTGCAAATATTTCAGGGGGTGATAGAAGACCACATTTGTCGAAAAATCCTTTTTCGGATATGGTGAAATCTCATTCATTACAAAGTTATTAAACATGTTCAGTTCTCGGCTCTGTTTGCCTAAAATCGGTTATAAAAAATAAAAAATATGCTGAGAAGAAAATTTTGTACTGAAAATTGTCCTTAAGCTTCTTACTTCAAAAATGTAGTAACTTTTCAGAAGCAAAGATCTTTGAAATGTAGGAGAAATAGTAGGCATTGTGTAGAGTAGAAGTATATATAAGAGTGACATTTACTGTAAAATTAGTAGTAGCCTTTCAGGAGCGAATGAATAAACGTGTTATTAAGAATTTCCTGGAATATCGCCTACAATTATCAGAAGTGGGATTATTCTCCGTGAGTGCCATGAATCAACGATGCAGAATTTTTTTTGAGAACCGAAAGCTATTCAGCGAATGGAAATTCCTCAAGGCAATCGAAGGAAGATGTCCATTCGGAGCAAAATCACCACTATTGACTATTTTTTTATGAAAATCCAGATGCAACTGTTCGTTTGACTGTTTGAGCTAGTATGAAACGTCAACGGAGATGAAGCCTTTGGCGGAAAATTTATCACCCTAACAGATTTGTGATATGTATTTCGAAATTCACCACTCAATTTATCGTTGGTTTGGCATCGGGTTCGAATACTTCGGAAAATCAACAACGGACGAGCAGACACGGATTGTGCAGCAATTGTTTGTAGATTTGTACAATGGGACTATTTTTTATGATGAAACCAGAGCCGTTGGTGCGACTACTGGTGTGACTGTTGGAGCAGCAACTAATCACATAATGTACATCGAGGACGGTGTATTTTGTCAAGATGGCCGAACTATAGGAGATATAATAGGCATAGTGTAGAGTAGAAGTATATATAAGAGTGACATTTACTGTAAAATTAGTAGTAGCCTTTCAAAAGCGAACGAATAAACGTGTTACTAAGAATTTCCTGGAATTTCGCCTACAGAAATAATGTCTACCACTTTGAAGTTCTGGAACCGTTTAACAATTCGTTCTTTGACGTGAAACGGCTATCTCTTTTAGTTTCATTGCAATTTAATATTAAAAGTTTCGTTTTGGCACGAATTTAAACATCACGCATAGCAAGCTAGATCTCCGTGTGCGACGGACATGGTCACGGACGCGCATGAAAAACAACAACGAAACAAACTTTTCGGGTCTCTCTAGGACGTTTCTGAAAACGATTGCAGCATCAAAATGTATTCTCCGGAAAAGCGCGCGGACATTCACTTTTGCTGTGGTGGGCGTCGCTAATTGTTGAACAACGACAGACCAGTTGGTGTATGGTTGTAAATTTTGTAATGCAAGTGTGTAAACACAAATCCAGAAGTACTCGTTTTGTTATCACAAGGATTTTAAAACAGGAACTTTTATGACAAGTGATTCACCATGTAATTTTGCGGACTCACAGTGGTCAAATTTTGAAAAAACGTGGACATTAGCAATTGGGTAAAAAATGCGTAATTTTTCAAGGGGGATGTCTTCAGAGAAGTTTAATAATAAAATATAGCGCATCTTTTTGCACTATTAGGGTGACCATGAATTCACCTATTAGGGTGATACAAACTTTTGTTTTTTTAAATCATTTAAAAAAAAATTTTTTTTCTCCAAAAAGTTGTAGAACATACTAAAATAAGCAACTTTGCTGAATATATTAACTATCTATCTCTTACCGGTTGCGAAATATAATGATGTGTTAAAAAGGAGCGCTTAAAAATCAGTTATGCTCAATAACTTTGCACACGATCTTTTTACTGCTTTTGAGTGTTCTACAATGTTATTCAGTATGCTAAAATACATAATTTCACTGAAGACTGTTTGTCGCTAGAACGCATATTTAATAAATGAAAAAAAAAAATTTTTTTTTTGCAATATTTAAATTTTTTTTTCAATTTCGGGCAGCTTCGCACGAACCAAACAACCATTAGGTGAAAGTACTATATTTTATCTATAAAAAAAAAATATTTCCATCAGGAATACTCCAAAGGAATCTCAGAAAAATCAATTGAAAAATGTGTTATTTTTTGATAAATTTTTTTTATAGCTCATTAAACGAAAAGCAGTCTTCAGTGAAAATATGTATTTTAGCATACTGAATAACTTTGTAGAACATTTGAAAGCAGTGAAAAAATCGTGTGCAAAGTTATTGAGCATAATTGATTTTTAAGCGCTCCTTTTTAACACGTCATTATGTTTCGCAACCGGTAAGAGATAGATAGTTACTGTATTCAGCAAAATTGCTTATTTTAGTATGTTCTGCAACTTTTTGAAGAATTTTTTTTGTATTAGGCCATTGCAAATCATATTTAAAGTTTTTGTCATTCCCCCTTTGGAAATTAGCTTGAAAAATCGGGGGGAAAAAATAATTTGTAGGATATGAGTCAAATTTCTTTTTATAAAATCAATTGTCTGTGGGTTCTACAGTCTGAAAAACTCGAAAAATGAGTCTCCGAGTTGAATTAACGCTTCTAGCACGAAACAGAAATGGAAATTCGAACAATGGAATTTCCGAAAATCGTCCAAGAAAATTTTCCTTCGTTTTTGTCTTTTTTCGTATATATTTGCATAAAAAATAATAACGTATATATTATAAGCAAGAATAGATTCGGTTTTCACGTTTAAACCTTAAATAAAAATTCTTAAAATCCATGTTTGTTTTGCTCGATTAAAAAATTCACTTTGTTTTTTTCGCCTCCCCCCCCCCCCCCCTCTTCAGTGGCCGAACACCGGAAGGACAAAAACTTTATAAAATATTTGTAATGGCCTTATTTAAAAAAACAAAAATTCGTATTATCCTAATAGGTGAATTTACGGTCACCCTAATTGTGCAGAAAGATGCGCTATATTTTATTATTAAACTTCTCTGAAGACATCCCCCTTGAAAAATTACGCATTTTTTACCCAATTGCTAATGTCCACTTTTTTTTTAAATTTGATCACTGTGGGACTGTGAGAAATGATCCCAAGACTTGACAAGCATAAGTCAAGTTGCGCCACAGCTCTGTGTCACATAGAGGGTATGGAGGGTATGGAGCGTGTGAACACGGTAAAAACGCATCCTTTCCACACTACAGGTTCAAGAGCTGCTGCCTGAGGATAAATTCAAACGGCTCAAATTTTGCAGAATTATGCAAGCAAAAATGGAGGCGAACCCGTAGTTTATGAAAAACATTGTTGTTACTTTTCATACGTGTCAGACCGTCTCTGTTGCACGCGGTGCGGTGATCTAAAGTGCTATGCGTGATGTTTGAATTCGTGTAGTTTTCAGATACTAATTCAACACTCAACACGATACGTCTAAAATTGAATTGCAAACGCATTGAATCGCATATGGTGTCTTTGACAATATTTCTTGGTATAAAAAACGCTCCGTTTGGCAGAAACCATTATGTGATTAATCCCCTTAAAAGTGAAATACGAAATTTATTTTCTCACATATTCGAGATACAGATTTGATGCGTTCAGCAAAGTTGTGATAAATATCAATACAAACAACTTTGTTAAAGACATCATAGCTGTATCTCTTCATAGAAATTAGCTATGAAGTGTTATTTGAAAACAGTTTTTTGTCCCTAACTTATTCTGGTCTGGTGGGTTACGTGTTCATAGTGTTCTAGAAAGTTATCTATCTTACTAAAATCCATGTTTAGTGGAACATCGTTAGACGCTATTTTCGAAACTTTTCGAGATATTGAGCTTTTTCGTTGAAAAATAGTACTTCTTTGAGCTCAAATATTTCTTAAGGTGGCAATTGGTGGCAGATCAGACGGCTCACACATAAAAGTACAACAAAAAACCCGTAATAGCAAGTATCAGTTGTTTGTATCTGTATCCTCGAAAGTTACAGTTATTTTACAATGTGCTTTTAAGTGCTTTTTACAAACAAATCATTATATTTCGATAACCATAAGAGATAGAGACTTACCATATTCCACCAAGTTACTTATTATAGTATGTTGTACAACTTTTGTAAAGACATCATATTTGTGGTACATATTTAAAAGAACATAATTCATTAGTTAACTTCGAGCAAAAAAAAAATTTTCCGATTATATCCGTTTTCAAATTATATCAGCCCAAAATTCACGGACAAACAAATCATAACGTGGGTTAAAGTTGGTACAGCGAAATTGATTATTACATGGAAGGATCCTAATGCTGGAAGGCGACTCTTATAATCCCGGAATGCGCACAAGTGCCTCTGCTTGTGGGTCCGCCCAATCCCTTTTGGCCCTTCTGTAACAGCATTAGTGTGAAATTCATTTGATAATCAAATTTGGATCTACTGTAATTCTACCCACATACATTGCCAAGTCCTTGAAATGATGGTGGCTTTCCCCTATTACTACTACTACTACTATATCAGCCCAAAATTCACGGACGGGTTGATTCCGAACTATATCTGATGATCAGCCGTTGCGTCTTTTGATGTACATAAATTATTTCAAAGACACCATATTAATAAAATCAGTATTAATAGAGTTATTAAAAAAGTTCACGAATTCGAGCTTTAATACCACTGTGCAACCAAAAGTTAAAGCAATGCGAATGTGTTGCAATTTTACCGTTGACACTCTTTCCCAACAAAACTTGTATTTCCTGAAAGAACAGGCAAACATACCTCAACCACTAGCTTTTGATAATCCTCGTAATAATACACATTCCACTCGTATCAATTATTATCAAACAGTAACAACGTTCGCTTAAAATAAATGTGTCTCCAGTAATTGGCTCGGTTCCTTGGCAGTTTTAGTCCCCTAACTAGTGCAACACATGTGATGAAATGTTGTAAAGTATCTTTCGCATGGCAGTGGGAGGGGGAAATGGGGGGGGAACATCCCCACCATGTTGCAGTAAAACGTCAGCATTCGGCCAGGGTAGGTACGTAATTACTTTGCAGTCATTTTCGGATCACGACATTCAAAAAGAGAAACAAAACAATCAATCTACAGCTCACCCTTTTTGCACCATTTTGCGGTGCGTCGCAGGGCCACGCCGCCGCGCAGGCAGCCGGCGGCTGTCATCGCGCCGCAATGTTCGCCTCAGAGCTTGGCATGCATCGAACTGCAAAAAGCAAAAAGCATACGAACACGACTCCGATTACGATAATGAGAGTTATAAATTTTCTGCGGAGTAACGTGGAGGAGAGCTGTCATGTCAATAATTAATTTGACCTGCCGTCTGCGCGGCTGAATGGGACACTTACTACATATCTTTCCAGCCCCACTCGGACTCGTGTTTCGTCATTCGTAAATGATTCCCAATCGGTGCTAGGATTTTGAGCGTTCAAAACGAATTGTGTATCGGAATTTACGGCAACCGCGCGGAGGGTCGTAAAATCGACTGCAAAACGGGTAAATAAACACATTTTTATTTTGCAACGCTTGCCCGGCAGGCCAATAAATATGTTTGTTGGGTTTCCCAACCTCGGAAAAGTGGCCCTGATAAACCACACGCGGCTCGGAAGGAACGGATATCTGTACATTTGAATGCGCTGCGTCCCGAGGGTCTGCCAATAAATTCTCGCCAAATATTCACTTCGAGTACGCAAACATTTTATAAATAATACAAGCTAAACTGTTTCGATTCTGCTGCTCACTCTATAAACACTTAACGTGTTAAAAGTTTCCTAACTCGTGCTCCTTCTCCGGTTTGGCTGTCCGTGCGCCGCGGTTCGGAATCAATTCACTTACCACCGGAGCCGCCGCTTCAGATTCACAGCCGATCGTGTGCCACGCAGCGAGTGAATTGTAAATTTCCGGCTTTATCAGCGAAATAAAATATATTATTTATAGTTATGGGATGATAACGCCTCGCGAACAACCATTCACCGTGGCAGGATCTATTGCGGTGGGCTCAATACGCGGTCTGTAGACAAGCTCTAATGCATTTGACCATTAGAGAGCAAAGGCAAAAGCTTATGTACAACTCAATTAGAACTCGACCAAAGCTGGTGTCGGTTCGAGATATTGTTGTCCGGCTTTTTTTCTTTTTGTAGCTTCGTGGTGTCGTGGCGCAGGCATAAAAGTCTGCCAAAGCGGAGCGTTAGGATTTGAACTCGATAGGTACATTTAGCTGTCTTAAGTCGATAGCCAGCCGAGCGAGACTGTAATCCCAATTAATTGCCCCTTTCAATTTCCACTGCGAAAGCGCCTTCAAGATTGTCGTTCTGGCCTGACACGCAGCTGCTTGCCAGCGGTCGGTCCACAGCCTATGCGGAGCATTTTCGACTCTCTTAGGAAGAAGCTGAAGCTGAGAGTACCCTATTTGCCTTAAAGATTATGCTCCAATTCATATAATATCTCTAATGGTGTACCTTCCTCGACGAGTGTTTCATAAAGTTGTAAAATTTAACGGTTATGACCGGCTTCATCCTCATCTTCGAAGAAACCGCCCCGTCGAATCGATCTATTTTCTCTGCCCCGCCGCCGCCGGCGGCTGCCTTGAGCTGGCGCAGGATAGAAACATCCTAACCCGATATCAATCAAAACGAAACCCCACTTTTCCCTGCTTTTGGGTAGGGTCGAGACTGGGAAAATATGCCACACCGGAGAAAGCGCATCATTTATGGATATCAAATTCGGTGGGAAGATTATCGATAATCGTCCGTTTGCGGGATCAACCGGTTTTATTGATTGCCCTTCGGATGAAAATTGACACGTTTTTCCCCGTATCATAATGTGTTCGTCGGAAACAAACCGGCCCGGACCTGGCAGAGAAGGATGCCTTTATGGGTTTTTGATGCAGAGTGAAATTTGGATGAAAGTGGACACCCACAGTCGAAGCAGGAAAAAAGTGTTCTGGACGTGATTGCAACAAAACGGAGCATATTTGAAAGGAAAATCTGGAAAAGCATAGCAATGAGAAATCGGTTGAATAGAGAATTTCATGTTTTGCACTCCATTGTTTTCTGTTGTGAATCTTTGTGATAAGTACCACATATAGAGTACTCTCTGTTTTGTAAATTTTCCTATTTTATTCAGAATCTCCCTCCACCGTAGATAAAATCTATTGTCCTTGTGTAGGTGTACATCACATGTTATGTATGTATGTCAAGTTGACGCAAGACTATATATTATTATTTTATCAATTTAATAGAATTCATAGTTCTTCGATTACTATTTAGTAGTATTTTCAGTAGAATTTTGGTGGAATTTGAAACACTCGTACGCCTAATAAGGGGATTGTAGAGTTTCCATTTTATCCAGTCCACTGTGGTTCAAAGGTTCGTCAATATCTGTGAACCCGTGGCTGGGGCAGGGGCTAGGCCTGAAACCGATTATAATTGGCATAAATTATAGCTTGGTTCGATCGGCGGATCCCTCAGCTAGGCAGAGGTGATTCCCCCCAAGTAAAGAGGAATGTTTTACAAACTTACTAAACGTTGCTCCTCTTTTCCTCTTTCACGCCTTGTCTCCCCTGAGATACTATCAACACCTTTGTTCCATTACTTTCTTCTTCCGTTTCCTTCGTCGATTGTAAAAAATCACAAGCAATTTCAGCCATTAGAAAACAAATCCTTAAGGTGAAATTAGCCGTCATTGATTCTGTAAATTTTAAAAGCAGTTTTTTTGTTTGAAACCAACATTCCATGCATGAAAATATATTCGCTGTGTTCAGATTGACAAAGAGAATACAGCGAATATATTTTTAAAAACAGAACCCTTGTTTTGGACCCGAAAACTGCTTCCGAAATTGGGCTTTTATACGAAAAGTTACTGACTGCTAATTTCCCGTTAAATGTGATCTGTGGTGAAATATATCTCCCATCTGCTCCTAGTGGCAGTTTGGTGTGGAATTCGTGACATGCAATGCACGTCATAAGGTTTGCGATCGCCTGTCGTTGATCGTCGCAATAGCGCTTGGCCAATATACTGGGCCACGTATTCTACCGGAATAACTCGACGGCGTACAGCCGAAATTCGCCGAGGGTCCGGTTCTACTCTTTTTACAGAGGCTAGCGTCATTTGCAGTTCAAACTTTACTTGCTTACTAAGTTGGCTTTTCGTCTTATCGGTTGTTATGAAGAGCTCACATAGAAAAAGTGACATAGGATTCCCCATGGGTGCTCCTTTTGTTTGTTTACAGCGACGCCACTAGGCCAGATAGTTGGGCATGGATGGTAAATGGTTGAATAATGCGCTCCAGAACCACCACGAAGTTCCACAGCCTCTTATTCAGCAACTCCTGTCTCTACCTCCTCGTGGTGCCATCCGGGAGACGTTCCTTAGTGGAAATCGGACAACCGGTGGAAACTAGGGTCGTATGCGGACAGAGAAGGGTGCACTCATGCGAAGGCCGAGTGTAAACTCTCCGCCTGCAAGACGATTCTTGTAGGAGGTAAGACTACTAAGAACCAAAGCAGAGGGTCCAATGCACCTAAAAGGAGGATGGATTCAATAGCCGATATCCATGGCTATTACGTAAAGACTTGAATGGATAAACCCCTAATCCTAAGTGTGACGCGACCCGTGCCGAGGGATGAATGGTGGAGGGGGTTCTATAAATTCTCTGCCGCAACGGAGCTTGTGGAGTACCAGGGCGCCCTCCACAGTAATTTGCCCTTGCTGCATCAAGCCGGTCACTAATGCAGTGGACCATTTCTTACCGAGCATACTCTCTCTGCCGAAAAACAAAGAAACGAAGGAGGTGGCGAGGAGAATAGGGGAGCAACACCTAGCCCTGTTCTTCGTCTACCCTCAACACGCCGACTCGTAGTGAGTCGACAGACGAGGTGGCTTCAACCCAACAGAAGAGGAAGGTTCCTTTCATTCCACCCCTGAATACGCAAGAGGCTCTCTGATAGTGTATTAACCTTTAACGCCCACGCCGAGTACGGCAAATTTTACCGCGGGACGCTCCTGCAGGTTACTCGTCCTAAAGGCCTGCCACAACAGGGTGGAGGGTCAGAAGTGCGTTCCAATCACCGCAGGAGTTCCGCAAGGCTCCATACTGGGCCCGGTGTTGTGGAACGTCATGTATGACGAGGTGTTGAAGCTAAAGTTCCCGGTAGGGGTGGTGATTGTCGGCTTTGCGGACGATATCATCTTGGAAGTATACGATGAATCTATCAGAGAGGTTGAGTTGACGGCTGCCCACTCTATAAGCATTGTCGAAGATTGGATGCGCTCCAGGAAACTGGAGCTAGCGCATCATAAAACGGAGGTTATCGTGGTGAACAACCGCAAGTCACTGCAGCAAGCAAATATCAGCGTCGGGGACTGCACTATTTCGTCAACGCGGTGCTCAAAACTCCTGCGAGCCATGGTCGATGAAAAGCTCAAGTTCGGGAGCCACGTCGACTATGCCTGCAAGAAGGCTTCCACAGCTATTTCGGCATTGTCTCGTATGAAGTCTAATAGCTCTGCGGTATATGGCAGCAAGCGAAGGCTATTAGCCAACGTGGTCCAGTCCATACTCAGATATGGCGGGCCGGTGTGGTCATCGGCGTTAGGTAAAAATCTATCCCAAAAGCTATCTAGCCAAGCTGGAAAGCACCTATCGTCTCATGTGCTTGAGAGTGGCGAGTGCGTATCGCACAGTTTCACATGACGCAATCTGCGTCTTAGCGGGTATGATGCCTATTGGCGTCATCATCAGTGAGGATGTTGAGTGCTTCAATCAACGTGGAACTAGTGGCATACGGAGTACCACAAGATCGGCCTCGATGACCACATGGCAGCGGGCATGGTCTGATTCCACAAAGGGCCGGTGGACACACCGACTTATTCCGGAAGTACCCGGGTGGGTCGACAGACGCCACGGCGAAGTCAACTTCCACCTGACACAGATTCTGTCAGGGCACGGTTGTTTTAGACAGTATCTGCACAAGTTCGGGCATGCGAAGTCCCTCGCGTATCCCAAATGCGTGGATGTTGAAGAAACTGCAGAACATGTTTTCTTTATATGCCCTCGTTTCGTGGGCGCGAAAAACAACATGCAGTTAGTGAGCGGACAGGACACTACGCCGGACAACTTAGTCCAAAGGATGTGTTCTAGCTCGGACGTCTGGGGAGCGGTCAATGCGGCTGCAACCCAGATTGTACTTGAGCTACAAAACCGCTGGAGAGCCGATCAACGGCGAGTAAATAGCCTAACTACCATAGTCCAGTAGTTGTCTAAGAGGGTGCGTTAAGCACAATAGCCCCTCCCTGAAGTAATAACGATAAGATGGTGCCAGGGGGGATCTAGGCTGGAGACTCGAGTAGGGTTTTAGTGGATCTGGGTCCTCACGCCCCATTAGCGGGTTCGTGATACCAAACCCCACTCTCTGAGTTGTCTTCTCAGATGTCTGATAGTATCGTATCTTCTAAGGTGCTGAGCAGATTTCCCTACTCGTTAAAAAAAAGACCAGCTGTTACGTGGAATTTTCAGGTCTGCGATGAGCACTGTATCGTCTACCTGGATCAGTTCCATATTCATGAATCACTTCACGCGTTTGGTTATAACAGGAAGATAATCTCTTAACCACTACCGCCAGAATTCTTTGGCCACAATTTGTGACTGTTTCCAGCTGTTTCGAAGCGTAGCGGGATTGGCATCGCGCGGCACCAACGGTTTCAGTGTATTTGATGATGAAACTCTGCAGAAAATGGTTAAGGGAGATTCATCGTTGTTCTCAGCAATGGTGGTTAACGGTCGTGAGTCGATTACATTCTCGATCTCCTAAAGCGTACTGTGTAGGATTTCGTCAGTTGGCAGCCTTCCCCTTTTCAGTTTGTCCAGATTCAACTTAACATTCTGCGTCTAATTTTGTAAACTGGTTAAAGTCCACTCTGGTTAATCGTCCCCTCTCAGTAATACTAGGCGATGTCTCCTCTAGCGAGTTTTGTAATGATTCTGGCGTTCCACAAGGAAGCAACTTCGGACCGCTATTGTTTTCCTTATTCTTTAACGACATTTGTGCTGTACTTCCACGAGGATCCAGATTGCTGCACGTTGATGATCTTAAAGTGTTTGTGCCGGTCAAATCTATTGAAGACTGAATTACAAAAACTAATCGACATTTTTGTGGACTGATGTCTAAAGAATGGGCCATCTCTTTTAGAAAAAGCCTATTATATGGAACTACCGCATCAGCAACGAAGTACTGGAAAGAGTATATATAAACAAATACTTGGGAGTGCTTCTTGATACGAACCTTTCTTCGGGAACACTACTCATATTTAATATCTGCAACCAATCAAAATTTGGGCTTCATATTTAGGATCGCTTACGTGCCCTGTACTTCTCTATTGTGCGTTCTATCTTAGAGTATGCTGCTGTAGTTTGGAGCCCCTACACTGGAATTTGTTCCTTCAGCTTGGAAGCAGTACAAGCCAAATTCTTACGGTATGCTTTGAGATTTCTACCCTGGCGAAATCTTTTAGTGCTTCCGCTGTATCAAGACCGCTGCAACCTACCTACGCATTGAAACTCTCGACAAAAGGAGAAAAACTGAAAGAGTTCTGTTCATCAGTTAAGTTTTAGTGGGAGAATTGGACTCTCCATACATCCTCTCTCAAATCAATTTCAATGTCACTCCACGTGCGCTTCGAGAGATGCAATTTCTTCGCCTGGACTTCCGACGAACTGAATACGGCCAAAATGAGCCAATTAGAGCTATGTTTTGCTTGTTCAATCGTGTGTATAGTCTTTTTGATTTTGATTGTTCTAGTGATAGTTTTAGACGCTGCTTACGAAGTTTAAATGTTCTATAGTTAGTTGTAAAGTATCGTTTTATTCAAGTAGGAGCGTCTAGTGATGATACTGATACTGGTCAGATGAATTAATGCTGAAAATGAAATTAAAAATCAATTAAATTAAATCAGATGTTCCCAAACGCCGCTCATGTGCGCTGGCGGGACGAAAGTTCATTCCGTATCGGGTGTCTTGAACACTTTGGTTGTTTTTGGTTGACACTCTTCAAAGTCTTCTGAAGCGCTTTGCTACGGCCTTGAAAGTTGACGGTCGCTGAAGATTGCTGTTAACGCCTAGCTGCGCAAACTTGGTGCATTTTGTCCACGGGCTTTGGCGTTTTGCCTCACATAATGATATTGACTCTTGCCAAAAATCGTTAAAAATAACAAAAAATACTGGTTTTTGTTAGGAAATTTCACCGGGAGTAAGTGTACAAAAGATCCCAAAGTTTTCTAGAAGTTGAAAAACGTGGAATAAACACGCCGTTGCTCTGCAAAATGACGTTTTGCTTAAGCGGTGCATTCTGGACCACTTTATCCTAAGTGGCTTTAATTTGGGAATATAGAACCGCTGTCGTGCTTCGTTTAGTATTGTTTGATGGATCTGGTGGTTGAAGCGTTTGCGAAAGTCGAGCAGTTCCAGTCAGGTGATTGTGTGTTCGCGAGGGAGAACAGTTGGTTGAGCGAACGTCCCTGATGATAAATGGACAGGCATGTGTTCGACCTCGTATCCTGAGCAGATTGTTGTTGTCAAGGAAGACGCACTGCAGGCAAAGCGGACGTAACGAAGAACACGAGCGGTACAGTGAAGAACCCAAGTAACATCTTTGTTGTATAATAGCTTATCAAGCACTTGTTCCCAGGAAATTAGCAATACAATAGTTGAAAAAGCTATTCCTAAACAAAAAAAGTTTGTTGGGGAGCTTCCGTCAAACGGAAAAATGACTCAAGTTGATTACCGACTCTTCGACTCTGGTATGGTACAGGAATTGAGGGCGAAGCTCTTCGGTGGTGTTTTCTACTTGACTGCTTGAGGCGAGCCAGTACTCTGGCGATTTCGACAGAAATTCCGGTCCCTGAAACCAGCGACTAAAGCAGGTTCAATCCGGGTGGCCTTTCAAACTTGTACCCTTGTTTGTGACGTTTTGTTTGCTCGAAATTTAGTTTCATTCTCGTATATTAGATTCTTCCAGGATCTCGATGACCCTATGATGCGACGTACGGGGTTTAACGCCGACGGTCGGAGTTTAGCCAGCAAATTACGACCTTAGAATCCGTCCGGATCGTTCGGTTTTTAACTCCAGAAGAGGCTTGTTTATACGAGTGGGGTTCTTGTATGCAGAATTGCTACATGATTTATGAATCGATTGGTATACAAGCACGGAGCGAAAAAGCTCCAGTTTGTTTCAAACAAAATTATTGTTGCTTTAAGCCTCAAAAAAATATTTTTATAACAACCTGAAAATATTTTTGTTTCAAAACGAGATTCTGTTTGAATCAAGAAAATAACAGTTTTGAATTAAAAGTAAAGTATTTTCAAATTTGAAGTTAAGATTGATATAACAATAAATATTTTCATTTTAATCATATATTTCAGTTTGAAACAAAACGAAATTTTTGTTTGTGCGTAAAACAACCATAAATATGGTTGAAACTACATTTTTATTCTCCGTGAGCCATTGAAACCCGCAGAGAATTGGCAGAGTAATCAAAAAGCGTACAAAATCTTTCATTATTTCATTATGCCAGCCTAAATACAAATTTTGAATTGACACCCTGCGGTAAGCGGAAGTCCTAAGTCAAAACTAGTACAGTATGGTTCCGATTATATCAGCTCCCGATTATATCTACCACCGATTATATTAGCCTCAAAAATAAATTTTTTGTTTGTTTTTTTTTGAGGTATTTATTGATTCCAGTTTCAGGCATTTTTACCTTTATAGACTAGGCTGCACAGTGGTCCAAACAGCGAAATACGTGATCGGCGTGAGATTACGCCGGAACACGACCTTTTTCGCATATAATTTCTTTGGCTATATTTCTTGGTATAAAAAAACCCTTCGTTTGACGGGAACCATTATGTGATTAATCCCCTTAAAAGTGAAATACGAGCTTTATTTTCTCACATATCAGAGATACAGGTTTAATGTGTTCAGCCATGATGTAGTAAATATCAATACAAACAATTTTGTCAAAGACATTATAGTTGTATCTCTTCATAGAAATTAGTTATGAGGCGTTATTTGTGGGCATACCTTTAAAAACAGTTTTTTGTCTCTAAATTAGTCTGGTCAATCTTCACGTGTTCTAGAATGTTATTTATCTTATCTTGGAGGAATATCATACGCTATTTTCTAGATTTTCCGAAATATAGTAATGTTCCGATTTTGTCAGCCCCATGTAGAATTTCGGGCTGACAAAATGGAGAAACTGACAAAATCGGAAAAATTTTTTTCGAATTTTTTTTTCAAAATTCAAGACTTTAGACCTTAAGACCAATATAGAAGACTTCTACTAAAAATTAAATTTTAACCCTCAATTGGTCAACCGAAAGCTCAATAAACCGGGCACAGCACACTGGTCCAGAGCCTTTTTTGGTGCACATTAGCTTTGAGCGGGAAAACTTGGTTTTAGGTTTATGGAACCTTTGGAAGAGTTCCTAAAATTAAAAGTTCTATCGTCCAGCGGAATTCAAATTTTGAATAATCCCTCTAAAAGTGCAATAAAAATTTATTTTTCTTCAGTTTCAATATAACACATTGATGTGTTCTGCAAAGTTTTACAGCGTATTATTACAAGAAATTTTGCTGAAGACAGTAACCTTCTATCTCTGATTGAAAGATCCTATTTCTCATAAATGAAAAGTAGTTAAAATCAGTTTTTCTATTTTAGCTGTTTTTGTAGTTCTTGTATGACTTTTTCTTGTTTTACAAGTACAACCTTGTAATAGTAACAATATACAACATTGCTGAATATAGCATACCTCTATCTTTGCTTGTTTAGGAACTATAGAACTTTTACTATAAAAAATATCCTTATTTTGACCCCGAATTACTCGCAGGAAAGCATCATTTTATTCAAAAACTCTCCCAGAGAATCGGAATAGTTTCAAGCAGGCTGAAAAGTTTTATAAATCACAAACTGACCCGACAAAGTTCGTATTGCCACAAATTAAACTGTGTTGTACATAAATCGTGAATCTCGGATAACCTTCGTCACAATCTCGAGTTTTGCAAGTTTCTGGGGAGTTCATGGGTGTTTTAAAATACAAATTTTCCTCATAGCAAAGTAGAAAACAACTCCCCCCATTGCTTTGCCTGATAAAATAAAGCGGATAGCATTTAAATATTCGCCATCATTACAAACCATTTCGCCGAATACCATTTTGCGGAACACCAATTCTCGGTTGACCATAACGCGGAATTTAGAGCTTCGCAGAATACCATTTCGCGAAAAACCTTACGCGGGATGTACCATTTCACGGAAAATCTTTTCGTAGGAAGTACCATTTCGCAAGGGTGACCCAACTGAAGGAAAGTAATAGAGGTCAGCAGATCTAGGAAAATAAATAAACCTCGATAGAGGTGATCTCTACGGGGGGCTGCCTCCCGCAGTGACCGGCGCTTCCGACAGCAAGTCGCCGGCAACACTGGCGGCCTGTGGCGCGGTCTCGCGCTGAAATATCTATCGCTGCTATTGATAGTTTTTCGTGGTATTGTTATTGATTAATGTTTTATGAAAGAGTCTAAAATTTCTCGAGTTCGATTAGTTTTTGAGTTACGCAAAAACTTCTGTTTTATTTGTATGAGAGTCCTTATCCCCCTACCACAGGGATGAGGGGTCTCAAACCATCATTAAAAAAATTGCTGCCTCCAAAACCCCCACATGCCAAATTTTGTTTCATTTGCTTGATTAGTTCTCGAGTTATGAGGAAATTTGTATTTCATTTGTATGGGAGCCCCTCCTCCTAAAAAGGTAAGGGGTCCTAATTCAACATAGAAAAAATGCATGCCTCCAAAAATACCCACATGCCAAATATGGTTCCATTTATTTAATTAGTTCTCGAGTTATGACGAAATTTGCATTTGATTTGTATAGGAGCCCCCCCCCCCTCCTGAAGCGGGGAGAGGTTTCAATTTACCATAGAAAACATTCTTGTCTCCAAAAACACCCACATGTCAAATTTTGTTCCATTTGCTTGATTAGTTATCGAGTTATGCAGAAATTTGTGTTTCATTTGTATGGGAGCCCCCCCCCCCTCTTAGTGGGGGGAGGGGTCTCTAATCATCATAAGAACCTTCCCTGGCACCAAAAACCCCTACATGCAAATTTTCACTCCGATCGGTTCAGTAGTTTTCGATTCTATAAGGAACATAGGGACAGACAGACAGAAATCCATTTTTATAGGTATAGATGTTTAAAAGCACAAAAGTTAAACAAAATTTATAGGCTGACAAAATCGGGATAAAAAGCTGATAAAAGGGAGGTAGACAAAATCGGGAGCTGACAAAATCGGAACATTACTGTATTGAACTTTTTCGGTAAAAAATAGTATTTCTTTATGCTTAAATATTTCTGAAGGTGGTAAACGGTGGCTGATCAAACAACTGACACATGAAAGTACAACAAAAAACCTGTAAAGCATGTAACAGTTGTCTGTATCTGATTGCATCCGCAATAGTTATTGATTATTGACACAAATCGATTTTTATGTGCTTTTTACAAACAAATCATTATATTTCGACAACCATAAGAGATAGATAGTTACTATATTCGTCAAAGTTACTTGTTTTAGTATGCTCTACAACTTTTATAAAGACATCGTATATTTGGTATACATTTAAATACGTGGAAACATGGCCACCCTAATAATGCAAATAGATAGAATATAATTCATTAGTAAACTAGGCATTCTATAAGCAAAAAAAAATCCGATTATTTCAGCCCAAAATTCACGTAGGGGCTGATATAATCGGAAAATACTGAAAAAAAGTATTTAATTTCTCATGATGTACTTCAGAAGTTCAAAGTTTTCAAGTTAATCGCTTGGTATTTTTACTAGAAAAAAAAATTATTGCACAGAAATAGATCATGAACATGAAAAATGGCTGTATACGCCGCAGACGCAATTATGCTAATGGCTAAATAGAAGGTGTGGAAGCTTTTAAAATTGCTGAAAGTAAAATAACGATTAAAAAGTTATCATATTTTCAATCGAAAAACCATAAATTCGTCATCTAGCTTCGCTCTTCATTAAAGTTACAATATTTTTTATTGCTGAACAACCAAACAATTAATTTTTCCTTTACCCTTCACTCCTTCTTTTTTGCATAGCTATAGCTAATAATTGCACCTGCGTGAAATGTTAAAAAATCGGGTGGCAGTATCCAATCACTAGCACTGGCACTATTCCGGCTCGTGGAAAGCTGGATACAAATGACACAACGAGCAACGATTTACGAACAATCACGAACCAATCAAGCCCTCAAACCTTCTAACATGTTAGTTATACACGCTCAATCGCGTTTCCGAGAAAACCGTTCCTAACATTCGGTTGCGTGCTGAAATGTATACACTTGCGAAACACAAAATGGCCTCGAGTAACCGAAATATAAAAATGAAGATAAAACTAATCACGAACCGCCAGTTTTAATTTGCTACTGTTTATTAAAAGAAGAGAGGCCACGCAGAAACAAAACAAAACCGGTGACGGTGAATTACGTCGTCGACGTCGTTGCGTTGCAGTGCAGTGCAGTGGTTGTCGGCGGCGTCGTCGTCGTCGTCGTCTTCGTCATTGCTGGTGGAACAAAGACTCAAAGACCGGTTGGGCAGAAACACAGCAGATAAAATAACGAACCGTAAATGATACACCAAATAACAGAAACATTGAGTAAACGAGAAAAAATAAAAAAAAACCTGTGTAATGATGACAACCACAAGTAACAAACGAGTATGAGATGAGCGAGCGTGCGAGTGAGGAATGCACGGATGACTTCTGGGCGTGTGTCAATTTCGAGCGAATATCTTCGAAGAAACGCCTTTTCAGTGTCATGCCCCGGGCTACTAAGTTGTGAATTGTCATCGGACATTCTTTGATTCTTTCAATTAGCTAGATCATTCCTATAAACATTGTGTTCCGCAGGTGCAAAGAAAACCAATTGATGATAATTTCTCCTATCCGAGGACTGCTTTTTCCTGCTCTGTCGACCGCTTACTGCTGCTACCCAACGCCAACCCACAGTCACTTCCGAGCGGCGTCCGACAGTCGCGACAACCCAAATTAGTCCGAAAACGAAAAAAAGACACAGAAAAGAACACGCATTTTATCACGAAACAAACAACCTCCATAAATCCGGTGGGTTTAATAAGTCGCTGTTTGCGGACCTACGCTTGGAACCGTCCCGGCCGAAGTGCCGTTGTTGCTGTTTGATGAAAATAAATAAGAAAAAAACTGGCTCACCCAAATCATAAAGTTGTGAAGCGCAGCACAAAATGATTGATACCGATTTAATAGAAACGATTCGTTTCTCCACCCGGTAGCTACCGTCAAATTAATTTTACGACAAACCAGAAGCCTTCACCAGCCGGCGGTTGGATAACGTTTTGCTGCAGCAATGAAAAGACCCCCGCGCGGGCAGCGAGTCGGGGACGCATCTCGGCCGAGCCGAGCCGAGCCGAGCCAGATCAATCTCCTGCTGGCCGTTGCGGCAAATAAAACTAGCACCTTTTACGATGCGCCCCCAGATAAAGATACCGACCGAAAGGGGGGGAAGAAAAACAAAACGGCATGCTCTGTACCGCACACACAAGCTATCAAAGTTGGCGTGTCTTCCGATCCAATCGACAGAACGAATGACACGCCGCTACGTCGCTTCGGTACGTCGTCGGAGCTCTCTACATCCCCCACCCGATGAGATGAGTGTGCGCAGGCTCCCCTGCAGGAATGGTACATGCTACTCCGGCTACAACGGCCAGTGATGCTGGCTTAGGCTGGCAGTTCCGATGTGTACAATCGACAATTAAATCCGACAGCTTACCGCCGGCAGCGGCGACAATTATGGCCGTCTGTTTCCTGTTTTATGATTCGCATTTTACGAGCAATAATATTCGAATAAAACTGCGTGTTACGAGTTTTGGCTACCGTTTTTTTTTGTTTTCGTACCAAATGCGGTGTCCCGGTAATGAAGCTAATCATCTTTTCGATGATAGCAAATGCTTTAAATTTCCATTGAAAGCTATACTGCCAATAATGAATGGGCTGCTAACACATTTCTGTGAAATAATCCAATTCGAACCGTTCCCAAAAGGCAGGTGGAGGAGGTGAAAATGTTTAGTTTATTGTGAAAATAAAAGATAATAGATTAAATGATGAATCGAATGATTCTAGGGATTTCCTTCTAATGAGGCTTTCTTCCTATTCATGAATTTGTACGGAAGGGTTGTCAATGGCTGTCAATGGGTGCAGTAAATTCGAAGAGTCAAGATTTTTTTTCTTGAAGATTTAGAGCTCATTAGTGTTTTTTATATGCAATACTTCGATGGAAATGTCAAAAGACCTACTTGCTCGATGCAACAAAAAAAAAAAAAAACAAGTACACATCAAGTAGCAACAGTAATTACATGCCGACATTAATGTTTAAATTGTTACCGATAACAGTTTAGTTTCTCTCTTGAAGTAAAACTATGTGACCTAGCTTTGTGACTTCTCCCATTTTTATTGCTCCCATTTTTACAGATTTTTTTTTTCTGAATTTGCGATGTAGGGTTGAGCATTAATTTGTTTAACGATGTAAATATGTATGTTTACGATATCACTGTGGTATCTTTGCTTCTGCCAGAGGCGATGGTAGCTTGAGTGTTTATTAAAAAAACTGAAAGATAGCCCCGTTAGCTATATTGAAATAAAGTCGTTTTTATGCCGTTTTGTCTGGGCAACACAAACATTGATGATCGAGTGCTCCGCCCACAGGATATGGACAGTCGGAATTCGAGCTATTAAATATAAGCAATTAAAACAATACTTACAGTCAGTGAAGGTATGACTTCCTCGTACAGTTTTGTATCAATTAAAGATAGCTATATCTACTGAAAATATCCAATAGCTGCTGCCTCAATCTCTTCCTAGTGCCAAACGGGGAAATGGTCAGGCAAAGGGAAGATCGGATCTCATCCTGGTTTCGGTGGGAACGGTGGGCGAATGCAAACTAAGAAGCGGGACCTACGCTACGTGGCTATCTTCCCATGTTAGGAGCGGCGTGCAACAGCGTCTAACTCAAAGTAGCAGCAAATCTCGGACTACGCGAATTTACTAAACGGAACAGTAACATCTTTTCTATGTCAAAACGTTCGCATTCTTCGTAATAATATTTAAGCGTACACTAAGATCTTTTTTTTGCACGGTTTTGTGGGTTAAAATAGATGCAACTTTTATGATTTTTGTATCGACTTATACTGGTCATGATATTTTGTATTTTCTAAAGAGGTAGTAAATCTGTTTTTTTTGGGAAGAACGAACATTGGATAAACTGCGAAAAATGATATGCAAACTGTGAAAAATAATTGGCTGTCCAGGTGGATTTTGAACCCACAACTTCCAATTCCGCGTCGAGTGCGTTTCCAATTACACTGACTGGTGCTGTAATTGGAAACGCACTCGTAGCTACTGACATGCCATCGTCGGTATGTGGCATTTGTACGAAAGCCGGTCATCAACCATATCAGTGCGGTAAGTTTGTTCACGCTAGCCTAACTGACCGTTGTTCGATGATTTCCAGGCTTAAGCTATGCCAAAACTGCCTGAAGCATAACAGCGGCGAGCCATGCAAGGCTGGATCGTGCAGAAAGTGCAGTCAAATGCATCATACACTTCTCCATCAAGCATTCGAGCAATCTAATAGTTCGTCATCGTCGGCAGTTAATCGTACATTCCCGGCTGCATCTCAAGCACTTATCTCGTCAATCAACTTAGCCGACCATCTGGATGGGTCTATTGTGCTGTTACTGACAGCCCCAGTCGATGTCTTCGATAAATACGGTCGTCGCTACGCAATCCGCGCGGTACTTGATTGTGCTTCGCACCTGAGTTTCATTAGAAAGGACCTCTGCGAACGTCTAGGTATAGAAAAATCACCAATCGATTTGGATGTCCAAGGAATATCAGCAACTAGCTCGCATGCCAACATGGGCACGTCGGTCACCGTGGCTTCAAGGTGCTCTAATTCATCGTACAACAATTCCATGTGCAGTTTTGGACCGAATTTCGGCTTATTTTCCGCTGCGGCCGGTGGACGTCAGTGACTGGCCAATTCCCGACTCGGTTTATTTGGCCGACCCGCAATTTCATCATCCTGGGAAAATTAGCCTTCTACTAGGATTACAACCGTTTCTCAACTTGCTTGAGCCAGGACGGAACAGTCCTTGTGAGTTTCATTGAAAATTATCCACCGCGCAACTCATAAATGAAATGCTCTTTCATAGTTGCCGGGTCGATTTTGATATTATTGGAAGAAATTACACAGAAATCACAAAGTTTTAGTTACTTTTGACGATCCAGTTAGGTGAACAATATGCCTGTTTACAGCATTCTGGCAATAGTTCTAGCACGGTGTTTGCTTCAGGTGCGGTGTTTCCTTTAGAGCGCGTGAGGCACTTTCTCATGAGCTGCAAAGGTTTTTCGAAATCGAGGAGTACATCAACCCGGAACCTCATTTCAGTGAACAGGAGAGAAACTGCGAGACACACTTCGAGCAAAATACCGTTCGTGATCAGTCAGGCTGTTTCGAAGTTCGCCTTCCATTTCGTGAAAATCCTAGCTCCCTTGGTGCATCCCGTGACATTGCCGTCAAGCGACTTGGACACATAGAGCGAAAATTAAACAGATCGCCCTCGTTGAAAACTGAATATCACGCGTTTTTGCGAGAATACCTAAATGCCGGACATATGAGTTTGGCTGAAATCCCATCCCCCAAACGGGCAGTATACCTACCATATCACTGCGTCCTGAAGGAGTTCAGCTCCACGACAAAGTGCCGTGTCGTGTTCGACGTTTCGTCAAAAACAGCCAGCGGGAAATCTTTGAACGACGTTTTGATGACCGGACCGGTGCTGCAAGATTCGTTAATAAACATTCTCCTTCGTTTTCGCATTCCGGCAATCGCCCTCATTGGGGATATCAGCCAGATGTATCGCATGGTGAAAATTTCTGCATCGGATCGAATCTATCAGCGGATTCTATGGCGATAGAAGGAAGAGGATCCAATCGATGAATATACACTCAATACCGTCACTTACGGTACAAGGCCAGCGTCATACTTGGCTACAAAATGCGTCCAGCAATTGTTGAGCCAAATTGCACATACAGATCCTGATACGTTCCAGAAAGCTTCGCTGGGAATTTACGTCGATGACGTTTTGACCGGTGCAGATTCCCCCGAAGAAGCACAACAATTGCGACAACGACTTTCCGAATTGTTTGCTACTGGGGGTTTTCATCTCCGCAAGTGGGCATCGGACCACTCCTCAGCTTTAGAAGGCGTTCCTGAAGCCGCTCTCGAAGTAAGGATCCCCATCGAGCTCCACGAAGACGACACTATAAAGGCCCTCGGAATCCACTGGCAGCCGTGCAGCGATGAATTCCTGTTCTGTTATCAACCTTACAAGAGCATTCAGCCCACAAAACGCATCATATCATTCGAAATCGCCAGCCTATTCGACCCTCTGGGCTTGCTGGCCCCCGTCATCGTCATGGCGAAACTGGTGATGCGAAAACTGTGGGAGCTGAAGGTGGACTGGGATGAAACTCCCCCGGGTGAGTTAATGAACGATTGGCTAACATTAGCACAGAATCTGTCGTCTCTCAATTCATTTCAGATCCCTAGACGCGTGATAGACTCACGAGCACCGGTGAGACTCTTCCTGCACGGCTACAGTGACGCTTTCGAGAGGGCCATGGGCGCCTGCGTCTACGTCCGCTCTATTGATGAAGCCGGCAACCGCTCATCTCATGTACTCTGTGCCAAGTCCAAAATTGCGCCGATTGGAAACAACTGGTCTTCGATTCCCCGGTTGGAGCTGCATGCAGCGGTCATACTGGCTAAACTTATCAACAATGTGTCTGCATCTTTACAGATCCAGTTCCACGAGATACGTGCCTACAGTGATTCTCAGGTCGTACTGGCTTGGATAGCCGGTGGCGCCTCGAAATGGAAAACCTACGTGGCGAATCGCGTTGCGAAGCACTCTTTACCTTCCATCGAGCTCAGTACTACACAGAGCAGTCAAGTTAACCGGGAACGCAAGGCTACAGCAGTAGGCCTCCTTTCCGTCCATAAAAATCAACTTGTAGACGACATGCTGGCTCGTTATTATCCTAACAAACAAATGCTTCCTCGAGCCACAGCTCGTCTTCTTCGTTTCGCCTTTCGTGGTGCCGAACATTTGTCCACTGCTGAGCTGGATAGAGCTCTAATTATATACGTTCGACACACGCAACACACTCACTTCGCGAATCAAATTTAGCGCTTAATGGAAGGTAGGTCGGTTGCATCTGGAAGTCCCATCTACCAACTGGATCCACAACTTGACTCGGACGGAGTCCTCAGGGTGGGCGGCTTCGGTTGTCAAAGCTATGCTACAACACAAACCAAAAAATATTACTTCCGCGATACTCAGTTTTGACTTCATAAATTCTACACGACGAACACATTAATAATCTTCATTGCGGACCGCAAACGTTATTAGCAATCTCTCGCCGTCGGTTCTGGATTCCCCATGGAACGATTGTTGCCTGTAAAATCTGTCGGCAGTGCATTACTTGTACTCGTGTGAGACCTGCCCCGTTACGCCAACAAATGGGATAGCTTCCTGCAAATCGCTTAGAGCCGCAACCTGTGTTCTCAGTAGTGGGCATTGATAATGCCGGTTCAGTCAGCATAACTAATCGCAAATCAAGAGGAATCGCCTCGAGCAAGGGCTATATCGCTCCATTCGTTTGTTTAGTCACCAAAGCCGTAGCCCTAGAAGCGGTGTCTGATCTAACTACACCAGCGTTTTTAGCTGCCTTTACAAGATTTTCAAGTCGGTATGGTTTACCAGCACGTGTGTATAGCGACAACGCTACAAATTTTCGGGCTGCTGCGACACTGCTGAAAGAGCTGAACGCACTTGTAAACTCAGCTGAATATAAAACGACGGTAGCGGATTTTTTCGCCGATCAAGGTGTGGAATAGAGCTTTATACCCCCTGGCTCCTCTCATCATGGTGGCCTATGGGAGGCAGGAATAAAGGTGGCAAAGCAGCTTTTGTCGAAAATATCAGGCAACTACATATACATGTACGAAAAGCTCTCTACGTTGCTTGCTCAAGTTGCAGCTTGTATGAACTCGCGGCCCATTGCACGACCAACGACCCTAAGGATCCGCAACCATTAACTCCGGCTCACTTTCTTATTGGACGACCATTGACCACTGCGCCTGAAATTAACCAACTTGAACGCCGTATCAGTTCCATGACTCGGTGGCAATTTGTTCAACGGAAGGCACAAGAATTTCGCGAGCGCTGGCAGAAGGAATACGTTCGATCGCTCCAGTTATTTAAAAAATGGCAGAAGTCAACAGTCAACTTGAAACCTGGAGACTTTGTGCTTATTGTTGGTGAGAACGAAAAACCGAAGCAATGGCCACTAGGACGAATTATGCTGACACACCCCGGCCAAGATGGATTGGTGAGGGTGGTGACCGTGAAAACTCGTCATGGAGTGACGTCCCTTAGAGTCACTTAGAGTTAGACGACTTAGGTTGATACCGATGGATGCGGATGAGTTTGAACCTTGGCGTTTAGGTAATGAAATTCCGGACCGGAATTTGGTGGGAGGCTTATGTAGGAACGTAAACTGCGAACAACCTCAGCTTCACGAAGCTGTCTAGTTTCACGCCGCTACTACACAAACCTCTGATAAGCCAACCTGCATATTTCATACAATCTATATACACGTTTGGCTTTAAGCAAATTATCACTTATCACACACTATCAAATAAACTCACCTTCAATTTGTTACTCGCTTGATCAACACCACTTTTTCCGAACGCTCCGTCCGTCGCGATTTTTCGATCGAATATTTTCTCGAAACCAACGGTAAAGTTGTCAATCGTCCCCCCAGTCTCAGTGGTCCCGTCCACATATTTTCAAAGCCACAATTGCATTCAATGAAGAATTGAATCTGAATATTTCGCTCTTCTTTTTTAAACATTCACTTAAATAATGGTACTCACAGATTCTTATAAACATACATATGCCAGAAATGAAGTTTACATTAGTCTTTGATTTAATGATCTGATATAGTCCTATATCAGCTTTTCGAACAACCCTTAGGGCTGTATACCTTGTAGTTTTTTCACATGATTAAACCGTTTGCCGATGCTTGGCGTATATATTCATTTTGCGAATTTTCCAACCTCTGGCGATATGACAAGTATAAGACCATTATAAGATAAATTTTGTAAAGGTACGCTATATTGTATTGCTACGCCACACTTACAGAAAGTTTATAAGAGATGTGCTGCAGCCAACTATTTTTTTCGTGGTATGATAATATAAGCTATCACAATAAAATTACAGCATCTTCAATGATAAAATGGCTTTTTACGAGCCATAATGCGGCATAATCCGTGTGCGTAATATTCGAACAGCATATTTGACATTTCAGTAATGCATCGCACATTTTGTTTCCGCACGTTCAAGGTAAAATCATAGGCACGTGCGGAAGGAAAACGTGCGATGTATTACTGGAAATGTCAAATATGCTGTTCGAATATTACGCACACGGATTATGCCGCCTTCCATTAGGGCTCGTATAAAGCTGTAAATAGATATATCGTGGGCTCCCGTTCGTTTGACCGTTTTTAATCTGATCACTTTTTAGTTTGATTCCCATTTTGTTTGCACGAAGTGAAAATTAAAAAATGGTTCAAATCAACACATGACATCGTTTGGTATGAAGACAATACACATAAGCATGAGTTGTGTGTACTGATCTAGTGTGTATAACCTGTTTTGCATTCCGTTTTCTCAGCAATTCTAATAGAAATCCGATCGAAGAATGAAATATTCGCTGTTCGCAACCGCCATCTACATAAATCAAACCACCGAGACAATAACCAAAAGCAGAAAAGCAATATCGTACAAGTTTCAGCATGTTTAGGATAGCCAGTAGTTCAAATTGAAAATGAGGCCCGTTAGTTAGTTTCAAATTAGCGGGGATCCATGGTATCCAGCTTTTTACGAGCCATGCATGATGGCGGATGGCATAAACCGTGTTCGTATTGTTTTACCAGCCTTTTAGACATTTCTGTTTACATCGCACATTGTCTTTCCGCACGTTGCTTCAGTTTTGCCGTGAGACCGAGGGAAAAGGAAATGTGCGGTGTGAACAGAAATGTCCAAAGGGTTGCTTAAATAATACGAACATGGATTATGTTGTCCGCCATTATGGTTCGGAACAAGCTGGATAGTGAACGGGAGAGTATTGTTAGCCTGCTTCTAAATCTATCTTATTTTGCCCTCCCCCCCCCCCCTCTCTCTCTCTCTCTCTCTCTCTCTGTGCGTGCGTGCGTGCGTGCGTGCGTGTGTGTGTGTGTGTGTGTGTGTGTGTGTGTGTGTGTGTGTGTGTGTGTGTGTGTGTGTGTGTGTGTGTGTGTGTGTGTGTGTGTGTGTGTGTGTGTGTGTGTGTGTGTGTGTGTGTGTGTGTGTGTGTGTGTGTGTGTGTGTGTGTGTGTGTGTGTGTGTGTGTGTGTGTGTGTGTGTGTGTGTGTGTGTGTGTGTGTGTGTGTGTGTGTGTGTGTGTGTGTGTGTGTGTGTGTGTGTGTGTGTTGTGTGTGTGTTGTGTGTGTGTGTGTGTGATGCGTAAAAAACAAGCAAAAACAAGTACTATTATTTCTATTGCTAAGCGCACTGTACTCCGAAAGGGTGAAAAGTGGCGAAAAGTAAAGAAAATAAAAAAATAATTTTTTTTGTTAGGAAATATAGACATAGTTTCTTCGGCAAAGTTGTAAATATTATAAAAACAAGCAACTTTGTTGAAGAAATAAAATTTCTATCTTTATCGAGTGCTGAACTATAGGACATATTCTTTAAAACTTCTTTAACTTATTTTTAAAAAATTTCCAGAGGAAATGCTATATAACTTTGCACTCGATAGAGAGAGAAATGTCATTTCTTTAGGAAAATTGATTTCCTTTATATTTTCTATAACTTTGCCGAAGAAACCATGTCTCTATCTGCGAACACAAAAAGAATGGACGTATATCGAGCCTTTCGCGAACGCGAAACACATAAAACGTATGCTTACCGTGCTCTCATTTGGGTGGTTGGAGACAAGCGGAACATATACAAGTTTATAGTACTTGACTTTAGCTTTAAAGTGAAGCGCTGAAATTCATAAATCCGCTTGCCCCATTTTACCCCATGGGCTCGTGAAGCTATGGAAATTTAAAGCTTGAATACGCGATAACTCAGCAAGTAAAGGTCCAAGAGGTTTGTGGTATACTGAAAAAACATGTATTTTGAGAGCTTCGATAATTGCCTAGAACGTTGTATTCTTGTAAAATGCAACTAAGAAAAGCTAAGTATGAAAAACCAGTTTTTAAAGTGTAAAGTTTTAGATTTAGAATTTTAAATTAAGGGGGATATTCATACGAACAAAAGTGCTTAAGACCATAAAAGATAAAATGAAAGCTAAAAACACTAGGAAAAAAGTTGCTTTTCTCCCTTTTGGACCACTGTGCAGCGGCTTTGCGTTTTAGTCAAATTTCCAAGCGGAGCGAATCGCCTTATATACTAGCGACATCATCACTATAGTTTTGCAACTAAATGATTCGCACACTTGCAACATCCTGTTATTGGCACTAGTATATATATGGACTATAAACATTACATTAGCGTCCGAAGGTGGCTGTTGTTTTATGCACTTTTAGCGACATTATCACTATAGTTTCCCAGCTAATTTTATCCAAGTGGCGACCTTTTAGTTGAATGTCTGTTCTCTGTGACGCACTTCACAGGAAATATTTTGCGTTCAGAAAGTGCAGTTTTACATGTAGCTAAATCAAAACCTGATTTGGATATTTTTATTAAAAATTGATAAGCAGTTGTTTGCTTTGCAGTTGTCTAAATTTCTTTGGCAAATAGCTGATTTTTTTAGATCTGCAAACAAAGCTTTATGACGTTATTCTTCTAAGTGGAACTGAATGTTTGAAATGAAAATTCATTATGGACCGTTTCCATTCAACAATTTTTTCTATTATAAATAATGTGCTTGCACAAATGCATATCGCATTAAGTTTATTAGCTGAAGTACCAGTTCGAAACCTTTTGCATTCAATAATGTTTCGATGGTTGTTAACCAAAGAGAAAATCAATGGATAATAATTAGCCCTCTCTTCTTGCGTTAAACAGGGTACGCAGCTCGAACGAAATAGGTTACGAGATAGGCCAAGAAATGCATAAGAAATTAATTTTCTTTAACGATTTCCTAGCCATTTAGCCAGTACGCACCTCACAGGAAATAATGTTTCACGTGCAGGTGGGGCTGCTCTCTGTGCAATTGAATTGAAACTTTTCTTTAACACGCAGAATCATATTTGATTTTAATTATTTTGCTAAGAAAAAGTGACAAGTACCTGGTTCTTTGCTCAGCAGATGTCAATGGTTTTCTGGAAATACAGCGTACTCTCGAAAAAGTTAACTCTAAGAAAAGTTAATTGTTCGGAAAAGTTTAAAAAGTTAATTTTTTCCTTAACTTAAATTTATTGGTTGTCCAATCTTTCGTTCCAACATGTGTGTGTGTGTTTGCTTTTACGTTTATTTTTAATTTTATCGGTTTATTGTCGCCTTTCCACTGTTTCATACAGAGTTACATCATAGCAGGGATTAAATTGAATTTTTGTCCCAGATAATTGCAACTACAGTTTGATACAGGTAGATTGTTACTTTAGGATTTTTGATAATTTGCTGAAAAAGCGTAAACTCAGATTTAATTTAAATACAAAAGAAGGAACAGAAAAAATGCGCCCGAACATTAAAACGAAACGTAGACTAGGTACCAAAGAACAAAAGCCAACTAGTAAAACAGACTATTTTAAGCTTACTGAAGGGAACTAATAATATTTTATAAAAATCTTACCATTTCCTTCCATTAAAATTTCCGCATTGTGTATCTAGTTTTCACTTTTGCTTTTGGATAGTTTTTGAATTCAATATTATTTAAATACAATATTTACGTAGAAATGGAATTATTTAACTAAACTAAATTACAATCTTCGGTGAGTTCGATTTGGTGCGTAGCATTCAGCATAAAAAATTAGGTCGCTTTTTCCTAGCCTCGTCCAGTTTAAAACATTCTTGTCAAGAATCTCGGTTCTAAACGAAGAGAACGCAACTCTAGAGTGCCCAGTTTCCGTGATTTTGTGATCTCGTCGAGTTCACAACATGGGCTCACACTTGGGCTCGGAATGAATTGAGAGTGGAAATAATACGCTAGAAAACAGGTCCACTTACATTACATTATTAGGTCCGCTCATGATCAAGTTTTATAACTAATAAAAACGATATGATATTATCATCATTGTAAACTAGAAAAGCCGACTATTTTAATTGCTGCCATCATTTGTAGGCTGACATTTGATATTCCTAGAGGGAATGTGACATGAATTTTGATGTCCCTTGCAAATAATCAAAACACTTATGATAAATTACTGTACCTTTCGCTAATCATCTGGGTTTGTTGTTATTCCAGTTGCCACGATGGAGTTGGCACTTGTGGGGAAACTTGCAACTACAAAAGCGGAAATTCAATATAGAATTCTTTTTACAACACTTTAGAGTCCAATGAAAGATGGAGCCTGAGAAGAATCGCCATTGAATGCGGCAACGCTTTAAGCTTGTCATTACATATTTTCGATAATAAATCGTTCTGTTTTACTTTTTTCTTACTTTAATTGCACGTCGATAGCTTGGCAAATAAGTCCATTTGGTTTTCTTATACACATGCTGTTTAGTTTTAATTTTGCTCTGTTTTTAACTCCGAACATTACATTATTCTTTTGCTTCCGAAACTGTAAGAACTCGGCACATAGCTTGAAGGTAAATTCAACTTATAATTCAAAACTTAGTTGTCAAATTGAAAGTTTACAACGTAGACGAGTACGAGTACTCGTTAATACTATGACCACAGACAAACAGACGAGACTCTTGCATTAATTCCATCATCCATGCAAAAACCACCGCAAACACATGTTTCGTAACATGGCCGCAGCGCTTGAGCCTTGCAAATATAAGTTACTCTGCAACATGCATAACAGAGGGTGCAAACAAAATGAGTAGGACGATGTTTTTTTGAAGGATTTTCTTCTATGTGTCATGATGTTAGTTCATCAGTGGTGATACTTTCAGATGATTTCAACCAGTGGCAGTGTGCTATTCATCGATAAAGGCACTGATTTGATTCGATACACTTTGAAAAGTGATTCCACAACATCAAATTTTTGTGGCAATTCTTACCTAAATGAGAATTATTTTAAGGTTCAAACATGAATCATAAAAACTGCTTTTCATTCGCTGTATAACAGCTTGCGCCACATTCGGTACAAAACAGGGGTGACAAACAAATGTCAAATCATATATGTCTACTGACTGTACCACTGGTCCGATCAATCGATACTGATGGACGTAATCATTCCTCACTCCTGCCTGCATTAGCAGAAGGAGATGGCATGATTTCAAAACGCTGCAACGCTGCCAAAGTTTCGAATTTATTCAAACAAACGAATTCAGATACCTATTCTTAATGTTAATCTTTTGATATAATCAATAAAACAATCGATTTTTTGCAGTCTTAAAATCCAATACCCCCTTAATTGCATGTAAAACAGCGCCACTTGCACGTGAAGTATCGTTTTTATGAGGTGCGTACTAGTTAAGAAATCGTTAAAGAAAATTCATAAGCATTTATTGGCCTATGTTTTAACCCACTTCTTTTCAGCTGTGTATTTTGCTTTATGCTTCATGCTGTTTTTTTGCTTTAGACTATTTTACGAACCGTCAGCAGACAATGGATTCGCTGATGTTGATATTGCTTTCCTGTATTAGGCCACTGTCTTCTGTCAAAATTTCCATAAAAAATGGTTGTTCCATAACGTGTCTGTGTCAAATGTTCCATAAAATGGTTTATTGACACTTTTTCCGAAAGAGCAGGTTGCTACGAGCGGGCATTTTACCCGTATGAAAATTATGAAACAAAGAATCCGATATTTATTTCTTTTGTGGATCTGGCTGTAATGATGTTTTCACTACAGAAAAAATAGCTAGCGATGAATATAAACGTTAGTAGCATTTGTTTGAAATGGGCAGGAGTGTTAAATGTAACACTGACTCTCGTAAATCCCTACCTACCTAGCGCCTCATCACACCACAGGTCTGAGTCAAATGATGGCGATACTTGGAAATGGCTCATATACATACTCGAGTAGCTAAACCACATCTCTGTCATCAGTCATCAGGAACAAATTTTTCGGGTGTAGTTGGATAAAATTTCAAATTAAAATCACCCAAAATAACGGGTGGCAACTAAAATGTTGTAATTTATTTCTCATGCTGTCAAAAAAGGCAAAGATACTTGGAAAAGATCTGATTTACTAAAATTAAAGATACGTTGTCCATTGTTGAAAAATCAGAGGGGTTGTGTACAAGACACGACCGCATATATAAGTGACGCAGGACTACATAAGTCTCTTTGTAGTGATAGTAGCATGTATTCATGCTTCTAATCATTCGATTCTTCATATATACGTGCTATATGCAACATATATACATGCTACATGCGTTGTATGTAACATTTATCAAAGTAGTAACATTGCATACGTTCAATTCTCAAAAGATTGTGCATTTGAAAACAATTTAACAAAATCAAGAACACAAACTATTGCTTACCTGCTACCTTACTGAAATTAAAGATTGTTTTTATTTCCCATGGTTCCCCACGTTGAAGGGATTTTACCAATTCAATCCTATTTTATCAACAGCACATCTTTTCACTACACTTCTAATGAAACGGTAAGCATGCGTATTCATACAGAGTCATATTATAACCGAACACTACAGCTGTAGCACATTTTTCCAACACAGATATCAAATTCGCCGAGGTTTAATCTTCTCGCAGTAAAGAATTTGCGATCTGTTGGGACAACGAACTTGTGTCATTTTTTCTAGCACACTTCCCTAACACAGACATCAAACTGGACTAGGTTTAATCGCGTTCGTAAGAAATCTGTTGGCACGAGAAGGCTTTGTCACTCTTTCTGGCGTGCTTCCCAAGCAAGGACATCAAAATGGTCTAGGTTTAACCGCGGTGTTAAGAAATCTTGTTGAAATGAGGGAACTTAGTCACTTGTTTTGGCTTACTTCCCAAGCACAGATATCAGATTGGTATAGGTTTAGATCATCACAAAGAATCTTCCAACCAATCACGAAGCGAGAGTTCTGGTAGAACATAGGTTCATTATTTTCAATTTTTCAATAGTTCAACATCAAGAATCCATACTTTTCTTCATTTGGGTCAATTCTTAGAAGATTTTCCGATCGATTGGTGTAAGAATAATGAAAATCGATTGGAAAACCGCTGAGCTATTAGCGCTCAAAACCTTTCATTTTTCGTGACGCTCGCATTTTTCGATTTTTTGGAATGACACCCTATCTCAAAACTTGCCATAAGACGTAGTCCTACGTCAACAAAAATTAGTGAACATTTGAAAACGGTCCGTAATCGGCTGTTTGGCGAAGGTTCCGTTTGATGTCGGAACAGGAGCGCTATACAGCGCTCCACCTGCGACGTACTTGCGACACAAAAAAAAGAACAAAGCCGAGTGTCTCACGTCGATTATTGCGGTTTTCAGGTGCAACACCAATACTGAGACATTCCCAACCAACAATCAATTTGCAATTGCTGTTACAGCGTACGAAGAATGGCACAGTGAGCGTTATGTCTGTTTGTTTGTGCTGTGTTTAAGATATATGCTATAGCAGTCCCATCAACGATATGTCGGCATGGCGACTCCGACGGTATAACAGCTGAGATATCGCGTTGGGCGTAGAGCACCATCCATCGAACGTAGGGTAAGTTAACCTATAGTGAACCCTTACCTATAATGGACCTCTGGGACAATTTCGGTGTTTATTGGTATTTACTTCTTATTTCTGAGGATATATGACATGAAATAGGAAGTACTAAACATAACGCACATTTCAGTTTATAAAATTTTAGTTACTTTTGATTATCAATGCTTTAAAATCGATATATGTGAGTGACAAGTGAGGGTCCATTATACGTTTAACAATGCAAAATATGTCGCCATCAGTGGACCCTCTCCATGCAAAATACACTAGAATTCCTGTAATGGAACGGGCGTTATCCTATTGTAAACCACAAGGGTCCATCCAAGGTAACAATTAATGGATTTTATTACACTCTTATGATGCCTTTTAAGACCTAAATTGGTCATGAAAACCCTAATAAGAGTACAATAAAACTCACATTGTTGCTTGGGATGAAAGGAACACAGACATTCTAGTTTGTATTAAAAATATGTAAAATATAAAGATTTGAAACATAAATTGATATATTTTTAAGGTTTATTCGAAAGCTACTAACATTGTTAGTGCCATCGGTTAGGTCAGTGATGGCCCTTCGTGATGATTCGTACGGCCCGCGGACTAATTGGAGGGATGGCAGACTTATGAATATTTTTTTTGAAGACACAGGGGTCACTCAGTTCAGTTGTAGTACCTCGTGCATATTGTAGATCTGATTGCTTTCCGGTTTAAATTTTGTAGTGATTCCTAATAATCGGCTTTTGCTGCCGCCTATTTTACATTTTGGTATGCGCAAGAATGACCAGAAGTCATTGCGGTCCGCGGACTCGTCGGGCGATCTGAATTGGCCACGCTTATACCTGGGCACCACTGGGTTAGGCATTTAGCATTACCAGTTTAAATAAATTCAAGGAAGAAAACAACTCAATCACTAAACAGTTCACAAGGAAGGAAAAACAAGGAAAAAAAACAGTTCACTAATGGTTTATTTACCCTATCAATTGCATTAGAACATCAACATATCGGAGAATAACAATCGGATACTCCGTAGTACTGAAATGTTCTGAACCGGCACTAGCTGGCTTGCTTGAACGAGATCTACGACAGGCTCGAGCGGAGAGTGCCCAAACAGTGGTATATTAGTGAATTTTCCTGAAATGTGTAATGTGTTGTAATAACACATTATTTGGGTAGTTGCAGGTAGCGTGTAACCGTCACAGAGAGAAAGTATCAGAGTCGGTTGACAACATCCAGCTCCCGCGTTAATGGGATGAGCAAGTCAGTTATGTGTGATAGCGAACGGCAGGTCATCACATTGGCGATCTATTTGCCAAATTTAACATTCGGAATAAATTTAGTGATGAAATATGAGGTAAGAAAAATGAAATATATTTTGTGGTGCAAAATATTGGCAATTCGGGTGTTAATCCGAATGAAAGTGCTTTGGCTGGCGTTTAACAGGGCTTGTTTTACACATTTTGTGGTAGCATAGTTTCTCACCGGAATAGTGTTGTATTTTTCGAACCTCGAACGTTTCGCATGGAAAGAGGTAATTAATTGTATTAGCAGCAACAAGCGAAGCTGACCGGATTCCATTTGGGAATAAAGTTAAGCCGGCGAAAAGCCATCGCTGTCGGGTCGAATTACATTAAATTTAAATTTAACAATAGCTTTTATTGCGGATCATTACTCGCAAAAATTGACTGCCCTGCATGAAGGCGAATATAATATGCATTCAGCGCATGGAATTTTACTTCTGGTAATATTCTTTTATCTATCAGCCAATGGACGTCACAACTGAACTGCTGACAGTGTTTATCTTTCTCAATTTGCTACCCTTCAAAACAATTCATTGGTATTCTGCAGTGCCGAACGATTATTCAGCTAACCCGTCAGTCAATACTCGCTCTGGGCTGATATTTTAGATTTGAAAGTTTAGTTTTTCAAACTGCCTACTTTTTAAAATCAAGCAAAACCTGGTCGAAGGAAATCAATGAAACTTACGGATCAATGTCTACGTTTATTGTAATTTCGTATACCGTTGTCAACAGTTTAAAATGAATGAATGATTCACATACGATTTCATTCGTTAGCCTCGTAGCTGTACTGTACTGGCTGCAAAGTCTTTCGATAAAGAAGGGTCAAGTTTGTAAGGACGTTTATACCCTGGCTTTGCTTTTGTTCAATCACTATTGTCGAGAATGAATAAATGTAGAAAACAACCCGAATATGAACGCTAGAGATTCGTTCAAATCGTTAGTTTCAGGCAGGGATGGTACGATCATTTTGACTCAATTTTGATTCATTCGACAGTACCGTCTCAGCCGAGCAAAATTCAAAATTTTCCTGAATTACTTTTAATAGATGGTAACTCTGACGCATAGTCATAATGTTGTGACATTAATATCAGAATATCAAGAAATCGGTTCTGAACACATTTTTTAATTTGAATGGTCAATTCAAAACGAATTGTTTGATTTAGATATTTTTTGCATTCGACAATATTGTCCGAACCCTCAGTTCACTAAAATTATAATTCTCTCGCTCCCGATATAGCCGCTCACCAGTGTGGGCCCAATTGCAGTTGTCGCCACCGATCACTGGTAGTGAAGCACTCACCGAAGAAAGATCATTTTGGTTAAATCGAAAATAAACTTTTGTGCCAAATAAATCCGTTTTTGTTAAAACGAACATTGAGTTGTGATATTCAGCCACGGTGAACCTCGACCTGCCCCAACATTTCTGGTGCCGTGACCAGGATCGAGGTCTGCACCGTTCCAGTTAAATCCATCATCCGGTATAAGTTGTGTGTTAGCAGCTTTACCAACCCGCCTGAATAGCGTACCGACGCCAAAGCCGGCGCCATCGTGATTTTGTGACGCTGCATTGTAATTCGTGACACCTTTGTTCACTCCTCCGAGCACGCCATTGCATTTTTCCTGACCAAACCACGCCAGCGTGCATCTTCCAGATTAGTTCATTTGTTCCCGCAACCGATCCAGCTAATTATTTATACAAGGCCTAATTTTATTGGGCAATAGGTAAAGTACCTGTCCAAATCTCGCAAACACACCTGTGGGTGCTTTTAGATTTTTTCTTTCTTTCCTATGCATCAATTGCTTCATCGTTGCTGAGATTTCTACCAATTAAAAGACGATCACATCGTACCTCAGCACAATCCAGTGCGCTGTCATCAATATCGGAGCCAACACTAGTCGTCAGCTTTATCGTCATCGTTTGTTTCCCTAGTGGCCATCGTGTTCATTCGTGGAACGGTGGCGGCACTCATCGACCAATTGTGACTGTACACCCAGTATCGGCGATATCATCGCATCAAAAATTTTGAGCGTTCATTCGAGCCGCGCTAGGCGTCGATCGTTGCTGTTTGCTACTATAAAAAATAATTTCAAGGCACTAAAAAGCCTTGGGTAAGGTTAGTACCATTCCAAGCACATTATTTGCTCGCATCCAGGTCTACCTGGTCTTAATTGTTGGCAGGTATTTCTCGAAATTGGATTATGGATCAAAACGGTGGAGAAAGTGATATCCTACGCAGAAAGGAGCAGCTCAACACCCGAAGAACAACATTATTAGATCAGCTGGGACGAGCTGAGAAATTCATCGAAACATACGACGCTGGGCGGGATGAGCTCGAGGTGCCGCTTCGCCTGGAAAGCTTGGACGTGCTGTGGACATCCCTCGAAGAAACTCAATCCACTCTCGAAGATTTGGAAATATCCACCGATGGTAAGAGTACCAATCTGAAATTTCGTGCTACATATGAACCAAAGCCTTTTAGAATAAAAGCAATTCTGCGATCTAAACTGCCTCCTCCAACTCTTCCTGCACTCAGCCGCCCTCCAGACGTTCCCTCTCGCGCTTCGTCCACCTTGTCTAATCTGAAATTGCCTACTATTTCACTTCCCGAATTTGACGGCGACTACAAACAATGGCTAACGTTCCACGATACATTCTTAGCACTTATCCACGACAATGACGAATTGCCTATGATCCAGAAATTCCACTATCTCCGTGCAGCCCTCAGAGGAGAAGCAGCGCAGCTAATTGAAGCTATTGCAATTAGTGCAGCGAACTATCCTCTTGCTTGGGAATCGCTAATTAGTCGCTACTCAAATGAATACCTACTGAAAAAACGACATCTTCAGGACCTAATGGATATCCCGCGTATGAGGACAGAGACAGCCGTAGCATTACATTCTACCTTGGATGAATTTCAACGTCATATTAAAATCCTGCAGCAGCTTGGCGAACCAACTGACGCCTGGAGTACGTTGTTAGAACATCTTTTGTGTACACGTTTGCATAATGATACGATCAAGGCGTGGGAAAATCATGCTGCTACCGTTGAGGATCAAAGCTACACCTGTCTTGTTGATTTTTTGGAGAAACGTATTCGAGTACTTGAATCTATATCCGTTAATAACAATGCCAATCCATCCACTTCCGCATCGCACATGAATGGTTCCGTCTTTCGTAAACATTCCGTACCCATCAGGATGTCATCTCATTCTGCTACCGAAAATACTTCTCCAAAGTGCCATGCTTGTGACAACCGACATTTGCTGGTGAATTGTTCTCACTTCCGTAACATGCCGATTGCTGAAAAGCTTCGTTTAGTGAATTCGAAAAAATTATGCGTAAATTGCTTCCGCAAAGATCATTTTGCGCGTGACTGCAACTCTAATTACACATGTCGAGTGTGCAGAAAGCGACACCATTCCCTACTACATCCCGGATATTCCAATAATTTTGGACAAAACAGTCAAGCAACAGCATTAAATGTTGCTACCTATAGTAACCCTAGGCCAACAAATGTCTCCTATTCCAATGATCATCAAAAAGTAAATAGTGCTCCAGCTATAACCCAGTTCACTGATATGCAACATAATATTGTCGTCCAAGATTCATCTCCTACCGTTTTCATGCTGACTGTTATTCTGTGCGTTACGGATGTCTATGGAAAGGAGCACTATGCTCGCGCTTTGTTGGATAGCGGGTCCCAACCCAACTTAATATCCGACCGATTAGCACAATTATTGCGTTTGAAGCGTCAGCGCACTAATATTCTTGTACAAGGAATCGCCGAGAAACCTGAGCACTCCACCGAGTCAGTGTCGACTAAAATCCGCTCCCGAAAAGGAGATTTCTCCCGCGAAGTCACCTTCCTAATCCTTAAAAGAATGATTACAAAGCTTCCTGCAAAAACCATTCCAGTGGACGGTTGGAACATTCCAAATGATATTTTTATGGCTGATCCTAGTTTTAACTGCTCTAATGGAATCGACATAATTTTGGGTTCTCAGTACTTCTTTGAGTGCTTTCCATCTGCAACTCGTATACAATTGCCTCAACACCTTCCTGTACTAGTCGATAGCGTGTTTGGCTGGATAGTTGCTGGCGGAGCTCATCTCATACCTTCAAATGCTGATACTACGTGCTGCAAAACGGTAACCATTTCATTGGATCCTCTCGAACACAGTATGGAACGCTTTTGGTGCACAGAAGAACTTTGTCCCAGATCGCTGCTATCTGACGAAGAAAGAGCGTGCGAAGATCATTATCAATCTACTGTATCTCGAACCGAGCACGGGCGATATATTGTGCGATACCCCAAACGTCCAGGTTTCGACGGACTGATTGGAGACTCAAAACCTGCCGCCTTGCGCCGTTTTTCGTTACTTGAACGCAGATTCGCAAATAATCCAATGTTGAAAAAAAGTTATGATGAATTCATGAAAGAATACCTTTCTTTGGGTCATATGCGCCTTATCGATGAAATCGATACAACCGTAAATGGTTTATACCTTCCACACCACCCGGTCATTAAAGAACAAAGTACCACCACGAAGACTCGCGTCGTATTTGATGGCTCTTCCAAAACGTCATCAGGATACACTCTGAATGATGCTCTATGTGTAGGACCTGTCGTGCAGGACGATTTGCTGACTTTGGTAATTCGCTTTCGAAAGTACCCTGTAGCTCTAGTGGCTGATATAGAGAAAATGTATCGCCAGATACTTATTCACACTGACGATACACCTATGCAGCGGATTATATGGCGTTTCAGCAATTCTGAACCACTTTCAACATACGAACTTTTAACAGTTACCTATGGTCTAGGTCCATCTTCCTTTTTAGCCACGCGCACCCTTCAGCAGCTTGCGGAAGACGAAGGAAAACCTTATCCCCTGGGTGAGCATGCACTGCGCAAATCATTTTACGTGGACGACTTTATTGGCGGTGCTGATTCCATTCCTGAAGCATACAGGTTGCGTGGCGAATTGACAGAACTATTGGGAAAGGGAGGATTTCCCATTAGAAAATGGACTTCAAACAAATTAGAATTACTAAAAGGGCTGAACGCAGAACAACTTGGAACCCAATCTGCCCTGAAATTTGATTCGGATGAAACGGTGAAAACGTTGGGTATTTTATGGGAACCTGCTGTGGACCAATTCCGATTCGATTGCCATGCAACCCGAGAAGTAAACCTAGTGACGAAACGATCAATCCTCTCTGCCATATCTCAATTGTTTGATCCGCTTGGTCTGGTAGCACCAATAGTTGTACGAGGTAAAATACTGATGCAGGAGCTTTGGTTAACAGCGTGTTCATGGGATGATATTGTACCAGATTCGTTAAAATTAAAATGGGAAAAATTTTACTACGATCTACCTCGGCTGTCGGAGTTTAGAATCGATCGATATGCCTTTCTACCAAAATCGGATATTCAACTCCACACTTTTGCTGATGCTTCGGAAGTTGCTTATGGGGCATGCACTTATGTACGGTCTATAGACTCCACTGGTAAGGTGAACGTCCAGTTATTAGCTGCAAAAACCCGTGTTGCTCCTTTGAAGAGACTTTCGTTACCTAAGTTGGAGCTATCTGCAGCTGTTGTTGCTGCCCGCCTCTACACACGAACCATTGAAGCGTTGGACCTCAAAATGTGTAAATGCTTCTTCTGGTCTGACTCCACCGTGACCCTCCAATGGCTTAAATCGCCTCCCAATGCTTGGAAAACTTTCGTTGCCAACAGGGTGTCGGAAATCCAAACTACCACTCACGGAGCCCAATGGAATCATGTAGTAGGGATTCATAATCCGGCTGACCTTTTGTCCAGGGGAATGCAGGTTGACGCTTTTCTGCAAAGCGAGCTCTGGAAAAAGGGACCAGAGTGGCTCTCGTCTCCAGAAAGGAACTGGCCCATCCCTAAGCAAATTGAAACACAAGATGCAGAAAGTGAACGTAAAACCATACTAGTAGCCGTTGCCACAATAAAGCCGAGATACAATCCATTATTTGAACGCTATTCCCAATTTAACCGCTTAGTACGTGTGGTAGCTTATTGTCAAAGATTTGTCGACAACACCCGCTGCAGAGCTCGAACTGTTCCTGTGGTTTTTACCGGTCCAAACTCAACTACTCTGCTTTCTGTTGAACACCTTCATCAGGCTAAAACTTTATTAGTTCGATTGGCGCAAAAGGACAACTTCGAAGATGAATTGCGAGACCTTCAACACGACCGACCTGTGAAAAGGCAATCTTCTGTTAGACTTTTAAGCCCATTTTTAGACAGCAAAGGTATTTTGAGAGTGGGAGGGCGGCTCAGACTGGCAGTAAAGTCTTTTGAATCCAAACACCCAGCACTGCTTCCAAGTTTCCATCCCCTAGCCAAACTTATAGCACGATCATTTCACGAAAAATTGGTACATGGTGGCGTCAACCTTACATTAGCTGCTATGCGAGATGAATATTGGCCAATTAACGGTCGTCGATTAGTACGGAGTGTGATTCGTAATTGCTTTAAATGTACCCGAGCAAATCCCGTCCCAATGCGTCAGCAGATCGGCCAACTTCCAGCATCAAGAATCACCCCAAGCAGACCGTTCACCGTAACTGGCGTCGACTACGCAGGACCCGTATATATCAAAGCAATCCATAAACGAGCATTGCCCACGAAGGCATACATCTGTCTTTTTGTGTGCTTCGCCACAAAGGCAGTTCACTTAGAACTGGTAAGCGATCTATCGACACCAGCCTTTCTCAACGCCTTTCGCCGTTTCATCGCACGTCGGGGCCGACCAGCACATTTGCATTCCGACAACGGAAAAAACTTCATTGGAGCCAAGAATTCGCTCCACGAGCTGTATCGTATGTTGACTGATCCTAAAGAGATCGAGAAAATTTATCAAGCCTGCGCCGATGAAGAAATCATTTGGCATTTAAACCCGCCGAAAGCACCACACTTTGGGGGGCTATGGGAAGCAGCCGTAAAAGTTGCAAAATCACAGTTATATCGACAGCTGGGCAATTCTCGTCTATCCTACGAGGACTTGGCAACAGTCCTGGCTGAAATAGAAGCTGCTATGAACTCGCGGCCGCTTGTTCCCATGACCGAGGACCCAGAAGACTTCTCAGTTATCACACCTGCGCATTTTCTAATTGGGACAAGCATGCATGCTCTGCCAGATGCCGACCTACGGAAAACTGCATTTACTCGTCTTAATCATTACCAGCGCCTGCAACAATTATTCCAGAATTTTTGGCATCAATGGAAGACGGAATATCTTCAAGAGCTCCAACGAGATACCTGTGGACATCATCCGAACACGGAAATTCAGCCTGGCCGGCTAGTTGTTGTAGTAGACGAATTCCAACATCCTGTTCGCTGGCCAATCGCGCGCATCGTGGAAGTACATCCAGGAAAAGACAACCTTGTTCGCGTCGTAACTTTGCGAACACGCAATGGAACCTTCATGAGGCCCATCTCCAAGATTTGTCTATTGCCAGATGAAACTGCAATACAGTCTCCAACGAATGAAAGTGCATAATTATATGATTTGTAAACTCGATAGTCTTAAGTTATTATTAGTTTAAATTTGAAATTTGAAGATTTCAAAGGTGGCGGCGATGTTTGATTTAGATATTTTTTGCATTCGACAATATTGTCCGAACCCTCAGTTCACTAAAATTATAATTCTCTCGCTCCCGATATAGCCGCTCACCAGTGTGGGCCCAATTGCAGTTGTCGCCACCGATCACTGGTAGTGAAGCACTCACCGAAGAAAGATCATTTTGGTTAAATCGAAAATAAACTTTTGTGCCAAATAAATCCGTTTTTGTTAAAACGAACATTGAGTTGTGATATTCAGCCACGGTGAACCTCGACCTGCCCCAACACGAATTGAATTTGGCTTTGAAGCCTTACCCGTTAAACGGTTAATTTGTATATTTCTACATATTTGATTGAAGTGTGCAAAAATTATCCATATATTTCTAGGAATCACTTAATTATAATAAAACTAAATAAGGTGTTGATAAAGTAAATTAAATGACCCTTACAAATATTTACGCACGCTAGGAGAGAAAATATTGCACGCAGTACGTTCTTATGAATTTCACTGTTAAATAAGGATTTTGAAGAACAAGGAACATATTTAAAAATATAGTCAACTTAACTATAGATCAGTGATGCCCAGACATAGGCGTGGTGCGGGCCATATCAGATCACCCCACGAGTCCGCGGGCCGCAATGACCTCTGACGATTTTCGCGCATAACAAAAGGTGACATAGGCGGCAGCAAAAGCCGATTTTTAGGAATCACCATCACCACAAGATTTAAACTGGAAAGCAATCAGATCTACAATATGCACGAGGTATTACGACTGAGTGACCTTTGTGTCATCAAAAAAATTATTCATAAGTCCGTTATCTCCCAAACTAGTCCGCGGGCCGCACGAATCATCACGAAGGGTCGCACGCCCCACGGGACGCGGTTTAGCCATCACTGCTATAGATGTTCCTAAGAAATAAAAAATAATTATTGTTGCAGCAGAAAGGCCAGTTCACACCGCTAGGTGGATTAATTCAGGTTTTTTATTGTTACGATACTTGGCGATTTACCATTTTTGTGGTGAAGTCTCTCAAGTTTATGAAGGTAATGGTGGACAAAACTAGGTTTTTATGACAATAAATGTTGGGGTTTTTATATTGGTTTATATTCTACTGTTACAATAATTCTTATCTTTGTGTAATGGTTTTTTTTTTCGAGAAAATATACTTAGATAGAACTGGAAAAATCCCATGCCAATTAAAGTATTAAAGTTGAGCCGGCAAGAGCTCAACGACCAACATATATTAAGAATGAGTCGGGAAAAGCTCAAGACCAACTCCTATGAACATTAAGTCGAAATGAGTCTAAGGCCAAAAAAAAGCCATGGGTATAAACGTCCTTCAGAACTTGACCCTTCTTCATCGACAGACTTCGTAGCTGGTCATTAGAGTGCAAAGATCCTACCAACTCTATAGCGGCACCTCCCAGTTGAGATACGAACATACGACGACTGGCTTGTTAGGCCAGCATCGTATTCCGGAGCTAACTGGGCGGGTCTAAGGCAAATGTTTGGTAAAACGTTGCATAGGTAAAATAACGTGAGTCATGACTATTGACTTTAGGAAGGTAAAGGTCAGACAAGATATGGTATCTACTGTGACTATTATGCGTGTTCTAATAAAGTAAGTAAGTAAGCTATGTATGAGAGTTGACGAATTTTAAAATAACAAACAAGAATAATTTGAAGACTGCCAACGCACCAGCCAATATAAATAGTCGGTAATTGACCTGTTTGAATATACACTGAATTTTTCATTTTATGTAGGGGGAGAATGTGGCATCCTGGTATTTAAAGCCAATTAGAGGATTTGCCTGGAATGTGTGATGTGTGTTAATGACACATTATTTGGCTAGTTACCGGCATAGAGAGAAAGTGTCGGACTCGGTTGACAGCTTCCCGCGTTAAGCCGGAATCACACGGACTGTCAGCGTCCATTCCGTTATGCTTCCTGTTGCCGATTGCTGACGGTTCGTGTGATTCCAGCCAGCTTAAGATGAAGGTCGTCAGAGTCCAGTTGCACTTTTTACTGATTTCAGTACTTTCACGACGAGAACAGAGTTGCTAGTTATGAACAATTATGAAACGTAGAATCGCGTATCTATTTTTGCTGTTGAACAAGATCCGACAGTAATTCTATCACATAAAATGCTGTTTACGGTGAATTTTATATCAGTGAATTTTCGTAGTATATTTTCGACACTCTACGACCGTTAATTTAATAGCGAAAATTATTGGTCAATTTCATGCTCAACATAAATATGGCATCACTCCAGATATACACCCGTTTCCTTGGTAACGTACAAACGACGGTCGCGGATTCGGAATTGCAAACGAAACGAAGTAAAGTTTTTCAATCAATTCAAGTGAACAGTTTGGGCAAAATCATTATAATATCTTGCCAAATAACTGTTCGGGTGGTAAATTAAAGTTTTCTTTGTCTCAAGTTAAGTTTCGCGAGTCTGGAACTGTACTGTCTGGAACTGTCTGTAACGTCTGGAACGGCCGAAAAAATTAATGAAAAATCGAGGGCAAAAAAGTGAAAATTTAGTGATGCATTTTAATTAGGCAGACATCTCAGTATTTAGTGTAATTTATGCCCCAAAAAGTAATAGAACCTATAAAATGCAATGTTTAGTGCTTCGAGTTGCAAGGTCTTATTACGGCTAGCAAGTTAGTTGAACTAATTTTATTTTTTTGTGACGGTTTCCCTAGTCTATGGGAGCATGTTTGTACACTGAAGAAGGGAAGGGAAGGGCATTGGCGTAGCTAGAGGGGGTGCCTGGGGTACCAGGCCCCCTCCAGAATTTTGCAGGCCCCCTCCAGAAATTTTCCCCATTGTAATTGAAAAACCGGAAAAACATTCAGTGTATATATTCCCACCGCGTTGATGTTTTCCTTTTTTGCTAGGTATCGCAAACGCGTAGTTGTTGTCATCGTTAGTAGCCGTCAGTAACCTGATAGCCACCCCGGCTCATGCTGTTATAAACAGTCGTCTCCATTCAACTCGATCTTGGGCCACTCGTCGCCAATTTTCCAGTCTCAGAAGTCTCAAATCACTTTCGACTTGGTCGTGCCATCTTCGCACGTTAAGCCTCCCTGTTCCTGGTGCTGATGTAGCTGTTGAAAAGAGCTGTTTCCGTCACACTGCCGTCCGGTATCTTTACGAAATGTCCGGCCCACGATAGCCTACTGACTTTCGCCAGATGACAATGAGAATCTCTCCAAACAGTTTCTGTAGCTCGTGATTCATTCGTGTCTGCCACTCTCCGCTTTCAGTTTGTTCTCCGCCAAATATTGTCCGGTGTGCCTCCCGCTTCCGGCAAGCGACGCTGTGAACAGTTACCGTCCGTGTGAGGCACGTGTTTGATTTATCGAGCCTCTTTCTTTCATGTATTTGGGCTTCGACGCACTTATGTTTAACCCAATCCTCCTAGACTTCGCTTTCGTCGGACCACCCCCTCAAGAGCGAAGTTGAATAGTATGTAAAAAGGATTCGAAAGTGTTCCCGAGTTACACACGAAATACATCTCTCGATACAATGTAGCTCTGATCATTTGCCCCAGTTTATCCGGAAAACCATGCTCTTGCATTATCTGCCTTAGCTAGCCTCGATCGAGTGCATCGTATCTGCTTTGAAATTAATAAAGATGTGGTGCATGGGCACGTTGTACTCCCGATATTTCTGCAAGATCTGTCGGATGATAAACATCTGGTCCGTAATTGCGCGGGCTCTCATGAAGTCCGTCTGGTATTTCTCTACAAAACCCTGTGCTATCGCTGACAGCCGGCGTAACTGGATCATAATGAAAGGAAGGCACCCCCTGGGCCCCCTCCAGGGAAATTACCTAGCTACGCCAATGGGGAAGGGTGATATTCGGTGCCATACTGACTGCCAGAAATGGACTGTGACGACCTTGTCGTTAAATGGAATGAGAGTCAGTTGTGTGTAGCTCGGTGTCAGCCATACACCCTCACATATAATTTGACAGTACACCCATAATGATGGACCCCTCGATGCAGGACCCCAAACTACAATGGCCGCTCCGTAGAGTTTCTAGGAAGTGATTTTCCGCGCAGTGCTTTCGACGTTTAGATTTTAGTCACAGAAAAATGGCGATGCCGGGGTCGGTCTTGCCAAGACATCACAAAAACCACGACGTAAAAATTGTCATCGTAGATGTGAATGCGCAGATCGGGAGGGAAGAATTCATTCGTTCTATCATTGGAAGACATATAGCCATCAGCTGTCGACCATTGATAGCAGTTTGAGACGCATAAACTTTACCGCGGCTACTTTTCACGTCTGAATATTGCAAAACATACCTGGAGGCATCCAAATGGAGACTTTAGCTCCCAGATCGATATGTTTTTACGGTCTGTTTTTATGGGTTCCAAATATTTGTGCAAGGTCGCCAATGGTCGTGCTGAGAGAAAGCTTGACCAACGAATTGCAGAACGGCAGAGTAGGCTGTGGTGGAACATCCATTGTGCCGTTGAAGCAACTGCTAGGGAGGTGGTAGAAACGACGCGTTGCTGCCGAACCACACAGAGAGTGACAGGTGAAAAGCGCCAGGCAAGATGTCGCTTGTGAAATGTGGCAAAAAGTCAGAAGAGAAAAAGCTGCCAAAAAAGCACTCACCGTTTAAAAATCGCGCTAGGTATAAGGCGCGTCAGGAACGACGCACGGAGCCATGCGTGATGGTAAGCTTTGGAGCCACCAACACAGGAGGAGATAAAGAAGGCAAACTAGTGAGCTGAACAGCAGCAAGGCGGCTGAAAAAGACTGGTATCCCGGCTGAAATTCTAAGAGCGGAGAGCGAGTGGCTGTGCTAAGGAATCCACTGGATCATTGTCAGTATTTGGATGGGAGTACAAATGGCGGGGGAGTGGTTGGAAGGCCCTATTTTTAAAAAACAACATCTCCAGTGACTCCAGTGAAAAAACTGTCGAGGCATTCAGTTGTGTCTTTAAAGTGCTCTCCTGTTTTTTGCTCTGTAGATTGGGACCGTTAGTGGAGTCTTCTGTCGGTGAATATTCAGCTGGATTTGGTGAGAGTTGCTGTCTATCCTGCGTCTGTTACTAGACGAGTGATGGGAGTATAACTTGCAGATTCACAATTCGTTTGTTGATTTCAAGGCGACGTACGATAATGTCAGTATATAAACGATAAAGTGTGAATATAAATTTGACAGACATCAAAATGTTTAGTTAAATTTAATTAGGTGCAAGCAAGGCCTCACAGATATTATTAAAAGATTAACCATGTATTTTGAATAAACTAGTGGGAGTCACTTTTTTAGACGACTAACTGTTTAATTCCGGTATGTTTTCCCCCATCTAAAAAGACTTGAAAGACACACAAAAAAGTTGAAATGCTGTATTGACGATTTGCCTGTACGCGGTCAGAAATTTTACAAACGGTAATTTAGGATTTTACAATCGTCATTATTTCTCTCGCATATTCAGCCTATATCTTGGTGATAGTTGCCTTACCCTTGAGCGAATTTCGTACAACATTTGAATGCACTTTCATTTTTGCATTGTCCTTGTTCTGCTGTTGTGCATGCAGAAAAATAAAACGCCAAACAATCAAAACCAATCGATAAAGGTTGTTATGAATGGAACCAAGAAGATGCAGTCGTGGATCGTTGATCGCTAAGCAAAAAAAAATGTCGAAGAGGTCAATATACCACCCGCGTTCTCCCAACGACCTGCGTAATCTCTGTTAAGTGCGGAAACTTGTTCGTCACACTGTGGCGGATAGCATACCGAAACCGATCGACCGATCCGTCGTGTCGTCCTTCGTCGCCGTTGAAGATTCCGTTTTGTTCGATTCATTTTATGACCCATTTTGCTCTCTCGTTTCGATTCAGGGTATGCACCTCAATGTTCGGCTCGAAGCAATGAATTTGATTTGTACACAAAATCAATCGGGACAACATTGTTAGAGTAAAACTTTCCAATCCGGTGATGCAGCCAACCACCAGGCCATTCAGAAAATGTTTCGTTTAGCTGATGACCTCCTGAGGTGAGCCGTAGTACGTCGAAAAAGGAAGATAAAACTGAGAATTTGTCAACACATTCCTGCCCTTGCACACGGTACGATCAATTTGAAACATTCCAGCAAGCTTTAAATTCCGACTCTGTTATCGTTCACGTATGTTTGACGCTAATTGAAATTAATATATCATGTCTCGTTTCGATATCGGACAGACGAGGGCGTCTGTCTGGGGATGATGACGATGACGATCAGCTGTTTGGATGCTGACTCATCCTACCGACAAGAACTCCCGGCTTGTTGATGGTTTAGCTCAAAGTTGAATGTCAACTTCCGGTCCCAAAAAAAAGTTAATAACACCTAACCCAGCTGAACATGTCAGTGTCACTGCCGAAAGCAATGGTAACAACTTGACCCAAAGCCCGAAGGACTGACCGACAACATCAGATAGCAGATCTCGGAACAAAACACGAACTGCCATTAAATTCATCTCCATCATGATAATCACCACCTTCGGACAGCGAACATCAAACGACCCCAATTTACATCAGGTTGTCATCCCATGACGCCGGTTGTTTAACGACGGCGCGGCGGTACAATATCCGCCAGCTGGTTCCGGGGATCTGTTTAAACGAGGCGCGGTGGCGCGATACACGAGTCATCACCGACGGTCTTTCCAAAGGTCTGTAATTTAGTGTCATCTTCCGCACCCATCCGTGTCGAAAGGCCGGGCAAACTTTTGCTGTAGAGATTGGAAACAACAGCAGTAATAATAACGTTCAGCTTGTTTAGGGTCAATAGAGTCTCCTTAGATGAGGATTATATCATCGTTTTGTTTATCTACACAAAAGTTCAGAACAAAAACAGCTCAATTATTTTTAAAATACACTCGCGTACATTTGAAACGAAGTAGCGAAGTTATATGAATTTAGAAGTAAGTTCCTTTCCCGTTAACCCACCGAGACAATCGCACAAAACACTCACCGGCTAGCCGATCCTTCACGGCCTGGTGGGCCAAAGCGGCTGGATGTAGTGGTGGAAGGGACCAGGCCAGCGGATTGCATGGTCCTCGCTGGGGAGGCACTCGAAGAACATGGCCCGCGGCGGCTGCCGCAGCAGCAGCGGCCGATCCCGGATAGATCGGATAACTGTACAGGGCTCCGGCCGTGTAGTGCAGCCCGCTGCTCGCCGTGATGTGATGTTCCGACTTGGTGCCATCGCCGTCGCCATCCGATGACAGGTGGTCGCCCCCGCTGTGATCCGTCCGGTGGTGGCCGTCCTTGTCGTACGGTTTCGACAGAAGCCGGGATATGCTGAAGGTCAGACTTTCGTTCGGTGATCGTGTCGTCGGTGAGGACGAGGTCGTTATTTGATGCTCGGAGCGGGCGTTGTGGTGGTGATGATGGTCGTGTGGATGGTGATGATGATCGCTGAAAAAAGGAGAAAAAAAACCGAGAAGCTAAATTACTTTCATCACGCACCTTTTCCGTTGGCAGACCGAACAAGCGCCGAACAAGATTTTAATCTTTCTCCTCAATTAAATCGGAATGAATCTCATAAATTCCTAATGCGGATTGCTTATAATAAATTGAATTTTAAATTTAGATAATTTTATAGATAGTGCGGCCGGATGGGTTTTGCATGGGCTTTTGCGTGGAGAATCGCTTTGCTACTAGTTTTGACTAATATGTTTTGCAAAAGGGAGCGTAGCACGCCAAATGATTAATATTTAAACGAGGATGAGCTGGAGCCGTTGGCTTATGGTTTCTATCTTCTTCGCAGAGGGGACGTGGCGACTACTGTATTTATTTTTTTGGAGAATAAGCGTGTGTCGAGTAAAGCGTTAGAGTGTGAGAGCTTATTATGAATCAGTTTAACATTATAAATTCGTTGGGTAAAGTAGCAATGTTGTTAAAGGGTTGGATTAATTTGCAAAGCAATTTTTCTTTGTGGCAATTGGCAGAAGATTTACGACAATTCACTTCATAATGCAATGAATAAATTTATTAAAAGGAAGGATGGAACAAATACCTTTACCTGGTTAAACTAGTTACAAGTTTATAGCGGCAATTGCTGTATCATTATCAAAATATGTAGGGGAAAGTTTTCAACAGTGAGATAGCAGAAACAGGAAAGTCAACGGAAATAGCATGGTCATTAATCATTCAATTGATATTTGTCTAGAAAAAACGGTTCGTAAATCTACATTTTGTAAAGTAGTTTGAAATTGGGGACTTTTTACATATTTTTCAATAAAAAATCTTTTTGTCGTTGTCAAAGTAGATTAAAGTAAAATTTTTAATATTTCTAGTTAAGTCTAAAAAATAGTCTTTGATAGCCACAGATTAATCAAGTTATGCTCGAGTCTCACTTCACATCAGTATCTCACAGCCGGACATCAGTTAGCACTAAAAATCGGTGATAATTGTTCATGTGAATTGGTTGCTCCATCTGGAATTCCTCAAGGCAGCTAACTCGGACCATTGATATTCATTATGTACCTTAATTATGTGAATTCTAAGTGTTCCACATACAGCAGACAGGCTGCCACATACCATACAGTATGCTGTCACTATGAATAAAAATGTTCAACGGTTACGGAATCACGTTAAATAAACAAAAGCGTTATTTTTGAGCGTGCACCTCTTAACACAGCACTAAATTTCCATTTTTCACAGTAAACATTTACATTCTATTGCTTAAGTAATAGAAGAAGTATTCAGGATATGGAGAACAAAGGGTAGGTCTAAAATCTAAGTAGGCCGAAGAAAGTGATCCGTAAGTTATATATATATTAATTCTTCGCGAAAGTTTCATTATTCTACGTTCCAGTACAAATAGTCAAATTGAAGCTCAAAAATGTTCAATTTGATAAAATTAAAAATTGTACGAGCGTAAAAGCGTTTTTACTTTTATGAAGAGCATTCATATAGCCTAATTAGGTAGAATACGACTGGATTTCTTCTGGATTAACTTCTTCTTCTTCTTCAGCATAGAGCCGGGGTGGCTCGTACTGTTTCAAGCACTCGTCTCTATTCAACTCGGTCTTGGGCCACTCGTCGCCAGTTTCCTAGTCGTCTCAGAATACGCAAATCGCTTTCGACCTGGTCGAGTCTTCGTGCACGTTCCCCCCCCCCCCCCCCTTCTCCTGGTGGGGTTGTTGAAGAGGACTATTTTCGTCGCACCGTCGTCCGGCATCCTTACGACGTGTCCGGCCCACCGTAGCCTGCTAACTTACTCCCCCAAATATCGTCCGCAGCACTTTCCGCTCGTACACGGCAAGGGCACGTTTGTCCTCCGTAAGCAGCGTCACGGCTTCAAGTCCATAAAGAACTACCGGTCTAATAACGGTTTTGTACATTGTTAGTTTCGTGCGGCGGCGTACGCTTCCTGATCGTGGCGTTTTACGAAGGGATTTCAACACTAGTAAGTTGTTGTCCGCGGTCACCAGCGATCCCAAATACACGAACGTGTCTCTACCACTTCTAGTTCGTCGCCGTCAACGGTTACCGTCCGTGGAAGCCGCGCGTTTGTATCCTTTGAGCCTCTTCCTTTCATGTATTTGGTCTTCGACGCATTTATTTTTAGCCCAATTCTCCTATACTCCGCTTTCAGTCTGGCGTAGATTGCCTCCGCCGTCGCAAAGTTGCTGGCTATGATATCAAAGTCATCTACAACGCCTAGAAGTTGGCTACCCTTGGTAAAAATCCTGCCTCTCGTTTCGATGCCAGCTCGTCGGATCACCCCCTCAAGAGTGATGTTGAACAGCACGCAGGAGAAACCGTCACCTTGTCCCAACCCTCGAAGGGACTCGACCCAAGTAACAATTCCAAGTTTTATTACGTTCGTATAGCGGTTTTCATGACCAATTTCATAAAACCGCTAATAAAACTATGAGCTCCACCAGAACTTTCTGATGACCGCTATAAAACTGCTTTCTGACCAAGTGGCCCACGCCTTAGAATGTTTTCATAACCGCTATAAGAATCAGGCTATAAACTCAAGTAGTCGTATCACGCTCTGCTAAAAGCAGCAATAAAACCGATTAAGCTTTCGCTACTTGACAGCCATCGCCATAATTTAAAAAAGCTTTTCGCTTTATGCTTTTCGCGTTTTGCTTTTCGCTTTACTTGTAAACGCCAGATAAGTTCGGTAGCTTTGTCAACTTGAAAATATATCCGTGAACAGAAAAGTTTTAGTTTTACTGACAGATCATTCTGAACGATTTGGTTTATAGCGACCAGAATAAAATATCCCATAGAATATTTATTAATTTTAAGCAATTTCGTTGGTTTGCACTATATGCGCATTTAATTTCATCGTGCATTTTGATATGATAGGTCGATTAAATCAGCGCGCCACTGAAATTTTGCAATTTTCGAAAACTGGTTGTTTTAACAAATTGAAAATATTCAGTTAGTCAATCTCAATTTCTAGCAAAATCATTTTAGTTGCTTCCTCTGACAGGAAAACCGTTTGATAATAACCTTCTTTTTGCAAAATACTTTGCTTTGATGAATTGTTGTTTGCGAGCTAAACAAAATACTAGAATATGGCAATATGGCTTCGCATAAAAAAATGATTTTGGTGTTGAACTTTGGTATTCTTCATAATAGCAGCAAAAAAACTGTTTGGTTAGGGTGGTACCATTTTAATAGCTCTATAAAACTAACAGATTTATTGCGGTTTGACAAGTAACCGTGATAAGATCAATTTCGATTGGTGCGCCATTTTGTGTTGCTACGCCACACTTATGGTAAGTTTATAGCAGACGTGGTGCAGCCAACAAGTTTTAACGTGGTAATATAAGCAACCACAATAAATTCGCTTTATTAACAGTTTTATTATGGTTTTCTAGCTAGCTATAAGTGTGTTTGGACTCGTATCCTCTTGGTATTGCGCAATACTACCATAAATCCAGTGGTAATGATTCATACCGCAATAAAACCTTTATAAAATTCAAGTAAAACCAAGTGGCTTTGAATTGTTACTTGGGGAGAGTGTCTCGGAGATGCGTACAAAACATATCACTCGATCCAATGTAGCACTGATCAGTCGCGTCAGTTTGTCCGGAAAACCGTGTTCGTGCATTATCTGCCATAGCTTGTCTCGATTGACTGTATCGTATGCTGCTTTGAAATCAATAAAGATGTGATGTGTGGGCACGTTATACTCCCGACATTTCTGCAAGATCTGTCGGATAATAAAAATTTGGTCCGTAGCTGCGCGAGCCCCCATGAAGCCCGCCTGATAGTTCCCTTGTGTTATCGGTGACAACCGGCGTAACAGGATCTGGGAGAGTACTTTGTAGGCGGCGATTACCAGCATAATACCGCGATAGTTGCAGCAGTCTAACCGATCACCCTTTTTGTAGATGGAACAAAGCTTTTCCTTCTCCCAAATCTTTGAAATAACCCAGTGTAGAGCCTTTGCTAGCGTTTCTCCGCCATGTCTATAAAGCTCTGCTGATAGCCGGTCCTTCCCAGCGGCTTTATTGGTCTTCAGCAACCCGATTTCTTGTTTGACTTCTTGGAGATCTGCTGCTAACAATATTCACTTGAACATTTTAGTTCATATTCTAAGTCCATGTAAAAAAACCACCGATAAACGCCAAAGAAGTGAAGTTGGCTTAACCCGTGCAACACTATAGAGAGATTGCTGACAGTTACCGCACGCAAATTTTGCCGCGTAACGCCTGGCTAAAACTAAATTTGGTCGCCCCTCGTGCTTCAGGTAGGAACTGAAACCATTGGACATAACTTTGTTTACATGTTTATGAAGAACAACTGGTGCAAGTTTCGTCAAAATATTCCATCATGTTGCGAAACTGTACAGAATGGAACTCGAACGACTTAAAACTATTTTGCACAAACACCTGGAAAATCTGGAAGTGTTCTGGATCAAAGTTGGAGAAAGTGCGAAAAATGCCAAAATCAACAGTTCCAGAAGGTTATAAGGAGAACATCGGTGTGGAAAGGCGACAAAGAACTTTTAAGAAAACCGGAACCTAAAGCCTAACCCTGAAGCAGAGGGGGAAGCTATTCAGGTGCGTTAAGCCCAATCCTGGCATTTCCATCCTGGATATGGCTAGAAAGTGCGATGCCAACTATCAAACCACGTGGAATAACCTCGCTCGAGAAAGCTATAGGTCTTACGGTGTCAGTAAACATCCGAATCGGCACTTGAATTTGGTAGCCAAGAAGCATGCTAGATGTTTGAGGTGTTTGTACGAGCACGTTTTGTCCAAATTCAAGGAATGTATTTTAATGGACGACAAAACCTACGTGAAAATGGATTTCAAGCAACTTCCCGGTCAACAATTTTACATCGCAATTGCAACTGGGTGAGGGGATGTACCTGGCAAGTTTTAATTCATGTTTGCTGATAAATTCGCAAAAAAGGCCATGATCTGGCAAAGAATGTATAGCTGTGAACTGAAGACTGAGTCTTTTATCACTTCCTCAACAATGACATCAAATTTATACATGCTTGAAGAAACCGATTGTGCTATGGGTAACGTAATATTCTGGCCTGATTTAGCTAGCTGATTTAGGGGTCAAGGCGGGCGAAGCGAGGGAACAGTCAATAGCGCAAAAGAAATGCGTTCAAAGTAGAAAAAAACATTCCAATTGTTATCCAAGTTTTATTTGGTTCGTATAGTAGTTTTCATGGCCAATTTCATAATACCGCTAAAAAACTATGAGATCTACCAGAACTTTCTGATGACCGCCATAAAACTACTTTCTGAACAAGTGGCTTACTCCTCAGAATGTTTTCATAAGCTGTATAAGAGTTAGGTTATAAGCTCAACTAGTCGTATCACGGCTCTGCAGAAAGCAGCAATAAAACCGATTAAGCTTTCGCTGCTTGACAGCCACTGCCATAATTTAATAGCGCTTTTCGCTTTTTGCTCTGGTAAAAGCTAAATCAAATCGAAAACTGGTGGTCTTAACAAAATGAATTTATTCAGTTAGTCAATCTTAATATCTAGCTAAATCATTCTAGTTGCGATAATAATAAGTTTCTTTCTACACTTTGCTTTGTTGAAATTTTGTTTGCGAGCTTAAATAAAATACTAGAATATGGCAATATGGCTTCGCAAAAAAAAAAAGATTTTGGTGTTGAACTTTAGTATTCTTCATAATAGCAGCAAAAAAACTGTTTGGTCAGAGTGGTCAGAGCAATCGCGATAAGATCAATTTTGATTGGTGCGCCATTTTGTATTGCTACGCTACACTTATGGTAAGTTTATAAGAGACGTGGTGTATCCAACAAGTTTTATCGTGGTAATATAAGCAACCACAATAAATTTGCTTTATTAACAGTTTTATTTTGGTTTTATACCTAGCTCCAAGTGTATTTGGACTCGTATCGTCTTGGTATAGCGCAATACTACAATAAAACTAGAGGTAATGATTAATACCGCAATAAAGTCTTTATAAAATTCAAGTAAAACCAAGTGGCTTTAAAATTGTTACTTGGGATGGGAATCAGACGCATCTTCCACTGTGGAGGTTATGACGAATTCTATTAAGAAAAAAATTCGAGATTTTATCAGAACCAGAGAAATGCAATAATGTAACATTGTAAAACGTAAAAAACGTGAAAGGTTGTTTTCAAGACCCTGTTTAACGTAGGATTACGTAAAGTTGATGCACTAAAATGCCGGTGCAGAGCACAAAAGCCTACAGTACTATTTACCCGTTGTGATTCGTTAATAATCTTCAGGTCAATTAGCAGATTTTGGATAATTACTTAGCTTATAATAAGTACAAGTGCCTTACAAAAAATAATTCTCATTGGGTTTTGGACTCCTAAGAAACTGCAGCCGGTAGATAGCATCAGCTTTTGCTTTATTCCCGGGAAAGGGTTTCTGATTGATTTAATAAGGAAGCTACCAAGGTTCTTACCAAATACACTTACTCTGAATTAATGATGTAGAATAAGCTCTATGAATTATCAGTCAGCCTTTTCAAGGGCAAAACGGGACTTTAAATTATTTCATTTCTTCGCTTAGCAAAACAGTTTTTTAACCAGGATCTGACTTTTTTAACCAGCTGATCCTGGTTAAACAACTGTTTTGCTAAGCGAAGAAATGAAATAATTTAAAGTCCCGTTTTGCCCTTGAAAAGGCTGACTGATAATTCATAGAGCTTATTCTACATCATTAATTCAGAGTAAGTGTATTTGGTAAGAACCTTGGTAGCTTCAGAGACAACCAGCTTACCCAATTCATTAGATGGCAGTAAACTAATAGAGATCTAAAGCCCGCGAGAGGTAATCGTGAAGCACTTCTGGTAGTGAGCCATACCGGAAAACCTAGCGGCAGTGTATTTGAAGATGTCATTGATTAAACAGCTGCATGCTGCTGATTGCCTATTGAAAAAAATTGCTCTAGCTCTCCTTATGGCGTGACTTATTTCTTTGCCTTGCCCTTCTTGGTCAATTTGTCACTAATTGTTGGTGCCATTCTGACGATGCGATGGTGCAACATGCTGCATAGAAACAGATGATGTGATCAAGTAGTCTTGGCTTCATTCAAACAAATTTTCAATGTCCTTCCTTTTTTCTAATTTCTTCCGTTTTATCAACGACGTGGCTGTAGCGACTTAGCAACAAAAACTGATAATGAAATGATGTGCTGAAAACTGTATTGAATTTATAAAAATTGTTCAACTTTACGTGAAAATTCCAGGAGTTACTTGCACGAAAGGTATACGAAAGGCATATCTTTTATGGCTCGAATGGTATGCGAACTATAAAAATATATTCAGAATGGGCTGAGCTATAAGCGTTCAAAATCTATCACTTTTTCGTGTCACGATTGCATTCGTAGCATGCCACCCTATTAAAGTAAGACGCAGTCCTACGTCAAAAGCAAAGCCTAGGTGCTACATTCCGTTATCGTAACTTGACCTTCTGTTTTTATACGACAGACTTCGCAGCCAGCTGTTAGAATACAGGACAATTACAGGGCCAGTAATAAAAATACTGCAATCCTGTCATTTATGGGTTTTTCTGTGACGTGACACTCCAGTGCCGAGTTATGAATTAATCTATGCGTCCGAATTAACTTTTAGCCAGGCTTTATGCGTACACGCAAAGGGTTTTCAACAGGTGTGATTGCAACGCACCTTTGAAAAAAGTTACCTTTAATCACTTTACTGATTGCCTATGATTACCAATAATTTTTGGTGAACATGTTTTTGTGATTACTGTAAATTAAAGATTACTGAAAATTAAAGATTACTAGTGGCTATGCTTTGCAACTATGCATTCAGTATGGCTAGGTGCGAAAAGATACGATAACTATTCAGAATTTACTCTTAAAGCGCATTTTGAGTAGCTTTAACCAAGTTTTACATAACTAAAAGAAGTACCGAATTCGGTCAAATTTTTTATGATACCAAACGTTACTAAAGATCCGAAAACGTCGATATCCACCTCCGAAACGTTCAGCTGTTTATATTTCGGTAAAGCTTACCGAATTGTTTAAGTGTGTAGCTAGGTCCAACCTATCCGCAGGTAAAATCATTTAAGAGTGTAGATAAAAGGTGAAGTTACAGATCGTAAAATACCAAAAATCCGTCCGACTGGGTACTCATTCGTGGTTTGGTATTATATAAAAAAACATTTTTCTAAAAAAAAACAAAATAAATTTAATTTGTCTGTGAGACGAAAGCTTGTTGAGAACATTAACAGTCACTAAAATGTTATTGTTTCAGTGTGGGATGGCAGAGTACATAGTATGTAAAAGATATCCATTTTTTTGTAAATTATTCTACACGTTTTATTAAAAGAAATGTAAAAAGTTTTTTTTCTGTATTTTTAAATGCTTTTTTCAAAGGCTGATTGAAAGCAAATCTAGAGCAGGACAAAACCGCTTTCCAACGGGCGCTTTTTTAAAATAGATTTTTTTTACTTGTTGGCTTAAGGCTCCTTTTTTGAGAAACTTGGGTAGCAATTTATGTTCTATTTTTCGCTCGTGTGCTCGTGTTTTATAATCCGCTGACGAGTGGTTCCGCTATTAACGTTTGGCGATGAAGAACCCGACGGTCGTTAGTTGCCGTTTATTTTTTCCTGACCGGTTGTACTTTTTGGAAGAGTCCGCATTTAGCGTGTCCGAAGCAGAGGCTTCTCTTCGCCTGAAGGAATTTTATTGGAACGCTAACATTTGAGGTACCCTCGGCTACGATGGATTGCTGATAAACAGATTCCGGGCTTGCAAAACAGTTAATGTTGTTGCGTGAAGTTGTCGAGAGCCAAATTCGAAAATTTAGTTAGTTTCGGTCGTTGAACTTTTAACTTCCAAATTTGAAAAAGATTGGACTTGTGGTTTGAGAGTTACAAAGAAATGTGATACGTAGAGTATTCATAACATATTTATGTTACATGTAAGTATGAATTCAATAAGAAACATTCTTCAATTTAATGTCATTTGAAAAGTACTGTAGAGACCTGTTAAACAAAACTACGTTATTGAAAATCGGACGTTTCATTCAAAAGTTATTCAAACTTAAATATTTAAGTGCATATCCAATAAAAACTAAGACATATCAGTCAAAGAGTCGATTGCATTCGACTAATGTATGAATGTGGGTATGTATGCATGTATGTATATAATTTTTTAACACGGTTTATTTTTACGATTTTTGAATTACGCGGTTTTTTATGATGATTTCTAAATTAATGTATGATTTTTATACATCATTTTTGGAATTAACGCGGGTTTTTTACTCGGTTTTCTTGTACGGGAACTTATCCCCCGTTTAAAAAATAACTTAAGTGTTATCGTTTGTTTTTTGTGTGTAAAATCTGCCGGTGACGCTCTTCAGAAATAGTATGAAATAGTTATTAGCGATGGCAGCGACATCATGTCTGAGTTTGCCACTTATTGGCCAAGGGGTGCAACAATGAGAAATTAACGCATTATTACATAAAAACATTTTTACACATTTCTCGTTCTTAGTCTGTTCTCTTTGTTATAAAGAAGAATTTCATGCAAAACTTAGCATGAATTTTGTTTACTCTTTTTCCGAGAGTGGCTGTTAATTTTTTGGGCTTAAAGGCTGTATTCGAAAAAAAATGGACACACATTTGACTGCAACTTTTTTCTGAGTAAAAACGACTAAATTTTGATTGAAAGTAGATGAAAGTGTATTGCTAATATCAGCAGATGTTATGGAAATCAAATAATTTTATATCAAAATTTGATCTTGCTTTTGCTGATATAGGTAGTAAAATAACAAAAATAATTTCAGAATATTGCTCCTCAAAACAAAGCAATAACGAGGTTATATAGGGAAAAGTAATTAATAGTGAGACAGCAGCTTCTTGCCTTAAAAAGGCACGACTTCTAAACTATCCTTTAAAACCAAAACAGCTTTACATGAATTGGTTGTTAGCGTCACTAGCTATAACTAATCGTTAAGAAAATTTTCATTGCAATGTATTTATGTATGCCGTAGTAATCGAAAGACAGGAACATGAGATATTATTCTAAAGTTACTTAAGTCCTTTTGAAAAGTTAAACGAGATATGACAATATTCTGATATCTTTGCCAATTATTTATCGTACTGGTATCATAAAAAGTATTTCTGTGACAATTTTGTGACCATTTCATTTTTCAAGTAATAATTCTACCTGAATGATCAAAAACTATTAACAAGAACATATGAAAACAGTACAATATTCATATTCCATTACCCAATAACATTATCGGTGGTAGGAATATTCACGCTGGAGATAACCAGATGCTCTGAATATAGCATTTCATTTGTACTCGAATGGTTTGGCGTATAAAATTGTTCTAAAGTAATTGCTCGTCTTTCATACATCAATTATGCAGATTGAGCAAACGATTCAGTTGAAACTCAAAAGCACTTTTGCTTTACAGCCTTTGAAATGCACGCTTAGATTTACATACAATTTAATTCGTATGCATTTTTCGGCTTATTCGATTGCCTGCTACAATTCTGCCTTTTTTGTGTGTGCAAACGTTCTACTTCCTTAAAGGAGATTTTATATAGACTATATAGCTTATTCACAATCGGAAGAAACCGTTGGCTGGTATATTATAACTATATTATGGCTGAATTGTAATCGAAGAAGTTTAAATTCAGTAATTACAGAGCTTGCTTAGGTGTAGATAATGGTAATCAAACAAGTCGAAAAAAAATGAGTTCATTCGTTACCCATGCATGCGAGCCGGAACAATCGAATCGATAAAACAAGCTACCAGTAATTTAGTTACGAAGGGGTTCGAGATTTGTATGAGAAAAGCAAAAAACGGCAATTACTAATGCATCGTATAAAAAAATATTTACTTATAGTCAGCTAATATATGAAAAGATTGTAAAAGAATAATCATCCATTGAACGTATGAGAAAACAGATAATGTTCTATTTTCATTATTTTTCTGAAGCTGTAAAAAAATTAAAATGCGCTTTAAATAAAAAAATAAATTATTTATATGCGCTATATAACGGGCAATATGATTAGGAGGAACTGTGATTAGATAAATTATTTCAGCAGGATAGCTCAGCAGAATTTCAAATGTGAGTTTGAAAGCCAAAAATATAAAAATATAAATTATTGTAGACTATCATTAGGCAAATTTTTTTTTCGATACATTTCGGACAAATTAATAGGTATTTCGCAAAACACCAAATATTTATTACATAAATGAGTCATACCGTCTCAAGTAATCACACAGCTTGTAATCCGACCCCACATTCAGTATCCCCAAGTTTTGTACGGATTTATCAATCCCCCCTGCAGTGACGCTTCTAGATTTTTCTCAAAGTGAAAAATGTCTCTAAACCAAATTATTGTGTAAAGTTATATACGAACACTCTTTTCATAGATTTTCGAACGCCCAATCGAATGATGTTATCAGTTTTCATTTACTTTTTGACTATCATCTTTTGACGTAGAACTACGCCTTACCGCAGGGTGTTAACGTCAAAATTTGGATCCAAGTCAGCGTTACGAAAGAATGAAAGATTTTGAACGCTAATAGCTCTTCCAATTTAGAACGGATTTTGATGGTTCGCATACCTAACGCATTTCTAACAACTGTCAGTCGACCCAATTAGCGAATCAGCTGGAGTGCAGTTGTGACCCAATTAACGAATTCAAGCCGCACACTGATTTTGGAACTGGTAAAAATATTTGTTTTTAGCATCATAAAATACACAAAATACAAAATACATACCAAAACTACGATACAATAATTTACTTAACGCTATTTTACGCCACAAAAGCAAAGCAAAGCCTAGGTGCTACATTCCGTTATCGAAACTTGACCTTCTGTTTTTTATACGATAGACTTCGCAGCCAGCTGTTAGAGTACAGGACAATTGCAGGGCCAGTTGCTACGATCCTATCGACTCTAACAGTCTCTCCAATGCTGTTGTATAAGGACCAAAAAGGTTTGGACAGACCCATAAGCAAAAACACTTGTGCGCATTCTGCAGCTATCCTATGCCTCCCCTCACTTGGTCTTGTGAGCTTTGCTCTTATTAACCCGAACACTCGTTATTCCAGCATTTTCATCGACATTGCACATCCAACGCATACGGGGACTACCTTGAAGTCGTTGTCGGCCTCTTTTGGGCTTTGTGCTGTTCAATCGGCATTCTTGTTACGTGGCCCGGCTTTTATAATGGTAACATCCCCTTTTTTGCACTTAAATCATGCACCTGCATCAGAGGGAAATGAAGAAGGCATCTAGGAAAAAGCGCCCGACAAAGCTCTAGCCATCCCAAGCTCCTACCTAGTGCCTCCACGTGGTCATTCCTGGTAATACTTCAATTTGTATAATTGAGTAGCCAAGCTAAGAGATGCGGGTCGTGTGATTTCCAGTTCCTTACCTTCCAACTGTAGTTTTAGGCAACCATTAAACCACACGACTTTATTTTCAAGTGTTATAGTTATTATTTAAACTAATATTTTTGGAAGACTAATCTTTTTTTCAGAGAGCGAAATAAGGCGCTATATCCTTGGCCAATTGCTGCCTGACTTCTGATCTAAATGTCATTAATTCATTCCGAGGGTCCAGAGTATCACTTAACCTTTACTAGCAAAGATACTGTACATACTGTACATAAATCATTATCTATATGGGAAGCGTTTGGTACGGGAAGTCCACGCTTTCACCCTTCCCCTTGATTTCAAGGAGTTTAATGGAATTAGGTATTATTTCTGATCCAAATTAAATGATGAAGATACTCAGAGACGAATAACTTAACATGTTTTAAGATGAGTTTTGAATGTACTTTCACTTTAATTATATCTCGGTTGCCAGTTTTTGCAATTTTTTATACGAAATATGGCTATTTTTTACCTAAATCGTTCATTAGCTCGCTCTGTATAGAAGATACGTGTTTAGTTTATTCTACAAAAGTGTGTGCTTTTAAGAGATGCAAATGTTTGCGGAACATTATTTTTCCCTAAATCACGAAGTTTTGAAGCTATAATGAAAAAACTGATTTTTGGGGGTCCGCCATGAAAGACGCCTAATATCTCATAAACTGTGATACTTACAGGAATATGGTTTTCAGCAGAAACCTTCTAAATAAGATTATCTACAACTTTCTCGAACATACTATAGCTCTATATCATTAAATTAGAAAGTTAAATTTTGCAGCGCCACCTGTGTTTGAGTTCCGAACTAATACTAACCACCGGTCGTTGCGTCTATTGATGTAAAGAAATTCTTCCGAAGACGCCATATTGAAAAAAAAACGCTATGGAAAGAAATCTTAAAAAAGTTCACGATTGCGAGCATTCAAACCACTGTGCAATGTGAACAAATTTGTTGATTACCTCGAATGTGTCTTCATGATAGCACTATCGCAACAGCAACACCCGCTGGCTTACCACGCTCTCTGTCAGGCATCTCAAACAGCAAATTCCAATGCTATATAGAACAGTAGAATTGACAATTCTCCACTATGTTTCAAACTATCTAGCGTTTAAACGTAGTTCGCCACAACTTCTTTCGTTTTACAGTATCGTATGCTGCCTGGAAGTCAGTGAACAGATAGAGCATCTGCAAGTTGAGTTCTTAAAATTTCTAAACTAACTGTCTGAAGGTAAACCGTTTGACTCGTTGCGATCCGTTGGATTCTGCAATAGCAGTCTCGGCCTTTGAAACAAGATGTAGGGGAGAACTTTGTACGCCAAGTTCAAGTTGAGGATGGTTATACCTCGATATTCGCTGCTTTCGAGTTGGCTCTTCTTGTAGATCAGGTATATGGAACCTTCTAACTAGTCCACCGGTAGTTCTTCCTCGGACCATACCGGCAGAAGGCTCCGATAAATGTTTTAACTACACTAGCTGAGTGCCCGATCTTGCTCAGAGCGCCCCCAATTGGGTCCCAGCTGCTTATACATCAGTCTTCGTGCCGAATACCGTTTTCATAATGCACAAAACCAAACCAACGCATTTTGATACTCCTCCCCTTCTTATCTGGTTGCTCGCACCTTTTTGGCACCCAGTCTGCATTGTTTTCAGTCCGTAAATTAAGCTTAAGGCAAGAAAAACAAAGCTTTCTCTTCTTGTTCTCGCTTTATTGGCTGCCGTCTCCCCCTTTACGGGTTTCTTCAAGAAACACGCATGCCAAGTTTGATAAACAAAAGTCCAAGCGTTTAGGAGTTGTGGCGGTGGATAGAAACATATAAGTATACAAACATATAATGATTTATATATTAAATAACTAGCTGAGTACCTGATTATACTCGGGGCCTCGTTATCACTCAGCACATGTACATCTGTTAATGTAATTATAGTTCTCATAATGCAAGTTACAAACCCCTTTTTCTTCATTTGGCTGTCTCTACTCCGTTTGTCAGCTCGCTCTCCCTCTTTTGTCCACCAGCCACTTGTGAATCTTTCTTTTTTCCAGTAATCTCTATAAAGCGAGACAAACCCTTTTGTATGTTATGACCCTCCCCCTTGTCAATGACCATACTATCCCCTTTTCAGTAATTCCCTCTTGTTGTAAGGCTTCATACATTGTCAATAGAAGCGCGCACCGTTGGCGACACTAGTACGTAAAATGTAAACGTCCCCATGCCGGCACCGGAACAACAGGTTTCCTTGGTAATGGGAGTTGTTTGGTGGTCGCAGTAGGCGACATGAAAACTTTCCACATTCTCGAACAGTCTGAAGCCTGGACAAGCAGCAATTTTCTCAAGCTCGTGAATTTTATCGAATATCTGTTCTCCTAGCATGGATAGTTTAAATATAGTTTATAGAATAGGTTAAATTGCATTATTATTTCGGTAAGAAGTAGTGTGCTGTTGATCTTAGGTTGTGTGTGGCCTTGAAGTTCCCCAGAAAATAACGGAAGAATCGAACTTTTTCCGCAGGTCGAGCATTGCTTAGAACATTTGCGACTAGGCAAAGGTTACAAGTACCCCTTTACCCATTTGAACCTTCCTCTACGTACAAGAGATCGCAGCACCCTTTAGTCAATCCCTCTCCATAACTCCCACCTTATTGCGTAACTGCAATCGATCCAAAGGCAACCCCTTGCACTTATTTTGACCTTCCCATCTTGTTAGAAATCATCGCCCCCTTTTTTTAACCCACCAGCAGGGCTTCGACCGATCTTTTTTTCTACCGCAGTCACATCAACGCGCATTCAAGTTCACACAGTCCGTTTAGAGGTGGAATACGAACGCTATGCATAACACAACTGGCAGTTTGCTCAGTCAAACGCCGATCGCACGCAGCAGAACGACCGCGCTCTAAAATTTGTTGACATTTTTGTTTCGATCAAGTTGCCTTTACCGTTTGGAGCAGTGAATGACTGCAAAACAGTCAAATGATTGGCAATCACCACGCTAACGAAAAGCAACCGCACAATCGTATGATTCAATACTACAAAAAAACAACCACTACATGTGCATGGAAGAAGTCGGTCGGACTCCGTCCAATACAAACGAATATTTTGCTTGCGTCGGACCGACGTCCGGGTGACAAACTATTACTGTGAGCAGCCGATTTGTAGACAAAAAGAGAAACGAAAAAATACGTCACGTATGCTTCCAGTCAGTTTGCAGTTTATATTCTCAAAGCGCAAAGCAAAACGGGAGATCGACTGGTTGCTTTTGCTGAGATGCCGCATGAATTGTAAGACGGCAGCAGCGCAAGCGGGAGATTGACTGGATTGAAAAAACAGTCAAATGATCGTTCAAAAAGCGGAGTTTGAATGCGGAAAGTTCGCATTCACGGCAGTCACATTCAACTTGCGATCCCTTTTCAAGCCCTGCCCACCAGTGCCAATTACTTTATGCCAAGGAACATGTGTACCAATTATGGTGCAGAATGGTCAAGACGTTCTGGAATTATGTCACTCTCCCCTTCTTAGGAACTCTGATTCCCATATGTCGAGGAATATGAGTGCCAAGTTTGGTAAAGAATGGTAAAGGCGTTCTAGAGTTATGCCGCCGCCTCCCTTGTTAGGAACCCACTCATATTTTGCGTAGATTCGTTTAACTCAACCAATCCTTAAACTCCAAAGACTCTCTATATAACCCTCTCCCCTTCCATAACCACTCCTCCTTTCTTGTAACCTATTTGAACCTCCCCCCTTGTAAGGAGATTCCCCTTTTGACAATCTCCCGGGTGGTGATTCTCTTATGTCAAGGGACATGTGTGCCAAGTTTGGTGGAAAACGGTCAAGGCGTTTTGAAGTTATGGCAGAACATATAAATATACAAACATACAAACTCACGCTCACTTTTATACATAGAGGAGATTACAATTATTTTTTTTTCAATCATTAATCGTTTTTGTATCAAAATTTTAACTCAGAGATATGAGATATTTTATAATACTGCAATGTGTATTTCCGATAAATGCAACTTTTCAACGAAAGGGTCATTTAAACCCCTGTGAATGGTCTTTATAGTTTGTACTAAGCATTATGAACTGAAAATATAATTTGAAGTGCTTTGAAATATTTGTATTTCTCGTTTTAAAATATAAAAAAAGATATGATGGTCAGAAATTAAAAAAAATCATAACCTCAATCGATTACGCGTCCAAAAATCTATGACAAAAGTATATCAATTTGGTTTAAAGACATTTAAACGTCACAAAATAGTTTTATGACAATTTGAGAAAAATGGAGACGAGTTTTCCATGAGCGAAAATGGCGACCGATTCTGACCTGCATGAAATGACAAAAGCGACCGCCATTCTTGCTCACGGCAAGCACTCTTACACTCTTAAATGAGTTTACCCGTATATTGGTTGAATTTACCTAAAACTTGGTTAAAACTTCTCAAAATGCCCTTAAAGTGTACAAACTCAGATTTTGAGTAGTTTTTCAACCAAAAAATTGATAGTAGGAACTTGAAAGTGCGTTTAGTGAGGTTAAATTTTTTACTCAAAATTTGAGTTTGTACACTTTAAGGGTATTTTGAGTAGTTTCAACCTAACTTTAGCTAAATCCGACCTATTTACGAGTTGCATAATTTAGGAGTGTACTATAGACCCGCGGATGTAAAAGCCGTAGAATGCGCAACACTGTTTTATCCAGCAGTGTGGTAGGATTTTTTTGAATTTCGCGAGATGATAATTTGAGTCCAGCTCGGTAAGTAAACATTGAGTGAAAATCTGATCGCTCCCAGTTGCATGTATGCAAAACATTTCATTGACGCGCTAATAAAGGACTTACAAATCATTTGTCGACCAACATTAGGAAAGGGTAAATAAGCCAAACGTCAAACAGACCGAGCGAGAATTATTTTTTGCCGGAGCAGCATAGGAAAATGAACTTTTACTTGTTCTGTTTGACATTTGGGTTATTCGCCCTTTTCAAATGTTGGTCGACATTTGTTAAGCTAACTAAACCTGTCTTTTGGGGGCTCTGCAGCCGCAAGGTATCGAATCTGCTTTGACAAGCGAGTGGTCGTGGGTTCGAATCTTAGTAGAATCAAGCCATTCGATGTCAGGTGATTTTAGCATGGGTTTATTCTCAGGCCCTCCATTTACCCTTCCTTCATGTTGAATTCTATATTTACCCTCTGACGCCTCTTGACAGTGCAAATGTCCCTCCTATAGATAAGGGTACTGGTCAGAGGTATGAATGAGTCCTCGCTAGGGACGGCTATAATATGGGATAGTACTGGCAGCGAGGAATAAGTGGGTAAAGAAGATCAAGCTTTGAAGGAAGGGTAAACCCCAATACACACAAGCACGCATAAAATTTAATAAGCATATCGCTCATTTAATAGCGATTATAGCAAAAAGAAATGCAGTTGCAGGTCATACAGCAAACACCCGGGCGATATCACAATAGATCAACTATACTGGTCGCAGTGATGAATCCACATATGAAAAAAAACCTGTCTTTTACACTTTACTTGTAGTTTATTTCAAATTACTGTTGAATGCAATGCAATACTACCCACTTTCGTTCATTTCGGCTCACTGATTCAAAGGTTCGCAAACGTCAAATGTCAGATGTCCGCGGGTCTATAGTATAGAGTTTATAGGTGTGTTCACTTGAGATGAAATGACCGAAATGCAAAATTGCACGCAACATTTGCAGCTAACGTCACACCACAGACAAAAAGACATAACACTTACTGTCCCACTCATCGCACGTTGTGTTTTAAATTTATTGTTGCAGTCATTTCAAATTTATTGTTGGTTGAGAATGTCTCCGTATTCCTTAAAGTAGCACTTTTTAACGAAAGAAGGGGAATGCCACATAAAAAATACTTGCTTTTTCAAGGAATAATCCGGTTGTAAGTTAATATTTGGGAATGTCGATCATAGATGGTGCTAATGTTCAGGCAAAATGTGCGTGATGATATTTGTTGATTTTTCTACTAAGAGTTATGTATGTTTGTCTGTGGTCGCGCGATGAAGACAGGCGTAAGTAAACTTTAAACTCCACGATCTGACTAAGTTTCTGCAGGTGACAGTTCAAGAGTCTAAATTAGACATTTGGCAGCTCAAGGAACTAGACTATATAAGTCATTCTTTTGTTGACAGACGCCATTTTGCATTGGTCAACACAAGAGCAATAATATTTTTTCTATATATTTATCAATAGCAATGGGACACCGTCTCTAGTTTCTGAAAATACAAAACAGAAGTTGGCACTACTGCTTCAGCATGCGCCAGGCGTGAAAGTATGATTGAAACCATTAACGTTTCTCTGTTGAATACAACAGACGTCGTTACTTGGTAACGCATATTGTACATATTGAAGACAACCCAATTTTGCGTGACAATAAATTTACTCAGCGTGGCAACAGCACTCTCGTTCATCTCAGTTTCTTTTGTGTATATCGCTAAAGGCGCGATATAACGTTTGACACCTGAATCAGCAAATAGTTGGTAAACGTTATTTTCATTTATCGCGTCCATGTCACAAAATTTAATTTCTTCTAATTGAAATGTCGCTACAATATTCAGCTCCCGACTCTCGAACGGTATAAAAATCACCTGCCCTGGCTCACGGAAGAATGGTAGTAAGATGCAATGGAGAGGTATAGGAAAAGTTTGTTTTTTATCAATCAAAATCAGACAGAAGTTAGAAAAATTAAGCATAACAGAGTAACTGTACTCTGTACCACAAATAGAATGTGATTAATAATTGTTTTTTAAATAGGTAAACATAGATAAGTGAGAAATTTTGATTTTACTACCATTAGAAAAGCGCCATCTCTTGGAAAGCAACGGTTCGTCTGGTGTCCTATTGAAGGCTTGGAAAAGTTTAGTTCTTCAACAGTTCTTCGACTTTTGAGAACACCCTGATGCATTCCGTAATCGGTTCATTAGCTCCAAACGCGGTCCCATGAAACGGTATTTGCAGCAAGCCAGTTCAGCGTAATATCCGCTGCGAGGCCCGAAAGTTAAGCATAGCTGGCAATTTTGGAGAATCTGTTGCGTGGTTGATGAGTTTGGTCACGAATATAGCCTGATGCATTTTACGTCTGTGTTCGAGTGTATCGAGGTCAAGTAGACGACATCTACTCCATCTACTTCCAAGTAAAATGACTGGGAAACCAAATCAAATTACAGTTCTTCAGTAACGGACGAACTGAAGCGCAATATAATGATTTCAGGCAATGAACATCTCTAAAGTTACGTCCAATCTTAGCAATAATTCTAAGTTGTGGAGTCGCCTTGCAAATGACTGATTCGCGGTGTAAATTGAACGTAAATTTAGTGTCCCGCAAGACATCCAGGTCGCTAACTTGATCCACTCTGCGAAGTTCAATGTCGTCGATAGTATAACTGAAACAAATTGGATTTTTAATCCGGTAAAAGCTGATTACTTCACACTTTGCAACTTTACAATGCTTATAATAAGCCAACTCAGTCTGCACCATTCAGTAAATAGATTGAGCAAATCTTGCAAACGACGGCAGTCGTCCTAATTACCTATCGTAGCAAATAATTTCAGGTTATCGGCGTAAACTAACTTGCAGCCGTGTTCTAGCTGAATAGCTGAATAGCTGAATAGCATCATTGAAGAACAATGAGAAAAGCAAAGGACCCAAAGTTGCTACCTTGAGGAACTCTAGATTTGTTGCTAAACACTGACGAAGTACTAGATCCTAGTTTCACACGTAGTACTCTATCGCTAAGATATGAGTGAAGCCAAACAAACAATAATATGCTTAGGGAATTTATATTTATTTTTACTTCAGTGAACAATATACTTATTATTGATTTTAGTGAACTTTAGGAACAATTGGAATTGTAGCCCTGGCGAATCTTCATTACGTTCCTCTGACCACCCAAGTAACATTTTGGGTTTTGTTGCGCTCTTATGATGGCATTTAAGACCAAAATTGGTCTTGAAGACCACCATAAGAGTACAACATAACTCACACTGCTGCTTGGGCAGTACCAATAAGAGTGACTTTTACACTGCCAAAAAGGCTTCATCGGGATAATATAAAATTCAGCATGAAGAAAGGGTAATGAGGGGCATGACAATAAACCCATGCTAAAGTCGCTGCGACATCGAGTGGCCTGATTCTACTAAGATTCGAGTCCACGACCACTTGCTTTGCAAAGCAGACTTGGTAACCTTGCGGCTACAGATCCACTTTGTTTTGCCGATAGTGTTTCCCTCAGTAGTCGTATATTGGCAGCGTTTTGTTGTTTGTAAATAGTTCCGTTTAATATATTTTTTCGAAGTTTAAAACTAACTTATTTCCGAGATAGCCATTGTACAGGTGGAGAAAAGAAAAATAATTCTGCACAGCCACCTCCACAATCCATCAGTGTCAACTGGACAGCCCGCAAAGTTTCGGAATGGAACCCTTGATCGTCAACTGCGGTTGAAGGTCATTCGGAAAGTCAAAGCTAATCCCAACATCTCGGATTGAGATTTGGCACAAAAACTTAATGCTGACCGCTGTACTGTGCGGCTAATCGGTCTCCGGGAAAAGTGTTGCCGAGCAAATAGACAACCCAACCGAAGCGTCAAACAACGAACAGCGGCCAGAATTCGGATTCGCTAGCTAACGAATCGCGATGGATGGACGAAACTTATGCCAGAGTCGATTTCAACCAAATACCTCGAGTCAAATTCCAACTCAAATTCTACAAGGCACGCGGCACGGTTCCTAGTAGATTGGAAGTGGTTCACAATTTGGTAAGAAATCTGTTCCTGTAGGACGTCATGATTGTCAGGTTACGTTTTGGCTGTAATGGTACAACAACAGTGGAGTCCAGTTCATCCCAAAAGAGCTGAATCCGTCAAATCGTTCCAAGTTTTGTCCAACACAGAAGTGTTGGATTATAATAAAGCGAAAGCAGAAGATAAAGGGATCAATCATCAGCGATATTGGTCATATGAAGAAATGATGGAACCAACTGGTCAAGAGCAAGACTGAGGAAAGCGTTCGGCGTGGTATGTGTGTTTGTTTTCAAGCCGCGTCCTCTATATACAGCATACAGACATATTCATGCAAATGAAATTGCAAAGCGACGGACACAAATTGCCTTAATACGGACGTGCTGTTTGTCGCCTCGTCTGCAGACGGTCATAATTTTTGCCTACATTTAGGTTCCGGAGTATCTCTAAACCTTTATTCGCCACGATACTCCCGCCAGCGATACTGTATCGTTTAGTACGGGAGGGCTTGCTTCGTTTTCCTCGATTTTAAGATGTTGAATGGAATTAGGTATTCTTTTGGTTCCATTTGATTTCTTGGAGTACATTCTGGGGCAAATGCTGCGTATTAATGTAGCTAATCGTCATTTTCCAAATATTCCGCCATGGATCGTTGACATTAAACTGATTAAGTGCTGTATAAATGCTTCTGTGTATTATACTCTTTACTTGTTCTCCTTTTCCTTAGTAGTAATAACTACTGCGAGGTTATTCGGTAACAAAAATTTTCTTGGATAACAGCTAACTGGCAATATCATTTAACTACTGCTCTAATGCTCATTATAAATTTAATTTCACTAAATCTTCCGAACAATTTAAATAGCTGAGCTGAATTTCAGCAGTTGCCCTTTAAACGGATCACGAATTATTTAGCTTTTGCACCGATTACTGCCGTTTTCTTCCACATCCAACATTCGCCGAGCCCGGGGCTTACCTGCTAATAACATCCGACTCGTCGTAACAGGAGCTCCCATTTCCGTCGCCATCCAGGTCAATATCTTCGGACCCGCCGCCACTGTTGTACGACATCCGCGAATGCGAGTCCGAATCCGCGTCCACGTTGATCTCCTGGTCGTGGTCCAGGTCTTCCTCCTCGTGCGTTGTGGACGACATTATCGATAGCGGCGGAATTTTGAATGTTTGCTCAGCACACAATACCAACCCAAAAACCGGGAAAGCCCCCTTTAATGTTACTTTCGCTTTGCGCACTTCACCACGACAGTAACCGCTTCACTGGTTGTCTGTCCGCTGCTTCTGTTTACACTTTCCGAAGCATTCTTATCACCGCAGGCTGCAAAAATCACCGAGTCAACCACTTCACACTGGCAAAAGTGTCGCTGTCAATTTATTTCCGTATTATTTACCTCCAAGAGCAACCTTTGCTAACCCTCGAATCCAATCAAATAATCTTCACCAGCACCAATCTCACCTCAGCGCACACGGTACAATTCTACACAATCGAAAGAAGAAAGATTTTTTCCCCGGAAGCACGAAACGTACGGACCGTATCCCGAACAGGTTGCACGCGAGTGACAATCAAAACACTGACTGACTTGACTGGTCGAACGCGGACTGGGCTAACGATTGTGCAATTGGCTTTCAACGCCACAGCAAGCAAGATTTTGATTCTCGCCACGCCATTCCACCTAGTAGGCCACGCCCCATCCGGCGCTAGCGCGTGTACGCGATGAAAAAGGTAAACAACGTCGGTAGAATACAGCCACGATTGGTTGCTGCGATCGCACAAACACAAGCGCGCAGCTCGTTTGTGTTGCTCAGTCACCGCGAGTCGGCTGCATTCTGTGTCGATTGTGTTGGTTCAATCGGGGGAGTAGATTTGCAAGAACAACTGTAACCGGTTGCAGCGTACCGATGAGACGTGGTATCTTATTTGAGGGCATGATTTGCACTCGTAAGCAATTGTGCATGTCCGTTTTCTTAGCCGATATGGGATGGGAGAGAGACAGAGAGAAAAGCAGCCAAACTGAACGCGACGGCGATGGACAAGGTGATGTTGATGCTGAAAATGAGTTCCTTTTTATCGTAATGTTGAAGGCATGATAGGATGGTGCGGGGTGTCAGTTGCAAGCAACTGCGCGAGTGACTGGGACAGGAGAGAAACGGTTTTATAGCCGCTGTTGATGAAAGTGTTTTGAATTGGATTTTATGGCTCTGTCTGTATTCGAGCTGACTCGCGGCGATGTGTGATGCTGTGAGCAGAGACAGAGCACAAACTCGGTACGGTGTGGTGTTTTACTCAACAATTGTGCCGAGCCGAAGTCGAGACGACGTGGAAACGGCCGTGATGGGAACGAGGTTATGATATTGTAGTGAAATAGCATCATTTTTATTTGATTGCAAGAATGTTGCCATTATCGCGGATGCCTGCGGTGGGGGTAGTATTGTGATTGCTCGAAGAAAAAAACCTGATTTAATTCACCTGGTGGTGAAAGAAACCTTTGTTTGTCCATCTTGCTTGTTATTAGGATAGAAAATTCATCTGTTAGGAACATAATTCATCTGATTGTCAACGCTGTGTTAGATGTCATATCACTTCTACTGGCTTGTCTGGCCCTGTGGAGGAGAAGTAGGTTCGAATCTGGCTCCGATTACAGCTCGTTTCGATCCGCGGATCCCCCAGTTTGGGTAAAGAGGAACGGTACACAACTTGTTAAGCGTTGGTTCAATGAGCCGCCCTTACCTAATTTTCCGCTCTTTCCCCTTTACGCCTTGTCCCGTTCTGTCTGGATACTGTCAACACCTTTGTTTCATTACTTTCTGCTACCGTCCCTCTTCTTCTTCGGCAGCATAGAGCCGGGGTGGCTCGTGCTGTTTCAAGCACTCGTCTCCATTCAACTCGGTCCGGGCCACATGCCGCCAATTTCCTAGTCATCTCAGAAGTCGCAAATCGCTTTCGACCTGGTCGAGCCATCGTGCACGTTGGACCCCCCTGTTCCTGGTGCCGGTGGGGTTGTTGAAGAGGACTATTTTCGTCTCACTGTCGTCCGGCCCACCGTAGCCTGCTAACTTTCGCTGTATGCACGATGGGAGTCTCCCCAAGCAGTGCCTGTAGCTCGTGATTCATACGTCTCCGCCACTCTCCGCTTTCAGTTTGTACTGCGCCAAATATCGTCCGCAACACTTTCCGCTCGAACACGGCAAGGGCGCGTATGTCCTTCATGAGCAGCGTCACGGCTTCAAGTCCATAAAGAACTACCGGTCTAATAAGAGTTTTGTACATTGTTAGCTTCGTGCGGCGGCGTACGCTTCCTGATCGCAGCGTTTTATGAAGGGCAAAGTAGACCCGATTTCCCGCTTAGATGCGCCGCTGGATCTCCTTACTAGTGTTGTTGTCCGCGGTCACCAGCGATCCCAAATACACGAACTCCTCTACCACTTCTAGTTCGTCGCCGTCAACGGTTACCGTCCGTGGGAGGCGCGCGTTTGTTTCCTTTGAGCTTCTTCCTTTCATGTATTTGGTCTTCGACGCATTTATTTTTAGCCCAATTCTCCTAGACTCCGCTTTCAGTCTGGCGTAGATTGCCTTTGCCGTCGCATAGTTCCTGGCTATGATATCGAAGTCATCTGCAAAGCCTAGAAGTTGGCTACTCTTGGTAAAAATCGTGCCTCTCGTTTCGATGCCCGCTCGTCGGATCACCCCCTCAAGAGTGATGTTGAACAGCATGCAGGATATCCTCGCCGCGTCTCGAAGGGACTCGAGAGTGTCCCGGAGATGCGTACGAAACACATCATTCGATCCAATGTAGCTCTGATCAGTCGCGTCAGTTTGTCCGGAAAACCGCGTTCGTGCATTATCTGCCATAGCTTGTCTCAGTCGACTGTATCGTATGCTGCTTTGAATCGTGGGCACGTTGTACTCCCGACATTTCTGCAAGATCTGTTGGATAGTAAAATTTTGGTCCGTAGTTGCGCGAGCCCCATGAAACCCGCCTGATAATTCCCTACGAAAGCTTGTGCTATCGGTAACAACCGGCGTAACAGGATCTGGGAAAGTACCTTGTAGGCGGCGTTTACCAGCGTCCAGCGTCTACCCTCCCTCCGTCGGTTGTAAACCTCATACAAGGCCAACGCCGGAAAGGACCAACTCCCGGCAGAACTCTATAAAAATGGCCACGAACCGCAAGCAACGGCACTTCATTGGATATTTTCAAGAATTTGGGAGGAGGAGAACCGGAAGAGTGGATGTACGTTGATCAACGCTGCCTACAAGGTGCTCTCCCAGAATTTGTTGCGTCGTCTATCCCTCATAGCAAGAGAATTCGTAATGCAGTATCTGGCGGGCTTCATGGGGGCCCGTGCTGCTAATGTCGAGAGTATAACCTGCCCGCGCATCATATTTTCGTGGATTTTAGTGAAGCATACGATACAGTAGAACGAGAACAGCTATGGCAGATAATGCACGAGCACGGTTTTCTGCCCATGGATGCATAGTTGACGTAAAAACCAAAATGACCAAAATGTACTTTTTCGGTCCTACGCACTCTTAACTATGTTGTTCACATGCCCAATACTGTTACCGGTCATTTTAAAATGAAACGGTACCAGGGCGTCAAGGTTTTGTTTTTTTGTAGTGTGTAAGTCTAGTTATTAAGTGTAGTTTGTAAGAAAATTCATAAATTAGTTTTGTTTGTTCAACTAACTGGCTCTTTTTGATTGTTGTTAGTTTGATTTGTTTTGCCTTTTGATGATATTTTTGTATTTTTGTTTAACATAGAATAAGTACGTACTAACCCTTCTTAAATTCCCCAACCGATAATCAGGCTACGAAAATTTTGCGGAAAAATAATCGATGTGAATGTTACCATTTAGTGAAGTGAGGAGACACTGTCTGATTGATGACTTAGGACCCTAAAAGAGACCTTCGGCGTCCACCCCGGAACATCCAGACCAGGTGGTGGGGTTTAGTACGGAGGCTCTTAAAGGCTCCGTAAGAAATAACCTAAGTCAGAGACAGCCTCACTCATTAAATGGTAACATCCTGTTAAAACCCTCTGTAACGGAAAAACCGCAACGAAAAAGACGGCAAAAAGTCCGCACTAAATGAATAACCCCTTAAACGTTCCTGATCATCAACAGCTAAAATTATACCACTCTCGTCTGCACGAAAAAGTGGTATCCGGTGGTGATAACAGAGGGAGAGGGAGGCAGGGAGATTGGAAACAAGAGGAAAGGAGGGGAGTTTGTTCGGGTTGATCGCAGGCCGGAGAGATCGACTCGAGACAGTTGCGAATGGATCGTTATCACGCTCGGAACGGAAGAACGTTAACTCCCTGTCGGTAGTCTCGACGTGTGCCAAGTGTCAGGAAATATGCCTGAGAATCCGGTGTAGTCCGGATCACTACAACGTTTACGCGGCTAAGTGACCTATTCAAGCACCAACGAGGTTCCACGAGCTGGAGAATCCCGTGTTAACCAGCACGAGCGGGAATTCCCCGGGTGCTACCGAGTGGACCAGAACGAAAGCGGCCGAGAAGTTTATTTCGACGACAAAGTCATCGGGCGACCACGTGAGCCGAACATTTCGCGACCAGGACCAGATTTGGCGTCACTTTACTCGCCACGGGTATCCTGGTCCCCTACTAAGACATCATCCTCCGGAATCATCCTCGAACTAGTAGCGGTACGATCATCCCGTGAGCAACGGGATCGGGCATCCAGAAAAAGCCACCGTCATCTAAGTAGGTCTCCTCTCCCTCCGTTCGTTGTTCATCAATGGGCCCCAACATGTGACATCCTGCGCTGCATCGAGGAATCGGTAATAAAAGCTTGCATGCATGTAAAATCCTTTCTTTTATATTTAAAATAGAGTCAGTATTCCATTCTTCTCCGTTCTTTGACGCCTTCTGGTGGTTCCGCTTCGTTTCGGGTAAGTTGTCGGGTTGTACGAGTCCTCCGAAGGTCGGTTGCCGACCCTGAGATAAAATTGAATTGAGCTAGCTGGGTCGAGTGTGAAAACCGGCACTTATAATACTCAAACAACATATGTTTGTTCGAAACTATTCGAGAAATTTAGGAATATTGAGCTACTCTGCTATTGGTTTCACGTAATGCTAATGGTTGACGTAATTCCCCGCATAATCAATTAGCGTAGTAACCTACTTGTTTTTGTAGCTTTACGCCAAGTTTTGTGAATAATCGTTCAAAAAAACAGTCTGTTTATTCGCATAAACTGGCGTTCGCATTTTTTAAACACAATAAGGCTTATACAAATTTGAAAAAAAGTTTATGTCACCCCCCCCTTCAAAAATTTTCGAAATTTGAAGGGGCAAAAAAATAAAGTGCAATAATGTTGCATTCTTTAATGGTAAGCAGATTTTTACAATTCAACGAGTTTACATCTCTAAATTACCCAATTCGTGCAAAGTTGAAGTAATTACACCATCTTAGCTTTCTGATTCCTGCAACATGTCACAGGCGTCTATTGTGCTTAACCTTTAAGTTCCGACGTCGAAAATTGGGGTGCTTGGAATTAGACTTTTGGCTCAATTTACTTTAAGTTTTGTTCCATTTTAATTCAACTTGCTTCAAAAGAACCGAATTAGATTGAGGCATCAATCAACTAAACAATATATTAGTGAAATTTGCTACCACTTTTGACGGAGATATTCCGCATTGCTGTGGGATTATATTTTGCTGTCATAGGTAGTAGATAAGATTAAAATAAAAATACATCAAATTACACACTCCGGAACATCAGCTTTCGGTGCTTTCGGGGTTCCAAATTGATCGTTTTATTCCGTATTGTCCAAGTACCTACCCTAATTTTGGATGTAAGGGACGAAAAACTTAAAGATACAATTTTTTACCATGCATTGGACGCATGCAGAAAGGATGTCACTGAACTGTTCGAAACTTTTCTGACTATTGTCATGTTGTGATTATCATTGGGATCAACGGTGGCCCCGACCATTACATCAAATCAAGTCATGTTAAGTTATATTGCTTTTTTATTGAGCTTTATCTGCTTCTGCTTTAAAAATGGAGTTTTAGTATGGAAATGTATGAAAGTGGAATTAAATTGGAATAACACTTTCATTGCTAGGCAGTCGAAACAGTCTGATCCTATAACAGGACATTGTCCAAACCGCTATCATCTGAAGCTTATGGGTAAACTGCAAGGTGATACATGTCGATTCTGTGGTACAGAAAAAATAAACTCGGAACATCTGTTATGCCGATGTCCGGAATATTTCAATTAAAGATCAAGGTTCTTCGACGGAGGGCTGTTAGAAGCCCGGATATTTGGAAAACAACTCCTAGCGCAGTACTGCACCTCATCCGAAGTGCAGCACCGGACTGGACAAATGTTATTAGTCAAACAATGTCAATCGCTTCTGATAGTGGTGCGTTAGCATCCTTAATATATCAAAGATAAACACGTTATTGTTGAGAACCAGCATCAACTGAGGAATGGGGATGGGCTGATATTCGTATGACTAAAAGGTTGACCAAGAAACAAACGGTTTCAAACGTGAATGGTGTGAGAGATTTTTTTCTTAAAAAATGTCGATAGCATAGAACATGCGTTCCAAGTAAAAAAGTTGTAGGGACCTAAATTGCCATTTTTACGAGAAGATTAGATTCTGATACTATTTCGTGGTTACCGAGTTCTGAACTAGTAAGTGACACAGATTTGGACTGTTATCCAAATCCGAGCGACATACAAGTAAAAAGCAAAATTCAAATGAAGGTTAACGGGAAATTAGCAGTCATCAACTTTTCTTCGGAAAGCCCAATTTTGGAAGCAGTTTTTGAGCCCAAAAGCGGAGTTTTGTTCGTAAAATTGTAAATGCACCATTCTTCTTGCGAATCTGAACACTTCAAATATATTTTCATGAACAGAATTTTTGTTTCAAACAAAAAAACTTCTTTTGAAATTGGCAGAATCGATGACGATTAATTTTACCTTAAGTTACACATTTTTATGGCTCACTAAGGTGATCCTGTAGCACTCCACTATTTTCAAGTTGATTCATCTCTACCAGAATACTTACTTTATGTGCTTGGATCAAAAACTTTGAAAGTTGTTTTGGTTTGAACTAAAATTTAAGTACTGTACAACTTTTTTGTATTAAACTTTTATTAATCTGGAAAAATAAACACTGGTTTCTTCTCCTTTGTTTAGTTATTGAAGGCTTGGTGTTATTATTTTTTTCTTGCCCCCCCCTTGAACAATATTTCGAGACCAGGACAAAAACTTTTTTCCAAATTTGTATAAGCCTAAATGAGGAATGAATCATAAAACCCCATCAGTTCTGTTTTGATTAATAAACTCTACCAAATTGACAGATTATTCGATTGACAAAGTTTATAGAAAAGATTATATGGCTTTAAACGTTTTTCACGATAAAAATGCGTTTTCTCAACAATCATGGTGCTGGTCGTTACGTCAACTATGCATCCATGGGCAGTTTTCCGGACAAACTGACGTGGATGATCAAAGCTACCCTGGAGCGAGTTATGTGCTACGTGTGTATTTCAGAGACACTCTTGAGTCCTTTCGAATCGCACAGAGGGTTGCGGCAAGGGAATGGACTGTTCTGTAGCTTATTCAATATCGCTCGACGATCTTCAGCAAGAGTAGCCAATTCCTAGTCTTCGCTGGTAGTCGACGACCTCGATATCATTACTAGAAACCTTGGGACGGCGAAGGCAATCTTCGCCAGACTAAAAACGGAGGCTGAGAGGATATGGTTACAAATCAATGCGTCGAAAACCATATATATGGTAGGAAGAGGCTCCACAGACAGCAACGATTGCCTCTCACGGACAGTGACTATTGCCGGCGATCAACTGGAAGTGGTTGATCACCATCGACAGTAATACGAGTAAGGAGATGCAGGAGAATGCTGACGCATTCAAGCTTGGAATCGAGCCTACTTTTCCCTCCGCAAGACACTTCGATTAAGGAGCATAAGCCGTCCCAGAAAGCCGACAATGTACAAAACGTTAATCAGACCGGTAGTCCTCTGCGTACTTGAAACAGTAACTTTGCTTACGAAAGACATACGTGCACTTGCCGTATATGAACGAAAAGTGTTGCGGACCATTTTTGGCGGAGAACAAACGGATAGCGGAGAGTGGCGGAGGCGTATGAATCACGAGCTACAGGCACTGCCTGGTGAGATTCCCATCGTACAGCTGGCGGAAGTTGGGAGACTACGGTGGGCCGGTCACGTCGTAAGGATGCCGGACGACTGTGCAGTGAAATCCGTTCTCTTTAACCCCACCAGGAATAAAGCCACCCCGGCTCTCGGCTGAATATATCTAAATCTAATCGTTGAAATCGGTTGTATCGTTCCGGAGAAAATCGTGTCACGTAGTTACCACATTTCTCGGCTGTGAGAGGTTGTTAGAGTCAATAGGATCGTAGCAACTGGCCCTGCAATTGTCCTCTACTCTAAACAGCTCGCGGCGATGTCTGTCGTATGAAAAAAAGAAACAGAAGGTTAAGTTTCGATGACGGAATGTAGCACCTAGGCTTTGCTTTGCTTTTTTATCTTGACTGATGACCATGCGGTGATCGAAAGGTGGAAGCAGCGCTACGGTGAACACCTGAATGGCGTGCAGGCGGAAGACCTTGATAGCGGGGGAAGTGACCACATTGGTGTAGCAAGCAACAAAGATGTGCCACCCCCATCGATAAGGGAAGTCAAAGAAGCCATCCAACGGCTGAAGAACCACAAAGCAGCGGGAAAGGATGGCATTGGAGCGGAACTTATTAAAATGGGCCCTAACAAATTGGCCGGCTGTCTGCATCAACTGATTGTCAAGATTTGGGATACGGAACGACTACCGGAGGAGTGGAAATACGGGGTGTTCTGTCCTATCTACAAGAAAGGTGATAAGCTGGATTGTGAGAACTACCGAGCAATCACTATCCTGAATGCCGCTTACAAAGTGCTGTCCCAAGTCATCTTTCATCGACTATCGCCAATAGCCAATAGATTTGTGAGAAGTTACCAGGCCTGCTTCATGGAGGGTCGGTCTACAATGGACCAAATCTTCACCTTGTGGTAGATTCTCCAAAAGTGCCATGATATCCGAGTCCCCACGCATCACTTGTTCATAAATTTCAAAGCCGTAAAGCAAAGCAAAGCAAAGCCTACGTGCTACATTCCGTTATCGAAACTTGACCTCCTGTTTTTATACGACAGACTTCGCAGCTAGCTGTTAGAGTGCAGAACAATTGCAGGGCCAGTTGCTACGATCCTATTGACTCTAGCAGCCTCTCCCAGTCGAGAATCGAACATACGACGACTGGCTTATTAGATCAGCGTCGTACCTCGAAGCCAACTGGGAGGATTTCAAAGCCGCATATGATAGTGTAAACCGACAAGAGCTATGAAAAATTTTGGATGAAAACGGCTTTCCGGCTACGGGGATCCTGTGCTGTGTGATAATCTCGGCTGGATTGTCGGACCTATTCGAATCTCGCAGGGACTTCTACAAGGAGATGGTCTTTCCTGCCTGCTATTCACCATTGCGCTTGCAGGTGTTTTAAGGCGAGCGGCGATCGAAATGCGGGGCACGATTTTCAATAAATCCAGTCAATGTATTTGCTTTGCTGACGACGTAGATGCTGTCGGCGGAACATTTGAGGCGGTGGAAGATCAGTACACCCGATTAAAACGCGAAGCAGAGAAGACATGATTGAAGATAAATACGTCTAAAACGAAGTACATGCTGGCGGACGGGACCGAGTGTGACAGGGCCCGCTTGGGCAGTATCGTGGTAATTGACAGGGATGAGTTCTAGGTAGTCGACGAGTGCGTATACCTTGGCTCACTGGCAACTGATGACAACTATACCAGTCGTGAGATTAAAAGGCATATTATCGGCGGAAATCGGGCTTACTATGGACTCCACAAACATTTGCGGTCGTACAATCTAAGCCCCCGTACAAAATGCACATTGTACAAAACTCTAATTAGACCGGTTGTCCTCTACGGGCACGAAACGTCGACACTGCTAGAAGAGGACCTACGAGAACTCAGAGTTTTTAAACGGCGGGTGCTAAGAACCATCTTTGGCGGAGTGTAAGAGAACGGTGTATGGAGGCGAAGAATGAACCACGAGCTGGCGCGTCTCTACGGCGAACCAAGTATTCAGAAAGTGGTTAAAGCTGGACGGATACGTTGGGCAGAACATGTTGCTAGAGTGCCGGACAACTATCCTGCAAGAATATTTATCGCATCGAATCCGATAGGAACAAGATGAAGAGGGGCACAGTGACCGAGGTGGCAAGACCAGGTAGAGTGAGGTCTGGCGAACACCGGGTGCCCGCGGAGCTGGAGACCAACTGCCATGTACGCAATCAGATGGAGAAATTATCCTACGCACGCCTTGTGATGAGACGTAAGGCCAACTAAGTAAGTAAGTAAGGGCTTTGCGTTGCCAACAGATCGAGCTTAAGTTTGAAATCACCCAAATAAACAATTTTACCTCAAGGCTTCAATTGCGACACAACCCAGATTTTCGGTTTCGGTGAGAGCGTAGACGTCATCATAACAGCCATTGCTGAAGGCTAACTGGTACTCGGCATGAGAGCTGTTCATTCCTCCAACATTTTGATACCAGGACATTTGAGATAACTAATATGGCGATACTTGTTAAGGCTGACGTCCTGGGAAGTGAAGATTCGTCAGAGCGATGAATCCCGTTGCTGATAGGATACTCGCTATGGAGAGGGGCTTGGAAATTCTCTCCACAAGCACTAGACTCAGGACTACCGCGACTTGGACGGTAGGAACGAGTCAATTGCGATTGTAATTCGGTGCCTATGGTGAGACTGACTTTGCGTAAAGACGTGGTGAAGGAATGCGGCTGAAATGAAGATGTTCGGGTAGAGTAGCCGGAAGAAAGAATAAATAAATCAACGCTGGAACCAGTAGAGCGCTGAGGAGGTGCAAAGTACAGGTGTAGTGGAATCCCGAGTACCTGAGTACATACCTGTGAGAGTAGGCTGATAATAGGCCACCATTAAGCTTTCTAATATGCGTCGCGGTGTTCCTAGTCCATCATGACGACTTCTTCCGTTACCAAAGGAGGGCCGGACGTTGGGTTCACTGCCGCTATACTATCGCGACTTAGTGGGCATTTCTCTATGTATATAAAAATAAAAAATCAGCATTGCGTACAGATATGAGTGCTAATAAATCGTGTTGAGGAATATTTATACGCGTTTCATCGAAATAAGTAGTTATATACGATAATATCCGATTAAGCACGACTCGCTCCATATTCTGTGCTGAAAATCGTATGTGTATCAGTTATCATCATTATATACGACTGAAAATCAACTTGAGCGCACTTTATTAAGCTTTAGTTACGATTTCGAATTTGATAAGAGGCACATACGAAAATTTTCGTACATTGATGTACGATTTGATGCTAGCTGGGATTGAAGTTTCCAAAAAGCTTCAGCTTGGAGCTGTCGGTAGAGGATTCCCTTTGGCGAGGTCGATGGAGACTGTGCCTGGGCCTTAAAATTGGTACACAAACCAATTTTGAATGAAATGGAGTGAAGTGAAGTGAAGTAAAGTGAATGCAAGGCAAGGCCAGAGATTCCTATCGTACACCAGACGAAAGTTGGGAGAGTATGGTGAGCCGAGCATGCCGCAGGGATGCCGGACGACTATGCAGTGAAATACGTTCTCTCCAAGAACCCCACCGGCCCCAGGAAAGGAGGTTGAATAGAGCTTGAGGTAAAAATCTAGGATCCTTTGCTGGAAATTACTCCACTTGAAACCGAACCGTCATTCGTCAAGTCACGCACCGGCTACAGCTCGATATTTCCCTGCGGCGGGGCGGAACGGACTAGCGCTAGCGGTATATATTATAAATATAATGGGAAATATTTTCTCATGTTTAATTCCATCCTCGATTACACCGAGCCGAACGCATGATCGTAAAGACAAAGTTGCTCCCGGCCACGGAGCAACTGTAGTGAGGAGTGGAAAAACGGAATCTAGGGCGGGGTTGGTTGATGGCGTGATAGACGCAGAACAAACCGAACGATGAAATTCAATTGTGCATAGGTCTGTTTTCGATGTGCTTGAATTGGCACGATGATGAATATCTCATCACGCTAAAGCCATTTATTTCAATTGATTTTGATCGGCATTGGGCTGGGGTCTGGTTTACCAGTCGTGTGCTTTTTTTTCTGTTGCTGTACTCAAATTGCTTTTCAGTCTAATTTTTCTGATTTATGCACATTCGATTGCCACGGTTCCATTTTGTTGTGGCTTTCCAGCGCAGAATACTGACATTATAATGTTCTACAATGTAGCAGTTTGCGAGGGGTAATTTCGCGTGAAAATTGGTTTTTCGTGGCTTGCTTTGTTGCTGACAGATGCATTTATTGAGAATCCGAAACAAACACTCAAAGGTGTGCCGCCGCCGACCGGCGAGCGACGAGAAACACAAAACTCATTTCATTTTATCGTGCATAAAAGTCTGTTTTCCTTAATTCGATACCGGAACGAGAAGATGAAATAATGTATTCAATTACGATTTAAATATTAACGATTGCGATTTCGCTTGATGGGATGTTTCCGACGTCGACGGCGACGATTGTATCTTACATCTTTGACCATCGCGTTGCATATACTCGTACTCGCACACGCACCAACACTTGCATTCGAATTGGGAATGCGCGAAAGAGAGGGTTGGAAAACTGTGTAGGGTTGATTTTCCCCTCCAGTGGCACCAATACACCCCGACCCAAACGACTCTGTGCAAGTGTGTAAGTGCGACACTCGGTGCAGTACCGATTCGATGGCTGTGTTGGTTCATTCGCCAGCGGCGGGCGATCGGATTTACCTAATTGTGGGTGTTGGTGACCGTGTGAACAAATAAAAATGGCTGTAAATGAATCTGTAAAAAGGTATTAAGCCAAATGAAGAGTGATATAAGTTTAATTTCGTTTCCGAGTTTTTTTTGCTTTGTTTTATGTGAAGACGAAGCTTCATGAATTTTAAACTCATTTCTCAAATTAATTATAAATTGCTCAACACAGCAAGACTATGCTCGTTGATTGCCTGATGGGTGGAATAGAAAAACTGTTTTATCAAAAGAATGAAAAAAGAAAAATTCATGAAAGCTGGTAGACAATACTACACCTGAGCAATAAAATGCCAATCGCAATAACAATAATTCGAGGGTTGAATTATTGATGGAGAACATAAAAGTGGAACTTGCTTCCCTTCAGAATGGGAAACGAAAAAGATTTTCAGTCGTAGATCAACGGTTTTTGGCGGCCTTCCTCGGTGAGCTATGAGTTCTCTGCAGCCTTTGTTTATAATGCATAAAGTGCATGCCGTTACGGATTGGAATGGAAATTTATGAAAATAAATATAACATGACGATGAGTTCGAGTAAATAATTGACTCTGTCGGCTCGTTCAGTTTCTTATGTAGGAATGTTCGTTGGGGAACCGAACCAACAATATATCGAAACGACTACTTACAGGTTACAGCTACTGTCATTCAGTGGAACATCCCCAGGATTTCCCGTTCCAGCATAAGGAGACGCTAAACTACCGATCTGTTCCAACGAGGTAGGTATTGCTTCGCTCGCAGAACTAGCTTAATGTTTAGGGCTGTTCAAAACTTACCAAACAAGAATAGGCCAGAAAAAAGAGAGGATGATTTAGTTACAATTATAATTTCGTTACATTGGGTAACGGAATTACAGCGTTTTTCTTCTTATGTTTTACGTAGTACGTGAACATTCTTTATTCCATGGTACCATTCAGGCATAGTACATACTTGGTTCGAATAAACGAAGCAAAAAAAATCCATCCAATAAGACAAAAGTGCTCCACAGTAAAACAGGACACTTTGTATTCGAGCAACGTATCGTCGGCGTAATAAAATCGGAACAATGCTAAGCGAATCGAGGGCTTTTATTTTGCAAGTATCCCGGGAAGCGGCAGCAGGCCCAAGGCGCCATATCTCTTCCAATCAATGTGCTGTTAGGAATAAAGAATTCGCCATTCTGCTGCCATGGGCGAACATCACATCAGCCGGAGAATATCGGCGAGCAGCAATGTTTGCGGTTGCCCAGCACACCCGGACCCGACTACTGGTATAAGCTGGTTCGGCTTATGTTCGTTCTGGCTGCTGTATTTATTGCTAGTGGTTTTTAGTTTCGATGCAAACATAACCTCACTATGTACACGGAAAAGAAGAGGGTTGAAAGATGGTGCAGTTGCTTTCGTGGTATTGAAGCGAACATAAATTATCTTTAAAAAATCGACCTAGATAATTATGCGGCGGTTAATAAATCCAAAATGATTTGTCGAGGTGGCGGTTGGATAAATAAAGTATTAATAGAAGAAAGAGCAGCAGGCGGTGGTTAGAAAATCGATGTTTTTAGAATACTAGAATTGATTGATTATTAAATCTCGTTAAATACGTTACTTCAATTCATTAGTTTTAATGAAAAATGATTTTTACTTTTACGACACGGTGCCGAATTCAGCGTACATGTCCAGGACACACGGTCTTTGGTTGTTATCTTGACACCCGCTACGTTGGCCTCCTCGTCGACAGCACACATTTAATTACATTAGCCTTTGCTGGATCGCTAATCTGGCATTCTCGCTACATGCCCTGCTCATCACATTTTTATTCGTCTGTTTATAATTTGTTGTGAAGTTTAAAAAATTAAATAAAAGTTTTTGTAATTGACTTAAAAAAACGGGTTTTTATCTCCATTAATATATGTTTGCCACGTATTTGTGAGATGCTGTAAGAAATTCTCGTTGAAACAGAGCCACTACATGCGATTTGCAAATGTTGAAACTTTTGTACTTTGAAAATAGTTAAAAAATGAGAATTACACCTTTAATACATCGAAACCATAGACCTCTCGTTTGCCAAAGTAGGCCGGCGTAGATCAATCGAGTAGTTTGTCGCAGACATGTGAAAGCACGCGCCGCTCCGCACACCGTGCTAAAACATTCTCCTTCGTTCATACATCACACGCACCCGGTTTCAGTGCACTTCGCTGACTCCCGTACGAACAAATATGACTCCGCACATCGGTGCCAATTTTTTTGTTAGGTTCGGTTTTATATGTGTTGAGTGGGCACCGTGCGGCACCGGGCGAAACACCGACAGCCGAGCATCCCACTCATACTCTGCTTTTTTCCTTCTTTCGTGCTATCTGCGCTGCGCACCTATCCGAAAACATTCTGTAGGTACATTTCGTTTAGCGAATAATATGGACATGAAAGTTGAAACGATTAAAGATTAAATTAACGAATTTTTGAGCCATACTTTATTTGAATAATATATTCACATCTCTCAATTGAAACCCCGTTTTCGATTGAAATGCGTAATTTAACCAAATCAAGATTTATAAAAGAAAGTAGGATAGCTTTTAACCCGCATGGGACATGCAGGTTCGCACATTAAATATTTCCGAACAAAACATAATCTGATGCTTTGTATAAACGAATTAACAATTAGTTAGAAAAAACTGTCCTTGAATCGAAAAATTAACTTGTTTCTAAATGTTTTCCTATGGGTATCACAATAAGCATTACATCGAATCGAAATCATTCTTACTGAGCAGCAGCAGCGGATATGGAACACCAACACGGCGTTGTGGAAGGCACCCGCTACCGTATCGCTCCAAGCAGTTAGGGTACGGGAGGGTATTCCCATCACGCTACTAATTTCGGCATACATTACCTTTTTTGGCTACACTTTCCCAAATAAAAACTTTGCCGCTATATAACAATACTGAGACGAATGTAGCACTCATAGGCTATAATGTGTTATAACTATTTTCATAAAAATGTAAGTAGTTTGCTTAATTTTATTCAATAAACATCAAAACCACTGTTTTTCCACTGGCACGTAACCAGGCTGAAAAAACTAGCAGCAATCGCTTACGCGTATCCGCTCTCGATGATGGTTTGGGAACACACAATTATGATCACGTTTACTTATTTTAGAAATTAAACAGCTGTGAATATGCTATCACAGAACAATTCTACTTCTTTTTATCACGGAAGAACACAAAAATTCCTCTCTAATATGAAAATATAAATCAATTTTCATTCACTAGCCATTTGCAGCATTTTGTTTTTAATTCCAGCGTATGGTGCGTTACTTACACTACTACCAATATATGTGCTGACATATCTGGTATTTGAGTGACAACTGGCGCTAGTGTATATGACCGATTCAGTGATACACTAGCGCCAGCAGCAAGCTGTTGTCACTGCAAAACTAATTATCTTCAATGAGCCCGGAATGTAGGCAATAGCGAGGAGTTATTTATCGGTCTCTCTTTTCTTGTCTCTTTTGATCTGTTTTTGAAAAGCATTTAATTGCTGTGCTAGCTATTTCGGCCTGTCGGAGTTAAAAAACACAGACACCACTATAGAAAATGGGCTCAATTTAGTCGCAGCGACTTCATCATTTCTCGCGACTATAACTCAAATTCAGTAGCGTTTTATTAAGACCAAAATACACGCCGATATTTAGAAAATATTATTTTATTAACTGGTATAAAAATCTTGTCTCGAATAAATATAGTTTCAACGTAGTTCCTGAATATTGTTCAGGCTACCGCTTAATGGGTTGGAAATACTCACCCGTACCCTATATAGGTTTTTTAGTTTGCGAGCGAAACGGCGCGCCAGTATAACAGGCCGGCACTTGCTAGAGCACGGCAAAAGCACGGCAAGAGAACGGTGCCCGAACGTCCTGACAACTCAGTGACATACACCGAATATGAACGAATGAGAAAGAAAGCAAAAAAACGAAATCATGCAAGCCGTCATATGGTCCGTCGTTAGTACCGTGCTCGTTGGTGCCTAACCGAAGGCAAGGCACTTCTATCGGGTTTTCGCGTTGTCAGGGAGCGTGCCAGTATGTAGCAACGTCAGTGCGTTCTATTATCGAAAGCACCCATTGCCGTGCGTATGTGGACGGGTGGCAACCATGTCGCACCGGACGGTGTTTATAACAAGTCTGGTTTGTCGCACATGTAGTTGCAGCGACACAGTGCAGTGCAGTGAGTAGAGTAAAACCCGATTAAATCCACCTATTGGTGAAAGGAACCTTTGTTATACCATCTTATTTGTCAGTTGAGTTAGAAATCGACAAGTCTTCGGAACATAATTCAACTCTTATTGATGTTGTGTCAGATATTATCAATGCGTATTTAATATACTATGCATGTGCATTAGTAGAAAATGTGTCTTTATAATAAAAGCAATAAAAATCGTATGCAAAGTGATTGAGCAGTTATTGAGATTTGAGGAGGCACGCTACTCTGGAAAGTTGAAGAAAAATCGATTTTAAACAAAGGACGCCATTTTGATAATTTTTCGAATTTTTAATTATCACTAGGTTTAGGTATTCACCTTGTGTTTCGAAATGATCATTCAAATCCGTTCTTCGGTACTCCGTTGGTTTTCACGAAGTAAGTGTTTTCTAGTGAGCATTCACGCGCCCAGTAGCCAACAGTATAATAATGACTATTTTTGCATCCAAAAATTGCAAAATACATACTCAAATACAAAACGCAACACTTAACTTTAATTCCAACATCTGAAAAAAATTACGAAATTCTATTATTTGGTGACTTTACAGAGTAGAGTCCTTAAGTGCTTTTTTAAACATATCAATATATTTCGCAACTTATGCCCGGACTCGATTATCCGGGTATTCATTTTTATTTTCAGTCCAGATAATCGAATCAACCGGATAATCGAATCATTATTTTTGGAACAATTTTTTTTGTATGTCAAGTTTTTTACTTTTAGGTATCATAAATGTTTTATTTATTATTGATCTATTTTACCAAAAGTTAGAAAATTCCTTTCTTACAATTTTTTCCACTGATATTTTTTTTTGGTTCAAAATTATTTTTTGTGTTATGATTTTCATTATTTAGGTGTTGCATATAAATAATTTTTTTAATATTGATCATTCTCCCTTAAAGTCATAAGATACCTTTTTGCAATTTTTTTAATTAATGATTACGTTGATGATGATGATGATTATCACAGTATTTATGTTTGTTTTTTACGGCAAGTTTTGAGATAGGGTGTCATTCCAAAAAATCAAAAAAATGCGAGCGTCACGAAAAATGAAAGGTTTTGAGCATTAATAGCTCAGCGGTTTTCCGATCGATTTTCAATATTCTTACACCAATCGATCGGAAAATCTTCTAAGAATTGACCCAAATGAAGAAAAGTATGGATTCTTGATGTTAAACTATTGAAAAATTGAAAATAATGAACCTATGTTTTACCAGAATTCTCGCTTCGTGATTGGTTGGAAGATTCTTTACGATAATCTAAACCTATACCAATTTGATATCTATGCTTGGGAAGTAAGCCAAAACAAGTGACAAAGCTCCATCATTTCAACAAGATTTCTTAACACCGCGGTTCAACCTAAATCATTTTGATGTCCTTGCTTGGGAAGTACGCCAGAGAGAGTGACAAAGCCCCCTCGTGCTAACAGATTTCTTACGAACGCGATTAAACCTAGTCCAATCTGATGTCTGTGTTAGGGAAGTGTGCCAGAAAAAATGACACAAGTTCGCTGTCCCAACAGATTGCAAATTCCTGACGATTAAACTCCGGCGAAATTGATATCTGTGTTGGAAAAATGTGCTACAGCTGTAGTGTTCGGTTATAATACGGCTCTGTATGAATACGCATGCTTGACGTTTCATTAGAAGTATAGTGAAAAGATGTGCTGTTGGTAAAATAGGATTGAATTGGTAAAATCCTTTCAACGTGGGAAACCATGGATAATAAAAACAATCTTTAATTTCAGTAAGGTAGCAGGAAAGTAATAGTTTGTGTTCTTGATTTTGTTAAATTGTTTTCAAATGCACAATCTTTTGAGAATTGAACGTATGCAATGTTACTACTTTGATAAATGTTACATACAACGCATGTAGCATGTATATATGTTGCCTATAGCATGTATGCATGAATACATGCTACTATCACTACAAAGAGACTTGCGTAGTCCTGCGTCACCTATATATGCGGGCGTGTCTTGTACACAACCCCTCTGATTTATAATTATTTCGTCGATAAAAGGGATATAAGAAAGGAATTTTGTAGCTTTAGGGAGGTGAATCAATACTTGTCAAGTAAGAATCATCATGTAGCATGAAAACTATAACATTAAGGTTTAAAATAATTCATCGAAAAAATATATTTTTTTTTCACCCGGATGATTGAGTCTAAAAACCCGGATAATCGAATCCCCGGATAATCGAATCCCCGGATAATCGAATCCTGTCAATCGAATCCGAATATGCTCTCCAACTTTTGTTAAGACTCCTTGTGTTTTGGGTACACAAAAAACAAACAAAAATTTGTGTCACCCTAATAGGTGGATTCTCGGTCACCCTAATAATGTAAAAAGATGCGCTTAATAAACTTCTCCAGAGACACACCCCTTGAAAAATCATGATTTTTTACGCTCGTGTTTTTGAGGTTTGGCCCCGCTCTGCATTCTCTTTGATTCATATCAACAAAGTTTTCTTAAGCAATTTCATAAAATTTTTAACACATAACTTTTGACCGGTAAGACTATTTGTGTAGTGAACACTGACAATTCCACCTACTTCACAGTAGCGGGACAACAAGTTGACCAGGTAGACACCTTTCAATATCTTGGCAGCTAAACAACGCCCGATGGTGGTACAAAGACTGATAGCCACACGGATCAGGAATATCAGCGGCGCCTTTGCAGGTCTGCGAAACATTTGGCGCTCAAACCAGATCACTTTAATTCAAACGTTAAATCTGTACTGCTGTATGCCTGCGATATGTGGTGTGTCTCAGCGGAGACAACGCAAAAAACTGCAGGTATTCATTACCGGTGCCTGCGATACATCATTCGTGCCTGATGGCCTAATAACTGGATATCCAATGAGGAACTCCATCGTCGGTGTCATCAACGGCCGATAGCCACAGAAATTCGTGAACGTTGGTGGAAGTGGATCGGACACACCTTGAGGAAAGGAGCGAACGAGGTTTGCAGAGACGCACTCGACTGGAACCCACAAGGACAGCGTAGAAGAGGCAGACCTAGAGGCTCATGGCGACGGAGCTTAGCCAACGACATCCGGGCTGTAGACGAGAACCTGTCCTGTCGACAGGTAAAAGCCATGGCGGGTAACCGTCAGCAGTGGAGATCTCTGATTTCATCCCTTTGTTCTGCCGGACCGGCGGACATGGACACATAAGTAAGTAAGTAGGTAAGACTATTTCTCATCAAATTTGGCAGATATGTTCAGAGCGTTGAGACCTCTCGTTTGATACTAAAATAATTGAAATCTCATTTATCAGGTTAAAATCGTTATACATTATTGTAAATTTGATTGTGTTACATACGATTACTCACAACTTCCAAATTAGACGCCCAATCTAAAAACAAATCAATAGTGACCTATGAGGCTATATTACCATTAAAACAAGACTAATAGTGCAGAAATCGGTTCGGCCATCTCGGAGACACGTACGACTAATTGACACTTGGTGAAACACATTTTTAAACATAACTTTTGAGCTGCATTTTTATTTTCGACAAAATTTCCCTCAAAATGTTGTATTTGATACTAAAAATGTTGAAAACGGTTGATCAGGTCTGGAGGAAAACGTGTCACGTAATTTTCATGTTTTACTTATAACTTTTAAACGAAACGTCGGACCGCAAAACAATTCAATAGTGATTTACAAGGCAGTAACACCTTTCAAACAAGCTTAACCCATTATGTCCTAGCGTATGATTTATCATACCTCGTCTTCAAAACTTGTTTACTGCTGAATTTCAATAGTTAGCATTGTTAATATCTCACTACAAGAGAGATAAGACATCAATCTGATGAGTGTGTGATATAATCTGTCAGTTTTTGTCATTTCATCTGTATTTTCAACAGTGCATTGTGATAAATGGCGGAAAAAAGTTGGAAAAATGGCGACAAAAACTTTATCTCCAAAACGCATGAAAAAGTCTACATTTAGTGACGAAACATTACCTGACATGTAAATTGGTATTTATATGGAAAGTCTATCACAAAATTCGATAAGAAATCTGTAAACAACTTTGTAATTTATTTATTTGAAACTGAGCCTATGTAATATTAAACCTGCGATATTTTGGCCTTGAAAGCATTCCAAATGACGATTTTGCGTTTCTCAACACATTCGAGCCATAATATAATAGATTACAGAGTTTCTGCCATCACACACACACACACACACACACACACACACACACACACACACACACACACACACACACACACACACACACACACACACACACACACACACACACACACACACACACACACACACACACACACACACACACACACACACACACACACACACACACACACACACACACACACACACACACACACACACACACACACACACACACACACACACACACACACACACACACACACACACACACACACACACACACACACACACACACACACACACACACACACACACACACACACACACACACACACACACACACACACACACACACACACACACACATACACAAGCGACAAATCTATAAGAAAGTTTGTTCTAACATTATTGTTCTAACCCGATGTCTTTGTGAAAGGCTTTGAGAAAACCAAACTCAAGACTTAACAATTTTGTTTAAAAAAGTCCACAGAATCGAATTGGGTTTGTCCCATTTAGTGTAGAGCACAATTTTATTAGTTGAGTTCCCGTTACCAAACCGACGATACCAAACGGGAACGTAATTACAGATGTAATTTCACGATAGCGTTATTATTAGTCCTATTGCTTATATTGGTCCTATTTTCACCTGGAGTTAAATAACTTATCCAATTTAATTCTACTGTGTCTATTTATTCTTGACAGGTTTTGTATTCTACTAAGACGCTCCAAAAACTTCAGCCTATTTTCACGTCAATCATCCATATCTGCAATAAATGGCTAAATCAACCATATTTTAAGCGCATTTCGATTGAAGCATAGATGGAACTTACACTTAGGTTAGAAAAATTCCGAGATAATTGTTTATCATTACAGATATAGCTAATTGTAGTGAAATCAGGATCGCACATCAGTTCCATTTTCTATGGAGTTTTCTATTTAAATGGGGCTGTCATGCGATTCACGGCAGTATAGGCAATAGGGCTAATATTTGTGCCCTCACCCCAATTTCGCAAGCAAAATTTAATCAAATTTTAAATCCAATTTTTGACATTTGTGCTTCATTTGAAGGCTTGTTAGTTTTACTGAAAAGTATAAATCAATTTCGATATGTGTTGTTTTCTAATATAGGGTTACGGCACTAGATTTTCAGCCTGTTTCTATGTTGGGACTACCTTCTTTACTTCACTTCCTAGGTGAAAAACTATCACCAATTCTTACCAATATACACTACCATGGTTAGACATTCGTTTCATGGTGATAAATTGGTTCTTCAGCTACAGGTTACACGAGAATCGAATAGGCCAAATAATTAGCAGCATGCCGAAAATACCGTCCAATGCGCTACTAACGGGTGACAACTAAAACTTTGGAATTTTTTTCTCAAGCTGTCAAAAAAAGACAAAGATACACAAGACAAGAAGACCTGATTTGCCGAAAGTAATATTATACATTATCCATTGTTGAACAAAAAATTAGTGTACATTTGCAAACGGTCCGCAATCGGCTGTTCGGCGAAGTTTTCGTTTGACGTCGAAACAGGAGCGTTGTACGGCCGTCATGTCAACTTTGCGAAAGCATCACTTAATTCTACCAATCAACGTTTTGCAATCCGTGGTTCTCCAGTTATTTTTGTACACCAAGGAACTCAAAATCCCGTAGAAATCTTCGATTGGGCGCACTGAGACAGATTTGTCGGGTCGTGGTTTTTGGGTAAAAATGGGATCGAACGAATTGTGTTTTTTTTGCGTACTGTGATGATGCTCTATCCGGTCAAAACACGTATTGCCCATCTGCATGTTTTTGTAGAAACGGGATCAAAATTTTCTTCAAACATTTGTCTGGTGCATCTTAACTGATAGCCAAACCAGAGGGCTTATTGTTCAAGAAACGAGAAAGAGAACGATGTCCTTCTGCGTCCATAATTTTGGCTGGTCTTGCACTTGCTTGCGAATAGTTGTTGAGCATCTTAGGATATGATAAACAGTCGAAGCCGCTACATATTCGCTTTTTAAATTTTGTACCGTATATTTTTTGCCGAGATTTCTGTGGCAGTTCGTAGAAATGTACAACGCGCTCCTGAAATGCTTCTTGTTTCGACGTCATTTTAACCCATTTCCTCCCAGCGATGCGAAAACGCAACGCACATTTGATTCGATTTTAGAGAAGGCCCGGTTTAAGATATCACCTTGGACCCTGAGAAACAAAGAAAGATTGGAAAAAAATCTAATCGACCTGTTTTTGCTCAAATGGCAGATGTTACATGTAACATAATTACAGCTGTGACAAAACAACAGGTTTTGCTATTTTTTAGACAATTAAGGAAAAATGCTCATAAAACTCGATTTTACTTCTATTAGCGCCTGACCTATTAATCAGTGTTAGTAAGAATCGGTGGCTTGCCAAAAAAACTTTGTTTCGTAATTTTGATTATTTTTGTAATTTTAAGATAAGTTTTAAGCTTTGCGTTGCAAAAATGCAACGCTAGGAAGAAACGATATTCAAAATTTGCAACGGGAACGTTTGTTGGCAGATGGAGCAGCCGTTGTGATAAGAGCGTAATGAAATTGTTAAAGTACCTTTGCATCCGGAATATCTGGAGGAATTGAGTGACAGCAACGACAGTTTCATGGACCCAAATTTAATGTTACAACCTTTCCGGAACGTGTTGGTAGGCATTTAATTATCTGCGATGACATGTATTGAGCATTCAAACTGCATACTATGCGTCTAGTGCAAAGATGGTCTCCAACCCAAATGTTTCGATATCTATCATAAAACATAACATGTAATACTTTTAGTTGTTCATTTAATCTTTATTAGTACTCAAAATCACAAAAAAAATCCGAAATTTGATTTCACGGTAAAAAAGTATGAAGTATTTATGTGCATATTAATGAAGGTTTGCAAAAACGGTATACTCTTAACGCTCAGCGTTGCGTTTTCGCAACGTAGCGTTGCGGGACACAGGATCAAAATTAAAAATACATGTCAGCGGCTTTTTCTTAGATGACCTAAAAGAGAATTTTCCTGAAAGTTTCAACTTTCTACCCCTGCTGGGAAAAGTGTGGGACTTAATGGGTTAAGCAAAACAAGGCAAGCATAAACAAAACAAAAAATATTGACAAAAAGAGGAGAGAGAGAGAGCTAACACATACATACTATCATTTCTCTCTGAGCTCGTTTGTTGTGGAGTATAGGGACCTCAAAAAAATTCCAAAATTTTAATTGTCATCCGTTAGAGTTCCATTTCACGGACAAACTCCGCTTCATTCTGTCCGGACGTTTTATAATTTTTTGTCGCATAGGAATTGTTGTTGATTGTATTTGAAGGAAATTAATAGTTTGTCCTCTGTCCTCTGAGCCCTCTGTGTGAGAGGCGCGAATGCTATCCGCTATTTAAACAGTTTTGCTTATGTGGATTAGAAAAAAGCCGGCGGGAGTGATACTTACATTTTGTGTCTTTTCCAGTAGGCATTGGCGTAGCTGGCAAATTTCTCTGGAGGGGGCCTAGGGGGTGCCTTCCAAAAAAATTTTAATTATGATCTTATTGCTCTGGCCTTCATCGATAGCACAAGGTTTTGTAGGGCACTACCAGGCGGGCTTGATGAGGGTCCGCGCAAACTGACGCAACTGAGCACAGCTACATTGAAGAGAGTGTTGTGTTCCGTGTGCATCTCGGGGATACTTTCGAGTTACTTTGAGACGCGGCGAAAGTTGGGACAACGTGACGGCTTATTTTGCATGTTATTCAACACCGCATTTGAAGGGGTGATCCAACGAAATCGGAATCTAGGACGAGTGTTCTAAACATAAATGCGGCCAAGACCAAATACTCAAAAGAAACAAACGCGTGCCTCTCGCGGACGGTAACTGGTGATGGCGACGAACTAGAAGCGGCAGATGGGTTCGTGTATTTGGGATTGCTGGTGCACACGGACAATAACACTAATAAGGGGTCTAGTTGCGCATGTAAGCGGGAAATTAGGCTTCCTTTGCCCTTCGCAAATCGCTAGGTATACGCTATGTTCGAGTGGAAGGTACTGCGGACGATATTTGGCGGAGTACAAACTGAAAGCGGAGAGTAACGGAGACGTATGAATCATAAGCTACAAGCACTATTTGGAGAGATTGCCATCGTCATCTGGAGAAAGTCAGTAGGCTACAGTGCGACGAAAACAGTTCTCTTTAACAACTGCACTAGCATCAGGAACAGGGAGGCTCAACGTGCAAGATGGCTCGACCAGGTCGAAACTGGCCGACTTCTGTGACTGGGAAATTTGCGACGAGTGTCCCGAGATGTAGTTGAATGGAGACGAACGCTTGAAACAGCATGAGCCGGGATGGCTACTAAGCTACTGACGACGACGACAACTTCGCTTTTGCGATGTCTAGTGAAAAAGAAAATATCTACACAGCAGGAACATATACACTAAGTTTTTTTCCGGTTTCCAATTCCAATGAGGAAAATTTCTGGAGGGGGCCTGCAGAATTCTGGAGGGGGCCTGGTACCCCAGGCACCCCCTCTAGCTATGCCAATACCAGTAGGCATAAAACCTCTCATCTTTTCAACAAAAATTAAATTAGGCAACAATTACAAAAAAGTATTAATGAAGGTTACTTAATTACTAAAAATAAAAAACAGGTATGGAGGTCTACAATACGTCTTCTTGTAATTATTTAGTCATATATTGTTGTCACTACTATTGTTGTCGTTTCAACGTTTGTTTGTCGTTTTTCGTTATTTTCAACATGTGGTTCTTTTGTCGCCACACGTGGTCTTTTGTCGCCACATGTCTTTTCGTCTTTTTTCAGTAATTTGTTATCATTTTGTTATCCACCACGTTTCTTTTTAATTTCTTGTCACTGTTTTGCAGTCTTTTTATAATCTCTTTATTCCCTTTTCTATACCTATTTATAGTCTTTCTATCGTTCTGTTGGCATTATTATCTCTTTTTTTGGTGTCTTTCCACCGAATTGTTGTCGTTTTTCGTCTTTTATTTATCGTGTTTTCGTCTACTTGTCTTCACTTCTTCGTCATATTTCTGCCGTCTTTTCGCCGTTTATTTGTTGTCTTTTCGTCGTTTTTTCGTCATCTCACCTAGACAACGTCATATTATTGTTGTCTATTCGCCGTCCTTTTGTCATCTTTCTGTCATATTATTGATGTCTTGTCGCTTGACGTCGCCGACACGTTTTTGTCGTTTTTTGTTATAGTTATTGTTTTAATGTCTTTTCTTCGTTTTTGTTTTTTTTTCATTATTTTTCGCCCTGTCTGTTGTATTTTATCTGGCTTTGCGTCGTTCATCGTTGTTCGTCGTTCTGATCGCCATCTTTTCGTCATCTTTTTTGCATGTTTTATCGTCTGTTTGACGTCGAACGTCTCATTGCGTTTTTGTTGTGTTTCTTGTCGTTGTTTTGGCGTCTTTTCGTCATCTTTTCATGTTATTCCCATCGTATTTTCGCCATTTTTTGTTCATTGTTCCACTATCTTTTCATCATATTTCCGGCAGCCTTTCGCTGTCTTGTCACCGTCACTTTGTTGTTTTTTCTGCGTATTTTCTCATCTTCTCATTGTGTAAAAAAAAAACATATGGAGCATTATAGAACAAGGTTTCTTTTTTTCTCGGGAAGAATAATGTTATGCTTTTCGAATATTGTTCACTGCTTGTAGCGTACTCGTGATTTTTGTAACTAAATGAAATTTTCAGCCTATTCCGTAACGTTTATGTAAATCCGTAGATATGAGCACTACATTCGTAGGTCACTAGTAACATGCCGTCGCTGCAGCGTGCTGATAGTTAGATTTTCGTGAATAGTGAATAACTCAAGAACAAAAAATAACGCTTCCGTGAACTTTTTATATAATAATAAATTTTCGAACGAGAAAAAATATTTTAAAAGTTATTCAAGAATTAGAACAATGTTTTTCCGATTTGCTTTGGAGTTTTCCATCGTAAAGGAAAATTTTATGAAAACTTCTTCCAGGTAATGTTTTTTTCTGGATAGCACAGTGGTCCAAAAAGCGAAATACGTGATCGTGTGATATTGCACCAAAACGTGAAGTTTTTCGCATATAGTCTCTTTAGAAACATTTCTTGGTATAACAAGCCCCTTTTTGTGAGAGAAATCTTTGGGTGATTAATTCCCTTAAAAGTGAGATACGAAATTTATTTTCTCGTACATTCGAGATACAGGTTTGGTATTTTCGGCAAAGTTGTAGTAAATATCAATGCAAATAACTTTATCAAAGACACCATACTTGTATCTCTTAGTGGAAATTGTCTATGATGCGTTATTCGAGGACAAACCCTTTAAAACAGTTTTTAAACCCTGACTTATTCTGATAATCTTTTACGTGTTCATAGTGTTCTAGAAAGTTGTTTATCTTGCTAAAATCAACGTTTATGCAGAACATTATTATACGTAATTTTCTGAAGTTTCGGAGATTTTGAGCTTTTTTGATGAAAAATAGTATTTCTTCGAGCTTAAATATTTCCCAATTCGGCCAATTCGGAAAATTCGGCCTTCTGTGACTGTTGCTGAAATTCGGCCTTTTGGATTTCGGCCATTCGTGATTCGACCATTTGTGTTTCGGCCATTCGGTACCAGCCCGTTATGAGTGTAATCTTTTGAAAATACACCAATCCAAGGTATTGAACAAAATAGACTTAAGTTAGTTATTTGGAAGCTTCTCTCTTATTAATTGCGTCAAACAATTTTAAGTCTACATTCATTTTCGACTCGAAACTAGGCGAAAAAATTGCTGGTAACTCAACTTATTAGTAAGAGATTGTCAACGTAAACAAAATGGCGTTTATTGCATCCGAAGTACATTTTAATTGTTCTATAAACATGAATGAGATGGATTTTAAAAAAAACTTTAACTTATGAGGATACAAACAGATATAGACAATTGACACTTGCTTTTATAGGTTTTTTGTTGTACTTTTAAGTAGGAGTTGTTTGATCTGCCACCATTTGCCACCTTGGGAAATATTTAAGCTCAAAGTTGTACTATTTTTCATCAAAAATGCTCAAAATCTCCGAAACTGCAGAAAATCGCGTATAATAATGTTTCACATTAACGTTGATTTTAGTAAGATAAACAACTTTCTAGAACACTGTGAACACGTAAAAGTTTACCAGAATCAGTCAGGGTTTAAAAACTGTTTTGAAGGGTTTGTCCGCGAATAACGCTTCATAGACAATTTCCATGAAGAGATACAAGTTTGGTGTCTTTGACAAAGCTGTTTGTATTGATATTTACTACAACCACCGAAAGTATCAAACCAGAATCTCGAATATACGAGAAAATAAATTTCGTATCTCACTTTTAAGGGAGTTGATCACCCAAAGATTTCTCTCACAAGAAGAAGCTTGTTATACCAAGAAATGTTCCTAAAGGTACTATATGCGAAAAACTTCACGTTTCGGCGCTATATCACACGATCACTTATTTCGCTGTTTAGACCACTGTGGATAGCTTAGAATATTTGCTTACATTTTTACAACTGAATATATATTGTGCGGTGCATGGTTCCGAATTCCGGTGAAGAATTTTTGACATAAATAGTAAAAGTTGTGTAGGGAAATGAAATTTCCGTCATCTAAAGATTTTAAGGAATTCTCACGAAACTTTTCAAAAGGACATCAAGAGACTATCTTTGGTGTCCCTCTCTTCTGATTACTGCGGAGTCATAAATGCGTTTTAACCAAAGTTTTATTAACGAAAGCTATTAAAGCTATTAAAGTGCCTTTGTATCGCCATCATAAGCAATAGAGTAGAGACCCGCAGAGAATCACTCATTGTTCCTTAGAAATTGTTCCTTTTGAAAAGTTTCGCGAGAATTAGCAAATAAGAGAAAAATTGTTAAAATTATCCTAAGAATTTGAACATGGTTTTCGGGAAATTTTGTAAAAACCTTTTCTAACTGGTATTTTTCTTAGATTGCCGATAATTTTTGCAATGTCCGAGAAAATTTTAAAATTTTTTAGAAAACTTCAAATGTTTTTATAATGCTCGTAGACGAAATTACGAGAAATTCTGAGACCTTTCGGCCCACATCGGTACGATAATATTGAAAACCAACCCTGAAACCAACTCATCAAAACAGGCATGTCTAAATACTGAACCGTACTGCGTGCCGCATTCGGAAAATCCTGCGAATTTTATTTGAATCGGTACGTACGACTGCCGTGCCTGATGAAATGCGCTGCGCATGTTTTGTTGTAGGCACCAGTTTTAATACTTCGGAAACAATCGGTATCGTGTATGCTAGCTTCGTTAAGGTACCGTCGATTCGGGCGAAATTGATCAGTCGGGTGAAATTGATCACCTTGGACCAACGAGTAAAAAACTCTTTATTCTACGTTTATACTGATTCATAAAGCTGAATATGCACCCATCCATATAAAGATTGAGTTACAGGTCAAAGTCACTTGGCTTTCAGCAAGATTGATCTTGAAAAATGCTTGATTTTTTAAAATTTACTATTTTGATCGAATCGCAATTTTCAACATGCTCGATAAAACTCCTTGCTGTTAACACACATTTCGTTGCAGAAGGAAATTTTGATAGAACTAATTCGATTCTCTAATTATCTGGCTGTGCTTTGATAATTTCCATGAATAAAATTATGCGACAGAAATTGTTTGATTTGACCTTTTACGAAATAAAACGATTGATAACATCATGAACTGAGGCAACATAGATTTCTAGATGGCTATAGGTGCGAAATGGAGCTGCCACCTGCGAAAGTTTATTCTTTCTGTGAAGCAGAATGGAGATTTATAAAAGGGTGCAAAAGACAGACAATACTTCGCACAAATTTTACAAACGCTCCATATGGCAGTTGCATGGGAGTGCAAGAGATCGGTTTGTGCTTACATAGCGAAATGCAACTACACATTCAAAGAGACAGTCAAGCTCCCGTATATGAGGAGAATTAAATTATTTGATTCACTAGATTGGTGAAGATTGTATACGAAAATCGTACATTTACACATATATACAGCAATGTTTAAACAAAAACAAACGATTACGATGCTAAAATTGGCTTAATATCTTTTCTATCGTTCATATTTATTTAGCAGATGCATCAACCATGCTAATGTAGAGCTGACTGTTTGATTTTTGTGCTAGTTGCTGTACGCGACATTGTTGCCTACATACAGGCAATATCTCGATTACGCCAGATTTTATACTGCACGTTAGGTTATTGCTGTCAGAGTGTATGGTTTAATAGCAATATCGTCTTGATTTCTACGTGATCAATTTCACCCGTTATTTGTAAATTTTCAATCTCACGATTACATTAAGTTTTATCTAAAATAAAACTATTTATATAAGATATAGATGATACTGTCGTGTAGCCAGCACTACAGTACTTATTTTAAAATTGAATCATCTTCCTAAATATGTTTCTATTCAAAGATATTTAAAAAATACTCGAAAAAGTGATCAATTTCACCCGAATTCACGGTACGTTGGAAATATGCCGAACAATAGTTTTTCGTATTCCCTTTTCTATTTTATTTACGTACACGGACAATTGGAATAAATATAAGGCGTCTCTATATGTAATTTCGGAAACTTAATACTCGTCTACGGTGGCTGCCGATGTCAGTTAGCGCTCAAAAATGTGTTAACCGAACGCACTGAAGACCATTGCTGTGAGTAAAGAGTAAAGAGTAAAGAGTAAAGAGTAAAGAGTAAAGAGTAAAGAGTAAAGAGTAAAGAGTAAAGAGTAAAGAGTAAAGAGTAAAGAGTAAAGAGTAAAGAGTAAAGAGTAAAGAGTAAAGAGTAAAGAGTAAAGAGTAAAGAGTAAAGAGTAAAGAGTAAAGAGTAAAGAGTAAAGAGTAAAGAGTAAAGAGTAAAGAGTAAAGAGTAAAGAGTAAAGAGTAAAGAGTAAAGAGTAAAGAGTAAAGAGTAAAGAGTAAAGAGTAAAGAGTAAAGAGTAAAGAGTAAAGAGTAAAGAGTAAAGAGTAAAGAGTAAAGAGTAAAGAGTAAAGAGTAAAGAGTAAAGAGTAAAGAGTAAAGAGTAAAGAGTAAAGAGTAAAGAGTAAAGAGTAAAGAGTAAAGAGTAAAGAGTAAAGAGTAAAGAGTAAAGAGTAAAGAGTAAAGAGTAAAGAGTAAAGAGTAAAGAGCAAAGAGTAAAGAGTAAAGAGTAAAGAGTAAAGAGTAAAGAGTAAAGAGTAAAGAGTAAAGAGTAAAGAGTAAAGAGTAAAGAGTAAAGAGTAAAGAGTAAAGAGTAAAGAGTAAAGAGTAAAGAGTAAAGAGTAAAGAGTAAAGAGTAAAGAGTAAAGAGTAAAGAGTAAAGAGTAAAGAGTAAAGAGTAAAGAGTAAAGAGTAAAGAGTAAAGAGTAAAGAGTAAAGAGTAAAGAGTAAAGAGTAAAGAGTAAAGAGTAAAGAGTAAAGAGTAAAGAGTAAAGAGTAAAGAGTAAAGAGTAAAGAGTAAAGAGTAAAGAGTAAAGAGTAAAGAGTAAAGAGTAAAGAGTAAAGAGTAAAGAGTAAAGAGTAAAGAGTAAAGAGTAAAGAGTAAAGAGTAAAGAGTAAAGAGTAAAGAGTAAAGAGTAAAGAGTAAAGAGTAAAGAGTAAGGAGTAGTAACGTTACGAAATAATTCACCAAACGCAATGATTTCATTCTATTTTAATTAAAATTGTTTTTTAGGATGAAATTGATAGTTTTACGAATTACTAATCCTAGACAATGAATTCTAAAGATTAAAAAAATGTAAAGGTAGCGTGATTCTAGTGACACAACCGTATCATGCAACAAACATATTGAGTGGTGTGTTAGTAAAAAACTTCAATTTGTTCCTATCCAACTTGTTTTTGTTAATTGGACTGTTCTCACTGGGTATCATGATGAACTCAATTACGGGATCGTGTTTTTTAATCTTATTTTGACCCCAAACGTGAGGTTTTTTGCATACATCCTGTAATTGGCAAGAGTCATGATTATAATAATAGTGATCGGAAAATCGCATCGAAACCCGGTAGAAGTTTTCTACTATTTTATGGAACGTCAATCATTCAACGGAACCGCAATTGCCCGGAGAATTCAGATTGTTGTGATTGGTTTTCGCTTTATTATAATGCAGTTTCTGCGGTCGTGTACGGTTGCTAAGGTGCTTGTATAAGCGTACTGCAATAATTCGTTGTTTTCGAACAATAGGCTGTTGCATATGATCGGTTTTCTGAACTGCATTTTGTTTTTACAGGCCATGGCTTCAAATATGATATTGAAGTTACATCCAGTATAAGGCCAAGTCACGATCATATGGTCGGGAACCACATTTCAATTCCATCTTCGAAAGAGATCGTTATCGCTTATCGATCGGTTCAGTTAAAACCAAATGAGATTAGAAATTATTATAAATTAACATTTTATTCAGCGTAATATAATTTTCAATCACGAATTGCATTCTATCATACTGATAGAAATAAATTCAAAAACAATGGACAGACGCCATTTTACATTAATTTTAAGCGGTTTAACAATTTAGACGAATTAAAGACCTTCCTTCAAATTTCAGCAAACTATTAAAAGAATAAATGAGAAAATCTGCTACGTGCATGGGAATCGCTCATGGTAGAGTTATTCCTTGACCCGATGCTTATGATTTCTCTGATTATTATTCTTTCTTTCGTTCCGCCGGTTCAAATCGATTTTCTTACTTTGGCTTAGCACAAAGGCGACTTGTCGGTGATGGTGCAAGTAAATGAGTACAACCTGAAAAGTTAATAGCCGCCAGGGGAAGCAAACGGGTGATTTAATGCCGTTTTTCGTTTAAATCGTCTTTGTACAGGTCTTTCATTTCCCGATAAATGATAGCTTATAGTTTTAGTGGCGATCACATTATGAAAAGCACAGATAAAAACAGATGTGCGTTTTTTTCGCGATGCATTCGCTCGAATCGTGGTCGCCGGTGGGGGACATTCACGGTTTGATGGCAATGTTCTGAAAATCTGTGACTTTTTCAGCTTTCCTCTTTGTGGTCTAACATTTTTTCTGCAAGGAGAGGAGGAGCCTGCCTCAATTTGGTATTATTACAGGAATATAAAACGTGATCGCTTCGTTTAAACACCGCGTATGAGAAATGCAGCGAAGTCATAATCTGTATTTCCCAACATGGGATCCCCGGAGGAAGAGAGTTAAATTGGCTAATGCAGTGGTCTCATTTTGTTCGATATTTCGTTTTACCTGTGAAGAACTTTGGTTTATTAGTACCTAGCAATGGCGAATCGAAGCATTGTGGTTTTGTTTGAAGATATTTTCCCGCTGGTTACGTTACCTAAATCCGTTTCGAGACATGCAAATGTTTGACTAAAGGCAGATGTGAATCGTTCAGGATTGATGGCCGATTGAACGCGATTGGGTTGAGCTGTTAGATGAAGCTAGCTGTCATCGTTTGTCAGTTTTGGCTGAACTGGTGGCTTATTTACGGGAATATTTTCCGGTTCAACCACTAAGACGATCTGTCGCCAGATGTCGAACGACAAACACCAAATGAAAATATAATCGTCATTAATAAAACATCGTCGTTATCCTCTGTAAGTAAAAGGGGTTCTACTTATGATTGATTTGATTCGAGCATGTAGACTTACCGTTTTCTCCCAGGGGGGCTTCCTATCTAACCGATGTAAAACGAGTAGAACTTTCCCCGGACGCGCATTGGCTGCTTGGCTGCTTGGCGAGCACGGGACCGTTGTTCTGCGGGCGGGGCTCTTCTTAGGTGTACGACACGAGGCTGTCGCCTACGGGGCAAACTCTTCTTGTGGGTGGATTTTCTAAACTCTTCGCGCACTGACTGACACTTAGTCCTTCCACTATAGTGGCTACCACGTGCCCGGGTACATTTTTGGAATAGAGTCCTTGCACTGGCTCACCCGCCGATATTTTACGGGAACGGGTTATCGAGATAGCAGTTATTATTTTCGCGGACACACTTCACTTCAGGGCACACGGATTCTTCCTTCTCTCTTCGGCGTTTACACGGATCGACACTAAATCGTGTTGAGAACTCGTTCGCACGATTTACGCAGCGCGGGTGTAATGCGGTAGATTTAAGTAGCGGGGGTTTTTTCCAGGCTACGCACAGCACTTCACGGAACACGGTCGATACGAATTGATTCTTGATACCGCCACGTGGATACCGTCTGGGGGTAGCAACTCGTTACTCCCACTCTTAGGCACGTCCGATCGCCTCGCTTGCCAGAACAAAAAGCCCCGATCTCCTTGCTGATCGCAGGCAACTCCCTCTTGTAGGCTTAAGCGGAACTACCTTGCGTTACGGCAGAACTCCTCCGCTCTCGGTCGGTTCGTGCAGTGGAGCCAATGGTAACCGCGGCGTCTCGATAAGGGGGTTTTATTATATAAATAAACAATTTTTTTCCTTACTCCTAACATGCAATACAAAATACAATTTTTTTAACTATTTACATTTACTATGGGACATGGTCACATGTTACATTTCCCCCATGGCACAATAAAAAAAAATGAATATATGAATTTTTTTTTTAAACCAAACCAAAACTATTAATACAAAGCAAATCAAAATCAATGTCAAATTTTACAACAATAACAAACAAATTAATTAGAAAGAAAAATTAACACTATTGAACAAATGAGTATACTTATTTAGAAGGAACGTCGAATCGAGTACGCGCATTGGGGTGACCCTCGTGATCGGAGCAGGCCATCACGGCGAGTCTTGTTGGGTTTTCACTCGAGGCGATTCGAATTTCCGAAACTCTGTCCATAACAGAGTAGCGCTGGTCGACTATTTATCTTCGTCCCATCTAACGTAGTTGATAAATCTGCAAGCTCTCATCAGGCGTGTTGAGAGAGTTAAACCTTCTTGGCAAGCAATAAATTATAACCGCAACTATCCATTCTGACAACTTTACCTAAGAATTGGTACTTTCGCATTTTGCACAGGTCCTTATTCATACTAGACTACCGTGTTCTATTCCGTCTTTCTTTAAAAGACGCATACAGGTTTGTCTAACCACCGATTAACCTATTCAATATAATTTCTGATCAATGTTATTTTATATCGACCACCAAAAGCCCGAATGCAACTATTCATCCCCAACCCCTAATGGTGGAGCAGAGTTGCACGGCTTCTAAAATGTTCGAAAACTAAAATCCGAGTGGCAATTATTCGTCTCCGACCCAAAATGGTAAAGCAGAGTTGCACAACTCCTAACCTTACGAGAATAAAAATCCTGAGTGGTAATTATCCATCCCCAACCCATACTGGTGGAGCAGAATTGCCCGACTCCTGAGATGTTTACTTCCTACTCTAATCCTACTTGCTACATGCAATTGGAAATAATCATTTCACAGCATACAATTTACTCTTTCTGTGCACCGAAAAGAGTGATTGAGCCATATTGTGAGAATAAAGAAACTGTGCTGCGCCTTACCCTTTTCAACACAAGTCCGAAAAAATGGATAGTTAAAACATTATTATCATTCCCCGCCGCAGGGTTTAAGATGATCGACAGGCAAGGTGCCGAAGGACTACAACTTCATCGGAGTTCGGTCCATGCTTCGCTATCACTTGACAAGACGAGTATCATGGAAAAAGTTCCGCATTGAAGAATGTTCGCCTCTATTGGATAGTTTGATATCAAACGGTTATTTTGAAAATTAGCTCGCCCACAAGTTGCTACTGTGCAACGTAAAACAATATCACTATTTCTGCGACATAGGAAAGAAGAAACCTTTTAATCTCGAGGCACAAATATATGAAGGTTTATTCACGACGTGTTATAAAATTGTTATTAAACTCAGAGTAAAGGGCGCCAAGTGTCTATTAACACTACCTTTTTCGCGTGGTTAAGCATTGCTGTTTGTGCCAGTTGAAGTATTATTATATATTCACTAAGTACGACCTATTTAGTCACAATGTATGCACGAATAAAGGGACATTTCCCTCATTAAGGGCCAAACAGAATGCTTTTCTATTATTCATTAGACAAATTAAATATTTCAGTTTCCTAAATACGATCAATAAAATCAATATTGCTATCCTTTATGGATCACATATGGTCTGTGCCAAAAGAGAATAAAGAAAAAAAATATTGCTATCACGAAAAAGCCTAAATGGCAACAAATTAAAATTAAATTGATCATCGATCAATTCTTGCTTATGCTAGTGAATTCATATTTCTAACACATGTTCCTCTGCGGGACCGAAAGAGCAATAAGGAAAAGAATCTTTATTAGTTTTATACCGTTTGATACGTGGGCATACGAGCAAATTGGTTTTGGGGTTTTATTTGTTAACTTTTCCCCATCCCTTCGCTTTTCCGCGAAGAGCATTTTTCAGTTTTCTGCGATTAACGCTTAAGTCATATTGCTCATCTTTAAGCAAATTTCGAGTTTCTAATTCGCACAACTCCTTTTCGGTAAGCCATGCCACCGACATTTGATCTAGATAAGTTGTATTTAAAGGCATTTTTCCTTCGCCTCAGAATTCTACTCTGAAAACGTGTACGTGAAACAATAACTCACACAGCCTGCACCTGCAACAATGAGTGCGATCGAGAAACGAAAAAACATGTGCACAGTCACTCTGAAGTAGCACACAACGATCGCCTATTATAACGTATGTAATTGAATTGCTCTTCTATCGGACCTATCGCTTATCTGAGCCAACAGTATATCGCCACTATCTATTGTCTTTAAGATCAAGGTCACCTTTGTGCAAAATCGATTGCGCCAAATCTCGTCGAAATTGAAAGGAATGGGATTTTAACACAACGAGAGTTTATTTTTTTTTACAAATTACATTTCGCCAAGCGCTTATAGGAACTCTCCCAACGTCCGAGGGAAAAAAATTAACTCTCGAATAAAATCGATCGATAATTTATTTTCGATGGATCGCCAAAATGTAAGTAAAAGGGGTTCTACTTATGATTGATTTGATTCGAGCATGTAGACTTACCGTTTTCTCCCAGGGGGGCTTCCTATCTAACCGATGTAAAACGAGTAGAACTTTCCCCGGACGCGCATTGGCTGCTTGGCTGCTTGGCGAGCACGGGACCGTTGTTCTGCGGGCGGGGCTCTTCTTAGGTGTACGACACGAGGCTGTCGCCTACGGGGCAAACTCTTCTTGTGGGTGGATTTTCTAAACTCTTCGCGCACTGACTGACACTTAGTCCTTCCACTATAGTGGCTACCACGTGCCCGGGTACATTTTTGGAATAGAGTCCTTGCACTGGCTCACCCGCCGATATTTTACGGGAACGGGTTATCGAGATAGCAGTTATTATTTTCGCGGACACACTTCACTTCAGGGCACACGGATTCTTCCTTCTCTCTTCGGCGTTTACACGGATCGACACTAAATCGTGTTGAGAACTCGTTCGCACGATTTACGCAGCGCGGGTGTAATGCGGTAGATTTAAGTAGCGGGGGTTTTTTCCAGGCTACGCACAGCACTTCACGGAACACGGTCGATACGAATTGATTCTTGATACCGCCACGTGGATACCGTCTGGGGGTAGCAACTCGTTACTCCCACTCTTAGGCACGTCCGATCGCCTCGCTTGCCAGAACAAAAAGCCCCGATCTCCTTGCTGATCGCAGGCAACTCCCTCTTGTAGGCTTAAGCGGAACTACCTTGCGTTACGGCAGAACTCCTCCGCTCTCGGTCGGTTCGTGCAGTGGAGCCAATGGTAACCGCGGCGTCTCGATAAGGGGGTTTTATTATATAAATAAACAATTTTTTTCCTTACTCCTAACATGCAATACAAAATACAATTTTTTTAACTATTTACATTTACTATGGGACATGGTCACATGTTACACCTCTGTTTGATGAAAAACAGAAACGAAACAAAGTTCAAGTTCAGCTCGAAAACTTTTGTCTTCCCCCAGAGAGGGCGTTGAGCTTCCTTCGTCTAAACAGTTGATTTTGCCTAATCTGCTTTGATTTACTCATTAGCATTTAAAAGACACCTTGTTAACAGAGAAGTTAAAAGCTTTTGCAGCTATTAAGTGTGTGTGTGTTTTTGTAAGATGTTACTAATGCTGGCGAAGAGCTATAACTCGAACACGACTCGTCGGTCTCGACTCGCATTCAAATTCACAGATAAGCGCTGAAAATATGTTCCTTGCTCGGCACGAGCTGATGGCTCTCGTGCTCAGTATTGCTCTGATAGTTTGACAAATTTTAAATCGTAATAAAACTTTTCGGAACACACAATTCAATTGATCCATCGTCACTTGACATAGCAAACCCGACTAGCGATGACTGTGAAATCCTAATCCTACCAAGGTTGCAGGTCAATATTTTAGGTTTATTGGACACTTTTCGAAAGCGGTTGGGCGTAACGGCAAACCTTGCATTGGCCATAAAAAACATCTAGATTCTAAAGAGGCTCATTACTCTTTGTATAGTCCTACCAGTCGCACTCTTTGAGATCGAGCTGTTAATAACTCTATTTTCATTTCTGTCATGTATATAGCAAAGCAGGTCTCGGTCTCAAAAGGGGAAGGAAGTTCGAAATCGGGCCCGGTTTTAATTGCCACCTAGACTCTAGCAGCACCCGGTCCGGCCACCAGCCTTCTTAAACGGAGGTAATTTTCTCCGGAACACATGACGGCAGTAAAGGTGAACCGGATGAGAATATTTGTTTCTCTCCCGTTGCCCGAACCGTCGTTGGTGGCTTCGTCGGCGCTTTCACATGCGGAGGTCCGTTTTTTCAAAAGAGCCTTCCTTCTGGTACTCTTGGAGTCCCCCTCCCGGAGTTCTACTAAATCATCATCACGACAATAACAATTCAAGCACCGGTGGAAAGCGTTTAAATTATCTGCAGCCGCCATCCTGTTTTAGTGCGGCCGACTATCGAGGCGAGTTATTTCGAAATCGTCCATCAATTTTAATTTGCTTTATTACGACTACGGGTTGGTCATTTGTGCGATTGTTTGACCGCGAATGGCGCGCGGGTGAAAAGCCAATGCGCTTCGGAGGTTCTCCATCCATTGCGAACAGGGTGACGAATAATGGGAAATTGAAGTTTTCGACTGCTGATTGAATTGTTGACGCGCCGAACGCTCATTTTCTCAGTTAATGTTTTTAGTTTAAATTGCAAGCAACTTATTAAAGCTCAACGCTATTGTCATAGCGATTTAATTCTCTGTCATGGTACAGGTGCAATCTAGGAAGCCTTGAGTTGAGTTTCTGATGGACCGGCGAGCATGTCGTTTGATGCGATTTCTTCGAATTTCGCTTGGAAAAATGCGGAAAATAATACCTACGGAACGGCGAATGAGAAATTCAACGATTTTTGTAAGTCTTTTACTAGGGATCTACTAGCGCCACTACGCGAAGCCATTCAGGGTAAAGTTTTGGGGAAGATGAGTGTGGAGATTGCAGCCATCTATTTGGCGGGGACGTCAATGAAGTCCTGGGGTTATAAGCACCGTCGAGGCGAAATGCACCCCCTCCGTTTCTAAGCAAAAACACTTTAAAATCATAAAAGCAATAGTATTAGTAAAATGTTTGCTGTTCTACTATTACGAAAAAGTAAATGCAATAACAAAAATAAGCATTCAATAAACTGTAGCTCTGCTTGTTCTGCTTCGCTAAGGATATGTAACGGCGCGGCGGGGTTAACCGCCGGTGAATGTCACAATTTAGTTAACTATGGTTCGAATTACACACTTCTGATAAAAGCTCAAAAGTTTCTATAACTCCGATTGCGATGCTGACGTTTCCGAACAAAATCAGTGGAGCCAACATAAAAACATTCCATCAAGAAGACTAACATCTCTTCCTTGCACCCATACAAATGACAAGTAACAGAAGCAACAGCGCACCCCTCCCGATAAAAGTTGAACCTTTGTGTATATGTATTGGTGGTACAAGATGTGTGCGAGCGTGGCAATGCATTGCATTGGTGTTTGTGTACATTCATATTCTATTCTACACACTAGTATATGGTAGTTCAACTTTAACTCGGCAGAGAGCATTGCTGTTACTGTCTTTCGACTTCTGTAGGACTTTATAAAGGAAACTTCATAGAAAATGGGACTGTTATGCGTGTATCGGCAGTTTGTTGGTAACTGGACTGGAACTGAACCAGGTTATAAACCAGATTTTGGACCACATTTTTGATCAGATTTTTTGAGCCCTATTTGGAGCCACAGTTTTTTGATCGGTTTTTAAACCACCGGCTATATTTTGGAGCTGGCTTTGAACCTGTTTCAAGACCTGGATCATATTTTGGACCTGGGCTATGTCGTGGACCACATTTTGTTTTCGACTTTTTGTTGGAACATATTTAGACAAGATTTTGATCCACATTTTTGATCAGATTTTTGACCAGATTTTGGAACAGATTTTGGACCACATTTTTTATCAGATTTGAACCAATTTTTGGATAAGAATTCGAATCACATTTTTATTGAATTTTGGGTGAGATTCTGGATTTTTGATCAGATTTTAAACCACCAAGCAGATTTTGGATCAGGTTTTATGGTTTAGATTCTGGACCTGGTCCGTATTTTGGACCATGGCTTGCAGACAAGATTTTTTTTATCAAATTTTGCAGATTCGGTAACAAATTTTGGAACAGATTTGAACTAGATTCTGGTCCAAATTGTGGGCTGAATTTTAGATTATATTTTAGCCATATTTTGGACTTGAACCAAACATTAGACCTTCATCAGATTCTGGTCTCGATTTTGGACCACATTTTTATCAAATTTGGACTTGGTTTTGGATAATATTTTGTACCATATTTTTCATCCGATTTCGGATCAGATGTGGAACCAGTTTTCAACCACATTCTGAATCAAAGCTAGATGTTGGGCCTGGACCCGATTCTGGACCAAATCTTTTATCTGATATTGGTCCTGATTCTCAAACTGAGCCAGATTATCAGGGAATCAAAATATCATTGTTCATACACAGAAATAACATAGGTACGGTAGATGCTCCGGTAATGGTAATGGAGAGATTATGCCAGGGGATAGTATTTAAAGACAATTAGACTGCTCAATCTATCAGTTTTCGATTGAACCATATGATAATATGGTGCCCTATAATGTTGGTTTTAAGTTCATTCCAAAATTATACCATTCATTGGTTAATATATCTCAAAAATTGCTTTTCCTGGCATTAGTCTCTGCTCCTAAAGTTGCGGTAATGTTCCCCTTATAGTGGAAAATTTACCTATAATAGTGGACTTTTGTTTACCGCCCTTAGTAACGCTTGTAGTGAGCACAGCAGCAGGTGGATAACAGCGTAGGCTTGTTAAAATGCTATGAATTGCTACGAATTTTTTAGCCATTTGCACCTTATTGGTCTGTTCCAAAGGAATTTGTGCTTTCTGTACCACCATCCTAAATTTTAACTACAAGTACCTTAGATAAAACTGTTAACAAATATATATTTAACAACACAAAATTAAAATTCTCTTGAAATTATTCTAAAATCCGCTAAAATTATTAAAATTAAAATTCGTGTTATCACTGTTAGTGGTGCACCCACTATTACTGGTACATCTACCCTACGTAGCAACCAGAATGTATCACGATAACAAAATAATAGGACGAATTCACACCACTGTGAAAGACCACCAAACCAAACACCACTCCCTGAGTTGTCTTCTCAGGTATCTGATAGTACCGTATCTTCTAAGGTGCTCAGCAGCTTTCCCTACTCGTTTTAAAAAAAGGCGCTTGTTGTTGGTGATGCAGGTATACAATAAAATATGTCTTTGTCGCAAGTCGGCTGGTTAAAGACAATACTTTATCATCAACTTAAACAAAAAGGACAAACAGCAAAAACCTTAAGAAAATAACTAGCTTGCTTTGATCCAAAGTCTGGCGTACAATGTTGCCTTGGAAACTACCAAACACTGCCGCTGCCGACACAGTGCGACATGATTAGGATTGCTTTTGTTGCGTACAATACATACAATGCATAGAGCCGTGTGTCTTTTTCGCAGGCAACAACATGGTTGTCATGAAACATCTGTATCCACGATAAACAGCTACGAGATCTTGTTATTGTCCTAACTTCCATGCAATAGTGACAAACTTTCATCGTACATTGTCGCAATATTTTGAAGTAGAGACAGTATCTTTGTCTCTTGTGCATTGGTGATTTTTGATTCCCTGCAGATTATAAACCAGAATTTGGACTATATTTTTGTTCAAATTTTGCATCCAAATTCTAGACCTGATTCCAGAGCCGTGACAAAACATAGATATACCACTAAGTGCAAATTTAATCCTGACTAAAGTGGCTTCTGGCGAAAACTGGCATATCTCGAGCTCTTCGAACGAATTCAGCTCGAAAACAGACACTGATGATGGCTGCAAGTCGTAGGCGAAATACGTATCTGTCGTTAATTAAGTTTAATTGAAGTTTAAGTGGAATTTAATCGTGAAAACTTTTTCTTTCATTTAACACTAGCTGACCCGGCAAACTTTGTATTGTCACTGTATTTGTATTGTGCTGTATGTACATAAATTGTGAAACTCGGATGACCTTTGTTACGATCTCGAGTTCAGGTTCATTTATTGACATACACATGAATGGAATATCGCGAACCACCCCTTTACGGGTGATAGGGTCATCTCAAGTAACATCGGTAGCTGAATTGCAAGAGCAATTGCTGTTTACGGGCTGCTTTAAGGCGATCAAAGCTGCATAAAATAAGCACTTAAATGGTTATTTATTCATTTATTTATTTATTTATTATTTCTTTCATCTGACCTTAGAGGCCTCAATGAAAATTAGGGCGATTGAAAAAACGATGTTTAAACTACTTTAAGTTCTTCAAACCAGCTCTCTCTCTCTTTCTCTCTCTCAAAGGCTGATAAACCGGCTTAATAGCGGACTTTTCTGGTAAACAACCCGCTTCTAAAGTCATCGGAAATTAAAAAATTAAAAATATCGCTTTCGACAATGTTTACAGGAAAATAAAAATATCGCGTTCCATTTTTCTAAATTTAAAAATAGATTGAAAAAAAATGTTGATGAGATGTTGATTAGGCGACTGAAAAAGCATATTGCAAAACTATTTTCTCCTCTATTAACTCCTAAAAATAGAATTGACAGCATTGCGCAAATTGGCTGTTTAAAAGTGCGCAAAAGCCTGTATTAAGCGTCATTGCAGCTTCAAAAGCAGCTATTAACAAGCTCGAAGCTTGATAAAATTACCAGATCTAGATGTTTAAGAGTTCTAAAAAGGTTTTTACTTCTAAACCTAAAACCTAGCTCAGCCACAGATTGAATAAAATCAGCTATAAAAGCGTTTGATCAGCCTGAAATTGTTACTTGGGATAGTCACTATACGGGGCGAGATATGCTACCGTTCGTTTGGGCATATTAAACAATCAATTTCACTCCTTTGTTTAATGAACTTCTTGAAAACTTTAAATTTACTACTATAAGCGTCTTATTTCGTCTGTAATCAAATCCAGGCTCCTGATAGCAGTTTTGCGAAGTCCACACTCGTGCGGTTTAATCTTCTCACACACGCGTACTCATTAGAACGAAAGCGCCAACGTAAGCGTCCCTTTCGGACTCTCACTCGTACTTATTCATGGATTGCGACAAGTTTTTGCGAGTGTGTTTTAAGCTTCGTTGCTGCCTGAACTGCTGATGCCGATTACTCTTTGGGGAGACTCGCCCTCCCGCCCGTGAGTAGAATCGAGGGCAAAGAAGAAAAAGTAATGCAAAACTTTTATCCCAGTGCGTCTCTATGCACCACGGGCAGCGAATCGGCCAGGAGTTATTTGACTCGCGAATAAGCTATGCTGGAAGACGATGTGAGGATGTGCGTGCGCGAGTGTGTAGGTAGCAGAATGTCTGCACACAGCAACGGTGACCGTTTGTTTTACGCTTGCGTGTGCGGCGTAAAGCGTTGAATGCTATGCTTCTCATACTCACTCGCGTGTGAGTATACAACGTTAACTTCTCGCTCGATTGGCAACATTGCCTGACAGGACGCCATACGGTTGTGGTAAAAATGGCAGCTCGCTCTTTACTCGCTTTGTACAATGCTGATACGCATGTTACCTAAAATGCAATTGGTGCTAGTGCCTCATGAATGAACTGGCATTCGAGGCAGGGGTTGCTGAGGGCCCGAAAAGGCAGTTGGTGTTATAAATATTACAACATTCTTGACCAAATGATGTTCAAATGTCAGCTCCCTAGTAAAAACTTCAGCGCGGAGTAAGCGAAGACTCAAACCAATTATGCCAGATTGCAGTCAAGACACTTATCAATAACGTAGTTGCATCTAGGCTTAGAGGTTATTTAGGCGTTTTGGTCGTACACTCCGGTTATCTCCGTCATAGTGAATCTAAATTATCACAACAACAAAAAATTTTTCTTCAAAGTTTTAGAAAGTTATATTATTATTAAACGAGAGGCGACGCACGTGCGGTACTGCCAGTGTGCTGAATAAGCATATACATGAAAATCGCTTAAGCAGATTGAATTCACCATTTCATTGCAAAAATGTTATAGAAATTACAACCCGTAAAATAAGATCTCCATGTTATTTATTGCACGGTATGGTCCAACTTTTTACGGGCCATAATGGCGGACGTGTTTGTAATATTTGAACAACATTTTTGACATATCAGTAATACATCGAACATTTTGTTTCCGCACGTTCACGGTAAAAATAAAGGAACTTACGGAAAAAACATGCGACGTGTTACTAAAATGTCAAAAATGCTGCTCAAATATTTTGAACACGGCAATATAAAATGCAATATAGACACATATCCAGCTTTTTACGAACCATAATGGTGGACCGTATAATCTGTGTTCGTAATATTTGAACAGCATTCTTGACATTTCCTAAATACATCGCATGTCTTCGTTCCGCACGTTCACGGTAAAACTAAAGGAACGTGCGGAAAGAAAACGTTCGACGTATTTAGGAAATGTCAAAAATGCTGTCCAAATATTACGAACACAAATTATGCGGTCCGCCATTATGCAGTAAAGATGTGGTTGGTTTATGTCTTGGATGCAGAGACTACACTTTTACACTACACCCTTCCCGGTAAACCACTCGTGAAATTCCTTTGTAGTTCTTTATACAAAAATAAAGCTTTGTGACGATAAATCTTTACGTTTAATTTTCAATAATATCGATACGAATATTTGAACTTCTTCATAGAGCGATACTCGCATTTAAAACATTTTCTTTGTCAGTAATTTGATAAAAATCTTTAAAGATATTACACTAAATTTTGTTCAGTATGAAAGTATCGCAAAAACTTCAATTTTCTTCGCAGGTATTTATCTAAAACTACTTCTGTTTTGATATCATTGTATCTTTTAACATTGATAAAGGATAATGAAGAATGGCATCGATGCGTATACATGTGCATAAATGATGTATGTTCAACTCGAAATTAACAATATGTTGGCCAAATCATTTGAACTGAGCACTGAACCCAAACATCTTCTTCTGCGTTTCGCCAAATTAGTTCGCGACTCTCGTAAATAGACGAATTCGCCAATATGTTAATATACATGCATGGGGTCCTTTAGAATATGATTGCCATTTTAATCTAAGCTCCTCAAGAGTAGTCGTAGATCTGAGGATTAGTGGTACAGTTTAGAAATTGCATGGGTTCGAAACTTGCCCGAGCCAAAAATAAAAACAAAAAAAAATTACGTAAAGATTAATAACGAATTGGCGACAGAAATTGATATTTATTTTCGAAGATGACGGTTGATATCGATATTTTGGTGAAGATCTTTATAAAATAAACTTTAATTTTCTATTAAGTTTGTAGAAATTTCTTTTAGAAATGGTAACGATCGCCATCGATTTTCTCTATTGGTGTCTTTAAAGACTGATATATCGAAAAATGAAGAAACATGAAGAAATGGTTGCCCGGGTTGTCATCGGCAACAGTAAAGTCCTATAAGGATCGCTAAATTTCGACTGTGTTGGTAGTTTGTTGGCATCGGGAAACGATTTTGCTATGCAAATCGTGAATACGTACACGCGGCGGGTGTGCTTAAGGTAAATGTCAGAGATCTCTATATCCCTAATACAAAGTTTGGTAACGTTGTGCTACGCTGTACCAATCGAACTGTCCAAGCTCTGATGAACTGGCACGACACATAGAAGAAAATCCTTTAGAAAACATAGTTTCTACAGATTTTGCTTGTACACCAACTCCCTCTGTTATGCATGTTGCAAAGTAGCTTATATTTGTAGGGTTTTATACTGAACATTTGAAGCGACATACGAGCGCTGCGGTATGCCATGTTGCGAAATATGCTTTTTTTTAATTGAGTGGTTTTTGAATGGACGTTGCAATTAAACCAAGTGTCTCGTCTGTTTGTCTGTGGTCAAAATGTGTATCAATCAAATAAAATAGCGACGCAATATTCATAATCACTCTAATTGTACGGCATTCTGTGTAATAAATTTAGTATTCATAATTACGTTAAACCAATAAGAAATAAGCTTTGATTGCTCACACAACAATTTGCATTAAGAATGTGCCATTTGGTTGCCAATAAACTGTATATTGTGTTTAAGATAATCGCAAATTCTATACCCAATTGTAAACCATCATCTATCTGTGTCAGATTAGGCGTTTCCAGTCGACACCCTGTACTCTTAACCCCATAGAACTAACGCTAGTCAGCAAATGGGAATTTATGTTATTCAAAAGACCGACCGTGCCATAGGAAGGAAGCACGACAATGGGCAAGTAATCAAAACGCGAATCGAATACAAATAAATATGGTGACCCTTGGATTAGCAGTGCCGCCGCCGTCGGACAGTCGTAAGCCATGACCATGTGCAAAGCTCCACGGATGGTTAGTATAGGTACCTTCCATACCGGCGGACCATGTAGGGGATCTAGTTTATTGGTATGTAATTGTGTGGAATATGGCCGCGGAAAATTGCTTTTCCGCTCAATTGCTTTGCTAATCTATGGGCCGTTTGGTTGGTAAAATGCTGATTCAACGTTTCTCTATTAGTTTTTCTTGTTCCGGAAACCGACACGCGGGGGTAGCTATTGAATTTGGAACCTAAAAGCGTCATTTTATCACTGTGGGGGAAAATTAATGGCCGGTTAGTTTCAGTTTTATTTTTAATTTTCTATTCTCTTTTTTCAAATAACTTTCGAATTTAAAACGCTATATTAAATACCGAATGATTTATGTGAGCCGGCAGCTTCCCTTATCGAATCGGCTAATTGAAAAGCTTTCAAAATATTTCCTCGAGGTTTTTTGCGTCCACAAGAAGCCTCCAGAGTGAAGTGCAGTGATTCTCATTCTTTCTGTTTCTAATTAACATATTAATTCGAGATGTTTGTTTACATTACCGCAGGCTGCCGACAGGGAGGAATGGACAGAAGGAATTAATTCAGTGCTTTTTGCTAAGTTAGCGATCAACACCTCATATTCGTATGTAAATATAACGATCAATAAAAAAAGATTTTAGAATATATTAAAAACACGCGTTACAGGTGCGTTACTGAGAGCCGTACAAGACCCGTCTCGCAGTGAATGGGCAACACTGACACTGACAGGAAATGTAGTTCCTTTCCAATGTTTTTGACTGATTTCGGTTTCGTTGACTGTTGAGTTTAAGGACGAAGCCCATTGTGCCGCGTGCCGGCTGCAATCTATAATTACCGAAAACGATTCTGGTTGGATCGCGTCTGGGCTCGAAAGATGGGAGCAAGATCCGGGCGGTTTGTCTTCATTTCGTGAATCACTATAATTATCGATATGAGATGCTCTTACTAGCTGAACGTGTGGGGACCAGTTCCTGTCCGCTGTGGCCTACCGAGGAGATTTACCACAGTGCAAAACAACCGACCGGCCGGCGGCGGCAGCAATATGATGATTTATTAAGCCTGGAACGCTATTAGAAGCCCAGTGCGGGCGGTGTGCTTTTCCAGAACATTTTAACGATTGTTTGATTTGGCTAAATTGGAGAGGATGGACGGATTTGTCGCCGGAAATGGGATTGGTGTACGTGATTGTTCAAAGCTTGAATTACCGACATAGGCTGCCGGTGGATTTATATTAAGTGGGAGTCTTCGTTCGGCATTGGCAGTTCGCTGTGAGAATTTTGCACGAGATAAGTTTGAAATTTTTTTCTGCTAAATTATAAGAAAGTGATTGGAGTAACACACCGCATAGTTTTCATAGAAATGCAATTTTTTATTAAATACGATATTTATGTAGAATAACGTTTATTTGTTTGTTTATTTGGTGTATAAAAATCATCTGACATAGTGTTTGTCTGAATGATAAAACTAAATTAACATAACTAACGGTACAATAAATACAGGCAATATAAAAACACACGAGAATACAGTCATCTACGAAGCCGTTCTTTAAATGACGATGTGGTGATGTTGAAGTCGAACAAATCTACCACCGCGTTGAAGCTTGCCGACATATATCGAATGGGATCATGTTGCCCATACGAAACACTTCGATGAGGTAGAAACAGAAGATTCCTGGGCCTCAAATGCCTTTCCGGAGCGTACAAATTCAGTTGATGCAAAATACTTGGAGCGTCGATTTCACCACGCAAAACTTTTGCCACAAACACAGCTTGCGCTTCGAACCGTCTGCGCTCCAAAGTCTGAATTCCGAGGAGCTGACAGCGCTCGGTGTATGCAGGAAGCTGGAATCGGTTACGCCATGGCAGGAAACGTAGAGCATATCGCACGAACTTCCGCTGCACGGCTTCTATTCTTGCTATCCAGTTCGCGTTGAATGGACACCAAACAACCGAGTTGGTCTCAAGAAGAGATCGCACCAGGCAACAGTAAAGCGATCGTAGGCACATTGGATCGCGAAATTCATCTGCCACCTTGAACATGAATCCAAGCTGCCTATTAGCCTTGGCAATTATTTCGTTGTAGTGTGGGCCAAATGTAAGCGGAGTATCCAATGTAACACCCAAGTCACGAACCAGGTTTACTCTAGCTATGCTCTGACCACACATTGTATAGTTAAAAGTGATCGGGCTGGATTTACGATGAAATGAAATTGCACAACACTTCTCAATACAGACGGTTAGAAGATTGCTGGAACACCACTGCAGAAAAATGTCAATCAAACGTTGGAGTTCCAAACAGTCAGCAGTATTTCTGACAACCTTGTATAATTTGATATCATCTGCAAACAACATGCGGCAATCATCCGGAAGTAAAGCTGTTAAGTCGTTAATAAATAGCATAAAGAGCAACGGCCCGAGGTTACTGCCTTGTGGTATGCCGGAGAGATTCGTGAAATACGAAGACTGTTGGTTTCCTATCCTCACGCAGAGCATTCGATTCAATAGATAGGATCGAAACCATCGTACAAGTGCAGAATTAACTCCAATTTTTTACAATTTGGCGAGTAGTATATTGTGGTCAACCCGATCGAATGCAGCTTTCAAGTCGGTATAAACTGCATCTATCTGTGCACCTATGCTCATGTTTTGTAAGCAAGTTGCTGTGAATTGCACGAGGTTCGTTGCGGTAGAGCGTTTTGGGAAAAATCCATGTTGATCTGTTGATACGTATTGTTTACAGCTTGCGAAAAGAACGTCGTGTATAATGATTTCGAACACCTTTGAGCAAGCGCAAAGGGATGTTATACCTCTGTAGTTAATTACATTACGTCTGTCACCTTTTTGCCTTTCTACTATATAAATATATAGTATAAAGGTATAGAAATCACTTGGAAAACCGGAAATGGAAAGAAGGTCCTGCGGGCCGAATATCATATACCATTCGACTCAGTTTCGAAAACTGAGCATTTTCTGTGTGTGTGTATGTATGTGTGTGTGTGTGTGTGTGTGTGTGTATGTGTGTGTGTGTGTGTGTATGTGACGCTTTTAATCTCACTCACTTTTCTCGGAGATGGCTGGACCGATTTTAATGTTCTTAGTGTCAAATGAAAGGTCTAGGTGTCCCATTGGTCGCTATTGAATTTCATACTGATCGGACTTTTAGTTCAAAAGTTATGTATAAAAATATGAAAAATATGGGACTTCATTATCTCATAGGTCCCTTAACCGATTTGAACAAAATTGATTGCATATGAAAGAAGAGCCTTGCAAACCCTTAACTTCCAAATTTCATGACGATTGGGCTTGTAGTTTGAAAGTTACATAAAGAAATGTGAAAAAATAGTATTTAAAACATATTTTTGTAACATATAAGCATTAATTCAATGAAAAACATCACACATTTTATTATTATTTGAAAATTACTACTGAGATCTATCAAACGAAACCGAGTTATTTAAAATCGGACAGTTCATTCAAAAGTTATTTAAACTTTAACACTTAAGCACCGTATATTAAACCGTTAAAACGTGTGAATTCAAAACAAATGTTGATTGTATTCAATGTGTGTGATGTATGTGTGTATGTATGTATGTATGTATGTATGTATGTATGTATGTATGTATGTATGTATGTATGTATGTATGTATGTATGTATGTATGTATGTATGTATGTATGTATGTATGTATGTATGTATGTATGTATGTATGTATGTATGTATGTATGTATGTGTGTGTATGTGATCCCAAGCAACAATGTGAGTTTGATTGTACTCTTCTGGTGGTTTTCATGACCAATTTTGGTCTTGAATGTCATCATAAGAGTGTAATAAAACTCAAATTGTTACTTGGGATGACAATTTACAATTTTTAAATTTGCATTGAAATTCAAGAAAATATGTTTCTAACTTTTCTGAATCAATTGTCTGAAATTTTTGAAGCCTCTTAGTGGAATACGAAATTTGAAATTAAAGAAAAGAAAAAGCTTTTACCGACTAAATCCCACTATTTAATATTTATTCGCAACAGATACGTATACGCTTTGAAATAAGACGCTGTTGAAGCCTGCACGTCGTAGGCGAACTACGTATCTGTTGCAAATAAATATTAAATAATGGGATTCAATCGAAAAGCTTTTTCTTTTCTTTGATTTCAGATTTCAATTGTCATTTTGTTCACTTGCTGTTACTCACAATTGTACACGAAAAGCAAACAGCGAAGAAAAGCAGTTAATTTAAGCATGAAGGTATAGTGGTGTATAGGATTAAAAATGAGTTGATTTTTCCAAATAAATTTATACAAATTTCAAACAAATTTTGCGCATCAATAGATGCTCTTTTCAATCAATAGATAGAGCTTAGAAATGTTATATGAAAAATAGGAAGTAAACGTTGCACGGTAGTAATTTTGTAAGATTTGTTTTCGTTAATGACATTTTAAAGGACAGATGTCTTATGTCATGTATCATGTTTCAACAAATAAATCAAAAATGACAAACACTGAAAATCATATCGATCATATTTCCCATTCTCAAGCATGTTTAAGGCGCAGCTTTTGCAACCCTCTTGTTTTCCTAACCCTCCAACATTGTAAAAACGATGCGATCAAGCTAATGACTATCTTTTCATGAAAGTACATTCAAAAAAAGCATAAGTTTTGATTTTCATGCAAAAATAATTATCTGAAGGAGCGCCAGCTAAGAAAAAGTTCAATTTCTCTTTTTCATATCTAATGCTCTATTCAGTTATTTTTTCTAATTCAGATATATTGCAAAATTGAAGCCAAGCAAACTAATAGTAAAATTTTGAGATTAATCATTTTGTTGTCGATATTCTTTGTCTTCAAAGGCGAAGTATAATAATAATTTTTCTGAACTCTTGTTTTTCAAAGATGCTAACTTTTGAACACATGGTATTAATTAATTAGCAACAAATCTGTTCTGAATAGAGATGCCAATACCGGGGGGGATTTTGAAAACCGGTTTTTCGGTATTGATAAATGCAATACCGGTAAAACCGGTAAAAACCGGTAAAAATTAATATTTGAAACTGCATTTAAAAATTATATGATTTGAAGAGAATCTTTCCATAATCAATGGTACACAATTTTTATTTGATAGAACTAATTGAACTAGTTCATTACAATAATAATATTTAACAATGCGAAGAGAATTTAACGTATCATCTTTTAAACGAGAACAAATTTTAATAAAAATCTTCCGGAGCCCGAAAATCCTCATTCGGTGTCTACAGAGAAAGAAAGAACAATTCCTAGTGTTGAATTAGAAATGTGGCTAGGAAAACCCCTGTTCAAGAGTTTACTGAATACTGACATTGATGATAAATTATAACTGAAAGTTCAGTTCATTTGGCTCCTCTGCCTACTCGGTTTCTGAATTTATTCCATTGACTTTTAAAATAATAAAACCTTGCAGAAGTTTATTATCAAAACATCCTTGAAGCGTGAAGAATATTCGACAGCAGCAATTCGACAGCAGCAGACTGGTTCTAGCACTGCGACAAAATCTTCTTTCTTGATGAATTCCTCATCGCTTAAGTAAATCGTATCGTTGCTTCTCAGATCGGAAAGAAACGATCCAAGCGATGATTGAAGCCCGCAGAATTGTCTCAGCCCTGCCAACAGGTTATTCTAACTAAACATAAAGTTATTTCTATTCCAATTTGTACTAGCGACATTTTTGTAGAGTTAACAGAGTATTTTAACTGAAGATTTTCTGAACAGTTTCATTGATATCGCACATTTCTTCTATTGCGCAATATTCTTTGGAGAATCGACCTACTTTGCTCTTCGCAAAACGCTACGATCAAGAAGCATACGCCGCCGTACGAAGCAGACAATGTACAAAACCCTTATTTAACCGGTAGGTCTATACGGACTTGAAGCTGTGACATCGCTGACGGTGGAAATACGCGTCCTTGTCGTGTTTAACCGGAAGATGCTGCAGATGATATTTGGTGGAGTACAAACTGAAAACAGAGAGTGGCAGAGGCGTATAAATCACGAACTAAAGGTATTGCTCGGGGAGATTCATCGTACAGCCGACGAAAGTCGGTAGGCTATGGTAGGTTGGACACGTCGAAGACGCCGGAAGACAGTGCAACGGAAACAGTTCTCTTCAACGACCCCATCGGCACCAGGAACAGAGGGGCTCAACGTGCAAGATGGGTCGATCAAATTTGCGACTTCTGAGACAAATGGGAAATTGGTGACGAGTAGCCCATGGAGTGGAACGAATTAAATGGAGACGACTGCTTGAAAAACACGAGGCACTCCGGTTCTATGCTGGCAGCGGTGAGGTATTTCGGGATGTTCCCTTTGAAGGAACTACATAATTGCGTTATTATTTGTAGAACCTTCAATCATGAAATTAAGTGTACCCTATGCTTCAAAATTTTTACCAGCGATTCAGGCTTCTTGAGTTGTTATTTGATCATGCAAAAAAATACCGGAAATACCGGTTTTTGATCGTGGAAAAACCGGTAATTCGGTATTGGAAAATAGTCCGGTAATACCGGTAAAACCGGTTTCGGTAAAACCGGTATAGCATCCCTAGTTCTGAACACATATTTCATATTGTCAATTCAAAACAAGTTTCCTATGTGGCTCTGAAGCCCGAAAGTTTAGGCCGACCGATTATAAAACTAAATAAGGTGTTACAAGTATCTACGCACACAAGGAAAGAAAATTTAATTATTCTACGCAATACGTTGTGAATTTTACTGGCAAATAAGGATTTTGAGGAATACGGAACGGATATTTAAAAATATAGTCAAGTTAATTATACATAGATGTTCCTGAGAAATTAAATGATGATTATTGTGACAGTAGAAAGGCTAGGTCACGCCGCTAGGTGGATTAATTCGGGTTTTTATATACAGGAAACATAACAGAAATCTTCCATGTCGTAGGAAATAAGCACTGTTGAAGCGACAAGTTACATAGCAGCCGCAACGGACGTATAAAGCTAGCTGCGCACCTTTTCAAAACACATGAAGGAATTCCATCAGGACCAGCTGCAAACGAACATTTAACTTTATTGATTGCAGCTTCGATGTGACGATCAGTTATTGCAGGTAGATTAAAATCCAACACTTCGCTAGGAGTGCTACTCATTGCCGTATTGGTTTGCGCAATTGTAGCAACTGAGCTACGAAAATTATGCTGAAAGTGTTCAGCGAACAATGTACATTTTTCCAACATCGTGCTACCATGACAATCACCTAAGAACATGTCTTTAGGCAATCCTTCCTCCTTCCTCTTACTGTTAACGAATGACCAAAAGATCTTTGGATTTAATCTAATATTACGCTGCATTCGATGCGTATATCGTTTGTACAAGTAGCGTTTATATTTGCGATACTGATTGCTGATACGATTAAAATTCTGCTTCAATAAAGCATCACGCAGTCTGCAGTATTTACGTAGCGCCAGGGATCGCTGACGCTTGAGTTGTAGTAAGCGAGAGTTTGACCACGGTGGTTTACGCAACGGTCTGCAGGGAGGGACATAATGAGCCAGTACATTGTTAACAGCATCATTGAAATATTCGATAGCATCATCAAGTGGCGGGTTAAGTTCTAAAAACCGCCAATCGATTTGTGATATAGCATTACTCAAAGCATCATAGTCGGCTCTGCGAAAGTCCAAACTCGGTTCCACTGGAGTATTTTCGAACTGGACGGGTAAGCTTTGGTGAACCGTTATGGCCAGCGCTGGATGGTTAGGGTCGAGCGGGACTAGTGGCTCAGCAGCTTCGAACAACTCGCACATACTTTCATTGTTAGTCAGTATTAAGTCAAGAAGACGATCGTTACTATTAGTCACGTAATTAATTTGAGAAAGACTATGTAAGTTGAACCCATCCAACAAATCGAAACTGGCAGTAGAAATGTTTGAATGGAGGTAGTCAATGGAAGGGGAATTGTTGTTTAAGCGAATCCACCGTAATCCAGACTGATTGTAGTCTCCAAACAGCATTGAACATCTGGTTGCGCACCAGGTACGCATTCCTTAACTAGAGCCGATATTTCATCCTCAGACACATGCGGAGCGATGCGTGATAGATACAGCCAAAATTTTTCCTCCGGTTGGGGAACTGTATCCACTAATTTAGGAAAATTTTCGACGTTTCTAGCTCCGCTAATCAAATTAGAAAGCATTCTTGGTCGTTTGGGTGTATCACCTGGTGATGCAATTCTAGGGCGTTTATTACGGCGATTAGCAGTCGAAAAATCAGGCGTTGCGTGTACCGAAAACTTGTCAGAAATCGACCCAATGAATGTCGTTATTCGACCAAGCTCATTTTTCAAATCACTTACGCAGCTGTTGATTGATTCAGCAGCAGATGCTATATCAGCAACAGCACAGTCGGTTGCGGCTTTTGTTTTCAAGCTCTCGACCGAATCCATACAATCGTTGCAGATCCAAAGTAGGTTCGATTGTTCATTGAAAAAGTCCAAATTCGCACGAACCCAACCGAAGCATTTCAAGTGTGCAACACAGTCACATAGATGGCATTTGATCAAATTACGATTCTTAATGGGTTCAGAGCACTTGTAACAAACTTTTTCCATCTCGGTGGGAGCTTTACGTTTGTCAGATTGCATAGTCAAGGGCGGCTTAAAAATCCAAATTCCAAATAGCAGCTTGCGGTGATTAGATACGGACGGCGCACACGTAGAGAAGGAGATCAATAAAGCTTTCAACTTTTGCTCCTAGATGGCGCTTCAGTAGAAAAAAAAATGCGCGTAGCGGTAGAGGCAAGTATGTGCAAAATAACGACAAAAATTTCTTCACTTAGATTAGCTCGAAAAGCGTTGGATGCATATAAACTTCACCACTTGCACAATAAATGCTATTTCAGCAGATCAATAATCGCGAATTCACGGAAATCAGGTACCAAAATCCAATAGAACGAGAGTTTAAATACGGGGATCAAAATAGTCACTCAAACGTTACAGGCCAGGTTGCCAGAAAAAACGTGGAATAAAATTGAGCCTTTTTGTTGATATTCTTATATTTTTCATTATGTCATATCTTTTCTATATTCCAATCAAGTCTCATTGTCTGAAATTTTCACCACTTACAGATTATAAATTGATGAACAAAACTTTTTTTTAAATTTTCTGAGACTTAGAACATTGTTTTTTCGGGCTTCTTTAGTTTTTCACCGCCGTGGAAGTTTCGCAAAAAACTTATTCCAGATTATATTTTTCCTGAAATGCTGAATTTACATTTTCGTCACAAGTCGTTTTGTTTTACAATACTTGATTCAAAAGCTAGAATTCCAGTGAACTTCAATGCACGGAAGCATCTTTAAGTATAGGGATGCCATCTGTTCTGAATTAGCAGGATATGTCCCGATTTATTTTTCATATTTTAGTATTTGTCCTGATTTCCATAGGACTTTCAATTTTGGTGACAGTTCCATCTGGTTTTACTGTTCGTGCTTCCATTCATTCACTTCAGAAAAAATCCTACCCACTCAGTTAGGGTACCGCCAAAGTGCAAGTGACATGCGACGCGACAATTCTTGCTGTAGAAATACGTGCAGCCCTTTTTCGCCCGAAGCAGGACTGTGCATTTAGCAACATGAGAGCGAAATCGTGTCGCGTCGCTGTCGCGTTTACTCTGTACGGGGCCTTAGCTTCGAGGTACGATGTTGATCGTCGTCGTCGTATGTTCGCTGGGCGGTGCTGCGGTAATTTTTGATAATTATATCGTTTTGAGTCTATTTAGTTTAATTAATGTATAGAAAATTGTAATTGGCGAAGTTTTTACGAACGTATCTCATTTTGTTAGAAACTCGAATAGTCGATGAAACTCAAATGGTCGAATCACGAAAGGCCGAAACACAAATGACCGAAATAACAAATGGAATTGTCGAACCGGAAACATTTGCTACTGACGCTCTCAAATAATTCTCGCACCTTATAAAGGTTCTTTAGGGGTTCGTTTCAGACTCACAGAAAGAAAAATAGATTCAAATTCTATTTAAAATGTGTAAATGCTCACAAAGGCTCGGCTGGTAAATGGCTGGGTAATGCGTAACATCGGTACCTCGCGTACCTGTAGTTATAAAATAGACCCCACCGTGGTCATTAGTCTCTTATCCAGCCACTCCTGTCCCTACCTCCTCTTGGCACCAGCCGGCATACGAGCAACCTTAGTGGAGATCGGATAACCTACCCCGGTGAAAACTAAGGTCGTATACCGACAAGGAAGGAGGCACTCATGCATCTGCTGAGTGTTGGCAAAAGGAACAGCCTTACCAGCCGTGAGCGTCTAACTGCCGGTTAGGGGCGGCTCCCGACGGTGATCCCACTGCACGCTGAATCGTCGTTTCCGTACCAGGTATGCGGTTGTATCCCAGGTTAGGGGTAGCATACAACATTGACTAATCCGGAGCGGGTGGCTGACTATTGGAACGCTGTGTTTCGCTAGCTATACCCAAGACAGGAGCCCTGTCCTCGAGACTAGGCATGGGGCTACGATGTAAGGCGGTATGGTGAGCGACTCGGAGAGAACCTGAACGAACAGTGGAGACACATCCACGAGGCGATCAGTACTACAGCGTGTTGGGTACTACTGCTGCAGCAACTTCCAGTGAGTGGTTTGACGCAGAGTGCCAGCGAGTGACTGATGAGAAGAATCGAGCCAGACGTCACATATTTGCTGCAACTGTGACACACTAGAGCAGAGAGAGATACCGAGATGCTAGAGCTGCCGAAAAGATACTTTTCCGTCGTAAGAAACGTCAGCACTGGTCATACGATCAACGGAATCCGGAACCGGACCGTGCCAACTCCTGTTATGTGCAACGACAAGGAGGGGAACCTGATTACCAAAAGATCGGAGGTGGCCAGGAGTTGGAAACAACATTTCGATGCTTCGTTGAATGGTGAACAAGATGGAGCGGTCAAAAGCAACAGGATAACGAATGGGGATGATGGACAAGCTGTGGAGCCACCAACTATGGACGAGGTTAGGAACGTAGTGAGAGAGCTGAAAAACGATGAACTTTTCAAAAAGTTGGGAGCGAACGACCGTATTGTGCAATCCATTAGGTTATACCACCGACGAAGTGACATGACACTTGGAAGAAAATCCTTTAAAAACCATCGTCCTATACATTTTGCTTGCAACAGAGGGTGCTACTGTTATGCATGTTGCGAAGTAGCTTGCATTTGCAGGGTTTTATACTGTAGGGTTTTTACATTTGTCATCCTGTTTCTCAGACTGAGGCCGTTGCAGGAAACTTTTGTTGGCGAATACCAGTGCGGTTTTCGAGAGGGACGCTTCACGATGGACCAAATGTTCACCTAGCGACAGATCCTCGAAAAATTCCGGGGATTTAACGCGCAGACTCACCATTTGTTTATAGTCTTCAAGGCGGCGTACCATTCAGTTAAACGAAATGAGCTGTGGCAGATTATGCTTTGCCAATAAAACTGATTAGACTGATACGTGCTACCCTTGACGGTTTAAAATCAAACGTCAGAAAAGCGGGTGACACATTGGACTCGTTTGTGACGTTAGATGGTTTGAAGCCAGGTGACGGACTATCGAATTTATGTTCAAATGTGCTATTCGAAGTGCAGGCGGGCTGAGACGCGGCACCATCATCACGAAATCTCATATGCTCCTAAGGTTCGCGGACGGCAGCAATATCATCGGTATTAACCGTAGAGCTGTTGAAGAAGCGTACACGCATCTTAAGGAGGCAGCTGCGAGGATAAGGCTTATCACAAATTCTACCCAAATTTAGTATATGGTGGCTGGTAGAGAGAGTGGTGTTGGAACTGCGGTGGTGATAGATGGAGATACTTTTGAAGTGGTCGACGAATTTGTTTACCTTGGTACGTTAGTGATATGTGACAACGATGTGAGCCGTGAAGTAAAAAGGCGGATAGCGGCTGCCAATAGGGCCTTCTAAGGATTACGTAGCCAGCTGAGGTCCCGTAGCCTACAACTCTGTACAAAACTCGCACTCTATAAGACGCTAATTCTCCCGGTGGTACTCTATTGTGAAGCAATTAAAATACGACAGACTAGAGTAGACCATATTTAGCAGAAAACCCGACGGAGGACGACGTCTTCGAGGCAGACCCCGTACCCGTTGCATGAGCGCTATTGACGAGTATGCTAGAGCAGTGGATGTTAGGGGCGACTGGAGAGCGATAGTCCAAGACCAAGAAATGTGGAGACGACTCCTGTATTCGGCATGGGTTTGATAAGCGAATTGTCACCGAAGAAGTAAAGCAAGTAAGGAATGCACAAAAATCAAAACCAAATCTTTTTAAAAATGTACTTCTTGTGGCATCCTGGCATTTATAATACGGTGGGTTTTCGAATTTTTCTATGGTTCGATTTTGGCATGCCTTGATTTTGGCAACAAAAGTATTCGTTTTTGGCAGAGGTTGGCACAATTCCGCTAATACACTAACAGCTAATTAGCTCATCTAACATTTTGGTTAGCGCTTAGCGTTTTCGCTAATTTATAACCATTAGCGTTTTTGTTAGCGTCCGCAAAATTATGCACCGCTAAATAAACCGCTAATTTTTTTGGCAGCAGGAAAATTTTTGAGAAAGATCCCACAAGTTTAGGTTGAAGGATTTCAAATTATAAACTTTAAACGCGGACTTAAATAAATCGATATTTAACAAATTCGAGGCCTCCTACATTCGCAGAAAACATCAAGAGAGATTTTTCGATTTTCTCGGACATCACTTATTATATAAATTCATAAGTGTTAGGTCAAGTATCAATGCAATAAAGTTTTTTCAATAACCAAGGAAAATTATTAACTGCAAAATAGTTTTTCACAAAACTTTCTATGGCAGCGGAATACTTAAAAACAAACTTCAAAAACTATACCGTACCTTCTGATTTCTTTTATTCTGATTTCATTGTATTTTTACTAAAAACTTGAAATTTTATTACTAGATTTGCACTACTGGTACGCTTATCCTACTACTTTGAAAATGCATATCTCAGGAGCCAAGCATGTAGTAAAATTTCCGTAAATGCTTGCATTTTTTCACGGAATTAATTCATGTACTGTTTCTTAGATCTTTGCAATGATGATTTTATATTATTGCTTTTAATTAGGATTTTGAGGAATTATATTGCCGTAGGACTACGGCTTACCGCAGGTTCCCAAAAACTTACTTGCTCCGGACGGTGGACTTTTTAAATATAAAATGGTTGCAATCGTTGATTAATCCTATTTAGTCAATTTCTAACGCATTTACATTCAATTTTCCTATGGAAGCTAAAACAACACAGTCTTCAGCCATAGGGTAACGGAGGTATTTTGACCCACCTGGTAATATTTTGTATATTTTATCATATAAATTTAAAACCTATTAGTATATTATGGAAGTTATACCAAGATTGACTCCTCCCAAGTATTTTAGGTTCTTTGCTTTCAGTAATTTTTTTCATTTTGAGGTAGTAAATTTGAAATGAATCTAGGCGGTTTTAGACTCGGCACCGAACCGATACAATATCAATAGGAAGTCAATGCAGCCCGGACTCGATTATCCGGGTGTTCATTTTTATTTTCAGCCCGGATAATCGAATCAGCCGGATAATCGAATCATTATTTCTGCAACAATTTTTTTTGGTAGGATACGGGAGGGTATTTCCAGCCCGTTAAGCGGTAGCCTGAGCAATATTCAGGAATTACGTTGAAACTATATTTATTCGAGACAAGATTTTTATACCAGTTGATATTGTGCGCGCATTCCCTTACTGGACACGACGGTTGAAACAGTCGTGTTTCTGAACGGTCGTAAAAAGGGTCGTTTTTAGCTTTTGACAGATAAAATGTCAAATTGTGTCATCATCGCTGTTTCATTATTGGAACCAATCGAGTAAAGTAAATAAACCTAGGAATTACCGTTCTATCAGAAGAAACGGAATGAAATTCAGCATGAAATGAATTTGTATTTTCAACGCCGGTTTGCCGAAATTTCATAGTGAAGTATTGTATGGTCTCCTTTTTCAATCACGCACGAAGAAAGAATAGAATCAGTACAAAAACAATTTCTCTTATATGCTCTTCGTAAATTAGGTTGGACAGCATTTCCTCTTCCATCATACGAAGCACGCTGCATGCTTATAAATATACAATCATTAAAAGAGCGTCGTATTTATGCAATGGTCTCATTTGTAAACGATATAGTTTCGCACCGTATTGACTCAGCAACACTTTTATCAAAACTGAACTTTTATACACCTACCCGGCAACTTCGTAATCGAAATTTATTTGCCATAAGCCATTATCGTACTAATTATGCAAAATTCGGTCCACTAAATCGTATGATGGCAGCGTACAATCAATACTGCGAAACCATTGACTTTACAATGTCTCGGCATAGACTTAAACATCACTTTAATTCAATACGTAATCATAACGCGTAGATAACGAAACAAAGGAATAAGAACACTTTTTAATCACCATCTAATTATAAGACTTCTATATAAGAAACTGTATATGCATTATACTAGTCTACATCGGTTGACGAAATAAATAAATAAATAAATAAATGAATAAAGTGTAGTTTATCCTTCATTATCCAAACAAGCAATAACAAAGCAATAACGTTCGTATTCGAAAACAATTTGTTTAATGCTTTTGTATGATTAACACGAAGTCACGATTAAGGTTGCGACAGAAACGCAATGAGCCTGTGTTGCCAGTTATGGCGATAAAACATTACGAACTGTGTTGCCAATTTAGTCATTTTTTACCTTTGGAACGTTTGAAACAGTATCTGAACTCCCCTCGGAATCCATCGATCAAGTAAATGCACAATAGAATAATATTTACTGAATATCGGCGTGTATTTTGGTCTTAATAAAACGCTACTGAACTTGAGTTATAGTCGCGAGAAATGATGAACTCGCTGCGACTAAATTGAGCCCATTTTCTATAGTGGTGTTTGTGTTTTTTAAATCCGACCGGCCGAAATAGTCAGCACAGCGATTAAATGCTTTTCAAAAACAGATCAAAAGAGAGACCGAAGAATAACTTGTCGCTATTGCCTACATTCCAGGCTCATTGAAGATAATTAGTTTTGCAGTGACAACAGCTTGCTACTGGCGCTAGTGTATCATTGAATCGTTCATATAGGGCTTTTGCTACACATACATGCAAGACATATGTTGGGCATACATTGCATGTTTATACTTGAAGTTTATAGTTACTATATATATAGTTCGGCGGATAGAAAATCGGGAGCCAAATAAACGTCAAAAGCGGAGCCAAAAGCTTTTCAAAATCCAAAATGCAGGAGTAATGTTAAAAAAACACACTTTATTTTCATAGAAATAGTCATTTTCAACACCCGCCAGTGATTATTTTTCGTAAAAACCTGCACATTTCACCATAATTTCAAATTTAATTTCATAAATCAGGGATGCCAATTCGCCTGGTTTTCTATCCGCCGAACTATATATATAGTAACTATATTGAAGTTTCGTTGCAGCATAAGTGGAAAACAGAACAAATATCGGTTTTTTCTTGGATAAAACAGCTTATTTAATAAAACGTTATCAGTAAGTATATTTTGAAATATGTGCGGATAGATGTTGATTGCTAATTTGAATATTTTGGTGTTGAAAAGTGCCTATAACGTGTGCAGTTTTCCGATGCAGCAAGCGCGGAGATAGAGATGGCGAAAAATGGTTTCGTTTCCCGCAGTTAGATAAGCGCACTACAAAAAGAGAAGAATTATCTAAAAAACGGCAAATCGCATGGATGAATGCACTGAAACGCGCCGATTTAGAACCAAAAAAATGGGCATCAACAGTTGTTTGTTCACAGCATTTCGTTTCAGGTAAAATGCAGTATTTGTTTTTTGTAATTAGGCATAATGTTTCTTTTCACTCCTAACTAGGACATAGTGCTAATCTACTAGACGACATGAATCCTGATTGGGTGCCGAACCAGAAATTGGGGTATGAAAAACGAACTTCGTCAACTGCTATCGACCGCTTCAAACGAGTCACATACCGGAATTGTTTAAAGGAGGAAAAGCGTAAGACATTGGAATTGGCTCAGGCGACTCAGGCGGAGGATGAGATGCCCTCTCCTGATGTAGATCCTGATTGTAGAGTCATCGAGTTGGAAGATCAAATAAAAAAGCTGCGATGCGAGATGCAGTTTATGAAAGACAAACACCACCCTTTTCTATGCACTAGTTTTGACGATTTTGGGCATAATAACGACAAGTGTAAATACTTTTCTGGCCTTAACATCAACATTTTTTAAATCACTGTATGACTTTTTGGAACCTTATTTGCCTGAACCTGCCGCCTCGTTCGGAAGTAGCAAGTTTCAACTTCTTCTCATCACTTTATCGAAACTGAGGCTAGATATAGAACTGACTTTACTTGTTTAAATGAGTGGAATGCACGTCAGCACTATATCGAGATATCACCACAAATGTATATATGCAATGTTTCAGAGGCTCAAAGGATTAGTTACTTGGCCATCTCGTGAAGCAGTGCAGAACTCGATGCCAGAGTGCTTTCGGCAACACTTCGGCAATAAAGTTTCAGTAGTCATCGATTGCTTTGAAATACTAACGGAAAAGCCCGGCGATGTACTACAAGCAGCTCAGATGTGGTCAAACTATAAGCACTCCCATACGGCGAAGTACTTGATTGGAATTGCTCCAAATGGAACAATCATATTCATTTCGAATGCTTTCGGTGGTCGTGCAAGTGATAAATTTATCACCGAAAAATCCGGTCTTTTGAATAAGCTGCAAAAGGGAGATTTCATAATGGCAGATAGGGGCTTTTTGATCAAAAACTTCATTGAAAACGCAGGAGCAGAGCTACTTTGCCTGCATTTACTGTTGGACAGGATCAACTTCATCCTCTAGATATAGAGAGAACGCGGAAATTAGCAAACGTACGAATTCACGTAGAGCGAGTCATTGCGCAATTAAGGAACAAATATAGAATACCAAGTTGGTATTGGGAAATATACAGTCTGGTCAATTTATGCGCGTCAGTTGTTCCAGAAGATTAATGAAAAATTAAATTATTGAAATATTAAAGTTTATTGTTCCATCACCTCTTCAAGTTATTATTTCATTACTTTTTTCCTGTATAGTACTGGCCAACAAGCTCTGTCATGACAACCAACTTAAAAAATCTTTCGACTTTCAGCAGTTCTCTCTTCAAAAACATGTCGTCTCGGTCGACTCGTAACATCAGCACATCGTTACATGTCCAGACAACGGAATCGCAAAAATTTGTATCAAGTACATGCATCTGCATCTGTACTTGAAAGAAGTATTCATGATTGGGGTCCATTTTATATCCACGGTCCGTCATTTGAATAAGGCTACCTTTCTTGGTCGCATATTGCTTAATTGTACTCCCATCTCGTAAGCAATAAGGACACTTCACTTCAACAACACCTCTGCCGCAACAATCACACTCTGTGATAGCATCTGGTGATGCTCCGAAGAATGGTTTTTCACTATCTATATGCAAACCAGTTTCTTCCTTCCGAAAATTTGAATGATTAACCATAACCTTTGAAGCATATGCTTCTAATGCATCTTTTTCATGTCTACATCCATATTTCGTTGCAGTTGTTGCGAACTTATAATCTTCCGGATAGCAGATTCTTCTAATCAGAGACATTGAAGGATTTTCAATCGGAGTTCTTGTAGCCGCTTTAAATATAGATGCCGTGATTTTTCCAGCTCGGTACTTTTCCCAATACCAACTTGATGTCTGAGAAATCGTTAAGTTAACTATTTGATTAACCAAATATTTTGTGTAACGTAGGCCACATAATTTTGATTCGCTTATTTCGCGAAGTTCATTTAGTGACTTTCCCACCATATTTGGGTCGAAAAACTGACAAAAAAGGTGTTTTAGCATATTCGGATCTGGACAAAATTCGTTTGATGTTGAATTGCATTTGTGTTTTTTGGTGCGTTCGAAAAACTGACCAACAGATGGATTTTCTCCATCTGCAGTCAATTTTTTAATGAAGTCATTTAACTCCCCCGAAACAGACTCAGGTAGCTGGAAGTTATTCCTGATCGTTGGTTGCTCTTTGAAGCTGAATATGTTTTTAATTTCAGCATAGTCAACCACCTTCTTTCGTGGAGCTAACTATTGATTGAGAATGTCTGTGCACGATATTTCTTTATCATCTACCTCTTCGCGAGACCGCCATTCTAGGGCAAACAGGACAGAACCCACGTGCGAACATGCTTCACCCAATCCAGCCATGCAATCACAATGCGCGGTTTGGATTGTTCCAGCACAATCCACCGACACCCAGCAAGAGGTAGGCTTTAGGTTCAACTTTTGAGAATGTTTTACCTGCATAGCAAAGGAAATAGCACTCTTTATTAAAGATAAAATATAGTATATCTTTACCCGACCAAACACGATATAAAAATCAGAATTAACTTTCTTGGATCCCAAAAATTGAATCCATCCTGCCTTGAAATTTTTATAGGTCTCCAGACTTTTGAAGGCCTTAAAAGATTCTCTAGTGTACGAACTCTCTCGATCTTCAAGATATTCCACTATATCAAAATAAGTTACATTTTTCGGCAGGCAACTTTTCGAAAATTCGCTAATTTTCCATTGATATGGATCATGGCCATCGCAAAACCGTACTATTTTTTCCGCATACCGGGCATGAACGCTAAAAGTAAATATGGTATGAAATAGACAAATGTGTTAATATGTTATGAATATTCATGAAATGAATAATTTCTTTCGAAAATAAGAGAAATTATTAATTTTAGAAAACTTACACTTGTCGAGGTATGCCCGATCTACTTCCATCTATCCTTCCGAATTCCTGTTTGTATTTGGCGCTGAGGACATCAGCGATAGTGGCTCTGATTTGAGCATCAAACATTTCGCAGACCCACCGATCTATGTGTTCCGATCCATATCATGCTGATGGACAATACGTGTTTTGGCTGGATAGAGCATTATCGCATTCACAAAAAAACACAATCGTTCCTGGTATTCAGCATTCGATCCCATTTGTACTCAAAAACCATGGCCCAGGGGCGGACTGGGAGCCAAAGGGCCCACCGGACCTTTGATATTAGGGGCCCCAGTTTGCAATATTCTCATGATAGTAAATTAACACAAAAAAAAAGACATCTACTCAAAAGACATCAGCGTTACAAGGACAGCAAATCGAATGAATATGGGCTCTATTTTGTAAGTCATGTCGTGCAACTCGACTCGACTCAGGCACTGTCGAGTGTCGAGTATCGAGAGAACGGGCAGCATAGCGGCTCGATGCTCGAAACAAAACAAACTCAATTGTTATTAGGACCGAGTTACCAGCTTTTAGCGTGTGCGTCATATTAGCGGTTCACGGTACTTTAGTTTGGACGCATTTTTCTTCAACCCAATCTTCGCTACTTTGAGTTTTAGTTTGTTCAGCCACCACCACAGATGCTGTTCTATCGACAATATCCATTTCATTGGGAAGCAGACGAGCTAACTAGATTTGCTGAAGATTGTACCTGTGTGTTGCTCCTTTCATAATATACTGTAACGGCATGTTGAACAACCCACATGAGGGACCATCACGTTGATAAAGTCCCCTGCGAGTTTAGAATGGTCATGATTTTACGGTCGATGGTATCATCCCAGCAAACATTTTGGTCTGTATAACTTAATTCTAAATGAGATAAACGTCAGCATATAAGCTCTATCAAATCATATATCATGCGCAGAAACGGCATATACATGCAAAAGTGGAGGCGATATACATGATTTAGTTCTTCCGTATAATTGAAATGCCGACAAAACAAAACAGTTTATACGACTGAGCCGATTGACTGGAATACATTTCGACACAGTTACGATAATATTTCTACTTTACCCTTCGCCTTTCCCCATGTGGTAAATGGCAAGTGGCAAAAATTGCATACAGAGCAGGCTATTTATAGCCAAATATTCGCCCTGAAAGTTAATGAGACAAAAAAGTAAAAGCTTTGCTGAAAGCTTTTTTTCATAAGCTTCCAGATATTATCGACGTCAGTGACAGGCTGTCACAATATTTAACTTTTTTGTCTATATCATTTAAAACAAGCTGTACTCACCTGGTTTAGAACCAAGAACCACCCGTACCGCAGTATTTGTTCATTACCTTTAAGCTACTGGTACATCAGTACCTCAATGATATTTTTGCACATCTTAAACCGAAGTCATCGTACATGTAAGCAATGAGATCTTATCTATAGTTACTATATATATAGTTCGGCGGATAGAAAACCAGGCGAATTGGCATCCCTGATTTATGAAATTAAATTTGAAATTATGGTGAAATGTGCAGGTTTTTACGAAAAATAATCACTGGCGGGTGTTGAAAATGACTAGTTCTATGAAAATAAAGTGTATTTTTTTAACATTACTCCTGCATTTTGGATTTTGAAAAGCTTTTGGCTCCGCTTTTGACGTTTATTTGGCTCTCAATTTTCTATCCGCCGAACTATATATATAGTAACTATAATCTTATCTGATGCAATGAGCATGTAAGTACGGATTTGATTTATTCTTATCCGACATACGAGTTTGTGTCAATTGTGACTGAATTACAGTGTCGTAAATAAGTTTGCATTTGATCGCTAATTTTAATGATAACGCTGACTTCATGGAATGATATGCAGTACCTTTGTTAGCATTCCGTGGTACAGATTGTTCTAAATATACATGAGAATACGTTATATGCATATTCATATTTGATTACATGGAGATAATATTATTAAAGCTCAAGTACAAAAATGTTGTCTGTTATTTCAGAAGCTCTTAAAAAGATATTAAAAGTTATTTAAAATAGAATGCTGAACATTTAGATGCTATAGTACAGCTCAAAATTGCTTACAACAATAAGCATCAAACATTGTTTTTTACTGTACCAGTTTAATGCTGAATGTCTTTTTCTAATTCCACTTAACATTTGCATTTCTTCTGAAAAGCCATAAGATGCACTGATATTAAGACATTTAGATTAGCGGAATGGATCATAATCTAGACTTGCCCAGTTCTGAGAAATACTCTCCTTGGTAAATTTTAAGATTTCCGTTCGTTCACTTACCTATCAGAGAAATATCTAAAAAATTATGAGTTTCTATTTTTAACCTTTTTAATTTTTAAAACGTTACGTTACGTGGTTTTAATACGCCAAAAAACAATCAAACTCCTCAAAGAGTATTTTTTCAAAAAGATCTTTTATTGTCTTGTCAGTATGACTTCATCATTATATGCTTGCTGCTTAATATTTAGGCGGGCTTATTTGAATTATTAACATTTTTAAAATAGTTAAAAAGGTAATTGTAAAAGTTTTTCAAACCAGATAATAGTTTTTTTTAAATATTCCGTCACAATAAAAATAAGTTCAATTTTAACAAAACAAATAAATAGATATTTAAATTTAAAATAAAAGCGAAGAAACCGTTAATTTTTTTGGTTGCCAAATCTGCATTAAGAACGTATCCTTGAGATCTCTCTATTTTGTTGTTTTTGTTGTAAAGAAATAACAACAAACTTGAACGTGTTTTGATGCAAACCATATTTTAATGCACCTACAATCTCATGATTATCACTGCTTGTATATAAATCTAAAACGATGTCATATAAGACATTTCGCAAAACATAATCCGATGAAAACTGTAATTAAATACGATTACATCTTCATGATAGCCATTGTTGGTAACTAAATCTAAGAATTCGTCATATGCGATATTCGCTAAGCATAACCCGATTATCTTTCGACCTATTTACGATTTTTACTAGTAATTCGTATATCAATCATCGTGTGCATTACATACGGTGAAATTTACACAATGTGCTTACAACATGTGTACATTTATACGAGTCCGATGTGATATCCATTTATATAAGATTAAATCTCGACATGAATATACGATATCTGGTTTGCTGGGATACGCAACTTTGAAATCAATGAAATAATTGTGCGTTGAATTCTGTATTCATGGACTTTTTGGAGGATCTGCCGCAGCGTGAATATTTGATTTGATTTGCGTGATAAATGATAGGATGTCAATAGTTCAATATATATGAGTAGCTTACTGCGTCTACACGTCAGAACAGAACAGTTCATAGTGCAGGCGATTCCCGTGCCGAGTTATAGCTATCCCTGGGATTAAACTCTTGGATTCTCCTATAAGAATCCTGCTTCTATAAGCAAGGTATTCTGTGCGAATCCTCTGTAGAATTTCTTCACACGATTTCAATGTGAGGAATGCCCGAGACTCTGCGCGAATTTTTTTTTGGTTCATCCTGGTAGAGCTGCGGAAAAAACCCACCGTCTAAAAACGCCAGTACGAAGAGCACGTGCTCGCCAGTCCAGCGGAGAGGTTCGTCAGCAACGACACACGGAGTTTCCACAAAACGGTCAGGTGCAAGAATTTTGCCATGCCGTTGATGTGCAATGATAGTGCTGGCAACCTGCTTACTGACCAAACGACGGTAGCAGCCAGGTGGAAGAGTATTTCCAGACGCTGTTGAATAGAGAAGTAAACACGAAGATCAGCAGCTACAGGATAAGAATTTTGAGCGAAGGCCAAACTGTGGAGCCACCAACACAGGAGGAGGTCAAAAGAGCAATCAGTGAGCTGAAAAACGGTAAGGTTGCTGTAAAGGATGGTATTCTGACTGAACTTCTAAAAACGGGGAGCGAGCAGCTGTACGAAACAATTCACCACCTCATTGTCAGGAACAGAATATGGGAGGAAAATAAATATCGGAGGAAAGGTTGATTGGCCTCATTTCCCATAATTTTAAAAACGGACATCGACATGAGAGTAAAAACTGTCGAGGCATTACGTTACTCAATTTTGCCTATAACGTGCTCTCCCTATTCTATGTTTTAGACTGAGTCCGTTAGCTGAGTTCTTCGTTGGCGAGTATCAAGCTGGTTTTCACGAAGGTCGCTTCACGATGGATCAGATATTTACCATGCGTCTAGTAACTGACGAGTTCCGGCAGTACAACTTGCAGACTCATAATATTTTTATGGATTTCAAGGCGGCATACGATTCAGTCAAACGAAATGAGCTGTGACTGTTAACGCTAGGACACAGTTTTCCCACAGGACTAGTTACGTTGATTCGTGTGACGCTGGGTGAGTAAAAATTATGAGTCAGAATAGCAGATGAGACCTCACGTGCTTTTTGATTTTGCGGATGACGTCGATATTTCAAAATCAAAAGTAGAGCAGCAAAAGAAGCCTTTAGGTCATTTATTGAGAAATTGGGACTTACCATTAACACCGCCAAAACGAAGTACATGGCATGGAAATCCAAATGGTGTTGGTGTCGAAGAGGAACTGAATATATTTTGGTATGCTTGTGACATGTGACAACGATGTAAGTCGCAAAATAAAACGACTAACTACAGCTGCGAATTGGCCTTTACGCAGGCATTACATTTTGTAGCTGAAGTTCCGTAGCTTGCAAATTCGCGTAAAACAGACGCTCTAGAGAACACTAATCCTCTCGGTGGCCCTTTACGGACATGAATCATGGACGCTAAAAGAAGCTGATCGACGAATGCTTGGGGTTTTAGCGTAAAATCTGGCAAAATCCAAAATGGAGTGTAGCGCAGACGCATGAACCACGAGCTATCTTAAGAATGCAAATATGCTGTTATAATGAAGAAAGTACAGTGTGGCAGTCTGCGCTGGACTGGTCACGTGTCTAGAAGGCCCGACGAAAGAGTAGCCAAAATTATTTTAAGCAGAGAATCAAGAAGAGGCCGTAGACTTCGGAGTAGACATCGCACTGATAGATGTGCGCTATCGAGGATGATGCACGTTCAGCTGGTGTTCGAGGGGTTTGAAGAAAGGTAGGACCATAATTCATTCAGCGCAGGATGATTTCATGAATCATGGGGCCCCAACAATCGAACATTCGTGAGTCATAGAAAAAGTTTAATTGAAAAAGAAATTTTGGTTTAAAGTTCGGGGCCCCAACAGTCCCATTTGAAGCTGAATTTTCAATCATCAAATCGGTTGAATTCATGAATCATGGGGCTCCAGGAATTGAACATTCGTGAGTTCGTGAGTAGAAAGAGTTTAACTGAAATAAAAATTTGGGAAAATCTCATTTTGTGTAACAACGAATTTTTTACTGGGGCCCACCGGGCATTCGCCCGGTTGCCCGGTGAGCCAGTCCGCTCCTGCCATGGCCCGACAAATCTGTCTCAGCGCAAAGTTGACATGACGGGTGTACAACGCTCCTGTTCCGAGTTCCGACATCAAAAGGAAACTTCGCCGAACATTACGCCTATTACGGACCGTTTTCAAATGTACACTAATTTTTTTTTCAACAATGGACAACGTATCTTTAATTTCGGTAAATCAGATCTTCTTTGACTACAAAGAGAATACGGATTATTAGATTGTTCGAATTTGTACTTTTTTGCGAAAGCGAAAAACTACACCTGTTTCGTGATGTTACAACGCAAAAATAATGACCCTTTTTCATCCACTTGTAATACAAAATAACTGCAAAATTACATCCGGACTATTTTTGGAATGGATTCAGCATATATTCCTTTGTAAGTTGGTCGAAAACAAGTGATATTATTAAATGTTTTAGCGCACTGTAGCAGCATTTTTAAAAAATATCACAAAAAATCATTTATTTCTTGTATATTTCATTTATTTTCGATACACGTTTTATTTAACTTCCGGATATGCTAGTATACAAGTTATGGCCGTTTTGAAAGGTTCAAACATTGCCTAATCAGGGAAAAATAATCAACAATGCTAAAAGCGACTTTTATAAAATGTCTGGTTGGTATACCGGCCCGCAGAATGTGTCAAATGCGTTTCAAGTAAAAAAGTGGCAGGGACCTAAACTGCCATTTTCACACTATGATCAAACTGGTTCATCTCTATCAAGATCCTTACTTTATGTGCTTGGGTCGAAAAATATCGAAGTTTGGTTCGGTTTGAACTAAAATTTAAGTACTGTACAAAATATCTGTATTAAATTTTTAATAATATGGAAAAATATACGCTGGTTTCTTCTCTTTTGTTTAGTTATTGAAGGTTTGATGTTATTTTTTTCTTGCCGCCCCCCCCCCCCCCCCCCTTAAACAATATTTTGAGACCAGGACATAAACTTTTTTTCAAATTTGCATAAGCTTAAAGTACAATACAAGCACAATTGAGTAATGTGCAAAAAATAATAGTTGATCAATGATCATCCGAGGCAGGTACGCGAAGATTAATGGAAATTTTTTAATTAACACTAGATTTGCCAGACCAGCCATTTAGTCTGGTTGTGCAATTTCAGGTCAAAATTCTTACAACATATTAAATTTGCTTTCAGAAATGATGTTATGACTTTCGTAGCTATTTGTAGTGAAGTGTGCACTTTTTAAGTCTCCGCCGAACTGAAACTCCACAAAATTTTGCAAAATTTCAATCGCACCTTAACTAAAACTCTCGCACAAACCTAAAAGTACACAACATACTTCATGAACGTTTTCGAGCCTGGTCGCCGCAGTCCAATATATAAATATGCAAATCAAAGCAACATTCGCGCTCCGTTTTGTCCGGCATAATTAAGGAGTGCTTTGTCCGTTACCGCAATTCCGAAATCTTCCGAAGAATGCTTTACCTACAAATTCTCTTCGAATATATTTATCGGGTAGCGCCTGCAACAAATCGGTTGCACCCACTCGATGATTCGAACAACGATTATCCATTAACTCGCATCAGCATCTGCTGGTGGAAAGTTTTGAGCTGGAGTCCTGTTTATGTTGTCATTTTTTTGTTTCATTTGTGAAGTATTAACAACAACTTCACATACGTATTTGATGATAGATGAATTCGATTTATGATCAATTGCAAAATTTGTGAATGTATGTTTATACATGTTGCGAAAATCTATTGTCGAATTTGTTTATTCAATCCGGATTGGAACTGGATGAACTTTTTGTGTTCATTTGCCCCTATCTGACTGATAAAATTCATCCAGTTTCAACCCGGATTGAATAAACAAATTCGACATATGATAAACACCTTAGATTGAAAATAAAGGTCTTTCGTTTAACTTCTTAGTAGATAAAATTTTCTTATTCCTCTGTTTATACTGAACTATTGCTGAAAAGGCATTTAGACACATTTTGACAAAATATCCGAAAAAACTAGTAAAACTAGTAAGTAAAGTGTAACTAGTTATTAAACTCGTTAGTGAGTTAAAGACAATATTGAATTGAAAACCAATAAATGTATTATTGCAGTATTGAGACAATGAAATAAACTAAATCATAAATACTTGATGGAAAACATCGAGATAGAAATGCATTAAAAGAAAATCAAGGTAAAAAAAGACAAATAAAAATTAAATCAAAAACATGGTTGAAGGAAACTTGAAAATGAATTATTGAAGATGGTAAGCAACCATTTTTGCTACCATCATCCTAGTTCATGTGGAAAAGAAATAGAATTTCACCACTACATTTCTCTTGACAGCCAGCAGCGTGTCTGGTGTCAAATTTTGAGCTCGTTTCAGCTCGATATGAAGATGGCAATGAGTTGTTGAAGATAGTTGGTTTGGAATGCACCACAGCTTACTTTAGGCGCCATAGCTCTGATCGAAGCCAATTATAACCGGAGAAGAGGGTTTGCATCCGATTATAATTGGCTCCGATAAAGCTTGTTCCGATCTGCAGATCCCCCAGCTTGGGTAAATAGGTACGGTACACAACTTTTTAAGCGTTGCTGCAATGGCGCTCCCTTACCTAATTTTCCACTCTTTTCCCTTTGCGCCTGGTCCTATTCTGTTCGGACACTATCAATACCTTTGATTCATTTACTTTCTTCTCCCGTTCCCTCCGTCGATTATAAAAATTGCTGCAGCACTCCGTCACTTTATCTAGCATTTAGATTTAATTGCTCAGATAAATTCTTTCCAGTTGATTTTTTTGTCGAAAAGCGTATCAATTTTTCATCTCACTGACCTCCGAATGGGTCGTGTAAATGAAAACATTAAAGCCCTCACTCAGCATGCAACTAACTGTGCTGACAACCGAAAGACCGCACTCGCTCGGGTTTTAACGAGCTGATAGCCGGTTAAGCATTTATGTCACTCTTATCGGCACTTTTTTCCGCTCGTGAATTTTGGACCGTGTTTCGTGTCTGCAAATGACAGGCTGAGCTGAACCTGAGGTAAGTAAATGGAGGCAGAACCGGCAAGAATTGTGGAGTGAATAGCAACGGCGAAGGCAGAGAAAAAGGAACCGTTGTGTCCCTTTTTGGTTCGGAGATGATGACCTGACCTCGAACGGCAGGCTTGTTAGCGGGCCAAAAGCAACCAATCTTCAGGACAAATGTGGGCTTCCTTTGCCAAACTGGTTAGACTATAACCAAGCCTGCCGATTGGTGAAGGAATAAATTAGCCAGAAGTGCTGCTCGGCCACCTAGGAATGTTAAAAGCATTTCCAGCTCAGGGTAGATTTTTTTTTAAAAGGCAGCTACTCTCGTTACGCTTTTCCCAGCTTTCTGCTGTTGTTTATTAAATCTGGCTACTGAAAGCGATCCGACATCCCCGGTTCCGGACGGCAAGCGGAGAATCATGTAACAAGGACACACATTTTAATGAAGGCTTTAAAGCGTAAGTAATTGAATATAAACTATGTGATAAGATAAGACCGCACACCGAGACACCAGACGTACACACAATTGGTAATTAAAATGCCAACTAATGGATACGGCTCACGGGGTTCATTGGGCTCCCTGAGCAAAGTATCGGAACGAAACGGAATCACCACTTAGGTACCGGTCGGATGTGCAAACATCAGGTAGCAAATTCTGGCGCAGCGCACGAACCAATCGTTGCTTGCTGCTGGTGGAAACGACAATGAATAATTTTCCGATAAGCTGAAATGAAAAAGAATAAACATTTTTAAGATAGCACTTGAGATCGGATGACGGCAGCAGGTAGCAAATTAAGCTTCCGTTCAAAATCAGTTTCTGCTGATTGTGTTGCTCGATATGACATTAAATTGGCTTCTTTCTCTTATTTCTTTTACTCGAAAGCAGTACTATCTTACTCATGGAGTAGCGTCCGCCCAGTTTACTTCGAGGTCCGATAGCGGCCTAACAAGCCGGTCGTCGAATGTTCGAAATTAAACCTATTTTCGGATCGGACAGTCGCTAATTCTTTCTCACTTTGATGCATGAATATTCCGTTAACCCCTTTTTCATATAAGACATCAGTTTTGAATAAATTCTTGCTGTATGTGAATACAATCGGACGAAAGATAGGGTTAGTCGCTCACTTTTTTATAACTGTTCACTTTCAGGACATCAAATTGGACTAGATTTATCGTGGTCCTTGGGAATCTTCAGAGGTGGGCACCGCTAACCGAAATTTTAGCTTCGCTAACAGCTAGTCCGCTAATTCAAAACGTTAGCTTCGATAACCGCTAACCGCTAAAGTAACCAAAAATTTAGCGGAAGCTAAAGCTAAGCGCTAACCGCTAAATTGGTTAGTAGCGCAAATTTGGCAATACTTTGATAAGCGCCAATTTTGGCAAAAACGAAAATGTTCGTTGCAAAAGTCTAAGATAAAGTATATATCTGGAAAAATCATGAAAAAAATCACAGGCGTTCATAAAAAATGTTTTGAAGAACATTTTCACATTGAAAATAGAAGAGATAGAAAATATTTCCAAGAGACAGGCTTTGATTTTTTCGATTATTCTTTGCAGTTTTCTATCGCTGTGGAACATTTTGTAAAAGATTTTTCCAAATAATATTTTATCCGGATTGTCAATGATGAAATTTGCCAATGAGTCAATGACCACATTTATAAATGAATGACACAAGTACAAGAACAAGAAACAATAAACATTTTGGAAATTTTCCATAAGATAGAGTTTTTCAAAGTTTGCTTTGGAATTCCGCAGCCGTAGAAAATCTGTTTCTGTGGTGAAAAACTGTTTTCCAGGCGTACAAAACTTAACGAAGCTTTGAGATTCGACTCAAATCTGTGCGATAATATTGATAGATACTTGGGTACGGGAGGGTATTCCCATCACGCTACTAATTTCGGCATACATTATCTTTTTTGGCTACACTTTCCCAAATAAAAACTTTGCCGCTATATAATAATACTGAAACGAATGTAGCACTCATAGGCTTTAATGTGTTATAACTATTTTCATAAAAATGTAAGTAGTTTGCTTAATTTTATTCTATAAACATCAAAACCACTGTTTTTCCACTAGCACGTAACCAGGCTGAAAAAATCAGTAGCAATCGCTTACGCGTATCCGCGCTTCATGATGGTTTAGAAAACACAATTATGATCACGTTTACTTATTCTAGAAACTAAACAGCTGTGAATATGCTGTCACAGAATAATTCTACTTCTTTTTATCACGGAAGAACACAAAAATTCCCCTCTGATATGAAAATATAAATCAATTTTCATTCACTAGCCTACCAGCATTTTGTTTTTAATTCCAGCATATGGTGCGTTATTTACACTACTGTCAATATATGTGCTGACATATCTGGTATTTGAGTGACAACTGGCGTTAGTGTATATGAACGATTCAATGATACACTAGCGCCAGCAGCAACCTGTTGTCACTGCAAAACTAATTATCTTCCCCGGAATATAGGCAATAGCGAGAAGTTATCCATCGGTCTCTCTTTTCTTGCCTCTTTCGATCTGTTTTTGAAAAGCATTTAATTGCTGTGCTAGCTATTTCGGCCTGTCGGATTTAAAAAACACAGACACCACTATAGAAAATGGGCTCAATTTAGCCGCAGCGACTTCATCATTTCTCGCGACTATAACTTAGAAATCCTCGCTTCGTGATAGGTTGGAAAAACCGCATTCATAGTTTTAACGTGTTTTTAGAAAAAAAAAAGTGACAAAATCTCCCCGTCCTAACAGGTCAAAGATTTTTTGAGCACCTAGACCAATTGTATATGGTACGGGTGGGTATTTTCAGCCCATTAAGCGGTAGCCTGAACAATATTCAGGAACTACGTTGAAACTATATTTATTCGAGACAAGATTTTTATACCAGTTGATAGAATAATATTTACTGAATATCGACGTGTATTCTGATCTTAATAAAACGCTACTGAATTTGAATTATAGTCGCGAGAAATGATGAAGTCGCTGCGGCTAAATTGAGCCCATTTTCTATAGTGGTGTCTGTGTTTTTTAAATCCGACAGGCCGAAATAGCTAGGACAGCAATTAAATGCTTTTCAAAACCAGATCAAAAGCGACAAGAAAAGAGAGACCGATATATAACTTCTCGTTATTGCCTACATTCCGGGCTTATTGAAGATAATTAGTTTTGCAGTGACAACAGCTTGCTGCTGGCGCTAGTGTATCACTGAATCGTTCATATACACTAGCGCCAGTTGTCACTTAAATACCAAATATGTCAGCACATATATTGGTAGTAGTGTAAATAACGCACCATACACTGGAATTAAAAACAAAATGCTGCTTATGGTTAGTGAATGAAAATTGATTTATATTTTCATATCAGAGGGGAATTTTTGTGTTCTTCCGTGATAAAAAGAAGTAGAATTGTTCTGTGATAGCATATTCACAGCTGTTTAGTTTCTAGAATAAGTAAACGTGATCATAATTGTGTGTTTTCCAAACCATTATCAAGAGCGGATACGCGTAAGCGATTGCTGAAAGTTTTTTCAGCCTAGTTACGTGCTAGTGGAAAAACAGTGGTTTTGATGTTTATTGAATAAAATTAAGCAAACTACTTACATTTTTATGAAAATAGTTATAACACATTATAGCCTATGAGTGCTACATTCGTGTAGTTATATAGCGGCAAAGTTTTTATTTGGGAAAGTGTAGCCAAAAAAGGTAATGTATGCCGAAATTAGCAGCGTGATGGGAATACCCTCCCGTACCCTATTTGTGCTTGGGAAGTAAGCCAAAACAAATGGCAGAGGAGTCTCAACAAGATTTTTTAGTACCGCGATTAAACCTAGACCAATTTAATATCTTTGCTTGCGAAGTACGCCAGAAAGAGTGACAAAGTCTCCTCCTCCCAACAAAATAGGTTACGAACGCGGTAAACCTAGTCGAATTTGAAGTCTGTGTTGGGTAAGTGTGCCAGAAAAAAAAAAACGATAAAAGTACCTTGTTCAAACACATTGCAAATTATTGACGGCAGAACTATTAAACCTGGGCGAATTTGATATCTGCTGTGTTGGAAAAGTGCGCTACAGCTGTAGTGTTCGGTTATAATATAATTTTGTATGGATGCGCATGTTTGCCATTCCATTGGAAGTGTAGTGAAAAGATGTGCTGCAGATAAAATGGGATCGAATTGGTAAAATCCTTCAACGTGGGGGAACTATGGCTAATAAAAACAATCTTTAATTTCTGTAAACTAACAGGAAAGCAATATTTTGTGTTCCTGATTTCGTTAAATTGTTTCCAAATGCCCATGGAAATAACTCTGGAATCTTTTGAGAATTGAACATATACAATGTTGCTACTTTGATAAATGTAACATATAACGCATGTAGCATGTATACAGTCCGCCAAAACAGTATTCGGACAGCAGCGCATTAATTAAAAATATTGCTCAGTATTTTTGCATAGAATGGTAACACATATTTGTTACCATTTGCATATTTAGATGCATGACAATAACACTACTTAACAAAATAAAACAACTGTGAACTCGTGAACTGAGTAAGTTGTAGATGATTTTTCATAAAAAATTGACCGCTGAATCCGAAAATGAGGTCAGAAAAAATTAAAGTAGAATAGCTTTTGAGATATGCTATATGCACAAAAGTGGAAATTTTGCTTAAAGAAAGAAAGTACATGTACATAAGTACTAATATCTCCGGCTGCGGTGCACCAATTTTTAGCCTCTTTTTGACGTAGGACTACGTCTTTGTTTACTATACTGGCACTGGGTAGCACTTTGTGAAAAAGAAAATAGAAGTGTAACGTTTGAATGAAAGATTTCAAATGCTAATAACTACTAAACTACTAAACGAAACTGAACAATTTATATGTCGTTGGATAGATAAAATGACCAGCAATTTCGGAGTTACCCAAGTAACACACTTGGTTTTAAATAAGAATTGACAACAGATTTAAAACAAATCGAATTGCTGACCTTTCGTTTGCACATACTTAGTTATGAGCTGATTAAGACTGAAACAGCGCAAGAAACGAGCTAAAATGTAACATGTTTGTGAAATATTTCAAAGTGACGTATATGCGTTGCATGGTTTTCGTACTACCAACAGCAAAGCTTAATCGTGCTGTCCCTGTTCCCTGTTTTTTCTGACAAGCAAAATAATGACAAACATTTTTCGCAAGATAAAAAGGCTAAAGTATATTTCGGTAATTCATCAATCACTCAAAGCAACATTGTGGCCGTCAAATAATCCAAACTAAAGTGCGATTTTAAATTTATCGTGAACTTTGCCATTCTACTTCCGAAAAATTGATGCGCACAAGATATACTTTTATAAGCAAAAGTTGAGTGGAATCGAAATAAATATAATTTTTTGACAATACCACAAAACATGCTAATCTTTTTGAAAACCGGTGGGATATTTTAAATTAATTATGTTATATGTCCCTTCTATACATAAAATCATTCTACGACACAAAAATAATGATCTATTTCATTATATTTTGGCAGTCATCGGCCATGTTTACACAAGATTGCGTACAAATGAGCACGCCGATAGCCGAAAAATTCGAAACCAATGAAAAGCTTTACTGTTTGCATTTTGTTTTGTGTTACCTTACAACTGATTCACAGTTAATTTTTATTTGTGAAAGAACTTAAATTGCGCTCAAAAAATACTCGGAAAACTCATAAATTGGAGCATTTAAGCTCAATAAAATATTGCAATTTTGCGAAAAAGTGTCAAAGTTATTGATCTGTGCTGTACTCATCGTCATCGCTTCGCCGGCAATTCACCACTACGAAGTTGCTAATATTTGTTTGATTTTTGTGTGAGAAAAAAAGAGAAGGAAGTATTTCTGCTTTTGTTTTCACGCAAGTTTTGACAATTCGGCATGGTGTTTCGTGTAAGTGCGAACAGGCTTGAAAATCTCTTACTGACGTAGTCGTGAATACTCAGTTGAAAATGATCGATAAAAGCTAAGCTTTACAACCGACATACAACTTTAACCTGTCATTCTGGCTGGAAACATCGGCGTTAGAAATAAAACATTTTTATAACATCTTGTTTTCCATGAAACTTATTTATAATTTAAATGCAACTGTTTTCTGAATATTTTTCTAAAAAACATGTTGCAAGTGTTACTTGGGTATGACCTCCCCCTTGTTAGGGACCCTCTCCCCTGTCAGGGAACCTCACCCCTCGTTTTTGTTAACTCCCCAGTGCTGATTCTCTTATGTCATGGAACATGTGTGCCAAGTTTGATGAATAACCATCCAGGCATTTCGGAGTTATGGCCTCCCCCTGTTACAACCCCCCCCCCCTTTTATTTCGGAGTTATGGTCCCTCCTAATTAGTACCCCTCTCTCTTTGTTAACCCCCGTCCTTGATGTTAAGGCGTTTCGGAGTTATGCCCTCCCCCTTATGAAGAATCCTCCCCCCCCCTATCAGGGAACCTCCCTCCTTCGGTTTTGTTAACCTCCCAGCAATGTTGCAAATTTTCATCACGATGAAGGCTCATCACCTGCTCATCAGCGATTTAAATCTTATCAACTGGCAACTCTATCGTAACCTGATTGCTCGCGATGAATCGCCGGCGCAAAAACTGGTGAGCAAAATATGAATTGATTACGCTCGAAAATACTCGCTCGGTATCTCTGTCTTACACTCATCGCTAATCATCGTTAATCGCTGCCATCCAGCCGAGAATGTATTTTGCGATGAAACGTAAACAAACATATATTTTTGGCAAATTACAAAAGAAATATTGCTCGTTCAAATATAAAATGTTATTCGTATCACATATAATAATTATGAACTTGTCAAACGTCAACATATACTTGCAACGCCATACACAACCAGTAACTTCAAGCAGCACACGGACAAACAAAATGGTTTCAAGATTTAGTTTCAATGAAATGCAATATTATTATTATTATTAATTGGTGCCTCGAAGGTTCGAAGCTATGAAAAATAATACATCTTCTTGTGTGACTAACTATGAAGGCTGAAAATAAAAATATCGTCGGCAGCTGTTCAAAATTTGATCCTGGTGCTTGTCATTGTCACGAAAAAAAAAAAAGATTTATGCTGCACTCAACGTGAATGTTGAAAAATTATGTATAGCATGTTAAAATAATTTTATGAGATTAAAAGTCTTCTGTGTGTAGAAGAACGTTGATGTTTTGAAGTGCATTTATGTATTATGTCGCAAAAATGTATATTCCAAGTATCTCAGGGGCTAATAGTCGAACTGAAAAACCAACATAAATGTTAGGTACATGTTTTTTGACGGTATAATTCAATATTCGATAGCGCTTTTGCCTGTTTTCCAAAATTGATAAATCATAGCTACTCATCGCGATGAGCCAAATGCGAGGTATTCGCTATGTAAGCACAAATCGATCTCTTGTACTCTCATGGAACTGCCATATGGAAAGTTTGTGAAGATTTGGTGCAAAGTTTTGTCTATCCTTTTCACTCTTTACCAAACCTGTGCACAGACTTCACAAATAGAACAAACTTGGGAAGGTGGCAGCACCGTTTCGCGCACATAGCGAATTCGTTTTAGATTGCGATCACTAGCGATCAAATCATCGCATGAAAAAGTGTGAGTGGTAATTCGCTTTTCGCTCACTCTCATTAAATAATTCTCAGCTAGAAAAGCATTGCCAGAGAATTTGACGTTATGGAATCACCTTTGAGTGTGTTTCGAACCGAATCAGTACTTTTATCGTTGAATAGCAACATTGCCTCCCAGTGCTAATTCTCTTATGCCAAGGAACAATTGTGCCAAGTTTGATGAATAACCGTCTAGGCATTTCGGAGTTATGGTCTCCCCCTCCCTTTGTCAACCCCCCAGTGCTGATTCTCTTATATCAAGGCACATGTGTGCCAATTTTGGTGGAGATCGGTCAATGCGTTCTGGAGTTATGGTGGAACATACAAACATATAATCATACAAACATATAATCATACAAACATGTGTCGATTTTGTTTATTCAATCCGGGTTGAAACTGGATGAATTTTATCTGTCAGATAGGAGCAAATGAACACAAAAAGTTCATCCAGTTCCAATCCGGATTGAATAAACAAATTCGACAATACAAACATACTCACGCTCACTTTTATATATGCAGATTTTAGACAAGATAAAAGCATTTTAAAAATTTTATTTTATATAGACCCTAAAGGCCGATAAAAAACAAAGAAATCAGGGGGTTAATGATAACAATCGGTTGAAAATTGTAGAAGTTATGACCATTTTACTAAAACAGTAATGTTCGCACATTTGAATATCATGCTCATGCAAACACCCTGGTTCCGGCCGCCCGACACTGTTGCGTAGAGGTGCGCGCCGCCGCCGCCGCCGATGATTTAGAACCGGCGCGCCGCCTAGGTCCTTTTTCCCACGCAGTGGGCCAATGATAATAAAGCACAGGTTAGGCAGATCGTACAAGCGTATTGGTACCCAGCCTGTATCATACAGTAAAAGCAATCGAAGCGCTCGGAAACTACGTAACACGTTCGTTTCGTTGCTATTTGCTATAGATTGCATTGAAATTTTCAACCACGTGATGTAGTTGCCATGAGCACATAGTTTGTTGTATCAGTTTTCCTTACTAATATAATCAAACACGTCTTTCTTCCTAACCTGTCTATTTATTATCATTGCCAGCGAGCCACATGCTCTGGTGGGTGTTGTTGGTTCGAAGCCGGCTATAATCTCAGGTTACAGCTTGATTCGACCCAGTGTACCTTCCAGCATTGGACAAAAGGTAGGAATCACAACGACTACTTGTTAAGCGTAGATACTATCAAAAAATTTTTGGCTCGGGTGGCACGTTCTCCATATTATTTGGACATTTCTCTCTCTCTCTCTCTCTCTCTCTCTCTCTCTCTCACCGTGCACGTAACAGAGCTCAAAAGTTATAAAAGTCTTTGGCAAGCTTCTACCACTAAAACAAAAAAAGTTCGTTCCGACACGTTGTGTAGTTTCTGAGAAACAGGTACATAAACTGAAGTTTTTGGAGCGTTTTAGTAGAATACGAAACCTAAATTAAAAAAGAAGAAAACTTATCCAATTTAATTCTACTATGTATATTTTATTCACGACAGATACGTATTTCGCCTACGACTTGCAGGCTTCCTCAGGGTTTGTTTTCGAACTTCGAAGACAGACACTGAGGAAGCCTGCAAGTCGTAGGCGAAATACGTATCTGTCATGAATAAAATATACATAGTAGAATTAAATTGGATAAGTTTTCTTCTTTTTTAATTTTAGGTTTCGTATTCTACTAAGACGCTCCAAAAACTATTCTTTCAAAAGTATCCGAGACATGTTTAGATCTAGTCAATGTTATCTCAGCTAATATTGTAGATAGACGTCTATTGAACTAATTGTTGTATCTTGGTGTAACTTGAGGTTGTATAACCCATCATGCGTCTTCAAGTCAAAGAACTGGCCATTTTATCGCTGGATACGAAACTTATTCGGTCATTGAAGCTCAAGTACATGATTTGACTTTCATCGTGCCTGTCTTTGAATTATAATGTGATTTTTAGTGTCACATTTTCATATTCCGTATTTACTGAAAATCACTCTGGCCATATATTCGGAGCCGAATCCAACCATAATCAATAGCGACATATTGGACATTATTGCTTTTCATTTCGCGGTTGTAAACTGACTGGTGCCAAAATTAGGTGCCGATCTTACTGATTTCCAGTGTTGCGAACCCGCACTCGTGTGGTCTAATTTGCTCACACGCGCGTTTTAGTTCAAACGAACACGCCGGCATGAGTATCTCCTACGGACTCTCGCTCTTATTTTTTCATGCACTGCGACACGTTTTTGCGAGAGTATCGGTCACAGTCGCCACTCTCGCTCGTCATTGCAATCCAATAGGGATGGGAAAACTATCATTAACTACTGATAGTTATCAGTAAGCAATAATATCACTAAGTATCAGTAAGGTTTCGCTATTTTTGATATTTACTGATATAGTTACGTTGTCCCGTTAGAAAAATTAATTGGATTAAACTTATTGGTCGGTAGTTGCGTACGATAAACGTGGATGACACAATATATTGTAGTCATCGTCAGTAGCCTAAAGCCGGGGTAGCTCGTGCTGATTCAAGCAGTCGCCTCCATTTAACTCGAACTTTGGCCACTTGTCACCAATTTTCCAGTCGTCTCAAAAGTCACAAATCACTTTCGACGTGATCTTGCCATCTTGCACATTGAGCCCCTGTTCCTGATGCCAGTAAGGTTGTGAAGACAACTGTTTCCGTCGCACTATCGTCCGGCATTCTTACGACGCGTCTGGCCCACCGTAGCCTACTGACTTTCGCCAAATGTACGATGGGATTCTCTCCAAACAATGCCTGTAGCTCGTGATTCATACGTCTCCACCACTCTTCGCTTTCAGTTTGTACTCTGCCAAATATCCGCAAAACCCTTTCGTTCGGACACGGCAAGGGCGTGTATATCCTCCGTGAGCGACCTTACGAGTCCATAAAGAACTACTGACCTAATGAAAGATTTGTGCACTATCAGCTTCGTACGGTAGCATATGCTTCTTGATCGTAGCGTGTAGCGAAGGGCAAAGTACGCTCGATTTCCCGCATGACTGCGCCGCTGGATTGCCTTACTAATGTTGTCCACGGTCACCAGCAATCCAAAATAAACTAGTTCATCTACCACTTCTAGTTCGTCGCCGTCAAGGGTTACTATCCGTGAGAGGCACGCGTTTGGTTGCTTGAGACCTCTTCCTTTAATGTATGTGATCTTTGACGTATTTATTATTCATCTGATCTTCCTAGACTACTGCTTTCAACCTGGCGTAGGTTGCCTCCACCATCGCAAGGTTCCTAGCTATGATATCAGTCATCTTTTCACCTTGTCCCAACCCTCGCCGCGTCTCGACGGGTGTGTCCCCGAGATGTGCACGAAACACACCACTCGATCCAATAGCTCTGATCAGTAGCGTCAGTTTATCTGGAAAACCGTGTTCATCCAGTAAGTGCAATTGCTGATCTTGATCGACTGATTCAAGTCATGCGTAGGCATGATGTGCTCCCAACATATTTGCTGGGTGGTAAAAATCTGGGTTCGTAGTTGCGCGAGCCTCCATAAAACCCGCTTGATAAATTACAAAGTAAACTTACAATGAAGAACGCAGTTATAATACTACAATTTTCTATTTTTTGCTTCAATGCCCTGATGAGTAAAATTACTGATATTTACTGATAGTTATCAGTAACGTACTGAAATTACTGATAGTTATCAGTAGCGATTTTTAATGATAGTTCCCATCCCTAATCTCTACTGTTGCGCGACCGAAAAGTGCAGCAAAAGCTGAAGTGCGATGTCGGGGTCATAATGGGTGATGAAAACTACTTGACGTTGGACGGCTCTGGCAGCGGTATTTTACGTCCTCCACCAAGAAGGTAAGCGATTACGTCAAGAATATCATCCGCACCAAGTTCCTGAACAAGATCCTTCTGTGGCTGATGGTCAGCAAGAATAAAATGGCCAATCCACTGTTTTTCGTTTGGGGTTTACGGTGAACTGCGAAGATACAGTTCAAAATATCTGCCGGAAGTTACCGCCTTCATCAAGAAGTATCACGCGAAGGAGAATGTGGTCTTTTGGCTCGCCTGTCCAAAATAGCTAAACTACCCTACATCGGGAATTAACGGCATTAGTTTCAAATTTACGATTCCAAAATGCCTAGGTTTGCTTCTCTAACATTATTTTTTTTATTGAACACATTACTTCAAGAAGATTTTAAATAGTTTGATTTATCGAATTTCTCTATACAGCTCGGACTCGATTATCCGATGATTTTACGGGTTGACAATAAAAGTGAAAATCCGGATAATCGAGTCCGGGCTGTATCGATCGATGTTCGTTAGGGTTACACACTTTTTTGGCAGTTAAATCTTGGTAACCAATCAACAACTCATAAAAGATAACTTTCAAAATGCTTAACAGCATGGCAAACGTTACACTTACTAGTATGACAAGTATCACGCTTACCCGACAGAACTGTGCTGCTATCTGCTTAGTTTGCTTTATACGACGAAATATAGGTGGCGCGCTCTGAAGTACCACCAGACGACTGCATTTCGTTTGAGGAAACTACTTTGTAAGCTGGGACCTAAACCTGCTCATTCAGCAGAAAGACAGAACAGCACTAGGGTGGTTTGCACGTTTGCTAACTGCACGAAACAGTTCAATTTTCGTCTCGTTCAGTGGAAGAATAAGACCACAAGAACTCCGACTTTTATTTTTTTTTACTTCATTCGAAATATGTCGCAGCCGTCGCAGCTCGCGTAGTGCCGGCCAGGAGACTGATTGGACGGGCCTTCGACAATTGGTCGATCACGATCTTTCCGCAAACGCTTTTTAGCCAATAGATTGCCCAATTTCGGTGCACCGAAAAAGCGCTGAAATATTGTGCCCCGCTCAATCGTTGCCGAGCCGTTCGACGCTAATATGGCTATGTTTAGCATCGGTTATAATAAACATTTCATCAATTTGACTAATTTATAGGTTGCCCATCAACTCATGAAAACAATCCCAAATCGTAAATTAGCATACCGCGGTGAATTGCGTCTCTTTTCGTCATCCGATCGCGTCGCGGTTTGGCCGGCAGCAGCGTCGGTCTCGTCGCGTCGGGTGTGGTGGTGGCACCGGAGATGACACTCCGATTGGTAATCATTTAAATGGACTTGATTGATAAGTCACGGTCGGCTTGGGCAGCGAGTTTCGACAGGTTTGCGCAGAGCCAATTTGGACGCCATTTTCGGTCCGATTTGAGCCACTTTGGAGGTGCTAATTGGGGCTGGTAAGTTAATTACCGGCCGTCGTTGTCGTGATGAGGATTTCGAAAAGGAGCTAACGTCTTTCAGTTTCCAGCCGGCCAAGCAACGAATTGCGTGGCGTGGTTACGTCGTGATCCGGGCGAGGCCATCGAAGCGATGATGCGACGATGGATTTATTTATTTGTTGTTGTGGGGTGAGGTTTTGCCATTTAGGATTGGACTTGAATGATCGATTCAGGTGAGTTGATGTGAGTCAAGTAACCATTCGGCTGTTTGGAGATAGGCTCTAATTGGTTGCATAAGACGCGTTAGTTTAAACGGACGGACTGACTGCGGTGATGATTCAATTTGGTCGCAGAGCAGTTAACATTTGATTTTTTAGTGATATAAATGTGGCTTGTTAAGTTTTATAATAATAGTCTAATAGTGCTTATGGCACGATTTAAAGGAACTTCATTTTTATGGAGAATATTGACATGTACAGTAGACTCTCGGAAAAGTTAATCGATTGGGAAATGGGTCGATTAACTTTTCCGAACTACAGTTGGATTTAGATTTTGGCAACAAATGCGTGGTGCCTATGTTGCCAAAATCGAAACCGTGCCAAAATCGAGACCCTTTTTCGATATGAAAAAACTTAATCTAAATTGACTAAATATCATTAATCAACGATTGCAACCATTTTATGTTTAAAAAGTCCGCCAAGAGCTATCCGTCCGGTACAAATAAGTTATTGACACCCTGCGGTAAGACGTATTCCTACGGCAATAAAAGTATTATTGTTCGAAACCACATAACTTTTTTTCATGAACATACTCAGGGCATCATTTTTTCGTCATTTAAAGCATGTATGCGAAAACTGATTGATATTTAAGCATATTTTTGGAAGAGAAATATCTTGTGTTGCTAAAAACGGATACTTTTGTTGCCAAAATCGAGGCATGCCAAAATCGAACCATGCCAAATTCAAAACCCAACTGTATTAACTTTTCTGAGTAGTCCTAGTATCATTGAAATGATAAATACAAAAGCGAAAAATACATTCTCGGATATAGGAAATACATTTTTATGCATCTGAAAATTGTAATGGAAAGAAATATGTAGCAAAATCTTTATTGTTTCAGTAAGTTTAAAATAGTCGGTTATACAAGCTAACTTTTGTTTTCTCGTAGTCTACGATTACGTTTTGATAATATTCGTGCTTATTTTTTGTTCTCTGCTGTTCCTTCTTTTGCATTTAAAAATCAATCTGAGTTTGCACTTTTCCAGTATGTTATCAAAAATCATAAGGTAACTATGTGTCCGTATTGAACTATTGTTGCAACTGTCAGGTACTTACGTTTAAATTAATCCAAGTTATAATGCGACTCGGTATGAAACTGTGGAAAGGCGACAATCAACCGAAAAATGAGAAATTAAGATAGAACGTAAAGACACGTGTGTGGACGAACGTTTGGACAACCAATAAATTCAAACTCTCAGAAAAGTTAAGACAAAAATTAACTTTTTAGAGTGTTGTCTGAGAGCTAATATTCGCTTAACTTTTCTGAACAATTAACTTTTCTGAGAGTCAACTTTTCCGAGAGTCCACTGTATTTGGTATGCGGACGCCCCCGAATCAGCTACAATTACAAAATTTGTCCGGATGTTCCGGAATCGATGGTGAAATGGGCTTTTGGATTCAAAATGTCCCCATTGTACGTCAACAAAATATTTCCCAACTCACCTTGGGTGCCAGTTCTGGGTCATAGCTATCAAATGAGGCAAAGAATACGAAATTCGGATTGAAAATAGATGAATGAAAGCAAGTTCAAAATTGGGGCGCTTAACTTCTTTGCTGAGCGTCTTCTAGATGTCGCTGAAAGCTGAAGCTCCCCCAGAGACCCCCACAATGCACAATGGGCAAAAACGAGCTCGTAATCCCAAGAATTAGAAGCCGCTGCACTGGTTTGAAATATTACCAGATAGGGTACGGGTGGGTATTTCCAGTCCATTAAGCGGAGCCTGAACAATATTCAGGAACTACGTTGAAACTATATTTATTCGAGACAAGATTTTTATAAGAGTTGGTAGAATAATATTTACTGAATATCGGCGTGTATTTTGGTCATAATAAAACGCTTCTGAATTTGAGTTATAGTCGCGAGAAATGATGAAGTTGCTGCGGCTAAATTGAGCCCATTTTATATAGTGGTGTCTGTCTTTTTTAAATCCGACAGGCCGAATTAGCTAGCATAGCGATTAAATGCTTTTCAAAAACAGATCAAAAGTGACAAGAAAAGAGAGACCGATGGATAACTTGTCGCTATTGCCTACATTCCGGGCTCATTGAAGATATTTATTTTTTCAGTGACAACAGCTTGCTGCTGGCGCTAGTTTATCATTGAATCGTTCATATACAGTAGCGCCAGTTCACTCAAATACCAGATATGTCAGCACATATATTGGTAGTAGTGTAAATTACGCACCATAAGCTGGAATTAAAAACAAAATGCTGCTAATGGCTAGTGAATGAAAATTGATTTATATTTTCATATCAGAGGGGACTCCCAAGCAACACAGCTTGTTATAGAATAGTATAACATTACATACATCAGAACTTCTCTATTATCAGAAAAGCGCAAAAATTGAAGTCTAATGAAACAACAATTGAAAGAAGTATGTATCAGGTTATTTCATACCATTTTAAAACGTTATTATAGCATAAGCTACAACTTGTTCTTCGAGTAGTTGAAATTTAGTAATGGAGATGTAATAACAACTTTGTGTTGACATGTTGACAAAAACAAACATTATTCACACAGACAAACAGACATAACACTCGTTTTCCATTCATCGTACCGATAAAACCGTCATTTCAAATTTGGGCTTAGTTGGGAATGTCTCCGTTTTGGTCAAAGTGGCGCTTTTTGACGAAAGAAGGGGAATTCCCCATAAAAAATACTTGCTACTTCGAGGAACACCCATATTGCTATTTGATATTTGGGAATGTCGATCATAGATGGTGCTAGTGTTCAGGCTAAATGTGAGGTACGATAATTTTTGTTGATTTTTCTTCCAAGAGTTATGTCTGTTTGTCTGTGTTATTCATTTGATATGAGCTATCAAATAAATTCATGTTATCACAAAACATCTCAAAACCTTAATAATAACGACACATGTTTTCAAAGTACGTTTATAGCACAGACAAACAGACATAACACTCGTTTTCCATTCATCGTACCGATAAAACCGTCATTTCAAATTTGGGCTTAGTTGGGAATGTCTCCGTTTTGGTCAAAGTGGCGCTTTTTGACGAAAGAAGGGGAATTCCCCATAAAAAATACTTGCTACTTCGAGGAACACCCATATTGCTATTTGATATTTGGGAATGTCGATCATAGATGGTGCTAGTGTTCAGGCTAAATGTGAGGTACGATAATTTTTGTTGATTTTTCTTCCAAGAGTTATGTCTGTTTGTCTGTGTTTATAGTATTCCTAAACGACTACTTTCCCTGAAGATTATTTTCTAACTTGTTTTGTGGCGCTTTTTGTGTTCTTCCGTGATAGAAAGAAGTGGAATTGTTCTGTGATAGCATATTCATAGCTGTTTAGTTTCTAGAATAAGTAAATGGGATCATAATTGTGTGTTTTCCAAACCATCATCAAGAGCGGATACGCGCAAGCGATTGCTGGTAGTTTTTTCAGCCTGGTTACGTGCTAGTGGAAATCAGTGGTTTTGATGTTTATTGAATAAAATTATGCAAATTACTTACATTTTTATGAAAATAGCTATAACACATTAAAGCCTATGAGTGCTACATTCGTTTCAGTATTGTTATATAGCGGTAAAGTTTTTATTTGGGAAAATGCAGCCAAAAAAGGTAATTAGGAAATTAGTAGCGTGATGGGAATACCCTCCCGTACCCTACCTATTTCTATGTACAAAATGCAGGAAATCGATTGGTGACGGTTTCATCTTGCGCAGACATTGGGAAGTGGTCTATTTTGCCCTATTTTGTCCGAAAATCATGATACAAGCTAATTAAACAATATAAAAACTGCAAGATAATATGCAAGAATAGACTGAAGTTTTTGGAGCGTCTTAGTAGAATACGAAACCTAAAAATAAAAAATAAGAAAACTTATCCAATTTAATTCTACTATGTGTATTTTATTCAATGACAGATACGTATTTCGCCTACGACTTGCAGGCTTCCTCAGTGTCTGTTTTCGAACTACAAGAATAGTCCATTTAGCCCAATTCACCCCTAAATACATAGTAAAACCTAATTAGAGCGATTAAAACTAATTCAAAGACAGCGGAATAAACTCGTAAAGCACCAATTCATTCGAAGGACATCATCAGTTATATTCCACTTCAGCTGATCTGCAAAATGAAACAATGTTTACATTTTTACACTCGAACAGCAAACAATCATGGATGTTTCCATAGTAACTCCGTAAGGGCTAACTCGACGCTCCTGTAATGAATGTCAAAAGATTGTGCCCCCCAAGTAACCATAAGCATTAATCTAAAACCGTATGTTGGAAATAATTTTGCATCCCAAGTGCCAAACTTTTGTATATTAGCAATCTTAATGCTTATAAAACGTATATTAACATTGTTGATGCATAGAAGCATTAACGTAAATCAGCATTAAAGAAAGCAATATATGCGCATATAACGTAACAATATAATGCATTTAGTCAATTGCATTAAAACGAGCCGTAAGGGTTGATGAACGGCTTGTACTTGACTTCTTATTTTGCTATTCTGCGGCAACTATTTGTGCCCTCTTCCATCTGACGGTTGCCGTCTTTTTCTACCCTATTGGTAATGCAGGACAAGTAGCTATGATATGAGAGGGAATATCACCAAGATTTAAATGCGACTAATTTCACCTCACTCAATCACATCCGCCATGGTTTAGATAGCAAAGGTGCAAGGAAACGAATGAGGTTGCATGACTAACTCCCGGTTCGAGCCATGTCTAGGTGGTAAGATTATTCAGCATTTCCAAAAATGGTTTCTGTTTATCCTGCTCCCCTTGAGATGCAGTAAAAAAATCGCTTGCTTTTTTAGTTTTTTAAATCCCGACCGAATCTATTTTTATTTACCATAACAAGCAAACGATATGCCATCGATACTTTTTCGATACGTCGATAATGTAGATAAAATGACGTTTCGTTTAAGCCTCAAACAAACACTGATAATGCTTGTTGGATGCTTGTGGCGTAGCATTTTAACAACCCGCTATTTCGCCTTTTTAGCATTATGTGAGTTCTACAGAAGTATATAAAGAAAAATATGCTTTTAATCATAGTTCTGTATGCTTATACAATGTTGTCCAAGGGCTAGTGTTTAGTGCTTACTGGTTACTTGGGCCACTTGTGCTCAATAGTCGCCATTATTGCTCGTGGAAAGCTGGATAACACACTAAAATGAGCAACTTTGCTGAATATAGTAACTATATATCTTTTACTAGTTGCGAGATATAACGGTTTGTTTAAAAAGTACACTTAAAAATCAATTCTGCACAATAACTTTGCATCCAATTTATTTATTGCTTTCAATTGTTCTTCAAAGTTATTCAGTATGATAAATTACAAATTTTTTCTGAATACTATTTTTGCCTTTAACCCTTTATAAGGCAGTGGCAATTATATTGCTACCAACGAAAAATATTTGTTTTGAGTTTATATTAACATCAAGATAATTATAGAAGCAAAATAAATATTTTTCTTAGGTGGCAATATAGTTGCCACTGCCTTATAAAGGGTTAAGTTAGTTTTGATCGCTTTAATTAGGTTGTATCTATGTATATGGGGGTGAATCGGCCAAAATGGACTGTTCTTGCATTTCACACTGTATGAAATGGATGGGATTTGATTCTTCTGATCTTTCGACAACATTTGGAAGCGATTTGAATTCATATAACGGGCAGCAAAGAAGTTTCTATATTATTTAATTTGCTTTTATCGCGATTTTTGGGGTTAATAGGACAAACCACTTCCCGAAGTCTGCGCAGGATGAAACCATTACCAATAGATTTCCTGCATTTTTTACATAGGATTAGGTATCTTGTAAGATTCCAAACCAGCGGCTTCTAATTCTTGGGATAATGAGCTCGTTTTTGTCCATTGTGCAATGCTAGTTTGTAACCAAGCGTTACAGGATCTTCTGTTTTTTTAATATGTGCATGATGTTTGTTTACTTTCACGTTTCTAGGGTTATTGTTAGTAGGGTTAGTTAAATGTTAAAAATTGTTAAAATAGGTTAGTTAGGTTAGTAAAACAAATAAATAAATAAGTAAAATATTGTCAACACACTAAAACATTAAACACGTGACACAGTGGGTACAAGTGGGTGGTGCAACGACAGTCACCACTGGGAGATTATAACAGAAAAGCTGACGGGGAGAAAACTGGTATACGATGATATGTCACTATGGAAACTGCGCGAAATATGCGACCATTAGCGGTTATAATTACCGCGAAAAAGCTTCTTGGTGGCTTGAGCAACCTCCATTGCTCAGATATAATCTGGTGCTCGTGTGCTGAACAGCTAAACATAAAAGTTAAGGTAAAAGTGCTAGTGTGTGAAGTGAGTGGCTTAGAATTTATTCAGGTAATTGTCCTGCAAAGACAACGGAACCTTTGTCCGTAATTGTCGAGGAGTAATTGTCTCCTGATATCGCCCTCACAGGACCTTTTAATACACCATAAAGCGTTTGTGCAACCGTGGAACGGTTTGCCATTAAAGATCAGCACACGATCGGCCTAAAGAGCCCTGGATGCTCGCTACGTCTAACCCGTCAAGGACCAGCGGCAGTCCTCTGGCCTTGGGCCATAATTACTAAGGAGGACTTTTCCCTCACGGCACGGTCATTCCAGTATCGTCCTGGGCCTGTCGATCTCCGTCAAAGAGGGAAGACCAGAACGAACGGACTAGCACCGGCTAGCGTCGCCTTGAATCCAGCGGCGTCGTCAGCAATGACTGCGAAGCCAGCAGTCAATAGGGCAGTGAACGTCCCCCAGCCTCCCCCGAACCGTAAGTCAGCAGCGGAAAAGTCGACCAGCAGCGGCAGCGACAGCGGTACGTACCGGTTTTCAACCTCACCCACACCCACACACACACATACACACTCACAATAGAAAAATCAATAAAATAAAAATAGTTCAATAGTTCCTTTCATTCCAATCACCAAACATTCAATTATCACAATAGCCCCATTCGTTCATACAATAAGGTGAAAGTCGACCGCACGCTTTTCCGCGAAGCCCCTCTGGTTACCCAGTAGTAAGCCGATACTGGGACCACAGTCACAGGGTCTCTTGCTACTGAGCTTTCCCGGTACACACAGTAGAGACACACTAAGGTACCAGTTACAAGTTTTCCAAAGTTAGGAAAAGTCAGAAAATTTCTAGTCTCTAACTCGTCCCGGTTATCTTGTTTTGTTAGTATGCCGATGGGTCAAAAGCGACTCCAATGCACTAAGGAAGCTTAAGTGAAATAAAAGGGAAAAATATTTGTCTTTTGTCGTTGACGTTGTCAATTCTGCAATTTTAATCTTTACGTCCTTGGCCTCAAAACTAGGGCACTTGCAATCACACCTTTGGTTCTATCACCGTCGATTTACGTTTAATTTTCATGCAATTAGTCCTAATAGAACTGCTTTCCCAATAAACATTGTTGTTTAAGAGTAGCTTGTTCAACTATTGTATATAGCTAAAACCCTAGGACATGACCTGACAACTGGCGTCTTTGTCTTCTTTTCAGTAAACTCTCGATACTTTTCCCACGTAGCCGAGGCATGTGCATGTGTGACATTATTTCTGATCAATGCAATATAAAACGGCGAGGTAAAGTTTGGACAATTTTTCAATTTTCATTCAACTTTAGCGGTTTAGCAATTAGCGATCTCAGGGAGGGTTTATTTCTAATTCCCGTCGTAGTATGGAAAGCCACTCTAATTGTCATCATTTCTTAGGTGGATTTAATGAATACTCCAAACGTTCTGCAGCTGATTTGACTCAAACATACTTACCTTCCGATCCGTGCCCTTTGAATTCACTAGAAAGCGATTATCAAAACATTTTATATCTTAAATTCGTCGTACCGTTTAAAAAACCGTCTATCAAAATTTTTCATCGTCCGAACTAAAAATCACAATAAGGTTTACGAAGCTAGCGCGCATGTATTTGTGTAGGACAGCATGACAAATGTTATTCTGCGAAATTTCTGTAGGTTATGCAAGTTTTCCCGGCTGCAGAATAACAACAATGCGTTGCGTGAGTTATTTTCATTTTATGAATGACGGAAATTGAAACGATTAGTCGACATTTTCTTCTTCGTCCCATGAAAAAACGTTGGAAATTTGGCTGCTAGGAGGTCTTTAATGAAAAATGACATTTGAATAAATTTCAGCTCACTTTGATTGATCACGTTTGTTAGACAACAAACTAAAATATTAGGGAATAACTAATTTTGCATTGTGTATCATAAAAATCGCTGATATTTTTAATAATTTGTGTTAGATAGTACGAGAATAGGCAATTACGACGAAGCAGCAACATACCCGAATTATTTTTAGCGAAGCTAACGATTTCGCTAAAGTACTCAAAATTTACTGGGATTCAAATATAGAATAGCGGTGAATACGTTGTGAAACTATGTCGTTAACAAAGGAAACCATTGTCGATTCACAATGCGCCTTTAATGTTTCAATATTTATATTTTTCTGTTGGGGAAGAATAAATGCTTTATGCGAGAAATGTAGATTCAGACAAACTGAAAATTCTTGATATTAGGCCAAAAATATAGACAATATTTATAAGCTTGCAGCGATCCTCATAAGACAGACGAGGGAATGTCGTCCAATTTAAATTACGGAGTGCATACAATAAGAATTGGTGTTGTATTGATTCTATTCAGTTCATTCTATTCACTCAAGAATTGATCGAACGTAGTGAATGTAAAGTGACTTTAACGCGTATGGGTCTTAAATGTTATAGCCACAGACAAACAGACATAACTCTTGGAAGAAAAATCAACAAAAATTGCCATACCTCACATTTTGCTTGAACAGTAGCACCATCTATGCTCGACATTCCCAAATAGCAAATAGCAACATGGGTATCCCTCGAAGTAGCAAGTATTTTTTATGGGGTAATCCCCTTCTTTCGTTTAAAAGCGCCACTTTGACCAAAACGGAGACAGTCCCAACTAAACCCAAATTTGAAATGACGGTTCAATCGGTGCGAAGAATGGAAAACGAGTATTATATATTTTTGAGAATGCATGAAATATCGTTAACAAATAAAACAAACAGTAATGGTTCTAGATGAGACCCAAGAGGGACTCCAAAAATGACTTGAATTGTGCTAGATATCCCTCCTTGAAATTTAACTGTTTGTTGGCGGTTCGTAAGGTATAATTCAATCCATCTTAAAAGCTCCTGATGTATGAATGCCCATTTTTTTGTAATTTGAAAAGAAGCATTGGTATATCGATACGATCAAAAGCCTTACTAAAGTCGGTATACAAGGCCTCGACGTAGTTTCCATTATCCATTGCATTAAGCGAGAAGTTAATAAACTCGAATAAATTTGTTGTGGTTGATCGTCCTTTGTAAAGACCATGCTGCGTATGAGTAATTCTATTTTTTACTTGAGAGAATGCCCTCTAATTAGCAATTGCTTCAAAGAGTTTGGAATACAAGAGATAATTGCAATACCTCGACAATTACGAATGTCAGATTTCTTAGTAGCTTTGAGCACGGGCACTAAGAAAGATCTTTTCCACAAGTTTGGGAAATTTACAGATTTAAGAGACATATTAAAAAGCCGAAACAGTGGAGCTGTTAGCTCTGAAGCCAGTTTTTTATGAATGCTGGAGGTCTGGTTCTGGGCCCTTGGAGGAATCTCACTTTTTAGGGCGTCTAAAATTTCCAATGCACTAATTTGACTTCTTTCCAACTAATTTGACTAACATTTATATCACCTGGGATTTCAGGCAAATGTGTAAAATAACTGTAATCGTGGTCCGGTTGTGCGTAAACGGCTCCAGGTTGTGAAACACCCACCATTTTTGACGTGTTTAATAAACTAGCACTTCCAAGTTACTACCAACGTCTCATCCAATTGTACTCTAGCTTTTGAGAAAACAACAATCAAAATACAACGTATAGGAAGCTTTGTAGGAAATGTGTTCGAAAAAAATATTCGAAAAAGTGAGGATGTGCGTGCGCGAGTGTGTGGGTAACAGAATGTCTGCAATTGCGTACAGCACCGGCGGATGTTTCTTTTGTGCCTGCGTGTGCGACGCAAGCGTTGAATGCTATGTTTCTCATGATCTTTCGCGTGTAAGTAGGCATAGTTGACGATTCCCAGCATTGATCAAAAGCTATGAGCAAAAAGCAAAACCTGTTTCACAACCGGGGAGATTCCCCTAAAATATAGTTTTTACGGATTATTCGACGGATATTTTTGCATTGCATTTTTGTGTTATCTGTCATTTAGGGAATACAGTGGGATTTCGAATTTGGCAACAAATGCGTGTCGCCTATGTTGCCAAAATCGAAACCGTGCCAAAATCGAGACCCTTTTTTGATATGAAAAAATTGAATGTAAATGCATTAGAAATTGACTAAATATCATTAATCAACGATTGCAACCATTTTATGTTTAAAAAGTCCGCCAAGAGCTATCCGTCCGGTACAAATAAGTTATTGACACCCTGCGGTAAGACGTAGTCATACGGCAATAAAAATATTGTTCGAAACCACATAACTTTTTTTCATGATCATACTGAGAGCATCATTTTTTCGTCATTTAAAGGAGGTATGCGGAAACTGATTGATATTTAAGCATATTTTTGGAAGTAAAGTATCTTGTGTTGGCAAAAACGAATACTTTTTTTGTTGCTAAAATCAAGGCATGCCAAAATCGAACCATGCCAAATTCTAAATCCCACTGTATTTCGTAATTGGATCCATCAGGACCAAACCTAATCTTTTTAAATGGATCAATAAGCATAACTAGTTTGGGAGTGACAACTGTTTGCTTCTGGCGCTATTGACATTAAGCCGTTTATAAATACTGTAAGTATATATATTTATGGAGCAGAAGAAATGATGCATTGCCAATCTCTTCTCTAATAACAGAAATCGTTTCAACGCCAATTGATTAGCTGATTTCCTACATGGTAGATGAACCAAGAGTCGTCGTTCCTCATTACGATAATAACTCCAAAGGCTCTGCCTCAGTTGCTGATATGAGTGCGATATTTTCTTACAGTTTTAATGTTTTACAACTCATCTGACTTAAAGTTTAAATAAACTACTGTTAATCTCACTACAAATTACTATTAATCATCTACGATAATCGTATTGACACCAAACGCTTCAACTTATTCAACGATTCACCGGATTCAAAATATTCGCTTTTATATACGATGCAACAGATTCATTGCGGCCAAATTCAGTGCGGTGAATCCGGTTAGTCAGTAGCGACGTCGGTCTCAGTGTCCTTTGAGATGCGCGGAAATTTAAAAGCGACAGTAACTTTGGGCAGTTCTTGTGCGAGAGACCGCTGCAAGCACACGGCCATCTTCTGAAAGGCCGGGCACTTGAAGTTCTGATGCTGACCGGTCCAAACGTCACGCACATATTCCGGCAAAGACTTTTATGGCCTCCCAAAGTTCAAGGGTCTGGTTGTCTAACGTACCTGTCAAAAACTGCGACATTTCGGTTGAGCTTGACTATAGGTTGTTGTCGTGACAGGTGCATTCACCCATTTGTGTCCGTAGAGCCTTCAACGATCTGTTCGGAACCTTATCCATATTCGGCAAAGCGAGGATATGCCATTGTGATTCGAAGAACAGGCATTGATTTCTGAAATGCTCCTTTAGAATCTCGTTCTCGTTCATAATTGTTGTTTTGATGCATCTCCAAATCAATTACGCCCGCGGTATCTTCTTTCAGCGAGTTTTTCAGGTTATACAACTTAACGGCGTCCGAATCGTTCGATCTAGGACAGCGTTTCCCAAGTGGGGGTTCGCCAAAAATTCAGTTCGCTGCAGAATAGTATAGGGAATTCCGCCAGGGGTTTCGCGAACCGAAAAACTGCTAATCTTGGAGGATTGGGCTGAATAAATGCATAGAATACTAAATTCATGTTAGGAAGTGACTCAAAGGAAACAAACGCGTGCCTCCCACGGACGGTAACCATTGATGGCGACGAACTAGAAGTGGTAAATGAATTCGCGTATTTGGGATCGCGGATAACATCACAAGTAAGGAGATCCAGCGGTGCATTCAAGCGGCCTACTTTGCCCTTCGCAAAACGCTACGATCAAAAAGCGTATACCGCCGTATGAACCCAAAACCCTTATCAGATCGGTAGTTTTTTATAGACTTGAAGCCGTGATGCTGCGCCCTTGTCGTGTTCGAGCGGAAGGTACTGCGGATGATATTTAGAGGAGGATACAATGAAATCGGAGAGTGGCGGAGGCGTATGAATCACGATTTTTATGCACTGCTTGGAGAGATTCCCATCGTACATCTGGCGAAAGTCGGTGAGCTACAGTGGGCCGGACACGTGGTAAGGATGCCGGACGACAGTGCAACGAAAACAGTTTTCTTCAACAATCCCACCGCCATCAGCAACAAAGGAGCCCAACGTGTGAGTTGGCAAGACCAGATCTGAAGTGAATTGTAACTTCTGAAACGCCGGGAAAATTGACGACGAGTGACTCTAGATCGAGTTGAATGGAGACGACTGCTTGAAACCGCGCGATCCACCCTCTATTTTGCTGACGACGGAGCCTACAACCGAGGAATTCCAAAGTCTCACAAAAGCATTGATCATGCAACAAATATTGGAATATTTTTTCTTGAAGAAGCTTAAATTATCACAGCCGCTGATAAATATTCAGAATAGTTAAAAAATCGAATGATGAACTACTGATAATTTTCATAACAGCAACAAAAAATTTAATTGTGATTTGTGCGGAGCGAAGACTGTTGATTTGCTTAGTCTGCTCAGTATTTAGTAACAAATACAATTCTGACATTCAGTCCTATCTCGTGGCCGTTGTGGTTATAAATTGTCATGCAGGGAACTGATGACGGCGCTCTATGAAAGGTAACGATCCTAAACTTACTGCTGCTGGCGTGTAAATTTGTGATTCACTTTTCCACTACCTGTACCTCCACTCTCGCTCGTCTGCCTAGAAGATCCATCTGCTACCCGGTCTCAATTATGACAACCATCAACGCATGCTGTCGTCAAATCTGCGTTTTTCCTGCATCCACAATTTAGCAATCGGCGGCAACAAGCACGGCAGGACCAGTTTTGCCACAGCCAGCGTAACAAATGGTTTGCGGTTTTAATTTATCACCGTTTGTAATTTTGCTGCTTTTCAGTCTGTCAGCCAGTCGGTAACGGCAGCAGCTAAATTTGTAATAATTAATACATTCTGCACTGCACCGCCGAACGGGAAGGACGGCACGAATGACGTGACGGCATTATATTGCCTCGGTTCGGGGATGTCTCATCTCATCATGAGCCGGGTAAGTAATTTGCGCGCCACAACAGCCAGCAGAGCAGCAGCGTCGTGTCGTGTCGTGTGTGCTAGAGTGGCCGGTTTGTTACAATTATAGTATATATTGTCGTATGGATGTTGTCGGTTTTGCTCGGTTCGGTTCGAGGACTAAGGGAGAGGGGAGGTTTGAACCTTGATGGCTTTGTCTAATGAGGTTTAATGAGCTAGCGAAATGTAATGGCCGTTGCAGTGTAATGGGTACATACTAATTAATCGATTTACCGGTATAATTTTGTAAGCAAATTGTGAAATTTGACGTTGTTGATGTTCTGAGTCAGCGTCAGTCAGCTGAGAGGGATGAACATATTGAATTTCAAAATACTTTTGAAACATGATATCATTTAATTAAATTAAAAAAACCTTCAAGCGACCGTGTAATCCTTTTACTGGCCAGCTTGCGACCAGAAGTTCCGCAGAGCAATAAATTTTAACCACGCGTTTATTTGACTACCCTGACAAGTACACACAAATGCCCCTCATCAAATCAACGGGTGATGGAGCGTGCTTGTTCCTCCCCCATCGCTCAATTTTACGACGTTGAGAACTCATCACTGAACTGAAACAACATTCCACACTTTTCGCTCACAGCCGAATGCCACACACCGTCGTGTCTACCTCATCATCATCATTATTAGGAAAACAATTTCCATCCCTCTCATTGTTCTAAAACTCTAACGCTTCGCTGTAGGTCGTAACTTCTCTGGGGGCGCTCTTTTCCTCTTTTTTCCGCACCGCATGTGAGTGTGCTGTGCGCTGATGGTCGTCAATGGCAACCAACACCGATGCGCGATGGCAACAGTAGTGATCGTTCACAGATTTCGGTAAATTTTTATTACAATGTTTATTTAATAACTTTTTATTGCCATCGGTGGGATGATGACTGCTGCAGCAGTCGACAAAAATGAATGTTTCTGCTTTTTTATTGCTACGTTTACCCTCACACCACCGCACCGCCGTTCGCCAGCCGACTGGTGATCCACTCCACTTGAGGTACTCATCCCTTAATATTCGGTATTTAAAACTCGTAAATCGTCTAGCTTCGGGCGTGACGGCGCTGTGGGGTAAGTGTGCATGTCAGTACATGGAATTGAAAAGTTTAGTAGGATTTTTGTGGATTCCTTTTTGAGATTTAAATTATTCAGCACGTTCTCAGATGTTACTGGTTCTATGAAAAATAACAAATATTTCAAGTATTATAAAAGCCAACTCAACATTTGCGGAAGTTGAAAGTCATTTCACATTACCATGAAATCCCATGTGAATGAATGTGAATAACTCTTTATTCAGAACGAGCTAGACCCTTTTTAACCTAAATACTTTGGAAACCATGGTACCTGAATACTGGTTGGTGAACGGCTTACTTACGTTTCCTGGCTCGATGTCCCTCAGAACTTGACCTGCAATATAATGTTCCAGCAACTAACTCGGTTCATGGCTGTGCGTCTCCAATTTCTCGACTGTCCCACACTTTCCAGGTCATGTTCCATTTGGTCTAAAACCATCGAGCACGCTGCGCACCTCTGCGGCTGGTACCAACTTTTTAGATACTGGGTTCGCCGAAGAGCTGCGCCAGCTCGTGGTTCATCCTTCTTCTCCATACACCATTCTCTCATACACCGCCAAAGAACGTTCGAAAACGGCCAGTGCTTTCAAGTTCCCGCCGCGCGTTGTCCACGTTTCGTGCCCGTAGAGGACTGCCGGTCTTATTAGCGTTTTGTATATGGTACATTTGGTACGGGAGTGAAGCTTTCTAGATCTTAGGGTCTTGTGGAGTCCGTAGTAAGCACGACTTCCACTAAGAATCGCGCTCGGTTCCTCCTGCTAACAGAACGGTTTTGAACGTATTCACCACTAATTCAACCGTTGCGGCTTCACATTTCAGTTTGGTATACCGTTCAGCAACGTCTGGAACGTCCTTCCAACACCATCCATCATGGCCTTAATCAGTCTTGCTAGCTTCCCGGGAAAGCCGTTTTTCGTCCATAATTTTCCCTAGTTCTTCACGGTCGTTAGTATCGTAGGCGGCCTTGAAATCTATCAATTTAGTGGTGCGTAGGAACTTGGTTTTCACGACAATTTTGGTGCAGACAGATGGCCAGCCTATCCGGGCTCATGTTGATCATCTCCGCTGCTATGCCATCCTTGCCAGCTGCCTTGTTGTTCTTGTGCTGCTTGATGGCTTCGATCACTTCAACTATTGTGAGGGTCGGGACATCCCATCATCCGCCGTACTGATGTAGTCATTCTCCCTGCTGTCTTGATATTCCGTCTCCGCGCCCTCCGCCTTTATCTCGACATGTTTCGGCCCGTTTAGTTTCTTGTAGAATTTACGCGTTTCCTGTGAACGATACAGCTTTTCCATTCCTCGCACTCCATTTCTTCCAGTCGGCGCTGCTAATCTCGGGAAAAGTGAGTTTGCTATCTTCGTTTCTGTCTATATCGTTTCACGTTTTAACGCGTCCCCTGCTGCAGCATCGACGCCCGCGTTGCAATCTTCTCATCGAACACCCTCTGGCATTCCTTGTCAAACCACCCAACAAACATTTTCGTTGAATAATAGCTTATTAAGCGCATGTTATCCGGTAATTAGCTGTACAATGGTCGAACAAGCTACTATTCAAGAAAAATGTTTGTTAGGCAGTCGTTACGTCGACTCCTCTCAGCGAACCCAATGGCACCTTCCGCTGCGCCGTTGATGGCTGCTTTTACGCTAGCCCAGCAGTCCTCGAAAGGGGCTTTGTTTAGCTCTTAACTAGGCATGAAAATATTTTTTTTGGTAAGATTCTAAAGTATTTTATTATCTCTATGCTTTTTTATGATTGGAGCAGGCAAAAGCCCTTGTGAGTAGGATTACGTTCAAATCTTTTTTCACATGGACGTAAAACCTCCTTGTTTTTTCAATTTTTACTAGTCAACAAAGCATATAGTTCCTAAATTTGCTAACCCAATGAACACGTTGTTCTTTGAAGGGTTGGCTAATGAAGCTTATCAAGGTATCTTTATGCAATAATAAAAGTTTTTTTCTATTTATAGTAATTACTAGAGATTTCTTATATGTAACGGGTCAAATTGGGCTTTTAATAGTTTTTCAAATTGATTCAACCTTTGGGCATTTTTGATTGAATCGGGAAGATTATTGTACATAATTATTCCTTTATGAGAAATTCTCTGCCTTCCGTGCTCAGTTCTAATTCGGTTTACTTGGAAGTTATTGGATTGCCTAGTATTAAAGCGATGTTCTTGTCGTTGGAGAACCATGTTTGTGAGTGTTTCAGGAGTACGAGTGATCTTGTAGATGTAAAGTAATATTCTATAGTCATGTAGCGCTGATACAGGAAAAATGTTCTTGTTGGCTTTTTCTAGATAAAGTTGAGATCTGGATGAGAGAAAAGGTTGTTTAAAGATCGAACGAAGAACTTTGTTTTGCAAAATTTGCAACTTTCCAATCAACGTTTTAGGAGCTGATCCCCAGATTGATACAAGATATTGCAATTTGGAGCGAAAGTGAGCGTAATAAATTTTTAATAGGACAGTTGACGGTATCAATTTTGAGAACTTGTATAGAATTCCACATAGTGGTGCTAGTTTTCGGAGGAGCAATTCTATGTGAGCTCGCCAACATAATGTTTCATCTAGTACAAGCACTAAACATTTGTACTCGCTTACTTTTTCAATAGTTGTTTCATTTATATTGAAATTTATATCAGTTGCTACATTACTTCTCGAGGATCTAAATACCATTAGTTTAGTTTTTTTGGTGCTTAACGATAAAACATTAATTTTAAAGTAGTCATGTAATATCAATATATCCGCCTGCATGGTACGCTCAATCATTGCTTTGCATGACCCTTGATAAAAATATGCTGAATCGTCTGCAAATAATTTTAATTTTCCTTTTAGTTTTAACTTTCCTATATCGTTTGTATATAACAAGAATAGTAGGGGGCCCAAATTACTCCCTTGGGGAAACTCGACAGTTACAGGTTTATTCGAACTTCTGTTTTTGTCTATTGTTACAAACTGTAAAATAGGATCTCTCAACAAGTCGTTTGCTACGCCCCGAAATCCTAAGAAGTTGAGGTTTTTGAGGAGGATATCGTAATCTAGCGTATCAAATGCTTTTTGCAAATCTATGAATAAGCTAGCGACGATATTTTTTGAGTCAACTGCATTACGGACGTTGTCTATCACTTCAATGCATGCTGCTTCCATGCTTTCACCTTCTCTAAAACCAAATTGATGACTAAAGAGTATTTAATTTGTGTTAATAAACTGGTCGATTCTTACAGTGATAAGCTTTTCAAGCACTTTACCAAACAGCGATATAGTGGAAAAAGGCCTGTAGTCTTCTAACAGTTGAGAATCCCCACCTTTAAAAACAGGAACAACGCGTGAGATTTTAAGACAATCGGGAAAAGCTCCTTCTGATAGAACAGTATTGATCATTCGAGTTAATGCTGGTCTTAAAACCGAACAATATTTTGTCAAACCTACAATCAGAAAGCGATCGGGTCCTGGTGATTTGTGAGAATCTAGTGAATTGATTATATTACGTATTTCTACTTCACTAATTGGATTCCAAAATATCGATTGACTACTGTTTGATAACGTTTGATATTTGTTAAAGTTTCTATCGCTATTAAGTTTAGTTGCTAGATTAGGTCTTACATTCGAAAAATTATTATTGAATTCTTCTGCTAACTAAAAGGGTCGCCGATTGCGCAATCGACCATTTTGATCGTAACATTTTGTTTGTTATTAGTAAGTCTTGTAAATGTGTATTAGTAGGATTTTTCTTTGTTTTTTTTTTTTGAGAATTTTATTTTTTATTTGCATTAATTTCCAGTCGTCAAATGTGATCCATGAGCAGAAGTTAGTTTTAACCTTTGCAGTAACTGTTACCGTATTCGAGTACTTCATTTTGAGTTCATTGTATTTATTAGTAATAGACAAAATTGTATCATTGGGACTGAGCGAGTCTGGAAAATTTAATATAAATTCTTCAAATTTTGCATGGAAGTTCTTCGAATTTAGTATGTCTTTCGTTAGTTCAATTTGTTTAATTTTGCTCTTCAAGTTGAAGCTCGATACGACTAGAATATAATTGCTCAAATCGCAATATATTGTATCGTTTCGAATTCCTTTGAAACAATCTGGGTAGCAAATCACGTGATCCCAATTATTTTGACTCGCCGGTCTAGTTGTATGGGTATTACTTATTTGAAATGTGGTAGAAAGCAGTAAATATTTGTAGTCTGTAATCAGTGTATTGTGTTTATTGATTGGTATGTTTATGTCTCTAACTATAATAGTAGGCAAGTTAACTTAGCTTACTAGCATTGTTTCTAAAAAGTCATTAAATTCGTTTAGATTTGTGGATGGCGGTCGATACACTGCACAAATATTTAACAATCTACTAGACGACAATTTGATTCGAATTTTTATATACAGAAAGCTATAATGAGTGCTAACAGTGTGCACCATTTCAGAATTGTATTGTTTTTTTAATAAACATCATTAGCCCCCCACCTCTGCTACCAATCCTACTCGAACTAGTTTTATCGAAGCCTTCAATATTGTATATTTTTTCATTTTCACTGTTAATCCACGTTTCTGATAAATAAAGCAATAAAGCAGAAACTTTTAAATCATTCAAAAGTAAGACAAAACCATCAAACTTTGCTAATAAACTCTTCAATCGTTGTGTGGCCCTTAAAAGGACTGATTGTTTGGTTGTCATAATTCCAGCTTGCAATAAACTTGCTCTAACGCACGACCGATCGGGAACTGCAGACCTGCACGACTTGAGCGTGACTTTGCATTGCCCTTGGGTTTTCCTCCTTTGCCGCGCCCAGACATGGCGATGAGATGTTGGCAGTAACTCAGCTAGCGTTTGAATAATGCTGTTCGCCGGTTTACCTCTTGTTATATATCAGAGATAGCGACAAGAATCGACTGTGCTACGTAGATAATAAAATTGCATAATTTGGAGACTGAATGTCCGTCCTATTTTCCATGGTCCGCCATTCCATCACCTACGTTGAACAAACTGGAGGGTTTCAATTTCAGTCTGGGCAAAGGAGGCAAAGTTGTCCGTTTCAATTTGTTTGTTCCTAGTGAGTCGTTCATATTTTACGCATTACTGGAGCTGTACTCGTTTATTTAGTATTGGTGATGGATAGATTTGTGTTGCTAAAGTAAACCGAGAGAAAAGCCCAAAGTTGCAAGTTTCCTACATTTCATCAATCAATTATTGAGAACCGTTCTTTTAACAACGAAAACATTCTGATATGAAGATGAAAAATTAAATGGCTACAATGCACAGACCAACCTAATGAGTCTCATTCAATAAAAAATCGAAAGTAGCAATAATATTATCTAATAAAATAATTGAGTTTTCTAGGTGAGTTCATGTATTTAGGATCACTGCTGGTGACCGTCGACAACAACATTAGTTAGGTGATAAAGCGGCACTTTTATACGAGAAATCAGGTCTATTTTGCCCTGCGTAAAACGAACCTATAACCATGAAGCATACGACGCCGTACAAAGCTAACGATGTTCAAAATCAGTGGTTCTTGTAAATAATTGTGTAAATAATTTTCGAGCCTCTTATTGCTATTTGTCGAATTTATAACGGAATAAGAAAAATGTTGCTGTTTGTTCGGGTAGCCAAATCCGTTTTTTATTTGGAAAAGCTGCATTTTTTAAACTCGGTCCTGCCGGCCACAAGCTAGTTTTTGGGAAAATTGCTGCATTTATTTTATAGCTTTAAATATATGCGTACTTCAGCTTTCCGCCAAAATTACGTTGGCTGACTGTTGTTTCTTTTCGCAGAAAAATTTCCTTGAATCACATTGATGCTTTGAAATTTATCAACGAGTTTTCCGATGAACGAATATTACTCAAGCAGTTGGCACCAACTTGTGCAGCAACACACTAGCCCCAGCGTACCCGCGCGCGAAACGTTACGGTGCTGCGGTGGATCGCGGTGGTGAGAAAACAATTAAAATTCCACTATGAAAACCGAACTCATTATTTATATGCAGAACACAGCACCACCGCACATCAGCCGATTGTTTTGATTAGACGATTTGTTGTTCTTGTTTTTTCTTCTTCTTTGTTTTCCTGCTCTCCTCGGTGCAGTGTCTCACAGAATGATGAAAAATCAAACGCATCAAATCAAACTTTACGACCGCGCGCCTTCTGGCTAATGCGTGTTGTGTATTTATTTCCACAATGGTTTTCCACTGAAACACAATCAACTTTTGGCTGATTTTGCGGTTGAACTCCGTGCTCCTTGGGAGTTGTGAGAAAATGGCACCCGAGCGTTCCGGGAGTTGATGAATTCTCGGTTATTCTAACCTAACCCTTCGCTTCGCACGAACCGAGACTGTATCTAAACAGTAGGAAATTTATGATCCATCACATCCTGAAATGATACTTCTGTGTTGTGCTGTGTTGTGTGTGTTATGGCTTGTCAAAATTACGAGTACGTTTGCATTCTAATATGGTACGGTTTAAACGAAGGTTTTTCACCGAGCCCGTAGCCGGGCCCGGGCCCTGTACCATAGGATTCTTTGCCTCCGAACCGCAGGGCTGAGGTTGAGATTGGATGGACCTTAGCGGCAGCCAGCTCGATTTGCATGCGCAATTTAGCCAATTAATTAAAGCCGATGTAAACAATGTGCAATTAGTAGCGGGTAATCTAACATGATAAATGGCGTACAGTCAGCCTCTGGCCGTGGATGCCTGCTGTCCCGCTCTGTACAGCCCAGTCCAGACCGGCGGTTCCTCGTCTCAACAATCATGCTGGCTAGGCTGGCTAGGCACATGGATAGGGATATGAGGTTTAGTGCTAATTTCTGTCGTAGTAAGGAAAACTACTTCAATTTTCATCATTTCTTGGTTGAATTTTGACGAATCCAAAGGTTCTTGTACGGATTTGACTCAAAAACACTTATCTGCCGATTCATGCCCTTTAATTTCACTAAAAAACGATTAACGGGTGGCAACTAAAATCTTGGAATTTTTTTCTCAAGCTGTCAAAAAAAGACAAAGATACATGAAGAAGATCTGATTTACCGAAATTAAAGATGCATTATCCATTGTTGAAAAACAATTAGTGAAACACAAATATCGAGATTACAGCGCTTGCAAAATAAAGTAATGCGGTTGATTTTAAGATGCAATAGATTCACTCCCTCGGCGTTAATACTGGATGCTTTGCAGTGGTTATCGGTGAAGCAGCGCATTGTATTCTTGACGTTGGTGTTCATTTATAAAATAGTGAATGGATTGCTGCCTCGATATTTGTGTAATCGAATTGTAAGAGGGAGTGATATTCATAGATATAACACTAGAAGCGCCTTAGAAATTAGAACACCAAATTTTATATTCATTGTTTTTTAAAGGTATTAATTTATTCAATTCGATGCCTACTAACATTAAACGTGCGACAACGCTGACCGAGTTCAAAAGGCAATGTATTTCACACGTCAAAGCTGTGTTTTGAACAGTTTTAAAATTTTTTTTTTGTGTTTCATGTTTTAGCTTGACGAAGTCTATAAAACGGATAATTTAGGGCATCTTCTACGGTGATCCAAATCCTTACTTTGGTCCAAATTTTTAGACCAAGCAGAAAAACGTTTCCGCACCGGTGTTGTAAATCTAATTTTACACCGGAGCGAAGTTGTAAATTTTTTACAACTCGTATAACTTTTGGTCTATTTTTGACTCGATTTGGAACAGCGCGAAGGTTGTTTTAAATCTTGCAGGTACGGGGGAGTGACATTTGACAGGAAAAAAACAATGAATACGGTGAAGTTTATAAAGCCATCGCCAATTCTTCAGCAGACTGATTGTGAAATACATTAATCAATTCATTTAAACTAAAATTGCTTTGATTTTATCGCTTGCAGTTGCATTTCTTATATCTGGCATGAACAAACGAAAAGGCGAAATCGAGCCATCCTTTGGTTTATTTACATCATGCACCCTTTTGTTGATTCGCAGCAGGAAATATTTACATCACCGCTGCGGATTGATCTGAATTGAACCATTTCGCCAGTTCTATTTTCAATTTCGCTGGTTCAAATTTGGCATAACTCTGATCTAAACATAGACCACCGTAGAAGGTGCCCTTAGCATGGACACCAATATAGCTTTTTAGTAATTATTGAAAAGAGTATAAACTATTATGTTCGTCTAGATGATGATGATGAATTTTGTAATTGTTGTTAGTAGTTAAAAAAAAAAGAGTAGTCTAAGAAGGTTTGAGCTTCGCGCACGGTGCACAGATATAAAGGACTGAATGGTTTGGTTGACTGTTGACTGTGTTGGTAATTTACAATTATTTAAAAGATTATTCAGGAAGATTAGAACATTTCTGAAAGCTATCAGGGGTAGAATTTCCTAGCTGGTCAAGGTTTTTTTCGGGTGGGAAATTTCTTTGACTGCCCTGGGTGGGAATATCCTTACAAATTTATTGCTTGGTAAGCAGTTTGACTTATGCTTTGCTTGCTGTTTACGGCGGGAATGGCTTCGTCTGGACTGCTTAGCTCAGCAACGGATTACATTGGATGTTAGCTTAATGTAAATGTTGAATATCCCTTGTTCGCTGAAAGTTGTGTAATGATTGTACTGGGTATTCTAGCTTGAATGACTTGAGAGTTTAATAGTTCGTAGTCATGTTGGTGTTAGCCATTAGAAATTCGCTAAAGAAATTTGTATCTGTGTGAAAAAAACCAGTCCGTTTTTTTTGTTTTCCTGGTTTATTTTTATAACAATTATCATATAGATAAATCATCTACCTCAAACCTCCGTAGGGGTAAGAGGTGGGTCCACCATCATCATCATCATCATCATTTGTACATTTGAAAACGGTCCGTAATCGGCTGTTCGGCGAAGCTTCCATTTGATGTCAGAACAGGAGCGTTGTACGGCCGTCATGTCAACTTTGCGAATACACTCAAGTCGCTTTTTACGCGAAGGATACGTCCCGCGTAAATCAAAACCGCCTAAATTCCGAAAATCGCGTGTAAAAAACTGCGTAAATTCCGAAATTCGCGTAAAAAACCGCGTAAATTCCGAAAATCGCGTAAAAAAAACGCGTAAATTCCTAAAATCGCGTAAAAAACCGCGTAAATTCCGAAATTCGCGTAAAAAACCGCGTAAATTCCGAAATTCGCATAAAAATAGTAGCGTAAAAAAACCGCGTAAAAAGCGACTTCAGTGTACATCTCTTGATTCTACCAAACAACTGTTTGCAATTCGTGGCTCTCCAGTTATTTTTGTACACCAAGGAACTAAAAATCCCGAAGAAATCTTCGATTGGGCGCACTGAGACCGATTTTACGGGACGTGGTTTTTGGGTAAAAATGGGATCGAATGTGTTTGTGTTTTGTTGGCATAATGCGATGATGCTCTATCCGGCCAAAACACGTATTGTCAATCTGCATGATGTTTTTGTAGAAACGGGGGATCAAAATTTTCTTCAAACATTTGTCTTTGATAGCCAAACCAGAGGGCTTGTTGTTGAAGAAACGAAAAAGAGAACGATGTCCTTCTGCGTCCATAATCTTGGCTGGTCTTCCACTACCTTGCTTGCGAATAGTTGTTGGGCATCTTAGGATATGATAACCAGTCAAAGCCGCAACATATTTGCTTTTTAAATGTTGTACCACAGACAAACAGACGAGACACTCGGGATAATTCCATCGTCCAATCAAGAACCACTCATTTTTCAAAAAAGCATGTTTCGCAACATGGCCACACCGCGGCGCGCGAGTGTTGCTTTGAGTTTTCAGTATAAAACCATTCAAATGTACAAAACCCTACAGCATAAAACCCTGCAAATGCAAGCTACTCCGCAACATGCATGACAGAGGGTGCTAGTGTGCAAGCAAAATGTGCAGGACGATGGTTTTTAAAGAATTTACTTCTAAGTGTCATGTCAGTTCGTCAGTGTTTGTACTGTATCCTTTTTGCCGAGATTTCTGTGGCAGTTCATAGAAGTGTACAACGCGCTCCTGACATGCTTTTTATCTCGACGTCATTTTAAGCAAAACTGGGCAAGGATAAACAAACTATAAAATATTAACAAATAGAGGAGAGAAAGAGCTAACAAATACACACGCTCATTTCTCACTGAGCTCGTTTGTTGTTGAGTATAAAGGCCGCGAAAAAAATCCAAAATTTTAGTTGCCACCCATTATTATAAGCATTTTATTGAAATCCGCCACCAACTTTATTTTTTCAATAAGTCGTACCGTTTTTAAATCCGTCCATCAAAATTTTCCTTCTTCCGGAACAAAAATCACAACAAAACATCAAGGGGTTTCCAGTAAGGCATATAAATGCGTAGTAATCATAGATAATTTTTATGATCTTGTATGTCTTAATCAATGGTAATCAATATAATAATCAATGATAATCTTCGGTCATCATTGGTAATCATTATTAATGTTTAGTAATCACGAGAACATGATTATCAAAAATTACTGGTAATCCGTGGCATTGTAATCATAGCTGTTGGAAACCCCTTGGCATGTACAGACACGGAAAGTGATGTCAAATTGAAAACCTCATGGTTTCCGAGTTTTTTTTATTGAAATAGTTTTGGTCTAACGACAGTTAAATAATACCTTCTATTTTTATGAACAAATATGCGCTGGTGATAAAATCAACTAAGGTCATCACACATATTTTATAAAGTTTTTGTCCTTCCGGTGTAGGGCCACTGAAGGGGGGGGGTCAAAAGAAAAAGATTTTTTTAATCGAACAAAAAAATATATTGATTTGAAGCATTTTTACTTAAAGTTTAAACTTTATTCTTGCTTTTAATATATACGTTATTATTTTCTTTACGAAACGGACAAACGCAACGAACAAAGGGAAAAACGAAAGAAAAAATTTTCGGCCGATTTTCGGAAATTCCGTTGTTCGAATTTTCATTTCTGTTTCGTGCTAGATGCATTAACTCAACTCGTACGCTCATTTTTCGAGTTTTTCAGGCTGTAGAACCCACATTGATTTTATGAAAAAGAAATTAACTCATATCCTACAAATTATTTTTCGATTTTTCAAACCAATGTCCATTGCATTACAGTAAAATAATTCTGTCGTGGATTTCATTTTGAAGCGTTTAAAAAGGTTAATTTTATTGAAATGACAGATTCAACAGTGATATGAGATTGTGGAAAAACATGTTTTTCAAACGGTCAGAGTCAAGTTTTGGTACCAAATGCTGATTTCAGATGCTTTTTTTGTAATGTTGTTCTAGTGGAAATTTTGCCTCTGCCGTAAGGACAATCGACATTTCTTCCTCGTCGCACAAAAATGGTGGGAAATTTAATGAGCGGATTATTTTCGGACTTTTAATTAATTGCAGGGTATTAAATGTGGAAAGGCAAAGGATGAGCGTCCAACATAGCTCTGGCCATCCCATGCCCCTACCTAGCGCCTCCATGCGGTCATACCCTGTAATGCTCTATTGAGTAGCCGAGCTAGGAGGTGCGATCCCGGGTGGTTCCCAGGTGCCTGATCTCAAAACCTTTGGCCAGACGGCGGAGCCACACGGCCTTGCTAATAGGTAAGTCTAATATAAGTTATTTTAATTATTTTTTTTTCGTTTTAGCTTATGAAGCACCCCCTGCTATATAGTGAAAAGTTTGGCCAAAACGAGTTTTAATACTGCACATGGACACTAGAAGAAAAAATTAAATTAATTATTGGAAGCACTTATGGAAACTTAAAGGACGTAACACTATTCCATTCGAAGGACTCCTGGTGAGATTGTTTTATTTTTGCCCATATATACAACATTTCATCTTAATATCATATTATTAATAGTATTATTATTCATATCATATGTGTGGAAGGCTGGATGATGGAGTGGATTGCCAATCTGAATCCTTAAGGCCTGAAGCAAATATGGCCCTTCTCAATTCAAAACAAACAAATCATCACGTGGGTTAAAGTTGGTACAGCGAAATTGATTATTAAATAGAAGGATCCTAATGCTGGAAGGCGACTCTTATATCCCCGGAATGCGCACAAGTGCCTCTGCTTGTGCGCCCAATCCGTGTTGGCCATTCTGTAACAACATAAGTGTGAAATTCATTTGATAATCAAATTTGGATCTACTGTAATTCTACCTACTTACATATAGACTGTTCCGATAAGTATAAATACACTTTCTTTCTTTAATAAAATTAACCATATGGGTCATTCCACGTCAAGTGATCGAGAAAATGTACAAACTTGTAATCGACCTTCTCGGATTTGAACCAAATTTTGTCATATTGTTCGTTCCAGGTCAGCAAGAAAAAATCCAAGAAGTTTGGTGCCAATTGGACGTTCCCTCGATTAATGGGAGTACCTCCATTTTTAACGAAAAGGCCAAATCCGCTTATTTTCTTTGGCTTGGTGGCTTTCCCCTACTACCACTATTTATGTTCGACCAACGTTGAATCAATGTTACTTATAATATTATCTATGTATAAAGTATATCGAAACACCTCTATTCAATGTTTGTTCAGTTGGTTTTGGATAATGTAAACAGCACAATGCTGATTATGTGCGTGGAAGATTCGTTTAAGTGACTGTAATGCACTGTACAGTAGAATTGGGCAAAATTCCCGAAAGTATCGATAATTGAATATCAATATCAAATCCGCCGCTTTTTCGATACCGTCGATATATCGTTCGTGAAGCATCGATATTAGATTTATCGATACTATTTAAGGCGGGATTCTGGGATTAGGAAATGCTACACATGAAAGGGATTCATAAAAATCTATACCTATAAAGAAGGATTTCTGTCTGTCTGTCTGTCCGTATGTTCCTTATAGAATCGAAAACTACTGAACCAATCGGCATGAAAATATGCATGTAGAGGTTTTTTGGGAACAGGAAAGGTTTTAATGATGGTTAGAAACCCCTCCCCCCACTAAGAGGAGGGGCTCCCATACAAATGAAACACAAATTTCTGCATAACTCGACAACTAATCAAGCAAATAAAACAAAATTTGGCATGTGGGTGTTTTCGGTGACAAGAATTTATTCTATGGTAAATTGAGACCCCTCCCCTCTTTATAAGGGGAATTATAACTCCTCTCCTCTTTAAAAGGGGGGGCTTTCATACAAATTTCCTCATAACTCGAGAACTAATCAAGCAAATGGAACCAAATTTGGCATGTGAAGGTTTTCGAGGGCAAGAATATTTTCTATAGTAAATTAGGACCCCTCCCCACTTTAGGAGGGGGGGCTCCTGTACCAAAGAAACACAATTTTCCTCATAACTCGAGAAGTAATTAAGCAAATGGAACCAAATTTGGCATGTGGGTGTTTTTGGAGACAAAAATTTTTTCTATGATGAATTGGGACCCCTCCCCGTTTTAAGAGGGGGGGCTCCTATACAAACGAAATACAAATTTCCTCATAACTGAAGAACTAATCAAGCAAATGGAACCAAATTTGACACGTGGGTGGTTTTGGAGACAAAATTTTTTTCTATGATGAACTGGGACCCCTCCTCACTTTAGGAGGGGGGGCTCCTATACAAATGAAATACAAATTTCCTCATAACTCGAGAGCTAATCAAGCAAATGAAACCAAATTTGGCATGTGAAAGTTTTCGAGGGCAAGAATATTTTCTATGGTGAATTAGGACCCCTCCCAACTTTAAGAGGGGGGGCTCCTATACAAACGAAATACAAATTTCCTCATAACTCGAGAACGAATCAAGCAAATGGAACCAAATTTGGCACGTGGGTGTTTTTGGAGACAAAAATTTTTTCTATGATGAATTGGGACCCCTACCCACTTTAGGAGAGGGGGGCTCCTATACAAATGAAATTCAAATTTCCTCATAACTCGAGAACTAATCAAGCAAATGGAACCAAATTTGGCATGTGGAGGTTTCTGGAGGCAAAAATATTTTCTATGGTGAATTAGGACCCCTCCCAACTTTAAGAGGGGGTGCTTCTACACAAATGAAATACAAATTTCCTCATAATTCGAGAACTAATCAAGCAAATGGAACCATATCTAGCATGTGGGTGTTTTTGGAGGCAACCATTTTTTCTATGATGAATTAGGAGCCCTTACCTTTTTAAGAGGGGGTGCTCTCATACAAACGAAATACAAATTTCCTCATAACTCTAGAACTAATCAAGCAAATGGAACCAAATTTACCATGTGGGTGTTTTTGTAGGCAAGAATATTTTCTATGGATTTCTCCACTTTAAGAGGAGGGGGGGTTCCTATACAAATGAAAAACAAATTTCCTCATAACTCGAGAACTAATCAAGCAAATGGAACCAAATTTGACATGTAAGTGGTTTTGGAGGCAAGATTTTTTCTATGGTGAATTGAGACCCCTCTCTTCTTTAGAAAGCGAGTTATGGCCCATCTCCCCTTTAAGAGGGTGAGCTTCCATACAAATGAAATGCAAATTTCCTCTTATCTCGAGAACTAATCAATCAAATGGAACCAAATTTGGCATGTGGGAGTTTTAGATGGCAGAAATTTTTTCTATGGTGAATTACGACCCCTTCCCCTTTTAAGAGGGGAGCTCCCATACAAATGAAATTCAAATTTCCTTATAACTTGAGAACTAATCAAGCAAATGGAACCAAATTTGGCATGTGGGAGATTTTGGAGTCTTGAATTTATTTTACGATAGTTAGAGACCTCTCACCCCTGTGGTAGGGGGATATGGACTCTCATACAAATAAAACAGAAATTTTTGCGAAACTCAAAAACTAATCGAACTCGAGAAATTCGAGACTCTTCCATAAAACATTAGTCAATACAAGACCACAAAAACTATCTATAGTAACACTAGATCATTCAGGACGGGTCCGCTAGTTAATCAATAAAAACATGTTGAGCAAAGAGAGTACCCCCAAAACACGCACGCAACACATCGCTCGCTCCAGCGCAGCTTTATTTCGGACACGTCGCTTTGTACGGAAAACTATACTCGTGCGCCGCCTGCCACAGCTATTTGCGCCCGACTGAATCGTATGCTGCCCAGGAATCCACAAAAATATGATGGGTTATACTCCCGATACATCTGGATGACCTGCCGAAGAGTAAAAATTTGATCCGTAGTAGTACGGGCCTCCATAAAGCCCACCTGGTATTACCCTACGAACTTTCCTGCCGCCGGGAATAGACGACGCTACAAAATCTGGGCGAGCACCCTGTTGGTGGCTTTGACCAGCGTTATGCTGCGGTAATTACAGCAATCTGTCCGAGATGGGACAAACCATACCCTCAATCCACTCGTCCGGCAGCCCTCTCCCAAATTCCTCATACCATCCAGTGATGTGTCGATGCTGGCGGTTCTTGGACATTCCTGCAGAGTTCCGCCGGGAGTTGCACCTTTCCGGATCTAGCTCTTCTCGATCCCTGTCCCACCCCTGCCACTTTCACCGCTATTATGGCGCGTAAAAAGGTGGAAAGTCTTTAATGCCGTCAACGCCAACACTTCTCTCTGTGCTGTCTGGTCAGTTCCGAATTAATGAAAATCGCGTATCATATGCACTTACTGTTCAATAAGCGTTTAACATGTAAGTGACATTGTTCAAGGTTTTGCATAAGAGTCAATTCCAATAAAGTAAATTTGAGAATTAAGTTTAGTAGGTACCTGAAAAGAAAAAAGCGCCAGAAAAAATCCTTAAAATATTGCTTTCTTGAGCATTTCTTGGCTTCGTTTTAGCTTATATTTTTTCAGCTGCATATCCCGTTTTATCAAAACAGTGTCGGCATGAAATTATCGATTTAGCGTTATATCGACGTCGTGAGTATCGATGAAATATATCGAAATATCGGCCTTGGAGTATCGATATCGCGGTTATCGATACGGTATCGACCAATACTACTGTACAGTAAAACGTTTATTCAGTATGAATAGATACATTTATTAAACTTCTGCCAACGATTCTTAAGCTACGTTTAATCCACAGCAGTTCAACGTTTAGTCAAGCGAAGAGTAAAATGTGTAGAAAGTATTTATTATATTTTAAAGATTTCATTATTTTCGATCTTCATTGTTGTATTCGTAAATCATCGGTTGACTTAAAATTCATCAAACCTGTCATTATACTTTTTCACTCACCCGAATTAGAACTTGCATCTCGTCGGTCGGAAGCCGTCGATGAACATTTCTAACCCGGACTCGGATCCAATCAGAAATTTCGCTGCGATTAGAAAACAACGTACGCAAACGTCGACCGGGATTCGGAATATGGCTCACTGACTAGTAGGGATTGTCCCTTAGTTAAGACCGAACGAGCGGCTGCGAGTAAGGACAGCGTGTACCCAACGTTTGTGCAGGTTGAAGGCCGTGAATATTTTTGGCCGAATATGACGTTCGTCCATTCGTGTTTCGGCCTTTTGTGATTCGGCCGATCGTAGTTGATCCGCGACGATTGACTGAAGTGCGTATTCATACACTCAAAAAAATCAGCACGTCAAGTTTACGAGAAAACATAGGTAATTCTCATCCCTCACACTCATAACTAACTCTCATCCCTAACACTCATTCATATAACATTCACGTGAATTGTTGGTAATTCGCACTCATACTAACCAGTTTACGTGCAATCCCGGTAAATTTTATCAATTTTCCCATTAACTAGTACATGAAGTTCACGTAAGGTGCTGTACAGAATTTTACATGATTTTTCACGTGGATGCGACGTGTCGACTTTTTTGAGTGTAGGGAAGCGAAGTTTTGTAAATTATGCTTAACGTCCATTGATGAAGCCAAGCATGACAAGTTCACGGCGTTCCTTAAGGGTTTGTACATTTATAAGCATGCAGCGTGCTCAATATGGTGGTAAAGGAAATGTTGTCCAATTCAATTTATATAATGCGTACAAGAGGAAAAGCATTATTTAGAATGGTATAACCGACAAAAAACAGAACTAAACTAACGAAGCATTACAAACAGATTGCCAGCTGAATCTTTGAGTTCAGCGACACTTTGTAGCGATCGCAAAATGCACACTTTTCCTTGTCCTCATGCGGTCCTCTCTGCATCGGCAGGCCACGGATGTACCGTTTCTGGCCAGTTACGCTGCCTGCTAATTACCAACTTATCAGGGACTTGTTCCCTGTTTCGCATTGTTTGAATAGGCCGTGCGACTGAACCACAAACTGTCAAATACAAACCAGATGTCGTTATCGTCATCCGGACACAAGAATAATCTGCAACCGGCAACGAAATCAGTGTGCTGTTTTATTTTTCTTTGCTGGTGCCATCCAAAGATTGAGATATTTTGCTCATTAAAATTATGACATATGTGTGCAGAGTCGATTTTTGCATAGCTCTTGCTTAACGGTTGACTGCAACTTGAGCTGATGCAAACCACCGACCGTATGGAAAGTCGTAAAAGGAAAAATGGATAATTTATATTAATTTAATTTGAAACTGAATCGGGCCTGCACGGTTGCTTGGGGAGGGTCTCGGATGTCACATGCCAGGATGGATTCATTTGCATGTAAGTATCGGTTCGTGGGGATCTCCCGTTGTACCATTACGCCACAATTATGCCCGGGAGGTTCCAGCTGGTTGATACGTGGCGTACTTCATGCATCGCTAATTGGTCTCCGGAAATGTATCACCGATTAGCGGGTATGTTCGGTTAAGAAAAGTGTTCTAGTTGTTGAAGTTAGAACCCGATACTACGTTACTGTCAAGTCTAGCACCGTTACGCACGTCAAAGCTCAGGTAGCAAAGCGTTACACAATCACCACAGTAGGTCATGGTCAACCGAATTTTATCGGCAGCACCAAAACATTCTAAAATTAACCGCAGTTGCCTACTCATAATAATGTAGTGAACTAGGAAATTAGTGTTTTCCTTATTTCATCTATTTATTTTCGCTGAGTGCTGGGTGGACATCTTCGTTTGATGGTTAATCCAATTTATCAAATGTCGGGACTGTGGCTGCCGTTACTGTAAATACTCAACCCCCACGCAGCCGTAGACAATATTTCTCGCACATTTAACCACATCCTGTCCTCGAATCTGTAAATTTTGAGCCCGTTTCGTCGAACGCTCGCTCCTCGTGCGCAAATCGGTGCAAATTGCTCATAAATAATTAAAATAATTAGCAAATTAAACATTACACGCGCTAGAGGCAGTTCTACTGCAGTGACATTGCGTGATGATGATGCCATCCGAGTGACGGAATTGCACCGGCCACTGGCAGCAGCCGTGCCAGTCTCACCACCGGGACTTGGCGCGGAAAATCCGTTTTAATTAAGCACCTTTAAATCGTCGTCTTTAATCAAATAGAAAATGTGCTCTCGGAGCACTCGGGCGAACCCGAAAAGACGACAGATTTTAATTATATCCTCAAATTTACTCCACACGAGTGCAGGCACTATAGTCCAACTGTAAGTAAAATTCGGTCAACTTAGCTCTTTCAGCTCTCGAAAGCAGCGTCTAAACTTATGAGTATGCTTAGTGACACATTGTGACCCTTTCGCATCATTACCCACCCCAAATATAGAATCGCAAATAACGTGGAAACGAATGCTGTAGAAGATGACTGCCGTTTCGGCTGTTCTTTCCTGCCTTTCCTGCGCTTTGTATCGTTGCACGAAACACGTCGGTCGGTAAAGGAGTTTATTTACACGCACCATTTCACGCACCGTCATTCACGAGGACGAGCAGTACATACGCCGGTACGTAGTGACTTGCCTGGTGAAGAAAACATCTTGCCTAAGGAAATAATCACTTCTATCAAAATAGTCCTGATACATGTTTGTATAATTAATATTTAGATCATCAAAGTAGAAAAAGTTCGATCTGGATCAAACCATTTTTTTCGGATCAAAACCTTTAAAAGCACGATTACATGTGATTCATTAATCTTAAAACTGGGACTGGAAGTAGGAGTCTCAAGGGAAAACATTGCCATGGGTCTCTGGTAGCATCCCGTAACCCTTCAGGAGTGTGTGCGACTGCTATTTGCGGTTGCGAACATCTTTTAGGCAGGACGGTACTCAAGCAGCTCTTCAGCGGTGTACTGCATATTCTGTAAAGCCTTAATGGAGAGTTCATACTACATAGAAAAAATGAGTCCTGTTCACACATATACGTTAAAAAAAGTTTTCATTCAAAAAATTCAACTATTTGTTTTAAAATCCATCAGTACGTTGATTTTATAGAAGCCTTCAATAGTTGTATCTTAAAATGAAGGCTAAATAGAATTTCCTGAATAAATTTTCCATTTGATTTTGTTGCATGTGACGTCACATAACTGCATACTCCCCCTCCCCCCTACTTCACAAATCGTCACGATTAGGTCAACCCCCCCTCCCCCCTATAAGCGTGACGTACTTTATGGATGCCCCCTAAGAGGGGATGACTCCTAAATAACCTTGAAAATTGAATTTTTCAAAAAACCCAAGATAGAATATTTTAAGACCTTCTCTAAATTCTCTAAATTCTAAATTCTCTAAATTGTTTTGATTAATACTAACATCCTGTGAAGAGAAATTTGAGGTACATGTAAGTTAAATAATAAGTGCCTTGGGACATAGCGTGCGACGTTACTTGCCAAAGTCAATTTCCGTGTTTCGCAAAGACCTTTACGCACTACATCGTTGCTGCATGCCATTTTTCATCGTACCACATTTGGTTTCCACGAGCCGATGACTTCATGTGTTCGGACTTTCACTCGGGTTGAAGAACTCTTCGAGTTTGGAGAGCCAAGTGGAAAATTCACGCAGCGACTATGGAGGACAGATTTAATATAATTTTTAATTTTGGTCCTACAAATTCATTAAGATATTGTCGGATGGATATATTAAATAAATAAATAAATAAATAAATAAATAAATAAATAAATAAATAAATAAATAAATAAATAAATAAATAAATAATAAATAAATAAATACATTCCTATCTTTGCTTCATGCATATACCAAACTTATCCGGGTGGCAGCACCTTAACTTCGTAGTCGCGAATTCGGTCTCAAACAGGCTTCGAACGCTTGGAATAATCGGTTCCGTCAGTGTATTGCTAGGCTAGGTTTCAGAAGGAGCAACAGTGACCATTGCTTGTATTTGCGAGGGGAGAAAGATATGAAAATTTATTTTATCCTGTACGCGGATGACATTCTTGTGATTGGACATATCCTGAAGGCGTATCTATCCTTAAGTCTAGCCCGTTCAACTTTACGTGGAAATTCCAGGAGTTACTTGCAAAATTCTATCTTTTGATGTAAACTGTATGAAAGGCACATCTTTTGTGGTTCGAATGGTATGCGAACCATAAAAATACATTCAGAATAGGCTGAGCTATAAGCGTTCAAAATCGATCACTGTTCCGTGTCACGATTATATTTGCTTTCTTAGCATACCACCCTATTAAAGTAAGGAGTAATTCTTCGTCAAAAAACTGTTTTTAAGAGTTTGTCCACAAATAACGCTTCATATCTAATTTAAATGAAGAGGTACAGCCAGTGACGTAGCCAGGATTTTCGTTTGGGGGGGAGGGCAAGTTATTTTTTGACGTAGGATTACGCCTTTGTTTACTATCTGGGACTGGGTAGCACTTTGTGAAAACGAAAATAGAAGTGTAACGTTGGAGTGAAAGATTTCAAATGCTAATAACTACTAAACTACTGAACGAAACTGAACAATTTATATGTCGTTGGAAAGATAAAATGACCAGCAATTTTATGGAGAGCGTAAGAATGGGGGCTCCTATACAAATGAAATACAAATTTCCTCAAAACTCGTCAAAAAGCACGTGAGGTCTCATCTGCTATTCTGACTCATAATTTTTACTCATCCAGTGTCACACGAATCAACGTAACTAGTTCTGTCGGAAAACCATGTCCTAGTGTTAACTGTCACAGCTCATTTCGTTTGACTGAATCGTACTCCGCCTTGAAATCCATAAAAATATAATGAATTTGCAAGTTGTACTCCCGGAACTCGTCAGTTACTAGACGCAGGGTAAATATCTGATCCATCGTGAAGCGACCCTCATGAAAACCAGCTGGATATCCGCCGACGAAGAACTCAGCTAACGGACTCAGTCTAAAACACAGGATAGGGAGAGCACCTTATAGGCAAAATTGAGCAACGTAATGCCTCGATAGTTTTTACTCTCAAGTCGATGTCCGTTTTTAAAATTATAGGAAATGATGCCAATCAACCACTCCTCCGATATTTATTTTCCTCTCATATTCTGTTCCTGACAAGGAGGTGGCGAATTGTTTCGTACAGCTGTTCGCTCCCCGCTTTTAGAAGTTCAGCCAGTATACCATCCTTTACAGCAACCTTACCGTTTTTCAGCTCACTGATAGGTCTTTTGACCTCCTCCTGTGTTGGTGGCTCCACAGTTTGGCCGTCGCTCAAAATTCTTATCCTGTACCTGCTGATCTTCGCGTTTACTTCTCTATTCAACAGCGTCTGGAAATACTCTTCCACGTAGCTGCTACCGTCGTTTTGTCAGTAAGCAGCAGTTGCCAGCACTATCATTGCACATCACAGGTATGGCAACATTCTTGCACCTGACCGTTTTGTAGAAACTCCGTGTGTCGTTGCTGACGAAGCTCTCCTCTGGACTGGCGAGCACGTGATCTTCGTACTGGCGTTTTTAGACGGTTGGTTCTTTTTTCTGCAGCTCTGCCAGGACGAACCAAAAAGATTCGCGCAGAGTCTCGGGTATTCCTCACATTGGAATCGTGTGAAGAAATTCTACAGAGGATTCGCACAGAATACCTTGCTTATAGAAGCAGGATTCTTATAGGAGAATACAAGAGTTTAATCCCAAGGATAGCTATAACTCGGCACGGGAATCGCCTGCACTATGAACTGTTCTGTTCTGACGTGTAGACGCAGTAAGCTACTCATATATATTGAACAATTGGCATCCTATCATTTATCACGACAATCAAATCAAATATTCACGCTGCGGCAGATCCTCCAAAAAGTCCATGAATGCAGAATTCAACGCACAATTATTTCATTGATTTCAAAGTTGCGTATGATACCATCGACCGTAAAATCATGGTCATTCTAACCTCGCAGGGGACTTTATCAACGTGATGGACCCTCATGTGGGCTGTTCAACATGCCGTTACAGGATGTTATGAAAGGAGCAACACACAGGCACAATCTTCAGCAAATCTAGTTAGTTCGTCTGCTTTGCCAATGAAATGGATATTGTCGATAAAACAGCATCTGTGGTGATGGCTGGACAAGCTAAAACTCAAAGTAGCGAAGTTTGGGTTGAAGAAAAATGCTTCCAAACTAAAGTACCGAGAACCGCTAATATGACGCACACGCTAAAAGCTGGTAACTCGGTCCTAATAACGACTGAGTTTGTTTTGTTTCGAGCATCGAGCAGCTATGCTGCCCGTTCTGCCGATACTCGACACCCGACAGTGCCTGAGTCGAGTCAAGTTGCACGACATGACTTACGATATAGAGTCCATATTCATTCGATTTACTGTCCTTGTAACGCTGATGTCTTTTGAGTAGTCGTCGTTTTTTGTGTTAATTTACTATCATGAGAATATTGCAAACTGTGGCCCCCAATCTCAAAGGCCCGGCTGGCCCTTTGGTTCCCAGTCCGCCCCTGAGTCCGCTAACCGATTTCGAAACATGACCTCCGGTTTTCATACGACAGATTTTGAGATAGAGTACAGTACAATTGTTGGGCTAGTGCTACGAAATTATTGACTTTTACAGCATCTCTCAATCGATATTCTAATATGCTACGTCTGGCTTGCAAGACCAGTGTCGTACCTCGAGGCCTGCTGGGAGCCACATTATAATTGTAGTATTAATTTATTTCACATGCTTCTAACTCCATATTTTACGAACCCAACGAATTGAACCATTTTCCTAGACAAGACCCATATACTAGCAAGCAAATGCTACATCCATTCCATGGTTCGATGAGCAAAATGGAAACAGCACAAGTTAACCATCGTCGTCGGTACCAGTTTAAAACTGCGTGAATAAAATCATTCATTACGAGCAGAATGTGCCGAGTTGCGTCGGCTGGGTGCACTTGTTGCCCCAGGAAGGCGGTAGCAGTGATTTGTCTCTCCTTTAAGCCACGAAGAGGCTCATTACAAACTAGCGCTACAAGTAGTTATTAGGGAGAAAAAGCAACATCACGTGATCAGGTGAACGAAGTTAGTGTCTAGTTATTAGTCGGCCTTCAACTGATTGTAAATCTACAGCCTCATCGGAGGTACTTCTGCTATTGGCATACAGGAATATCACAGGAAATACATGGTTAATGTTTTTTTCTACTCTCGAGGCACTGCAGCAGCGTTTTGCTGGTGCGCTGACATCTAACGGTTTGTTCGATTACGGCAGCTAAGGACCGAAAATTCCCACTGATTCTCGCTCATACCACCCTGACGGCTTCATCAGCATAGAAAAGACCTATAATTTTCATTCGTCACACTATAAATATGCTCAGCCCAACGATGACGAAGACGCTGGCGATGAGCACGATGATGATGATGATGATGGTGGTGGTGACGATACAAAGTCGAAGACCAGACCACCGCACCGTCGTCTGCTTGTGTCGTGTTTGCCATGCGTTTGTTTACACTAATCACCGGCTCAGGCCATCGATTTTCGCTGTGAAACGACTCGTGTCGAAGTTAAGGGAATCGAAAAGAACCTTCAGGCAGAACCTAAACTAGCCCCATCAAGCCGTGCAACAATGTTATGTTAATAAATAATAATGGATCGATTAAAATGGATAGCTCTAAACGGCCGCCAGTTGGGTGGTTTTTCAATGGCCGCTAGTTATTTGGTCACAATGGTTGAACGGTTAATCCGGTGAATTAAAGTCCGTTTTGTGTATTACAAAGGCGGCAACGCTTAACGGAACACCTAGAAGAAAAATAGTATCGTCATAACTTGGCTGCAAACGCATAACGTACAGCCGTTACTTCCGGATGGCGGAGGCACTCCGATCCGATCGCAAAGTGCCTCAATAAGCTCCACAAATTGGAATCAATTAGCTTATTTTTCTCTCTATTTCGAAACATCGCGAACCTCTCGCGGGTCTGTATCGAATCATCATTATTTCATTAGTAATTTTTAAGTGAGTGATCCACCGGAACGGTCAGACGGTCGAGCTCGATCATGGTCGACCGCGATTCGCGCCGACAAACAGCGCGCGTGGTGGCGGCGGCGGCGGCGGTTTCGGCACTTTCGAAATGTATCTGCCTAATTAATTTGAATTTTCGGCAATTGCGAATCGCGCGAGAGCGGCGAAACTACAAAGTGCTCAAATTCCGCGCATTTTTACTGCAATAATTGATCCGATACCTGCAGGCGATACCTGAGAACGATCGGCAGGCGGAAAACGGGAAGGCGGACACCCTGCGATGCACTGCTCGCTACTGTGCTGTTGTGAAGGCATGTTTTGCAACTGTAATAATTCAATAAAGGCTACCGGCGGCGATTGGAAATAGCCAACGAACGTAAAAAATCGGCCAAAGTATACCATTACAAAACAGTACTAATTTCCTTCAAATTATGCCAATTATCGGTGCCGCCGCCACAGTGGTAGCCGTCACTACCTCGCGCCGATGCCATACCCGAGTTCATCGGGCACATATATGCGAAATCAATTAATACTGATTGAAATCTCGACAGCCACACAAAAGTAGTTTGAAAATGAAAAGTGGAAAACGGCAAGTAAAAAAAAATTAAGGGTAAGAGATGGGCTAATGGGCTCACTTTGGAGTGAATCAGTCACTCACTCTATCGATTTGTTTCGGCTTGGGAGACGGGGGTTGTGTCTGTTATCTCACACACGACGTTCGTGAGAGAAAATAGAGGCGGTTAACTTATATTTTTCGCTTGTTTGTTTTAAGCTTATTGATTTTGTTTTCTCTCAAGGCGTTCCAAACCTTCTCTTTAATCTATTTCCGGTCCGGTCTTCCGTTTTCGTATGTCCAAATTGGTTCAAAATACATGCAAATGTCGTTCCAAGAAATGTTTTTGAGAAATGCTGCAAGTTTGTATCCTATCTAAGAACTAATAGAAATTGATCACTTTCAAGTCCTGAGGTATTCCGGAGTGTTCAGCTTACTCCAATGCTATACAGCGTCATAGGCAGAATTTCTAAGCTATAAACCGTTTCATCTCTAGGGCCCTTCCAAGCGGCGCAGGAATGCCTCAAGCAGGCAAACGCAGACTAGTTTACAGATGCTAAACCGTCAACCCTCTAACGGGTAAGACCGTCTGTAGACGGTCTTCGTTTTTGGAGCTCCAGAGCCACATTTGAAATTTGTCTTGAATTTACAATATGAAAAATATATTCAGAAAAGATTTCATGACATTTTGATAGTCATATCACAACATTCTGACTATGCGTTCGAAAGTTATCACTTTTCAAAAATATGAATTCCAAAAAATATTCCTCAAGTTTTTTCTATAAGTAACTAGCTGACCCGACAAACTTCGTATTGCCACAAATTAAACTGTGTTGTACATAAATCGTGAATCTGGGATGACCTTTGTCACAATCTTGAGTTTTGCAAGTTTCTGGGGAGTTCATGGGTGTTTTAATATACAAATTTTCCTCACAGTAAAGTAGAAAACAACCCCCCTATTGCTTAGCCTGATAAAATAAAGCGGATAGCATTTAAATATTCGCCATCATTGCAAACCATTTCGACGAATACCATATTGCGGAACACCAATTCTCGGTTGATCATAACGCGGAATATAGAGTTTTGCAGAATACCATTTCGCGGAAAACCTTACGCGGGGTGTATCATTTCACGGAAAATCTTTTCGTAGAAAGTACCATTTCGCAGGGGTGACCCAACTGAAGGAAAGTAATAGAAGTAGATCTAGGAAAATAAATAAACCTAGATAGAGGTGATCTGTATGAGGGGCTGCCCGCCACAGTGGCCGACGCTTCCGACGGCAGGTCGCACAGTGGGACGGCTTGAAAAATAGGCGGACATCAGCTTTTGCGGCAAAACTATTAAGTTTTCTGCATTAGTGTCTTCGCAAAATTTTCTTGGTTTTTGTAGTTATTTTTTTGTTAGATAAAAAAAATTACATTAAGGGGGTGGGTCAATATATAGAGAAATTAACTTTTTTATTTTAGGTCCAAAATAAACAGTCTCTAAGGAAAAGTGGTAGAGGACGTTATTTAAAGAGTATTTGGTGAAAGAAGAAAGTGTCTATCCCTTAAGGGAAAAAAGATATTGAGCTACACAATAACAAACCCCCTTAATATCAGTTTTCCTAATTTTACTTGCTTATTTCCATTTTTACGTAGCTTTGAGGTTCAGTAAAGTTTAAGATACAGTAAAAATACAACTTTTTGCTGAAGAGTGCGAAGCTCTAAGCTTATGGGATTTTGAGCTGTTGCAGTTTTCATATAATTTTATAGTCAATTTTAAGGTGATTTATTTCAAAAAGGCGCAAGTATGCGCAGCCATCTTCAGCGACTTTAAGTGTTGTGATGTAGTGCCTTTCATTTCATATATATGTCACGGTGGAACATTTGAGTAAACTGCGACTAAAATATCACGTTTTACGTCTGAAAAATTACATAAAATAACGTAATAGACCAATACAAATGGTATAAAGACGTTTAAAATAAAAATAAATTTTATAATATATGTTTTAAAAATTCAATGATGCTATATTTCTAAATAACTGTTCATTTCTTCATCGTTAGCTTCGGAAGAGTTCACGCAATAACTTCAGTGCTGCTTCACTAAATGGCATTTTCTTCCGTTTTGTGTTCTTACCCACTTTTGAAATTATCGGATCAGATGATAGCATTGAGCGGTTAAGTATATCATGATTTGTAGATACTCTGTGAACATAAGCGTATGCAATTAAGAACAAAATGCAACATATATGATGACTAATATGCACCTTAAACATTTCGAAGCAGCAAACAGGAAACGGTATTCTTGACTCCTCCGAAGCTAACGATGAAGAAATGAACAGTTATTTAGAAATTTAGCATCATTTTTGAAACATATATTATTAAATTTATTTTTATTTTAAACGGGTTTATACCATTTGTATTGGTCTATTATGTTATTTTATGTAATTTTTCAGACGTATAACGGGATATTTTAGTCGCAGTTTACTCAAATGTTCCACCGTGTTCCACCGTGACATATACATGAAATGAAAGGCACTACAACACAACACTTAAAGTCGCTGAGGTTGGCTGCGCATACTTGCGCCTTTTTGAAATAAATCACCTTAAAATTGATTAGAAAATTATATAAAAACTGTAACAGCTCAAAATCCCATAAGCTTAGAGCTACGCTCTCTTCAGCAAAAATATGTATTTTTACTGTATCTTAAACTTTGCTGAACGTCAAAACTATTTAGAATCGGAAATAAGCAAGAAAAATTAGGAAAACTGATATTAAGGGGGTTTGTTATTGTGTAGCTCAATATCTTTTTTCCCTTAAGAGATAGAAACTTTTTTCTTTCACCAAATACTCTTTAAATAATGTTTTCTACCACTTTTCCTTAGAGACTGTTTATTTTGGACCTACAATAAAAAAGTTAATTTCTCTATATATTGACCCACCCCCTTAATGTAATTTTTTTTATCTAACAAAGAAATACAATAAAAACCAAGAAACTTTTGCGAAGACACTAATGCGGAAAACTTAATAGTTTCGCCGCAAAAGCTGATGTCCGCCTATTTTTCGAGCCGTCCCACTGTGGGTCGCTGGCAACACTCGCGGCCTGTGGCCGTCTCGCGCTGAATTATCTAATGTTACTATTGATAGTTTTTGGTGGTCTTGTTATTGATTAATGTTTTATGAAAGAGTCTAAAATTTCTCGAGTTCGATTGGTTTTTGAGTTACGCAAAAATTTCTGTTTTATTTGCATGATAGTCCTTATCCCCCTACCACAGGAGTGAGGGGTCTCAAACCATCATTAAAAAAATTCCTGCCTCCAAAACCCCCCACATGACAAATTTGGTTCCATTAGCTTGATTACTTTTAGAGTTATGAGGAAATTTGTATTTCATTTGTATGGGAGCCCCCCCTCCTAAAAAGGTAAGGGGTTTCAATTCATCATAGAAAAAATTCATGCCTCCAAAAACACCCACATGCCAAATATGGTTCCATTTGATTAATTAATTTCGAATTATGAGGAAATTTGTATTTCATGTGTATAGGAACCCCCTCCTAAAGTGGGGAGGGGTCTCAATTCACCATAGCAAAAATTCTTGTCTCCAAAACCATCCACATGTAAAATTTTGTTCCATTTGCTTGATTAATTCTCGAGTTATGCAGAAATTTGTGTTTCATTTGTATGGGAGCCCCCCCTCTTAGTGGGAGGAGGGGTCTCTAACCATCATAAGAACCTTCCCTGGCCTCAAAAACCCCTATATGCAAATTTTCACACAGATCGGTTCAGTTGTTTTCGATTCTATAAGGAACATACGGACAGACAGACAGAAATCCTTTTTTATAGGTATAGATTTCAGTTTTGTGACACATTTGAACTGAAAAAATATTTGAGTTGAGCGTTGGACATGAAAAACGAGAATGAGAAATTGGACTATTTCATACCTGACGGTCCTTCAGGTAAATATTTTTCCATGAAAATCTACACTCGAGCTTCTTTTGAGTGTACTTTCATGATAAAGTAGTCATTTGCTTGATCGCATCATTTTTACGATGCTGCCCGTTAGAGGGTTAAAGGCAGTTTTACATTACTTAACCGGATATGGAGCTAATCGAACTGAAGATGCCTGAAGCTTGAAGAAATATTCAAGATGGTCAGGCAAACAATGCATGAATGTGGAGGTACTCTTCCAATGTCAGAATGCCTGTAAAACAAAGCCGTACAGGTGATCGTGATCGTACCTTCCCATCATACAGAACGACTGCCCAAAACGTGCTAAATTGATCAAAATTCGGGGAAAAATCGATCGCCAGCAAATGCTGAATAGAATAGATGGAAAGGATCTACTAGTACTTTAGTATTTATTTACAGTTTCTAATCCTTCAATTGGCCTTTATTCTCTGGAAGAACTGGTAATCATTTTTATAGAAGCCTGTTTGTTGACCAACAATTAGATTGAACTTCTGAATTTCTTGGACACATGCCATGTATATATGTTGCTGCACTAAACAAGACACCTTTTAAGCTGGAGATTCCGAAGATTTAAACTTGCCGAATTATTCGTTAATCCGACTTGATCGTGCGATCAGGGAGGGCGTCATTGCCAGCTCAGCGCAGTGAGGAAAAGATTAGCGCCCCAAAGAGGTGTAGAAAGAGCAGGACAGTCTAAGTTGAACGACTGATAGCTTGACCTTCAAGAGGTTTTGGTACACAAGAGATCATTGGAAAATCGACCAACAATGGGTAACTAAAATCATCAACAGAAACAAGGAGCTGTCCAAGGTAACGGGTATGATCTGCCTGAATAATGAGATGACCTTCGATCGACACCGTGTGGTAAGACGGCCTAATATTCAGCTAACTGCGATGCAAATATCCGAACTATCCCGTGTAGGAGTGCGTGTAGAATAGAGAACGGTTGGGTTTAAGAAAAAAGTTCACGTGTGTAAATTTGTTCCAAATTATGCGTAGAATTTGATTTTGTTTGAATTTTACAAAAAAAATAAAATTTAGATATTTTTGAAAAATTTACCTAACTTCAAATTAAAAAAAATCCGAAAGAGTGTCCATCGATAGCTCTTCAGCAGATTTTAGGGCATAATTTAAGCTATGTTTAAAAAAAATAGGCAAATCGGAGAGGAAAGTTTTGAGATAATTGACATTTTATGATTTTTATCATGGTTTTGAAAAGTTTTTTGTTTCAGTGTATTTTTTTTTCTGAAAATACACTTAATATCCTACAACTTTTCCTTTGACGCCATTTTGATCGAATAAGTAGTTTTCAAGAAATGATATTTAAAAAAAAGGAATCTCATTTCTAAATACGCCCTTTTGAAAAGTTACTCTTTACGAAAAAAATCAAGTTTAGTGGAAAATGAGTTCTTGCGTGGTACCCAACACAGCAGGAAAATTTCATTCCAATCAAAAATAGTCGAGTCAAAAATGGTCTTTTTTTCAGTGAGTTGAGCTGGAATTGCTCTATATAAGAGTTCCGCCCAATCGGAAAAGAGTGATCCATTGTCAACCATCCATTGTAGAACTAAGAAGACCAAAAAAACAAGATGGAAGGCTGCACAGACTCTGAAGGCAGGTGATAGACGTAAGGTCCGAATATTCGGATTCGGTCAAATGGAAGATTAAACTTACAAAATAAAATTATTTTTTTAAAAGAAAATTTCATCATTTTACACGTATTCTTCTTTGACAAAATTTTGATTGCAAAGCTTATCAATAAATTAGAAATCAATGAACCAGAAATAAAATTTATACGATGTTGGAGGGAATCGGCAAGTTTGCCTTGAAGTTTTTTTTGGATAAATAGGAGATTTCGACCTGATCGAGTCAACTTGCACGTTAAGCCCCTCTGGTCTTGGTGGGGTTGCTGTAGAGAACTGTTTTCGTCGCACCGTTATCCGGTATCCTTACGACGTGTCCGGCCTACAGTAGCCTACCGAAGTTCGTCAGATGTACGATGGGAATCCTCCAAGCAGTACATATAGCTCGTGATTTATACGTCGCCGCCACTCTCCGCTTTCAGTTTGTACTCCGACAACTATGGTCCGCAGCACATCCCGCTTGAACACGGCAAGGGCGCATATGTCATCCGTGAGCACCGTCACAGCTTCAAGACCATAATGAGCTACTGGTCTAATCAGGGTATTGTACATCGTCAGCTTAGTATGGTGGTGTATGGTTCTTGATCGTAGTATTCTGTGAAAGGCAAAGTAGGCTCGATTTCCCGCTTGAACGCGCCGCTGGACTTCCTTACTAGTGTTGTTATCTACGGTCACCAACGATCCCAAATACACGAAATCATTTCGCTTCTAGTTCGTCGCAGTCATCGGTTACCGTCCGTGAAAGGCACGCGTTTGTTTCCTTTGAGCCTCTTCCTTTCATGTATTTGGTCTTCGACGCATTTATTTTAAGCCCAATCCATCTAGAATCCATTTTCAGTCTGGTGTAGATTGCATCCGCCGTCTCAAAGTTCCTGTCTATGACATCAAAGTCATCTGCAAAGCATAGAAGTTGGCTACCCTTGGTGAAAATCGTACCTCTCGCTTCGCTACCCGCTCGTCGAATCACCGCATCCAGAACGATGTTGAACAGCATGCATAATAGGCCGTCTCTTTGTCTCAGCTCTCACCACGTCTCAAAGGGACTCGAGAGTGTTCCTGAGATGCGCACGAAACACATCACTAGATCCAATGTAGCTCTGATCAGTCGCGTCAGTTTATCCGGAAACCCGTGTTCGTGCATTATCATCCATAACTGGTCTCGATCGATTGAATCATATGTTGCTTTGAAATAAATAAAGATGTGATTTGTGGGCATGTTGCACTCCCAACATTTCTGCATGATTTGTCGGTTGGTAAAAATGTGCTCTGTAGTTGCGCGAGCCCCCATGAAGTCTGCCTGGCAATTTCCTGCGAAACCCTGTATTATCGATGACAGCCGGCGTAACAGGTCTGGGAGAGAAGCTTTTAGGCGGCGTTTAGCAGTGTTATGTAGCGATAGTAGCAACAGTCAGTCGATCACCCTTTTTGTAGACTCCTTCGATCCATTCCTCCGATAGCTTCTCCACCTCCCAAATCTTGAAAATACAAATAACCCAGTCTAGAGCCGTTGGCAGTATGTCTCGGCCAAGTTTATAACGCTCTGCCAGTAGGCGGTTCTTACCAGCGGCTTTGTTGGTCTTCAGCAACCCGAGCTCTTGTTTGACTTCTTGGAGATCAGGTGCTGGGACTATCTTCCATGGGCACTCATAGGTTAACTTCCGTTTACTTCTGCAGTACTTCTGATTGAGGCATATTGAAAATCAATTTGCTATCCAATCTTTTACGTCTTTTACTACATGAACTTTTGCGAAATGACTTACTTCGATAAAAAAAGTCGTGAAGTATTGGATTTTTGTTATGCGTGAATGATATAACACAACATTTCCCGACGCTTATGACGTTATGGTTTTGCTTGCACCACTGTATGAAAAGATATAGAATGTTCTGGAGTGCACGACAATCTTCAGTGTTTCTAACGACGAGAAAAATTTTCAAGTCAGCATGCAATAAAGACCAAGATTACTGCCTTGCGGGCCCCCAAAAATGTTCGTAAAGGCTCGGCATTCAACGTTTTCGAGCTCAATTCGATCAAACAGGTAAGATTGCAGCCATTATGTTCGGCATGTGTCGGTTTCGAGCTTAGGAATTTTGGCCAAGAACGAATCGCTATCGATACTATCAAATGCCGCTTTAAATCCGTCAATTTATTGGTGGCTTGAGTTCACGAAATTTCAGAACGATTTTGGGCTTTTCAGTGAGTTTTCTTCTGCTCGTGCCACGTATCTATGATAGAAAACTTGTTTAACTTTGTTATTGTTGTATCAACAAAGCCACTTTGGTTACTACTTGTATGGTTTCGACTGCGGCGATATTTGCGTAAGGCTGAGTTTTTCTTTCGTTCAATGATTTTGGTCGTGAATTTCCTCAAAGATGTTTGGGAGGAGTACTATATTCAGGGACTACTAGAGATAGAACACAATCGGTGTTTTTCACAGCACTCGATAAAGTATCAGTAGCAACAACAACAACTTTGTTTTCAGTCCGCGTAGATTCGAGTAGTAAATGTAATTCCGGTCCATGGTAACTTTGCTATTAGAAACTGTGCTAGCATCACTTGCCGGAGAAGTCGTGGTGGAAGACATCGAATATAGAATCACAAGCAGCACTGGGACGGCCTTCACGGAGGTCGATTACCATTATGTTGGACTGCTACGAACGGACCGAGTTCTTCTATAATGCTTCCTTGTTGGTGTCCCAGGCGCCGAGGAGAAGGCGACTGATTTTGGCCTAATGTAGATAAAGATGGCCGGCAGCTGAAACGCGTGGATTGATCAACGGCAGGCGCATATTCTGCATTGTTGTGGTACCGTGAACGTACCATATTCTGCGCAGCTCCTAATTCTGCGCATTTTTCTTTATATATGTATTTTTCAACATTGTGCATAACTATGGCCATTGTGTTATTTTTTTATAAATCTCTGTTGAATAATACGCCATTACTCACAAAAGGGCCATAATATTTGACAGCGAAATAAATTAAAGTGAAACTGAAAGTATTTTATATGTCAGAAAACAACGTCGTTAGCGCCTACGCTAAAACTGTCCTTCTAGAAAATTAACAAAATTATGATCGAAATTCTTTGCAATGATCAAATTACCCAGCATAATTAGAAAGAGTAATTAGTTTTAGTCATGTTTTAGGCAAAAAGAGTGATTGCATGCCTTGTTTTCGTTGGAAAAATGCGATGCAGTAGTGCGCAGATTTAGGCACAGATTTTTTATTCATGTTCCAAATTCTGCGCAGTAATGTATCCTATGAAGAAATCGCGAAAAAATACGCAACTTCTCCCAAATGGCTGAGGTATAGAGGCATAGAAATTCAAGTAGAACCTTTAACTTGCATTGATTGGAATCCTGTGTTACGGCTCGGGGTCCGAACCTACGAACGCCAATTCATGGAACCATGTCTTCTGATTTTTTTTGACAGTCGAACTTCATTGAGCTGTCAGGGAGTGGGGAAGTGGTTTCTATATGAAAACACAATTGTTAATATTAGTCTAAAGTATAATGTTCAGTATAGAGAAAACCCGAATGAACTCGCCCTTCACGTTATCGACAATAAAATATTTAAAATAAGCCAATCCAAATGATAATAATGTTCCTGTGCCACCTGGACAGCACAAGAAGGCCAGATCATGGATTTAATCATGGTAATGGCTAATGTCAGATTTTTGATGTGCTTTCAGCGTATAAAGACATAAACTACATGGTATGCATGTTTATTGTTACTTTTTAGGTGCGCAGAATTAGGAACAAACATGCGCAGAATTAGGAACATGGGCAAGAGAGTGCGCAGAATTAGGCACCGTGAATAAGTTTACAAAACGAAAGATATACTCAATTGTTGGTCGACTTTTAATTCCCATGTTTTTTACCATATATTATAGACCGTAGCACTACATGTTGCTGCTATCAACGTTATCAATTTAACTCTAGAATACTTATAATAGCGGAGGAACCATAAAAATGTCTTAACTGCGCAGAATATGGTACGTTCACGGTACTCCCTGAACGAGCAAGCTGGGAAATCTCATCTCCGCTTTCAATCACTTTGTCGGGATGGCTAACAGCAATGGAGACGATCTCCCGTATTACTTTTCTGAAGTGTATCCCAGTTCATAAAATAAGCTACTTTTTCTATCTATCAATCTATAAAATCAAAATCAATTCTGTTCAATAACTTTACACACGTTTTACCTTTGTTTTTCATTGCTTTTAAATGTTCTGCAAAGTGATTCAGTATGTTAAAATACACATTTTCTGTGAATTGAATTTTTTCACTAATAAGCATATTTAATGCATTATAAAATAGTTAATTAAAAAGTGAAACACTTTTCAACTAATTTTTTCTAAGGTTGCTTCACAGTTCTGTTGATAGAAATTTGGTTTGTTTTAGACAAAATATAGTATTTTTCATTAAAAGTTATTCGGATGCCCGAAGTTGCCCGAAATAGACCAAACAAATTTTTTCCTTAAATATTTCATAACTCACTAAATATGCATCCTGGCGATAAATAGTGTTCAGAGAAAATGTGTATTTTAACATACCGAACAGCTTTGTAGAGCATTTGAAAGCAACAAAAAACCTTGTGTGAAATTATTGAAGACAAATTACGCATTAGACGCGCAGCGTCATTAGAACTTTTTGAATGATATGGGCAATGTGATTTTCTCAAAGCGGTGTTTTCAGTAAATTCAAATAATTTACGTAATTGTAAAATTCCTATCTGGTAACCGACCCTATTACTTTTTCTTGACGTCTTTTACTAATGCAGTCCATGGCTGGAGAGAAATAGAAATAGAAAGAGAAAGAGAACAGTATCCGCACATTGATTAATGCACATTAAATATTTTAATTTTGTAATTAACATCAATCAAAAATATCACTAATTAGTTCACTTTATTCAACTCAACCCGCTGTGTCTTCCTCATCTGCTCATCTCTGTCAATCTTCGACCGAAAAAAAAAATCACGCAAAAGCTCATTCATTCTCACTTACTTTAAGTGACTTGGGAGTGGTGCCTCATGGGTTCCTCCCGGATGCATCCAAGCAGTTGCCCCCGGGAGAAACGCACACACATTTTTTCGCTCCAAGAACCAAGGCCTATTTGAAAAAATTGCCAGAACGGTTAGAGAAGCATCGTGGGGAAGCGGCAAATAAGTGCTCAAAATCGATACTCTCCTTACGCTGCTTGATGTCGGCAAAGATCAAAGGTTCCCGCTCGAGCACTCTATCCTGCTCCATCAGCGATTCTTTTTCAGTCGCTCTGTTAACGTTTTTCCCCCTAGCGGCTCGTTGGGAGGTGCTGCAGGAAAAGTGTTGAATAAAGCGGCGCGTTGCTATTAATGTTGCAACACACCTTCACGCCGCGGCACAGTAGGTGGCAGCGGCGCGGCAGTGAAAGGCTGTTGCGAGTTGATAAACCATGATGATGTTGCAAAAATCCTTCTTAAAACTCTCTTCCTTTGGTACATCCAATTCTTTTCGGTCTCCGGTGCTCACAAACGGAGTTGGAGTGCATGAGATAGTGGGTCCAAGAAAGATTATTCTCTCCAGTTTGGGCTGCACCGTTTTTCCCCCTTGCTTCTATGCTTGAATGTCCATTCCCGGGCGAGGTGATCTGTCTGATAATCACTTTTGAATTATTTAGCTCACACCGAAGCGCAGACCGAAAATTAATTATTTCCAGCCTGGGCTGCTCGTGGTGTTCGTGTGACAAAGAGAGGCCTCTTCCACACCAGCAGGACGGGTTTGCTCTGGTACTTAATGACATAATTAGACCGGCCGTGATTGTCGTAAGGAAAATCAACCGCACACCAAGATAATGGTTTGCCATTATGTACCATTCAAGCTCTTAGCAAACAGTTGCTCTGGTCGACCGGGGGAACACACTGAAGTGGCAAAAAAATGTGTAATAAACGAACCAAAGGGAAGCAGACCTGGAAGATCAATCAATCAGCTCCGGTTGCCTGGTTCAGGGTATCTGCACACAAACATACACTTGTTCGTACAGTAAAAGAGAAACATAAAATAAGAAAGAACTGCCCATCGGTGCGTTGCTAATATTGTTAAAATATATCAACAAATATCTATTATTTGGCTTCTTGTCTTCGTATACGAAGCAAGTACAAGCCGGGATCATTTCCGTCAAACCATTCTCACCGATTCCTCCTCAGTTGCGACCACACCGAGCGTGAAAGCTTGCCTCGTTTAGTAACACATTAAAGCACGCACCTGCCCGGTCATCAGGTAACAAACGAATTTATGTTCGCTTTATGGAGAAGCTGAAGTTGAAAAATAAAAAATAACGAATAGGTTCGCAAAAAAAAAAAGAAAAAAGAAAAACGAACAGAACCAACGACGCCACAACCTCCGCCGAGAGGATCGACGAATCGGTCGGAACGAATTAGCAGCCGAACCGTGCCGAACCGGCCGAAGAATCCATCAAGTGGAAGCCCAATCCAATGGATGCATCAAGAGTCAATTACGTATTCATTCATTAGTGCCGGTCCCGGTTTCGATAGACGGATGGATCGATGCGAGCAGCTTGACAGTTTCGATGACTTTTAAAAAGCTCACTTTCGGTCTATCCCTCTGTCGATGTCGGTGCGTAATTGTTCGAAGGAACGAAAAGATCGAGTTGATTCGATTGCTGACAAGCAGAAGCCGAGACACTTTGTCACCTGCGCCCGTTGATTTGGCTGTCCGTTGAAAGAAGTAAGTAGTCTATTGTAGCATTGTAGGACGTTCAGCTGATAAATTTTCGACCATTTACGGTGAACAACGTTGAATCAACGGTACTTTAAATATTTGCCGTATTCTTTGTGTTTGAGGTGAAAATAATCAATCAATGGCTTTAAAATGTTGCTAAAAATGTTGATATTTTGATTTAATTTTTAGAAAAATAACTCAGAACTCAAAAAAACACATTTAGTAAATGTGAGCATATGAAATTTTGCCTCTTTTCCCATTTTCAGTTTTCAAAATGGCGTTATAATGCCGTGGACAGAAATCTATACAACTTTTATTGTTTCAACAGTTTACCCCCAAAGACGGGACTCACAAAATTTGTTCAAGAATTTTTAATTTTTTTTCTTTCGAGCCAGTCAGGCTTGTCCTGCACTCAGTGAACTTATTTTGTTTTTTTAATTGTAAATTGGTGCGCATCTTGATGCACCAGCCACTGTGAACTGGGAGTGCGCCGTAAATACTAAAGATAGAGCAATACTTAATTCAACAATCTTATGGATAATAATTTACTCTATAAATGCCCCATATATAATATTTTCGGATTTCGCTCGGCTGAGGTGTTACAGTTAAAAAAGCAAAATAAGTTCACTGAGTGCTGGACACGCCTGGAACCAGTTTCACTTTGGGGTATATCCCGGAGAATTAGCGGAAAGTAAGGGTTGTCTTCATACCCAACGTTGGCAAAAAAGACAAAACCATGCCTAAGGTTTTCAGACCGATAAGCCTGACTTCAACGCTTCTTAAGCTGATGGAAAAAATCACGGATAACTATATCCGCAATGAGTTTTTAAAAAAACTATCCGTTATATGTAAATCAACATGCATACCAACACGGTAAATCTACGGAAACCGCACTGCACTGCTTAGTGACGTTAATTGAGAAATCGTTCAAATATCAAGAGACAGCACTTTGTGCTTTTCTTGACATTAAAGGCGCTTTCGGTAACACGTCCTTCGCGTCAATTAATACGACTTACTGTCAAAAGAGAATCGACCACACTACAATGAGCTGGATTCAAGCAATGCTCTCGAGCAGACTTAGAGCATCATTGGGAGATACGTCGGTCACGATTTCGGTGATCAGATCAAAGGATGTCCACAGAGAGGAGTTCTCTCCCCCTGCTCTGGTCACTGGTGGCCGACGCACTCCTTCACAAGCTATCACAGCTTGGTTATGAGACCATTGCTTACGCCGACGACGTTGTACTTATCGTCAACGGAAAGTTTGACGCAGTATTATCAAGTCGCTTGCAAGGAGCTCTAAACACCACCGTGTCACTAGGCGAAGGAAACATACCATTACTCCCCCTATACTGAATGGTGTCAGACTGGGCTTCAGTAATGAAGTCAAACACATCGCAATAATTCTCGATAAAAAACTGAACTGGACTGCCCACCTAGATTATGCTGTTAAGAAAGCAACTTCGGCTATCTGGGCATGCAGGTCACTGTTTGGCAAAACCTGGGGTTGGATACCTCAACTAGCCTTTTGGTCATATACTACTATTGCACGGCCTAGGATAACCTATGCTGCAGTCGTAAGGTGGCCAAAGGTGAATGAGGTGACAACCCAAGCCAAACTAAACAAAGTTCGGCGCCTGGCCTGTCTTACAGTTACCAGTGCCATGCGTACAACACCTACTGCAGCCATGGAGGCAATGCTATGCTTACTGCCTTTGCATCTTCATGTGAAGAAGGAAGCAGAGCTCGGCGCACTACGGTTGTACAGGAGTAAAACTATACTCGAAGGTGATCTAATCGGTCATCTTCTCATACTTCGGGAATTCAATCTGACACCCTTAGTAACTTCAGTCTCTTACTGCATGGAAGCCAGGCTCAATATGGATGTTCCATATGAGTAATCGGGGCCTGCCATACACACTTAATAAAAAGCACCGAATTCGGTAAAATTTTACCGAAATCTAAACAGCTGAACGTTCGGTAAAAATTTCGATGGTGCCAATCGACGTTTACAGATCATTAGTAATGTTTGGTGCAAAAAAAAATTTTACCGAACGTTCAGCTGTTTAGATTTCGGTAAATTTTACCGAATCGTTTAAGTGTGTAAAAGACGATCATTAAGACTGTCGCAGTGGCCTTTTAATCAAATGCCTTTCTGGTATACAAACAAAAAGAGAGATTATCCAATCAATAAGTGCGGAATCGCTCATGAAAGTGCTATTTTGGCTTAGATCGTGTCGGTCTCTTCGGCGCACTTATTGCTTGAAATGTAACGAAAAAGTGCGCCGACATTCCAAAACGATTTTCCTTGCAATCAGCAATAACTGTAGTAAAATTGTTAAGAAAGTGTATTATGATCTAGATTCTATAAAGGTAATTTGTTCCAAATAACTGTTAATTACAGAATAATCCGTGCATGTGGCCACACTGACATACACAACTGCATTGTTGCTAGATTACTTATTTCAGTTGGCGGCACTCTAAATCTATCTAGCTTGATGGTACGAAAGAAGAATCATTCGTTTGCTCCGAGTGGCTTCAGTTTCTTTAAAACATCACACGGTTAATTTTTTTTTTAAACGTACTTGTTACAAGTTCCCTTTTTGCGTCCATGATTACCTCGAGTCTTGAACGAATGAAAATTGAATACACTCTAAACGAAAAATATGCAGACACATCTGTAATTAACCCATTTTTAGTTAAAAACGTTCAAAAGTAAAGCAAAACAAAGCCTAGGTGCTACATTCCGTTAGCGAAACTTGACCTTCTGTTTTCTGTTGTGCAGTGCCAGCTGTTAGAGTGCAGGACAATTGCAGGGCCAGTTCCTACGATCCTATTGACTCTAACAGCCTCTCCCAGTCGAGATTCGAACACACGACGACTGGCTTATTAGGCCAGCGTCATACCTCGAAGCCAACTGGGAGGCAACTGGGACGTTCAAAAGCACTGACAGTTATTATTACTCATCCTGTACATCAATGCTATATCAAATTATTGTGCTGAATAATCAAAATTTTTTTAAACTGTTTGACTTGAAAGGTTCTGTCATGTCACTTTGAAATGAAAACTTGTTCTCCAGTTGGTGTAAAGTACAGTTTCGCTTTCGAGAAATTTCGAAGGAATATGCCAAAAATTGCCAAATTGGAAATTATTAGAATCCAACAAGAAAAGGTCAGAAATTTTTAATCCATGCCATTAGGCTTATACAAATTTGAAAAAAAGTTTATGTCACCCCCCCCTACAAAAATTTTCCAAATTTGAAGGGGCGAAAAAATAAAGTGCAATAATGCTGCATTCTTTAATGGTAAGCAGATTTTTACAATTCAACAAGTTTACATCTCTAAATTACCCAATTCGTGCAAAGTTGACGTAATTATCCCGTTAGTCTCGATCAACTATCCTACACCATCTATGCTTTCTGATTCCTGCTACAGGTCACAGGCGACTATTGTGCTTAACCTTTAAGTTCCGACGCCGAAAATTGGGGTACTTGCAATTAGACTTTTGGCTCCATTTATTGTAAATTTTGTTCCATTTAAATTCAACTTGCTTCAAAAGAACCGAATTAGATTGAGGCATCAATCAACTAAACAATGTATTAGTGAAATTTGCTACCACTTTTGACGGAGATATTCCGAATGGCTGTGGGATTATATTTTGCTGTCATAGGTAGTAGACATGATTAAAATAGAAATACAACAAATTACACACTCCGAAACATCAGCTTTAGGTGTTTTCGGGGCTCCAAATTGATCGTTTTATTCCGCAGTGTCCTTGTACCTACCCTAATTTTGGATGTAAGGGACGAAAAACTTAAAGATACAATTTTTTACCATGCATTGAACGCCATGGATGTCACTGCACTGTTCCAAACTTTTCTGACTATTGTCATGTTGTGATTATCATTAGGACCAACGGTGGCCACGACCATTACATCAAATCAAGTCATGTTAAGTTATATTGCTTTTTTACTGAGCTTTATTACGGAAATGTACGAAAGTGGAATTAAATAGGAATAACACTTTCATTGATAGGCAGTCGAAACAGTTTATCTCTCCAAACATTTCAATAGTTCGCAAAATCCTATAGCTTTCGAAGAAAGATCTAACACCTGTTATGCCGATGTCCGGCATTTTTCAATTAAAGAACAAGGTTCTTCGACAGAGGGCTGTTAGAAGCCCTGATATTTGGAAAATAACTCCCAGCACAGTACTGCACTTCATCGTGGTGCGTTTGCATCCTTAATATATCAAAGATAAACACGTTATTGTTGAGAACCAGCATCAGCTGAGGAATGGGCTGATATTCATATGACTAAAAGGTTAACCAAGAAACAAGCGGTTTCAAACGTGAATGGGATCAGAGATTTTTTTTCTTAAAAAATGTCAGTAGCATAGCACATGCGTTCCAAGTAAAAAAGTTATAGGAATTTAAATTGCCATTTTTACGAGAAGATTAGATTCCGATACTATTTCGTGGTTACCGAGTTCTGAACTAGCAAGTGACACAGATTTGGATTATTCTAAAATACAAGGTAACTAACCGAGTGACATGCAAGTAAAAAACAAAATTCAAATGAAGGTCAAGTTACACGCTTATGGCTCTCTAAGGTGATCCTGTAGCACTCCACTATTTTCAAGTTGATTCATCTCTGCCAGAATACTTACTTTATTTGCTGGGATTTTTTTTTTAAAGTTGTTTTGGTTTGAACTAAAATTTAAGTACTGTACAACTTTTTTGTATTGAATTTTTATTAATCTGGAAAAATATGCACTGGTTTCTTCTTCTTTTTTTAGTTATTGAAGGTTTGATGTTATTATTTTTTTCTTGCCCCCCCCTTGAACAATATTTCGAGACCAGGACATAAACTTTTTTCCAAATTTGTATAAGCCTTATTAGAAATTTAGAAAGGTGTCAAATCTTGCCACACGTTTTTGCTGGCCAAACATGACCAAAGAAGTTCGGGTGTAAAACATAAATCCGAAAAGCTTCACAAGTTTTTATTGGATGAACGACCATCATTCGGCCGCAGCAGCAGCGACAACAACAGCAACGGCAGAGGACCACCGAAGCTGCGTGAAATGTGGGATAATTTTCTGCTGATGATTAAGTTGTTTTCCTATGCGGCCGGCCGGGCCCCGTGTGCTTTGTTGTGGCCCTCGGTAGGATCATTAGGTTTCACTCTCTTGGTCACCGAAGGCTTTGGACCACCATCACCACAAGAAGACAATCCAAATTAATTGCTTACCGAGTAGAAGCGATCAGGTCGCAAACAATAGCGACACAAAGAAAAGACGATAGAAAGAGAGAGATACAGAGGAAGAAGTGGAAAGATTTAGTCGATTGGTTGATGATTTGACGAGGTCAGCGCATTGGTGGCCCCCTTGTACAAGTGAAACAATGAACGCTACCTACTTTGTTAGCCAGAAGCTTCCGAAGAAAAAGAAACCTTTTTGAACATGGCGGCCGGTCGGATTAGTCGCCCTCTTTGAATAAGCTATTACGGCACGGGAAATTTCCATATCAAATGATTTACAGCCCGCAGTAAGACAATTAATAATTCCATTTAGACGTCCAAACTACTAATTAGCATGAAAAGAGTACAAAAGAGCGACACGCAGAAACCGAGCCCGATTTCGATCCGAGCTGGCAGATAAGCGCGTCCATATTGCTGTCATATTTTTCGTCCATTACTTTATTATTTGACTACAAAATAATACATTGCCGATCGGAACGGGTGGAACCGCCGCCTCCATGTCATGAATATTCCTAACGATGCTTTTGTCCGCCGGAGCGGATGGCAATGAAGCCATGTATTTAGAACAATGCAGCCCGCGTTTCGCTGGAGCTCTGGAACTGCTCGGAATTGACGGCCACCATCAATTATTCAAAATTAATTTATTACCCTTCCTGTTTGTTCTAGCTGCTGCCGCTGCCGGGAGCCGGGCTTTTGTCGCTGTCAGTCACCGGATCGAAGTAATACAGCGTACGGGTTGTTGGCCATTATTGGCAATTATACTGCTACTTTCAGTATCTGTCGATTCCCTTGATAGATGGATGTAGTATTATGTACGATTTCAGCAGGAGCGAGCTTCCATACACTGACTCCAGTCATACTGGGGGGAAAATTGCCCTGTGGGAGTGGTATCGATTACTGGCTGAATAGTAGCATGTGAAGTTTTCTTGTGCTGTAATCGAAAAGCTGAAATGTTTCACGATGTTTGAAATATTTCTAAGAACTAGAATGGGGAACAGTGCTTGCTTGACTACTATGTTGCAGCGATAACATGAGCAAGTGTATCATTTCACAAGCTAATAATTATCTACTTTAATAATAAATTAACTTATCGAACAAGTTCGATTAGCTTGTTAATTGCAGTTCGGCTTTGTGATTGGTACAATTGCCACGACTTTAGCGAAACCCTCTTTTTATGTAAGTATCATTCATACTTTGATCTACAATGTATCATTTCCCTACTTACTTGCTGTTGAAAGGTTGCTTCCAGTTGCCGGCAGAACAAGGCTGTTATTATTGACCATTTAACAATGCAAAATTGAGTGAATTGCTCGCAAGTTCTCCATGGAATATTTACTGCAGACAGGAGTTGGCTATACCGTGAAAAGCAACCTCGTTTGTTTGCCCCACTAATGATGTACAGCTTAAGTGGTCAACAGAAAAAAGGATACAAAATCGAATTATATTTGAGGAAATGTATATAGTAGTGTAAAATGGGTCATTAACATGCAATGAACAATTAGGTAAATTATAATGCAAATTAAAAAGGAATGAAGTCAGAAGATTTATTACGCTCGACTTGAAGGAACCGTGAAGGAAGATTTAACTGAAATACTCGAGTCGATTTCTGAAGGCCGAAAAGCAGTATTTAAAGTTTTAGATTGTCAGTAGGATTTCGAATTTGGCAACAAATGCGTGTCGCCTTTGTTGTTAAAATCGAAACCCTTTTTGGCATGAAGAAATTGTATACAGTCGTTGCACAATTATGGGTCACCTAACGAATCGCCGCACAGTAGAATTGATTAGGCCATTACAAATATTTTATAAAGTTTTTGTCCTTCCGTCGGTCAGCCACCAAAGGGGGGGGGGGGGGGGTCGAAAAAAACAAAGTGAATTTTTTAATCGAGCAAAAATAAACTTTTAAGGATTTTAAGAATTTTTATTTAAGGTTTAAACGTGAAAACCGAATCTATTCTTGCTTATAATATATATGTTACTAGCTGACCCGACAAACTTCGTATTGCCACAAATTAACCTGTGTTGTACATAAATCATGAATCTCGGATGATCTTTGTCACAATCTCGAGTTTTGCAAGCCCCCCAGTGGGCGGCGCTTCCGACGGCGGGTCACCGGCAACACTCGCGACCGTCTCGTCCTGAATGATCTAGTGTTACTATAGATAGTTTTTGTGGTCTTGTATTGACTAATGTTTTATGGAAGAGTCTCGAATTTCTCGAGTTCGATTAGTTTTTGAGTTTCGCAAAAATTTCTGTTTTATTTGTATGAGAGTCCATATCCCCCTACCACAGGGGTGAGAGGTCTCTAACTATCGTAAAATAAATTCAAGACTCCAAAATCTCCAACATGCCAAATTTGGTTTCATTTGCTTGATTAGTTCTCGAGTTATGAGGAAATTTGTTTTTCATTTGTATAGGAGCCCCCCTCCCCTCTTAAAGTGGGGAAATCCATAGAAAATATACCATAGAAAATATTCTTGCCCCCAAAAACACCCACATGATAAATTTGGTTCCATTTGCTTGATTAGTTCTAGAGTTATGAGGAAATTTGTATTTCGTTTGTATGAGAGCCCCCCCTCTTAAAAAGGTAAGGGGTCCTAATTCATCATAGAAAAAATGGTTGCCTCCAAAAACACCCACATGCCAAATATGGTTCCATTTGCTTGATTAGTTCTCGAATTATGAGGAAATTTGTATTTCATTTGTGTAGAAGCATCCCCTCTTCAAGTTGGGAGGGGTCCTAATTCACCATAGAAAATATTTTTGCCTCCAGAAACCTCCACATGCCAAGTTTGGTTCTATTTGCTTGATTAGTTCTCGAGTTATGAGGAAATTTGAATTTCATTTGTATGGGAGCCCCCCCTCCTAAAGTGGGTAGGGGTCCCAATTCATCATAGAAAAAAATTTTGTCTCCAAAAACACCCACGTGCCAAATTTGGTTCCATTTGCTTGATTAGTTCTCGAGTTATGAGGCAATTTGTATTTCGTTTGTATAGGAGCCCCCCCTCTTAAAGTTGGGAGGGGTCCTAATTCACCATAGAAAATATTATTGCCCTCGAAAACTTTCACATGCCAAATTTGGTTTCATTTGCTTGATTAGCTCTCGAGTTATGAGGAAATTTGTATTTCATTTGTATAGGAGCCCCCCTTCCTAAAGTGAGGAGGGGTCCCAGTTCATCATAGAAAAAAATTTTGTCTCCAAAAACACCCACGTGTCAAATTTGGTTCCATTTGCTTGATTAGTTCTCGAGTTATGAGGAAATTTGTATTTCGTTTGTATAGGAGCCCCCCCTCTTAAAGTGGGGAGGGGTTCTAATTCATCATAGAAAATATTCATGCCCTAGAAAACTTTCACATGCCAAATTTGGTTCCATTTGCTTGATTAATTCTCGAGTTATGAGGAAATTTGCATTTCATTTGTATAGGAGCCCCCCTTCCTAAAGTGGGGAGGGGTCACAATTCATCATAGAAAAAAATTTTGTCTCCAAAAACACCCACGTGCCAAATTTGGTTCCATTTGCTTGATTAGTTCTCGAGTTATGAGGAAATTTGTATTTCGTTTGTAAAGGAGCCCCCCCTCTTAAAGTGGGAAGGGGTCCTTATTCACCATAGAAAATATTCTTGCTCTCGAAAACTTTCACATGCTAAATTTTGTTCCATTTGCTTGATTAGTTCTTCAGTTATGAGGAAATTTGTATTTCATGTGTATAGGGTCCCCCCCTCCTAAAACGGGGAGGGGTCTAGAGGTGTGCGCCGGTCAGATTATCGGCGGCGGCGGCGCAGGAATAATTTTTATTCGGCGGCGGCGGCGTCGCCGGCGTGACGCCGTTCGTTACTATCGGCGGCGGCGGCGTGCATCGGCGTGCGAGTATTTCACACCGTTAAAATACCGCATTTCATATTAGTTTAAACAAAATCTTTTTAAAAACCGAACTAAAGTTGACAAGTAAAACAAATCTTAATAATGCTTATTTTGTGAATGATTTTTAATGACACTTTAATCTATGATTTATTTTTTATTTGTATGTTTGTGAATACGCAATATGGTAGGTACGGGTACGTAAAGGGCAGGAAAGGCTTGGATACGCACCCCATCTTTCGATTTTATGCCATACATATTAACGTCCGATTGCTATAGATCGAATTTAAATTTCTGCTTTCTGCCTATGTGTTTTTTAATTAAGGGATATTACATGCATTGCGTATAATAGACGACACCTAAAACTTTGCGAGTGAAATCGGCAATGCTGCAAGTCAAGCGAGAATTAAAGTATGCGCAGTCTCATGCGAGCGAGTATAAGTAGCATCCAACGTTTACGCAACGACGCAAACGCACGATACACAACCGTCGATGCTGCGTGCATGCATCCTACTACCTACTTACTAGCGAGCGCATAGCTTCAAAGTGTCTTTCTGCACAGCCCACTCACAAAGCCAACAACTCGTGAGAAGCCAACAACCTGTGCGGGCAGGCGGCATACTAGGATATATGGATACATATTTTACGTTTTTTTCCTTTTTGTTCACCTTGCGCCCTCACTTACACACGCGGATAAGACTGTGAGCCCTCGCGAGTGATCGGTGTCAGCTGCTCGGATTGCAATTACGAGCGAAGGCGGCAACCGTGGCCGATAGTTGAATACACACTCGCAAAAACTTGTCGCAGGGCATGAAAAAATAAGAGCGAGAATCCCAAGGAGATGCTCATGTCGGCGTGTTCGTTAGAACAAAAACGCGCGTGTAAGAAAATTAGACCCCATGAGTGCGGGTTTGCAACACTGGAAATCAGTATCAGAGTAAGACCGGCACCTAAGTTTGTCAGCCAGCTTACAGGCACGACAAAAGTCAAATCATGTGCTTGAGTTTCAATGACCGAGTAAGTTCCGTATCCACCGAGAAAGTGACCAGTCCTTTAACTTCAAAACGCATGGTGGGTTATGCGACCTCAAGTCACACCAAGATGCAACAATTGGTTCAATAGAAGTTTATCTAGAATAAAGCTGGGATAACATTGGCTAGATCTAAACATGTCCCGGATACTTTTGAAGAAATGGCTTGGTAACCGGACAACCTGTACCTATAAAAATGGATTTCTGTCCGTCTGTCAGTATGTTCCTTATAGAATCGAAAACTACTTAACCGATCGGCATGAAAATTTGCATGTAGGATTTTTTGGGGTCGGGGAAAGTTCTCATGATGGTAAGAGATCCCTCCCCCACTAAGAAGGGGGGCTCCCATACAAATGAAACACAAATTTCTGCTTAACTGGAGAACTAATCGAGCAAATGTAACTCCTCCCCTTTTTAGGAGGGGAATTATGATCTCTCCCACCTATAAGAGAAGGGCTCCCATACACATGAAATACAAATTTCCTCATAATTCGAGAACTAATCAAGCAAATGAAACCAAATTTGGCATGTGGGTGTTTTTGTAGGCAATTTTTTTTTCTATGGTGAATTGAGACCCCTTTCCTCTTTAGGAGGGGAATAATGACCCCTCTCCCTTTTAAGAGAGGGGACTTCCTGACAAATGAAATACAAATTTCCTCCAAATTTCCTGGGGAATTTTAGAGGCATGAATTTATTTTATGAAGGTTTGAGACCCCTCACCCCTATGGTAGTGGGGGCGGACTCTCATACAAATGAAAAAGAAATTTTTGCGTAACTTAAAAACTAATCGAAATCGAGAAATTTTAGGCTCTTCCTTAAAACCACAGTCAAACAGACATAACACTCGTTTTCCATTCTTCGTACCGATTAAACCGTTATTTCAAAATTGGGCTTAGTTGGGAATGTCTCCGTTTTGGTCAAAGTGGCGCTTTTTGACAACAGAAGGGGAATTCCCCATAAAAAAATACTTGCTACTTCGAGGGATATCCATGTTGCCATTTGATATTTGGGAATGTCGATCATAGATGGTGCTGGTGTTCAGGCTAAATGTGAGGTACGATAATTTTTGTTGATTTTTCTTCCAAGAGTTATATCTGTTTGTCTGTGATAAAACATTAGTCAATAACAAGACCACCAGAAACTACCTATAGTAACACTAGATGATTCAGGGCGAGACGGCCGCGAGTGTTGTCAGCGACCTGCCGTCGGAAGTGCTGTCCACTGCGGAGGATAGCCCCCAGGATTTATGTACAGCACAGTTTAATTTTTGGCAACACGAAGTTTGTCGGGTCAGCTAGTAGTTGTATATACGGTGTATAAGTGGTAGCCATAACAGCCGTAACATTGAATAACATCTGTTTTCTCTGCAAAAAGACTGTAAACGAGTTGCAGATCATTCAAGAATTAGAGATTAAAACGTACTCGCGAGTCCATTCAGTCGGGTCCATTTCGCGTACATCATGTCGGCGGCACTCGCATTATTTTGGTTTATATTTCGATATTTGACGATTCATATCGGTCATGACGTCTTAAAATATCTAAAGTAATGAATACTAACAAGTTCAGTGTATAAAAACACAATTGATACTATTCTAGTAAAAGTAAGAGTTGCCGTTCTTACCCTCACTGCCAAGGAAAGTAATCATACCTCCCAAACGAAAAGCAATTTTTAAAAAGAAATTAACACCGGGAGGCAAGACAGAAGTTTATCGGAAAACGTCATACTGAAGTTTATTTAAGTTAGGTATTTTCGATTCGCTCTCAGTTGGATGCACGGCAATACTCAGGGTACATCTACGCGGTAGTTAAATTGAATCTAAATTAAAGGTACAATATAAGAATGAATTCACAAAACGGGTTCACTATGTGCTGTCAACATTTTGACCCGCATTTTTGTCAATGTTGGGTTATATCGTCGGCGTGGGAAAATGGCCTCGGCGGCGTGGGAAAAAGGACCTAGGTGGCGCGCCGGTTCTAAATCATCGGCGGCGGCGGCGCATGCAAAAGAGTCGGCGGCGGCGGCGCGGCGCGGCGGCGCACATGTCTAGAGGGGTCCCAATTCATCATAGAAAAAATTTTTGTCACCGAAAACACCCACATGCCAAATTTTGTTCTATTTGCTTAATTACTTCTCGAGTTATGAGCAAAATTGTGTTTCTTTGGTACAGGAGCCCCCCCTCTTAAAGTGGGGAGGGGTCCTAATTTACTATAGAAAATATTCTTGCCCTCGAAAACCTTCACATGCCAAATTTGGTTCCATTTGCTTGATTAGTTCTCGAGTTATGAGGAAATTTGTATGGAAGCCCCCCCTTTTAAAGAATAGAGGAGTTGTAATTCCCCTTATAAAGAGGGGAGGGGTCTCAATTTACCATAGACTAAATTCTTGTCACCGAAAACACCCACATGCCAAATTTTGTTCTATTTGCTTGATTAGTTGTCGAGTTATGCAGAAATTTGTGTTTCATTTGTATGGGAGCCCCCCCTCTTAGTGGGGGGAGAGGTTTCTAACCATCACTAAAACCTTTCCTGGCCCCAAAAACCCTCTACATGCATATTTTAATGCCGATTGGTTCAGTAGTTTTCGATTCTATAAGGAACATACGGACAGACAGACAGACAGACAGACAGACAGACAGACAGACAGACAGACAGACAGACAGACAGACAGACAGACAGACAGACAGACAGACAGACAGACAGACAGACAGACAGACAGACAGACAGACAGACAGACAGACAGACAGACAGACAGACAGACAGACAGAAATCCTTCTTTATAGGTATAGATTATTTTCTAAGCAAAAATATACGAAAAAAGACAAAAACGAAGGAAAATTTTTTTGGGCGATTTTCGGAAATTTCATTGTTCGAATTTCCATTTCTGTTTCGTGCTAGAAACGTTAATTCAACTCGGAGACTCATTTTACGAGTTTTTCAGACTGTAGAGCCCACAGACAATTGATTTTATAAAAATAAATTTGACTCATATCCTACAAATTATTTTTTTGCCCCTCGATTTTTCAAGCCAATTTCCAAGGGGGGGGGGGGGGGGTCTGACAAAAACTTTAAATATGATTTGCAATGGCCTTATTGTCCGTTTTCAAACTAACCATTTACCAAATTAACGATGCATCTTATGTTCAAATGTATTCTTTCTTGTTTTGACAAATTTTAATTAGTATTTCGTTTTTAAACTGCATAAATCAAGTGAAAAGTGTGAAGGTAGCTACAATCACAATCATGGGTCAAAAATTTGCACTATAACAATTATGGGTCAATCTGGTACATATTATTAGTCACTCAGAGATAATGCGCCTAAAACGGTGAAAGAACAAACTGTTTCGTATTTTTATATAAGATAATTCAGTTGCAATTCCTATTTGGTTCTAGTATGATTATTGTCAGGATTCTTCTAGAATTGTTAGTACAAAAATTTGCTTCGAATTTTTGTGCTGTATGATGAATGCCAATGATGGGCTGTCGGTATTGAGCGCTTTTGATGAAAACCGGTATTTCGGTATTGGCGTAGAAAATACCGGTAATACCGAAATCAACAGGAATGTTGATGTTTATCAATAAGTGACTTCATTTTCAAACTTTAGCTGCAGTATTGTTGCTTAAGAAAGTAGAAAATAGAATTTAAGCAGATAGAATACGCTTAGCGATTTATTTCCTCTGCAAAAACGGATTTCGTTGCCACCTCTTCTAACAATTGAAAAAACTTCCGCTTTCATCGAAGTCTGACGAATGGCTCTAAGTGCATCAGGATTTTGTCTTTCATTCCTTAAAATTAATAATAGGGAAATCCACTTTAAACTATTTTCAAAAATCCTGGTCTTCTAGCTTCTAGCATAATAAAGCCCCGGTCTCCTACCTCTCCACAAATTTTTCCTCCATCACCAAACCGGAACCCTTGCTTAGCGTCATCCTATTTATCATCAGTCACAGATAACTTCTCTTCCCTGCTGCCAATTCGCAGAGAAGTAGTGGCTTGGAGACTTCATCTGCTTGTAAATTAAATGCATCACTCGAAAGACTTGTAACACATTCTAAATTCTATGTTGGTAGATCCTTTGGTGGCAAGAATGATCAAAAAGCGCAAAGATCCCCATATTCTGATCTCAGCCCGGCATCGTCGAGACAAATAAATGAAGCTGACTTTCTTTTACCTTCACTTCATAAATGGATCGACTTGTTTCATTTATTGAAGAACGTTTCAAGCAAGCTTAAGCTGAAGTTAGTGACTGTTTCAAATGGCGACGGCTAACAGCCAGGCACGATTTGTCGATGTTGACTGCAGTAGGAAATGTTACTCAAATCCAATGCAATTGTATTCAAAGTTGCGAGCCTTCTACTGAATATTTGATAGAAAAATATTGTATCGCCAGCACTAAATTAGACTTGCGAAAAAACGGCAAACAATTTTTCTTCCGTACCGTACCATACATTATACCTAGCGTCGGAAGAAGTACGCTGTATATCACGTCTCATTTGCTATTTGCTAAACCAGTCGTCACGATAAAGTAAAAACCCGAATTAATCCACCTAGCGGTGTGACCTAGCCTTTCTACTGCCACAATAATTATTTTTTAATTTCTCAGGAACATCTGTAATGATATTTTTAAATATCAGTTACTTATTCCACAAAATCCTTATTTACCAATAAAACTACCAACGCAACGTTCTGCGTACAATAATCATATTTTCTTTCCTATGGAGCGTAAATACTTGAAATGCGACGTCTGGCCCATGCAATAAAGGATAGTCCAATCGAATAGTTGAGTCAAGCAGTTCATTCGAGCAGTTCAGTCAAGCAGTCGAATCGAACAGTCCAGTCGAGCAGTTCAATCGTACAGTTAAGTCGAACTGTCGGGTCGAGTAGTACGTCAAGCAAATGTGTCAAGCAGTCGAATCGAGTAGTTAAATCGAGTAGTCTACTAGAGCAGTTAAATCGAACTGTTCAGTCAAGCAGTCAAGTCGATCTGTCCAATCAAGCAGTTCAGTCGAGCAGTCGAATCGAACAGTTCAGTCGTGCAGTTCAGTTAAGCAGTCCAGTCGAGCAATCAAATTGAGCAGTCTAATCGACCAATCCAGTCGAGCAGTCCAGCAGTCGACCAGTGAAGTGACTGAGAATACAACCCATTGCTACGAAAGTATGACGTCCTGTCAGGGACCTATTTTTAGTTACCGATAAGCCTCTTATAACGTCCTGTCAGAGTCCTGGTTTTCGGTACAGACATAAGCCTCTTATATAAATAGATTTGGGAGTTACAGCCTGGACGGCAGGATTCGCAGCTCCCATTAAGGACGATATTGTGAAAGTTCTTCCTTCTAATCCATAAGATAGAGTTTTTTACGCTGAGAAACTTCTATGAACATATACGGAACCAGTATTATCAACCATTCCAGCGTAATTAGAAAACGCATGATTTGATACCTTAGGGACCACTGTGGTTCGATGTTTTGACTTTCCACCGAAATACCTACTTAGTTGCATTCTTCGTTCACAATCCCATTATCATATCCGAAAGTAATCAAAAGTTTTTAGCTCTCGTCACAGTCATGGTTTGCTACGATTCTTAATAGATTAAGTTTACTTAATTTTGATAAAAAATAACAATAGGATTTCAATAAAAAATTATCTTAGTGTTTCCGAAAAATGATTCAGGAAACTCTAAGTAGAGTAGGGCGGGGCATAAGTGCGATGTTTGAAGTTGTCATCAATTTTCGTGAGATATAAAGGAGGACAACAACATAATATATTTTATAGTGATGCAGTAACTCAATGTCTTCACATTCAACTATAAATCATTTGCGGTAATAGTGTTTTGCAAAATAAATTCTTCTTTCTTCTGATCAAGTGCAGATTCGCACTTTTACCCCACTAGCGGGGCAAAAGTGCGAAGCTCGAATCCATAAAATTAGCACAACAGTAGCTAACAAAACCATATTATCTTCAATCTGCGTTATGTTTCGGTAAGGAATGTTCTCAATTTGCACCTTTTATATTTTGCGTTAGATCGAAACTTTTCCAAATGTTTGCTTTTTGTTTCATCAGCGGAAAAACATTGTTTTTCTTCGGCCAACATCTGTAGAGCACACAGTTTTCTGCAGATCTTCCAGTTCTAGTATCTGTAATATAGTGCCTAAAGCTGTATATAATTAGCTATACATTTTTGCCTCGTCCATGAATCGCACTTTTGCCTCGTCCGTGAATCGAACTTTTACCCCGCTAGGCGTTTGGCGGGGTTAGATTAAATTACGGAAAAGCGAAATATATTTTGTAAATTCATGTTGATTTCATGTTTGCGGTATAATGAAAAATTACATCAAAACCGCCCTAAAATAACATTTGCTCATAACTCAGCAACTATGCTTCGTAAGCAACCAAAGTTTACGTTAGATTCAAGCTGTCAAAGTAGTCACCCATCCATGCCAATGTAGAAAATTTACTCGGAATATGCACCGATAAATCATTGAATCGCACTTTTACCCCTCCTTACTCTATATATGCAAAGTTACGCCAAATCTCCATGCAGGTAAAGTTTCTTGAAGTGCATCAGCTGCTGCGAATCCTTTAAAAATCCTATAAAATTCAGTATAAAAATACAAAATTCGTCGTTTATTTTACTAAGAAAGCCGTCAATAATTGTTAAAAAATTGCCATGTGAATTAACACTTACTGCTTTGAGCATACTGCTAGTAGCAGTCGCATTACGCAATAGCTCTACGACCAATTATTACTATATTAGTAGAACCCTACGGATGATCAACGGATAGTATCACTTTCCGATTACTAATGTCATGCAAACAGACCATAACAGAAGCCATTATCGGAGTTATTTCATATTTCTAACGGCGGTGAACCGCGGAGGGTTGCCAAACCGTCGACCGAAAGAGTGGCAGGAGGGGGGCGTACACCAAGTATCCATCAGCTAATTACAGTCCGAACAAACGAATCCTTCATTTCGCTATTTCTGACCACTACTTCAGTTCTGCGACTACTCGGGACGTGGTCCGATCGTTCCAATCAACCGTTCATTATGAAAATGATACATTTATGCCAATTTCGTCGGCACTTCATCCGCCATTAGACGCCGGGCCACGCAACATACACACATACAATCACAGGAAGCACACGATATCCAAATTATTGCACAGCTTAGTATCCACGCCAACCCTGAAGGTCCCAAATGGCGCGTGTGTCTCGTGGGAACAGCAGGTTGCCTGGAGGGAATCATAAGCAACAAGCACCGAATTAAGACATGTGCACAAATTCATCAAGCCAGCAGCGCCGGCCGCTAGGATCCGCTTGGTCACGATCCGATCGGTGGCGAGTCGATCGTAGTGTGCAGTGGATGCCCGCGGGAAATCGGGTAAAAGGCCCAATGAAACTGTTGATTTTTTTGTCGGTTCACTGGCGGACAAGCGCGCGGGCAAACCGATGGAGCTAATCGAAAACGCTTCCAAAACGCTTCATTAGGCTAATTGATTTAATTCGTAAGGAGGAGCTGACGTTTGACTTTTTGTTAGTAACGGTGTCACTTCCGTTCAGTTTTTTCTGGTTTTTATTGGTGATTTAACTTCTTCGACAGCTACAACTTTTCCATAAAAATATATTAACATTGATGTAAAATTTCCTGAACCATTAGCCGGGAAGATTAATAACTATCCGATGCGTGTCCTAATCGCTGAAGCCTATTCTCCTCGCTCGTCTAATATATGTGTAAGAAAAGGCACATTAAACCGATAAAATGTCTAATAGTTCTCGAAATCATTACACCTTCGCTGGGCAATATATCTCCTGCTTATTACTAGACAATAGGAGCTTCCTTCTTCCCGATCGGCTGGCCATCAAAAGGCGGCATCTTTTCATCATCCGGGTCCTGTAGCAGCCCTTCTCGCAACAGAACCAAGTCGATCCTAATTATTTCCCACACAATGGCACACCCCGGCAGGTTTCTAATAGTTCTTCTGTATTTCTTTTTGCTTTGGTTAGGGTTTTTCTTCTAACAAAGCCTTAGCCCGCTCTATTCTGAACCACATCGTGCTTCTATAGTGTCCAGATATTTTTCGGACTCTCCTTTCCTACGCATCAAACTATTATTTTGGGATTTTTCTTGCGGGCGGAGCCCGGTTGCGGTGGTTAAATTAAGCCCTCAATAAAAGGATACAACCGACATCGGCCAGAGACCAGAAGGAAAGCTAGCAATCCAATGCGGTGGTGCCACACTAGAGGCTGTATAAGTGAGGAAAAGAAGTCGAATGACTTGGAAGCAGCAATGCGGTAAAAACGTGCAACCTGTTGTGCATTTGTTTGGAGAAACATACTAATTAATTGACACCTTTTAGGGCCATCCATCGGGATTCGGATAGTGCTTTGATGTTTTCTGGTTTGCTTTCCTGCCGAGTTGCGGCCGCTTCTTTCTGTTTGGTGTTACACACGTTACTCACGTATTTATGGTAACGTACAATAGTTTTACTAAAAGGATGTTAGTCCCATTACACTGCTTATAATTACATGTCAGTTCAAATAAAAATCGTTAAGTTGAAAAAACTTCTAATGCTATTAGTGACTGCGAGATCTTAACTATCATTGGTATTATTTTGTAGAAGTAAATGATAAATTCGTGCAATTATCAATACAAGAACAACAAATATCTTGTACGAAACCAAGTCAGGCGTCAATGTCATGAGACCGGCAGCCGTCCTTGGACCTCTCTTATTGAGACTCAGCAACTTTTGAGTAACCTTAATACCACAAACTATGTTAATACTCAACGTTATAAATCCTTTGATTGGTTAAGCGATTGTATGGCAATCCAATTGGCCATGACTTTTCGGCTCTCCCGTTGTTTCAGCTCACTTTTCAGCACACAGCCAGAGCTTCCGCAGAATTGATTTAGGCCAGTCAATGGAGAGTTAGAGAACCGAGAACAAATTTACTGTGTTTTCCTGGCTTAGCTACCATAAAAGGCAAATACGTTTCCAGGTCTTTTTTGAGGAACATTCAAAAGGTTTAAACCACCCTATTGGCATGTCTACACTCAAAATAATTTTCACCTCGAAATTACGTGAAAAGTTATGTGAATATTTTCCATCCTACTTTTCCAGAAATTTACATGATTTATCACGTGGAAAGGACGTGTGGATTATTTTGCGTGTAAATTGAGTTGCAGGAAGTGACAGCGTCAGCGTGTCGGGGGCTCAAAATTTGCATACGCATTTTTCGTAGCTATTTTATTGGTATTAGTAAACGTCAATGCCTGCGATCATACCTTCAAATGTCAACACACTTTGAGGGTAACCGACGTATTTTGGACCCCATCAGCAGCTGTACATAATTTGAACACTTACAGCAAAATCAAAGGGAAGTGTCCAAATTATGTGGGTCCAGAGTAGGTTGGTTACCCTAAATGCCGCTTGGTTGGCAGTGAAAATGCAGTTGTTACCACGCCTGAATTTCTCAGACGTTTTCGCTTTTTATTATAGCAGCCATCTTAGCAGGGAAGACTGCTGGCCCGCGCACGTGCCAAAATTCAGAAGACAATGAACCTGAGTGATAAACAGAACGAACTCGGGCAAGGAAGCTGCACAGAAAGTGGATTATGAAACCACTCTGCATTGTGATGAATGATGAATGTGAAAACGAAAATAGAAGTGTTTGAATGAAAGATTTCAAATGCTAATAACTACTAAACTACTGAACGAAAGTGAACAATTTATATATAGTCGGATAGATAAAATGACCAGCAATTTTATTGGTTTAAGAGATCAATTTTAAGGAGCGCGTAAGAGGGAGGGGGGAGGGAGATCCTATACAAATGAAACATAAATTTCCTCAAAACTAGAGAACTAATCTTGGAACCAAATTTGGCATGTGGAGGTTTCAGAAGGCAAGATTTTTTTCTATGGTGAATTGAGACCCCTTCCCTCTTTAGGAGGGGGGCTCCCATACAAATAGTATACAAATTTCCTCATAACTCGGGAACTAATCAAGCAAATGGAACCAAATTTGGCATGTGGGGGTTTTGGGAGGCAAGAATTTACTTTATGACCGTTTGAAACCCCTCACCCCTTGTAGTACGAGGATAAGGACCCTTATACAAATAAAATAGAAATTTTGTCTACCCAATGGAAGTCTCAGGAACTCTGTACGGCGATGCTGATACCCGGGAACGTTCAGATCAATGAGTTCAAGAAGGTTCGGAGCACCAATATCACGAGTTTTGCACCAACATTTTTGCAATAAAGATGGCCTTAGCCCGTTTTCTTCACTGCTTTAGAGTTTCCATCTCAATCAACGCGCATCGATTTTCGTATGGTGGCAAAATCAGGGCATTATTCCATATTTTTTTGAAACGATGGTTCTACAATTGATGAAGGGACGGTAGGGGAAAGAAATGGAAAATTTTTTTTGGTGAAGGAGGAGGGGGAATAGCGGAAAGGAAAGGGGGGGGGATATTGGTAGCTATGGTAGCTCCCCCCCTTTCCTTTCCGCTATTCCCCCTCCTCCTTCACCAAAAAAATTTTCCATTTCTTTCCCCTACCGTCCCTTCATCAATTGTAGAACCATCGTTTCAAAAAAAAAAATATTAATATATGTATGACCTCATTCCAAGGTCAAGACTAAAAAAACTTGAGATTAGTCCATTATTCCATGACAAGTTTCTCAGGCCGACCCTCACGAACCTTTTTTGAACGGCTTCAATTCGCGCGGTAGTGGAGCTGTGATAAGGGTTCCATATTACAGAATCGATTTCCAATAACGGTTGAACAAGACATATAGACAACATATAGACATTTCAGTGTATACGGGTCCTTGAATTCTCTGGTAACTTTGCTAATAAATTCGAGTTGACGGCGGGCTTTTTCTAGATAAATGAAAGCCAAATTTGCTATCCTAGGCTCTGGTTTGGTCATATCTGTCATATCTTAGTGATCTAGTTTTTAAATTCTGGCGTAATTTGAGGTGTCGTATGATAAGTATTTGTTCATGTTCGATAATGGTTATTTTCCACGGCGATAACTTAATCCGGAACATTTCCGGTTAGTCCCAATACAGCGTAAAGCACCTAAAATGGTCGGCAATGGGCATATGTTGCATAAAAAATCAATACCGGCCGTGATTTACGTTCATTTTGGAAACTTTAAAAGGGCGTAACTCAAAACTTCGTCGACATTGGCGTAGCTAGATGGGGTGACTGAGGGACCAGGCCCCCCTCCAGAATTCTGCAGGCCCCTCCAGAAATTTTCCCCATTGGAAGCATTCATCTCCATTCAAATTAGGCCTCTCGTCGTCAATTTCGTCTCAGAAGTCGCAAATCACTTTCGACCTGGTCAACACATCTTGCCCGTAGAGCCCCCCTGTTCCTGGTGCCAGTGCAGTTCTTGAAAAGAACTATTTTCGTCACACTGCCGCCCGGCTTCCTTACGATGTGTCCGGCCCACCGTAGCGTACCGACTTTCGCTAAATGCACGATAGGAATCTCTTCAAACGGTGCCTGTAGCTCGTGGTTCACCTGTCCACCACTCTCCGCTCCGCTTCAGTTTGTATTCCGCCAAATATCATCCGTAGCACGTTCCGCTCGAACACGGCAAGGGCGCGTTTGTCCTCCGTGAGTAGTGACACGGCTTCAAGTTCATAAAGAACCACTATTCTTCGTACGGCGGCGTATGCTTCTTTATCGTAGCGTTCTGCGCTGGTCAAAGTTGATCCGATTTTGCGCTCAAATATGCCGCTGGATCTTCCGTCAACAGTTACCGTCGTGGGAGACACGCGTTTGTTTACTTTGAGCCTCCTTCTTTCATGTATTTGGTCTTCGACACATTTATTTTTAGCTTAATCCTTCTAGACTCCATTTTCGTCGGATAACCTCCTCAAGAGCGATGTTGAATAACATGCAAGATAAGGCGTCCCATTGTCTCAACCATCACCGCGACTCAAAGGGACTCGAAAGTCTCCGAGATACGCACGAAACACATCACTCGATCTAATGTAGCTCCGATCAATCGCGTCAGTCAATCCGGAAAACCGTGTCCGTGCATTATGTGTCATAGCTGGTCTCGATCGACTGTGTCTTATGCTGCTTTGAAATCAATAAAGATGTGATGCATGGGCACGTAGTACTCCCGACATTTCCGTAAGATCTGTCGGATGGTAAACATCTGGTCCGTAGTTGCGTAGGTCCCCATGAAGCCCGCCTGGTAATTCCCTACAAACCCCTGTGCTGTCGGTGACAGCCGGTGTAACAGGATTATAATGAAGGCCCTCTCCAGGAAAATTTCCTAGCTACGCCAATGTTCGTCGATCGATTTTTTTAAAAATTGGTTCAGAGGTGTAGGATGGCAAAACAAACCAACTGCCCAGCTAGCATTTTCATATGTATAAAACCCGAATTAATCCACCTAGCGGTGTGACCTAGCCTTTCTACTGTCGCAATAATTATTTTTTAATTTCTCAGGAACATCTATAATTAACTTGACATTTTTAAATATAAGAAAAAAGATAATATCTGAATTTGAAAAAATAACTGAGTAGAGCATTAGATAAGAAAAACGAAAAAGAGAAATTGGACTTTTTCTTAGTTGGTGCTCTTTCAGTTAATTATTTTTGAAAAAAAATCAAAACTTGAGCTTCTTTTGAATACACTTTAATGAGAAAATAGTCATTAGCTTGATCGTATCGTTTATGCGATATTGCCCGTTAGATGTTTTAGGAAACGATGAGATCAAAGAAAGAAAAGTAGCGCCATAAACATGCTTGAGGATGGAAAATAAGATCGACATAATTTTCGGCGCCTGTTATTACGTACAGAATTATTAATAACCTTTCTTCCTCTTTTTCATATAAAATTTCTAAGCTCTAGTATCTATTGATTGAAAAAGCATCTATTGAGGCGCAAAATTTGTTTGAAATCTCATTAGTATTTTCAATACTATACACCACTATACCTATATGAATAAATCAAATTCTTTTCTTCGCTTTTTGCTTTGCTCGTCCGATTGCGAGTAACAGCAAGTAAAGAAAATGACAATTGAAATGTTTCTCACTCTTCTTGTATTTCTATGCAAATTTTAAAATTGCAAATCGCGTATACATACATACATACATACATACATACATACATACATACATACATACATACATACATACATACATACATACATACATACATACATACACACATACACGCATACATACATACATACATACATGCATACACGCATGCATGCATACATACACATGCATAACATACACATGCATTGAATACAATCGGCTCTTGATTGATTTATTTCGATTTTATACATTTTAACGGTTTAATATACGGCGCATAAGTGTTAAAGTTTGAATAACTTTTGAATCAATCGTCCGATTTTCAGTAACTTGGTTTCGTTTTATAGATCTCAACAGTAACTTTCAAATGATAATAAATTGTAGGATGTTTCCTATTGAATTAATGCTTATATGCAACAAAAAGCAGTTTTAAATACAGTTTTTCCACATTTCTTTATGTAACTTTCAAACCATAAGCCCATTCGACATGAAATCTTGAAGTTAAGGTTTCGAAAGACTCCCCTTTCATATGCCATCAATTTTGTTCAAATCGGTTAAGGGACCTATGAGATAATGATGTCCCATATTTTTCGTATTTTTATACATAACTTTTGAACTAAAAGTCCGATCAGTATGAAATTAAATAGCGAACAATGGGACACTCAGACCTTTCATTTGACACTAGGATCATTAAAATCGGTCCAGCCATCTCCGAGAAATGTTGGCTCAATCAAAAGCGTTCCACACACACACACACACACACACACACACACACACACACACACACACACACACACACACACACACACACACACACACACACACACACACACACACACACACACACACACACACACACACACACACACACACACACACACACACACACACACACACACACACACACACACACACACACACACACACACACACACACACACACACACACACACACACACACACACACACACACACACACACACACACACACACACACACACACACACACACACACACACACACACACACACACACACACACACACACACACACACACACACACACACACACACACACACACACACACACACACACACACACACACATACACACACACACACAGAAAATGCTCAGTTTTCGAAACTGAGTCGAATGGTATATGACATTCGTCCCGCTAGGCTTTCATTCGATTTTCGATTTTTCGAGTGATTGCTATACCTTTGTACTATATTTTCATATAGTAGAAAGGCAAAAAAGGTAAAAATCAGCATTACGTACAGATATACATGCTAAATAAATCGTATTTCATGCGCAAAATTGGCATATCCGTACTATTTTGGAGGCGATATACGTGATTACGAATAATTTTGAGCGTTACGACTATATAAGTATTTATATACGATAATATCCGATTAAGCGCGAGTCGCTCCGTACTACTCTACGATTTTGTGCTGATAATCGTATGTATGTCAGTCATTATCATTATATACGACAAAAAATCAAATTGGTCCCCCTTGATCCAGCTTTAGTTACGATTTCGAGTTTGTTAGGAGATATTTACGATAGTTTTCGTACATTGATATACGAGTTGGTGCTAGCTGGGTGGCATTTTCCGTTTAAATAGCCTATTTTATTTTTTAATAACGGTATTTTGAACACCGTGACCATCACTATAAATAGACACTGATGAGATAAATTGACAAGCCTGCTGAGATGAATTTGAGATTAGTTTATGCGACATAGTGCGCCCGTTTCACCTGACATAAAAGTGCTCATCTCACACCTTTAGTAAATTAGTTAGAGCAAAAACGGGTTTTTGCACTAATTATAGTAGAAAATCAAAACTTAACTTAATCGAAACACCGTTTTAATATGAAGTTGGCTTTGTTTCGTCTTTTCGTGGCGATTACACAATACGAATGCTATTTCATGTCTTACCGTGTCGATTACAATACACTTTTCTACACGCATACAACAATGTAGGCAAACAAACAAGTTAGGCAGTGCGGCCAGAATGACGGAAATATGCGTGACGTAATATATGTGAAACGGAATAGGGTGCAAACATACTCTATAACGTTACGTAACCTAAATCTTAGTACAACTAGGTTGACTCGTTGTGGCTAGCCACGATACCAAAACCTTTGAACTTGTAATATAGTTTATAATTCTAACACGTAAAATTTATTAGTGAAACAGCTTTAAAATTGGCAACCTTCCATTAATTAAAAACACGTGTTATCTACAAACGAAGCAAACGGGGCTTAGGTAAAAGGGTAAAAATCTACCATTATACCGGGCAGGCATTCGCTGTCTAATCCGCTGCCACTGGTTGGACCACAGCTACAAAAAATCCTTCGTTTTAGTAAACCGGACAAACTCTCAGATTAGTTATTTGTTTGAAATGGAACCAATGCAATACAAAATCTTTGGACATTGGAGATTTCGACGGCTTTTCTGCAACCACGTCCCTTGAAAAAATTAGAATACTTTTGAAATACTGTAAATAAAATATTCTACAGAAAATGTCTAAAGCTACTTCTACTAAATTTTTAAAGAACCTGAATTTGTTATTTTATATTGAGATATTTCAGGTCGCGTTCGTAAATCAACTTAACGTCAAAATCATGGAACAACAAATTCCACATAAACCATATTTTGATTAACTCTGACTGTTCTTTTATCATCAAACTTTGAATGTGTCCTTGCTAAAACATTAAACTGTTTCAGCGCAGGACTTGTGAAAATCAGTATCGCATTAGTAGCAGCCCATCAAATTGCCCATTTCACCCACCCACCCACTGACTGAAATCATTGTTACCTTCACAACGCGTGTTGGAGTCTAGAAATTTTTTTATTCAACAGCTTGCTTAGATCTAGCGTTACAGTCAGACACAAGGAAACTATATATAGTAATAACACAGACTAACAGACGTAGCACTGAAGCTCCATTCCCCTTCTTCTTCTTCAGCAGCATAGAGCCGGGGTGGCTCGTGCTGTTTCAAGCACTCGTCTCCATTCAACTCGGTCTTGGGCCACTCGTCGCCAATTTCCTAGTCGTCTCAGAAGTCGCAAATCGTTTTCGACCTGGTCGAGCCATCGTGCACGTTGGGCCCCCCTGTTCCTGGTGCCGGTGGGGTTGTTGAAGAGGACTATTTTCGTCGCACTGTCGTCCGGCATCCTTACGACGTGTCCGGCCCACTGTAGCCTGCTAACTTTCGCTAGATGTACGATGGGAGTCTCCCCAAGCAGTGCCTGTAGCTCGTGATTCATACGCCTCCGCCACTCTCCGCTTTCCGTTTGTACTCCGCCAAATATCGTCCGCAGCACTTTCCGCTCAAACACGGCAAGGGCGCGTATGTCCTCCGTAAGCAGCGTCACGGCTTCAAGTCCATAAAGAACTACCGGTCTAATAATGGTTTTGTACATTGTTTGCTTCGTGCGGCGGCGTATGCTTCCTGATCGTAGCGTTTTACGAAGGGCAAAGTAGGCCCGATTTCCCGCTTGGATGCGCCGCTGGATCTCCTTACTAGTGTTGTTGCCCGCGGTCACCAGCGATCCCAAATACACGAACTCCTCTACCACTTCCAGTTCGTCGCCGTCAACGGTTACCGTCCGTGGGAGGCACGCATTTGTTTCCTTTGAGCCTCTTCCTTTCATGTATTTGGTCTTCGACGCATTTATTTTTAGCCCAATTCTCCTAGACTCCGCTTTCAGTCTGGCGTAGATTGCCTCCGCCGTCGCAAAGTTCCTGGCAATGATATCGAAGTCATCTGCAAAGCCTAGAAGTTGGCTACCCTTGGTAAAAATCGTGCCTCTCGTTTCGATGCCCGCTCGTCGGATCACCCCCTCAAGAGCGATGTTGAACAGCATGCAGGATAGACCGTCACCTTGTCTCAACCCTCGTCGCGTCTCGAAGGGACTCGAGAGTGTCCCAGAGATGCGTACGAAACACATCACTCGATCCAATGTAGCTCTGATCAGTCGCGTCAGTTTGTCCGGAAAACCGTATTCGTGCATTATCTGCCATAGCTTGTCTCGATCGACTGTATCGTATGCTGCTTTGAAATCAATAAAGATGTGATGCGTGGGCACGTTGTATTCCCGACATTTCTGCAAAATCTGTCGGATAGTAAAAATTTGGTCCGTAGTTGCGCGAGCCCCCATGAAACCCGCCTGATAATTCCCTACGAAACCTTGTGCTATCGGTGACAGCCGGCGTAACAGGATCTGGAAGAGTACCTTGTAGGCGGCGTTTACCAGCGTTATACCACGATAGTTGCAGCAGTCTAGCCGATCACCCTTTTTGTAGATGGGACAAACCACTCCTTCCATCCATTCCTCCGGTAGCTTTTCCTCCTCCCAAATCCTAGAAATAACCCAGTGTAAAGCCTTTGCTAGCGTTTCTCCGCCATGTTTATAAAGCTCTGCCGGTAGGCGGTCCTTCCCAGCGGCTTTATTGGTCTTCAGCAGCCTGATTTCTCGTTTGACTTCTTGGAGATCAGGTGCTAGGACATCACTATCTTCCATGGGCGCTCCTAGGTTAATTTCCGTTCCGCCTCCTTCTGCGACTTCGCCATTGAGGTGTTCATCGAAGAACTGCTTCCACCTGTCGACCACCTCGCGCTCGTTTGTAATTAGATTCCCTCCCTCGTCCCTACACATGTCAGGTTTCGGTGTGTAGCACTTTCGAGTTTGGTTCACCTTCTCATAAAACTTGCGCGTGTCATTAGCTCGGAATAGTTGCTCTAATTCTTCACGATCTCTGTCCTCCTTTTGGCGCTTTTTTCTCCTCAGGATCGTGGTCAACTGGTTCCTAGCTCGTCGGTACTTGGCCAGGTTCTCTCTAGTGGCAATACTTAGATAATTTCTCCAAGCATTTTTTTTCTCTTCCACCGCTTGTTGGCATTCCCCATCAAACCAATCATTTTGTGTACTCCGAGGCTCAATACCTAGTGCCGCGGTAGCGGCCTCTCCGATGGCCGAGCGTATTCTGCCCCAACCGTCTTCGAGGTTTGAAGCACCTAACTCCTCGGAAGAGGGCAGTGCCTCATTCAGTACTCGCGCGTAGTTCTCGGCAGCTTGTGGGTTGTCTAGCTGCCTGGTGTTCAGCCGAGGAGGGCGGCTTTGACGTGTCCGGTATACGGTGGACAGCTTTGAGCGCACATGTACTGCTACTAGGTAATGGTCAGAATCTATATCCGCACCCCGACGGGAGCGTACGTTCGTGATGTTAGAGAAGAACCGGCCCTCTATGAGAACGTGGTCAATTTGGTTCATTGTACGTTGGTCAGGTGATCTCCAGGTGGCTTTGTGGATATCCTTGCGCGGGAAAAAGGTGCTTCGGATCACCAGGCCTCGGGAAGCTGCGAAGTTTATACATCGTTGGCCGTTATCGTTTGTGTCGGTGTGCAGGCTATGGGGTCCAACCACCGGTCTATACATTTCTTCCCTACCGACCTGGGCGTTCATATCCCCGATGACGATCTTGATGTCCCGTGACGAGCAGCTTTTGTACGTTGCCTCCAGCCTCGCGTAGAACGCTTCTTTCTCATCGTCGGGTCTACCTTCGTGCGGGCAGTGCACGTTAATGATGCTATAATTGAAGAAACGGCCCTTTATCCTCAATACACACATTCTCTCGTTGATCGCCTTCCAATCAATCACGCGATCCTGCATTCCACCCAGCACTACAAAGCCCGTCCCCAGTTCGTTGGTAGCGCCACCGCTCTGGTAAAACTGGGCCTTTCCGCCACGGGTCTTCCATACCTTCTCTCCTTTGCGACAGATTTCCTGCAGAGCTACGATGCCGAGTTTGCGGGGTTCCAGCTGTTCAATCAGCACCCGCTCGCAACCTGCGAAATTTAGCGATCTGCAGTTCCAAGTCCCGAGTCTCCATTCGTCGTCCTTATTCCGTCGCCTAGGTCGATGCCGAATATTCCGCTCCGTAAATGCTTGAATGTTGTTAGTTTGTGTTGTTTAGGTGTGTAGCCGTACTGGGGCAACACTACCGAGTCTCGTGATGGGGCTGCCATCTTATAGTGCCGAGACTCACTACCTCCTTCCCGGTTAGTATACGACCTTAGTTTCCACCGGGGTTGGTTACCCGATCTCCGCTAAGGTTGCTCGTATTCCGGCTGGTACCACGAGGAGGTCGGGATCGGAGTGGCTGGATAAGAGGCTAACGACCACTATGGGGTCTATATTCCGCATTATCCAGCCGTTTACCAAGTTCCATTCCATCGCCAATAAAAACGACCATTTCAAATTTTCACTTAAGCCAAGACTCAAACAACAGTCGCTGCGCGAGAACGCCACTGCCCTGCGCTGGCGCTGTTGTCAGGTAATATACAAGTAAATTTATAGCATTGCTAAATTTATAGCGATCTGCTCTGCGTAGCGCGAAGACTACACCAGGTGATGCTAGTGTTTTGTCCAAGTTTTAGGGATGTCAATGAAACGATGTTTTGTTTGAAAATTTGTTCAAAGTGTTACGTCTGTTAGTCTGTGGTAATAATTTCAATCACAAAGACAATTAGAGTGATTTATATATTTTGGACAAGCGTTACGCCCACTCAATTTTGGACATTTTCCATTTGATTTTGCCGTAAAAGTCCAAAATAGAGTACGCGTAACGCCTGTCCAAAATATATTAATCACCCTACTCCCAGTCAAACCGAAGAAGGCCGAGTCGAGAATTTACGTTCCTCCTTCATTTGCGTTGCAATGCCTTGGCCGTTTTGGTAATTTGTTTTAGTAATTTTCAATAGGAAGGAAGTTCAAAACGCCAATTCATTTTTGATATTTTCAGCTCGTTTAGAGTCGTTGTGAACCGTGTCACCTGATTTAGTTACTTTTATTGTACTATTTTGGTTTGAAATTGCAGTATGGACCAAATCAAGGTGACGTCATCTGGCAGATACTGGCGCCCTTGTTTACAAACAGACCGCAGAGTCCAAAAAAGTGTCAGCTGTTTAAACGGCAAGTTTGTTGTTTAAACCGAGTTTAAACAGCATTAGGACTAAATTTGAAAGCCATTGTGCCTGTAAAATGTTAAAACACGCTACATCCGCTATAAACTGAAAGGAAAGTTTTCCAAAATGTAAACAAGGGCGCGAGTATCTGTCAATTGACGGTATGATGATTTGGTCTATATGTAGAATGTAGAAACATAAATGTTCAAAAGCGAAAGAACCAATCGGCGGAACGTCATTTACCCTGACAACCTCTAGATCGGTTGGGCCAAAGCAAGCGAAAAAATTCGCGATCTAAGACCACGGGCATTGTCAACGGGCAGATCCTGGTAGCCGGCAACAGTGTGAAGAGGTGTTGATCGTCTTCGCCGCGCCGCCGTGGTGACGCTCGCTGGGTGGTATAATCACACATCACACACACGTTCGATCGGTTTCCTTTCGGCATCATCGGCATCGACGGGATTCGCTTCGCTGCACCGGTGACGAACGAAGCCGATGATCGATTACCGCGGCGTCGAGTTTATTATTATTGCCACAATCGAACTCACCGGGCCGTTGAAAAAGCAATAGGGAATGGGATGGAAAGGTGGCGATTATGCAGTGCAATTTGAGGGAAAATTATGCAACTAAGTTGTGTGTGTGTGTTTGTTCTGAAATATTAAATTTCGGAAAAGTGCGAAAGAGTTTTGACGGCGAGACTCAGAGAATAGGTTAGGGAAAATTCAATGACAAGGCAGGATATAAATTTTGTTGCTGAGCACTGGCAATTGCTTGAATCTTGTCGTAATAGAGTTAACTAATCAAAAGAATGTAAGTTTTGCGGCCAACACTGGCTTATGATGAAAACTCAGTTAATATTTAGAATTGAATGGATAAGATTTCAAAGGAAAAATTTGAATAGAACTGAAAAAATAGTCAAATCTCTAAAATTCGTAAGATTTTTAACATTTGTCAAATTTTAAAAATCGCAAAACTGCTAGTACCTTTTCCAAAATTTTTGATAAACTATTTTTAAATAACACTTAAAAAGGTTTTATTAATTTCGTCGAAATTAAATTTCGTTTTTTTCTCGGTGTTAAATATTGCGTTAGATTATTTATGCAACCGACTTTTATCATCTCACTTCTTAAGGGGGCAGTTTTAACAACTCGTTTTTTGCCTCATTACAAATATTTTTGCTTCACGATAACATAAAAGACGAATCGTTTCGGGTTTTTTGCGTTCTAAACATTGCACTTAAGACTTATTTTAACATTTTTGTTTCCATATGGGAATCTCTTCCTCCTTCCCCTACTTATGAAATGAAAAATTTCAGAATGACATGGCGCTGTTACTTTGTCAGTTTTTGTTATTCATCCAAACAACTTCAAACAGATATGGTCAAATAATGCATATGTTATTTTTTCGAAATAATCAATTAAAATAATAATACGATTTTTTAGAACTGGAAAATTACTCTGCCCCCTTAACACAAATTGCTCGAAAGCAATTTGGCAGTACAGAAGAGGTACGCGCATTTCCTGAGTGGCGCCATGACAGCAATCTGTTAGGTCTTTTTTTTTGCTTCGTTTACTGCGCTTTCTTCTGGGCAAATCCATCGACGGCTTCACGACAAGCAGCCCGGCGTTGGACCAATCCCACTTTTCCGATCATCCCACCACCTGGTGCTGCGGTGATCATCGTTGCGCCCTCCCTTTTGCTGGCCGTCCGTTTCGTTTCCCGATTAACTCACTGCACCCATACAGCCAGCCACAGACACACATACGTGCGGAGCCTCAGGCCTAAGCGTTGAATCGCTCTCTGGCGGCTGCACACCTCCGCTGCCACCAGCTGACCAAACTGACAATTAACCCTACCCTCGTTGAGAGAGCAATTTATTTTTTTTCTACTCAGTTTTTTTCCATCCTCTCTTTCTATCATTTTTCGATCCTAACAGACCGAGCAAAGTACTTTTCCAGCGTTCCTCAAATTGGCTTTTAGTTCTTCGTTTTGAAAGTGTGTGATAAGCAGACCCCTCGGTCGCCCTACCCCTCGGACAATCACTCTCAACACTCACAGCGTGCTCGGAGAAACCACCCAAGTGTCGGCATTTTCCCTTTGATGTTATTGTTATAAGCAAAAATAAATACATCATCATATTAATATTATAATTTTCATTCTTCCCGAAGGAGTGTTCTACTGCAGATCCACTGCCTGCCTGTTCGTGGTTTCGTTTCTCGCCTCGTCAGTCGTCGCGGCCCCTCGATGAATCGACTGAGGGACTACGCGCCGTTTTGTTCAATCGAACCGGATCATTGTGGGAAAGTCGGTCAAAATGAGTGATAAATCAAACTTAATTTTTGAATTCCACGTCGGATCCAATAATAGATCAGGTCGATTATTAGTGAAATGTGTCTTTTTACTTACTTTACTTACGTATCAAAATAATTTAAGCTGCTTACATCCATCACATATCCACTGTGCAGTTCTCTCTCAATCTGCCTGGTGCTGGGCTGTGTGCGGCCTTTCGCAAGAAAAACTGCCGACAAACTTGAAAACAAAAAAAAACGTTCTGCGTGCAGATTTGATGTACGAGATAATGGATGAGATCTTGTAAAACAGGGTGGAGATCTTTGTATTTCCTTCCCGATGGATCCTTCCGCGCCTCACGAATTAACGCACACAGCCACACGTAGCGTGCTTGATCATTATTATCGTTGACATTAGCGTGTTCAGGGTTGTGGTACGTCGAGGTGTGTTTCCTACTTGGCTTTATAAATCGGTCTTGTAACATGAAATCTTGTGAAATTTTTAAATTCCACATCATTTTCCGTTTGAAGTACGCTAATGAGGTTTGGCCCCGTATTCATGGCATGCTGTGCATCATATTGCGAAAGAATGTCACATTCGTCAATGAGGCAAAATTTGGCTGGCGCCAAATCATCCTGCCCTGAATGATCGTTCGATCATGTCGTGGAGTAATCCGACCCGGATCAGCGTGTTCTTTCCCGTGAATGATTTATCGATCTCGCCAACGAAATGGTTCTTACTCAGGGAAACAATCAAAGTCACATAAGGCGGTCATAAATTATCGATCAGCGATTGTTTTTCGATTTGGAATAATGCCAGATGAGTGGCAGGTGATGGATGTTCAACGTGCGACCTGTTATAAGCATGGAGAAAGTATATTTATATTTTTAATAACTTTAAAAACTTATAGATCTCTTGATCTAGATCTGGATCTCTTTTTACGTTCATCCATTTTACGTGATTTTTTTACGTCCTAAATTTAAATTAACGTCCTCTTTTTTATTACCGATTTCTTACGCCGCCTCGATAATAGCTGAAAAACGAGACTTGAGTGTACCTTAAAAAATAAGAATTACACATTCCTGAATTTTTTTTATCTTTTTGTTCTCTATAGAAGATTTTCGGATTTCCAGAAAAAGATATATAAAGTAAGGTCTTTCTGTTCTAGAGACAAAACAAGAAATTATTGTTGGGGTTTGTCACCGTAAAATTCTATATGTTACTCTTGTTGACTTTTTCGGTGAGAAATAAGAACTAAAATGTTTTCAGCGGACGTTTCGACTTACTATGCTTCAGTCATTTACTACGCGTTGAACATCTATTCTCACTGCCTCGTCCTTTATAACTATAGTTATAAAGGAGTCAACAAGAGTAACATATAAAACAAGAAATTATTCAATTGTAGTATTATTTATATTACGTTAGGTACGTTACGTTTCGTTTGGCGAATATGCACCCTATTCCGTTCTGCACATATCCCGTCAATCTGGACACACTGACAACTTGCAGAACGCTATACACTGAGAAAACTTTTCGTATAGTTTCTATGTGTTTCACACATAGATTTTTTCCATGTGCCCAGTAAATGAACTTTATGTGCCAAACAGTTGCCATTTATATGTTTTTAAAATTTACCTTTAAAATTTGCACATACTATTCATATGCATATAATTTTCATGTGTACTTCTGGGCGGATTGTGTTTATATGTGGCACATAATAATCACAAGGATTTTCATATGGAAATTTTCCATTAGTTATGTGCGGATTATTTTGAGTGTAGTAAAAAAGCAATTTGACAGTTTTTTTCACTTTTTCATAGTTCGTACCAGAGCTGCCATAAATACAGATATTTGTGCATGCATAAATTTGGGACCCTACCGTTTTCTCCGGAGTATTTTATTTTCTCGATCTAATCTTTTAAATAACATAAATAGTTTATGGAGTACTTTAAAATTTAGGAACATTAGTAGAGCCAGAAATCACAGCAACTGAAATAATTGATGGGTCCCAAATTTATGCATGCACAAATATCTGTATTTGTGGCAGCTCTGGTCCGTACGTATAACGAGTATAATTTTGTAAATCGTCAGAATAGTAAATAGTAAATCCACCGGAATAGTGCAGCGGCAGCAATAGACCGAATGCATAAAGATTTTCTGGTGGAATGGCTTTAGAGGAACCAAATCAAGCTTCCAACGTCAACTACAGTACGACACTTGCGATCATTGATATGAGAGCCGTTGCGAAGTGCTACAGGAGGCAACACAGGACGACGCCTCGGGGCAGAACACCCTTATCGACGGTTCGACGGTTCAGCAAATAGCAAATAGGATTATGGTACAGCAAATAGGACCGAAAACGAAGCAGGTTGCCACGAAGGTAGATTTGACGCTGTGCTACAACTACTGTTCCAGTATCGGCCATCTGTCTGCGAACTGCAAGAAGCTTCGCAGAGCGAAGGGCTCGTGTTTTTGCGCTGCGAATCGACCCAAACAATTAAAGGACTGTTCTCAAGTAGCACCACGCAACAACAGGCAAATTGTTTTGACGGTCGAATTTCGGCGGGACGGAAAATCCGGTGATGAATTAGAAGCAGCGATCTCAAAGCTTAATGTTGTAAGTATTGCTCTTTGAATTGTTAGTGGGACACATTTACGTAGTACTGTACTTTCCATGTTCGATACGGGCAGTCCAATTAGTTTCGTACGACGATCAATTGTACCTTGGATATCTACAGTCCAGTTGACTCGGAATATAAGAGCATAGGCAGCCACTTCCTATGTACCTAGGGAATAGTAAAAGCACTAAAAGAAGCCAAACTTTGGGCTTTAGCGTCTTTATAAGATTTGTTGGATGGATTTAATGCATACTCCAAAAGTGTTAGTGCTGATTTGACTAAAACACACTTACCTTCCAATCCGTGAACTTTGAAATCCCTAAAAAGTGATTATTAAAGCATATTATTGAAATAACGCAACTGACTTTATTTTTTAAACACGTCGTACCGTTTTAAGACCAACCTAACAAAATTTTTCATCGTCCGAACTACAAATCACAACAATGTTTACTAAGCTAACGCGCATGTATTTGTGCAGGACGGCATGACAAATGTTATTCTGTAAAATTTCTACAGGTCAGGTAAATTTTCCTGGCTGTAGAATAACGACATTGCCTTGCGTGAGTTATTTTCATTTATGAATGACTGAAATTAAAACAATTAGTCGACATTTTCTTCTTCGTCGCATGAAAAAACATAGGAAATTTGGCTGGTTGGACTTCTTTAATGATAAAAAGCATTTAAATAGATCTCAGCTCACTTTGATTGATCGCGTATGATAGACAACTAACTAAAATATTAGGGAATAACTAGTTTTGCATTGTGTGTCATAAAAATGCTAATATTTTTAATAATTTGTATTGGATAGGACGGGAATAAGCAATTACGGCGAAGCAGCAACATACCCTAAATTCGATATTTAATGTCAGTGATCGAAACAAAGTGTTGAACATAATTGAAGAGAGTTATTTGGATACTCTGAATATTCCTCCTGGGGAGCATAGTTACGAAATGAGATTGAAGCTTACGTCCGATACGCCCATTAATTATGCTCCACGAAGACTATCGTATTCCGACAACTTGACGTAGTTTGTATTGTTGAGGATTTGTTAGAGGCCGGGACCCGGGATAATACGGCACAGGGATTCTTCTAACGCGTTTCCCCGTGGAATATCGTTCATTAAATAAAATGACTGTCCGGGATAACACGTTGTCGGATTTATCCATTTTTTTTATAAGCACTACCAACTCAACTGTACTTTAACTCGTCTGTCTCCAAACTAACCAAAGTTGATGCACTTCTGATCCTTCTCCGTCATTTTCAGTGTTCTTGACAGTTCTCTCTTTTCTTTCGCTTTACTCTCATACATTTTTTTCATATACAGTCAAATAGTCCATCTCTTTCTATCTTGAATTCAAATGGAAGTATATGTACGCTAAATCGATATTATCAAATTTGGTTATTTATTAAATTAGAATTGTTATTCATTTTTTTTCCTTTTTTTTCTAAAACATAGCAGTGTTAATGCCTTTTTAAATTATTAACATATATTACCTACACACGTTAGAACACGTCGAAGGGAAAAGTGTTTTATGGTGTTAGATCTTTCGAATGGGTTTCATCAGATGAAGGTAGTCGAAGACACCATTCCGTGCACTGGTTTATGGACACCCAGCGGACAGTACGAGAAGTTAAAGATGCCATTTTGATTACGCAACGCTCCGACAGTGGTTCAGAGGTTTATCAATTTTGTGTTAGTACCGTTTATAAGGAAAGGCAGGGTTACTGTGTACTTGAATGACATTTAGAATTCTCCGGAGTCACGTTACCACAGCTTTGATCTCGAGATATTAGTGATCATCTACCCGTAAAGGAAATTCCGCATCTAGCTGGAAGGTATTCTGTTCCGTATCATAACGGACTGTAATTCGCATGCTATGACATTAAGTAAATAGAACGTCAATGCTAGAATTGCTCGATGGACTTTCAAGTTGGAAACATTACACAATTCAGCATCGCAACTGGTAAACTTATGAACCATATAGACGCATTGATCCCCGTATTAGCATCGCAACTCGAGTTCGAGTCGATGTTAGCTAAGCTTACGGAACCTATTGAGCTGTCAGGCTGGAGAAAGATGTTGGGGAAAGCGGAACACGCTATGAATAATTCCGTTCATTTCGTTCTGTTCTGTCGTCAGACACCTAGCATGCTATTGTACGAAATTCACTAGTGTGGTCGTGAAGTAGATGTCTGAGTTTCTTGACAACAAATTGAATTCCTATGATTCCGAAGCATTGTGAGATTTAGATCAACTACGACGGTCTTCCGCCGATTGCATAGTGCACTCACAGAACCGTGATTCTGAATTGTATGAACGACGAACGTAAGCCGTAAGCGTAAGCCTCCCGTTGTGTATTCCGAAGGTGATTACGTAGTGGTACGGAACATTGATACTACTGTCGGAACGAACAATAAATCCGTTTCTAGGTTTAGAGGACCTTATCGTATCCATAAAGTGCTTTCGAATGATAAGTACGTTGTTAGAGACACGAAAAACGGACAAATCTCTCAGTTGGCAACTTGCGGAACTCCCAACCAAGGCTAATAAAGACAACACGTTTCTTCATTATGTCGACCACTCCGAGTCAGACGCTGTCATGTGTCACTCCTACCGCATGTGCTTACTAGATTGAAGAAACATTGTTCTGCCCCTGACGTGGCTGGCAAGAATATTCCTCGTGGCAACACTCAGCATTAGCATGCGAGTGCCCCTTATCCTATCAGCATACGTCCATGGTTTCCACCGGGGCTGGTCACCAGATCTTCACTAACTTTACTTGTATGCTGGCCCTCGGGTTATACAATTACAGCTAAAAACTTAGTAGACCGTACTCGAAAAAATACAACAAACAAAAATGATCACAAATAATTTATTTTAGGTCGGATATTTATGAAACTCTCAGGGAATAAATAAACACATATTAGCTATGTTTTCGTAAAGCTGATTTATTCAACCTCTTCTCGTACGCAAAATGCCCGCACCGTGGATTTAATGCTACACATCAAATCCTGTGAACACATGCGCCATCTTTCTTACACACTTTCAACCACTCTTTCAAATCCTCGTCGTTTTTGAAGACCTTTCCTGTTTTTCGGAGCCTGTCCTTCATAATCGCCCAGAATTCTATTGGACAAAGTTCTGGCGGATTTGCTTCCTTCGGCACAAAAACAGTATCGTTCGCTTCGTACTACTCCATCACCGGTTTTGCGTAATGGCACGATACCAGATCCAGTCAAAACAGAGTATCACCTTCGTGGGACCGAAGGAAAGACCGCACGCGCTTCTAAAGGCATTCTTCTTTATACAGCCGTTGATGGAGCCGGTCGTTATGTACGACTTGACGAATTTGCCACACCAAGTACTTCTTGGTAAATTTGTCGACCTTCTTCTACCAGAATTTCTCCGGAAGATACAGGCGGCGCGGGACTTGGAAACGAAAAACTCCAGGCTTTCTGACGCGGGATTTGGCCACCGTACTCTGTTTGTCGGTTCAGTTAGGAGCCTTCCTTACCTTGAAGTCATGAAGTCCGGTCCGCTTCTTTGTCTGCTGGACGAACCAGACAGAAAAATTGACCGTCCCGGCCACGTCCCGAATCGTAAGGTTCGGATTGTGCTAGAAGTAATCTCTCACCTTCCTTGCCTTCACGGGGTTGCTCATCTTCGTATTTCTTCCCCGCTAGCACACGCCGCTGCGCTGAGTCTCTTTGAACGATTTTACCACACGGGATACAGTCGAGTGGTCGATTCTCAACTGTTCCACGATCCAGGTGTGGGATTGGCCTGGATTTTCCACGATCGCACCCATATTTTTTTGTCGAAGCACTTCTTGCTCGGAAGCCAATACAAAGTTTTGCACATGTAAACATTACACTCTAAACTTGTTTTACCCAAAATTTCATAATTTTTTACCCATGCAGTAAAAAGTTATACACATGCATTTTTGCGTGTACAATCTTTATTTAAAAACTTATCGAAAAATTAATTTGCAAAGCTTGTTTGGAACCAAATTATAGCGAAATTAATGATCAACTAATAAAAATGACTGTGTATTAGACGCCTAGACACCATTCTTGATGATCACATTTTATTATTTAGTTTCCCGCACCGTTGTTTTCAAAATCGAAAGAGAATAGATTAAATCAACAAATCCGTCGCTTCGTGAGAACCAGCTTCCGATTAGGTGGTCTCTTTTCCAATTTACGTAGCACAACAATCAATTCCTCAAATTACCGAGCCCGACCGTGCTACCGAATCTCTGGGCATCCAGTGGCAGCGTCGAGTTCGTCTAATTACCCATCCATCGTAACGTCTTATGTTTATCGTTGGAAAATAGGTCAAAATTAACACCTCAGTTCGAAATAAATTAACTCATTAGATATGCCGAAAAAACGGGAGGTAAAACAGCGCACACCAGAGCGTCTCAAAAGTCGGCTAGTAGCAGTAGTATTGCGCACTTCACGACCAAGAGAGAGAGAGACGCAAATCGATGGCCGCACAGGAGCTCGCATTATTATGGCTCCCAGAAAAAGCACCGAAACTTCAAACAAATCAAACCGATTGCTTTGCTCCTTTCTGCTGTTCCATTCGTTGGACAGCCCGGCGAATGGTCTAATTCGAAATCAAAACAGGTACGCAATGCGGCTTTGTTTGAACTTCCGACGGCTGAAGGATGTAACAATTTGATACAAACTCGGTAAAAGCTCTATAAAAGGGGCCGCACATAAAGGGTCCGATTTGTGGAAACAATTCGAGCCTCATTGCTACCGCATTTACCGGACTCATTCTCTTTTCTGGGCTGCTGTTTTCGTTCAATTAAATTTTAGAAACACGGCAATGGAACAATTTTTATGGTCTTTGTTGGGATTTGTTTGTTCCTGCCTCCGTGGTTCGACGGCGAAATATTGAGCTCTGCTGCTGTTGATTGATCTCAGTCAGTCAAACGAGTTTCGATAAACCGCCAAATCGGTGACAAGCCATCATTTGAAAACCGTGACAAAAAACGAAAGGAACAACTTCATTATAGGCGCACAGTTTGGCAGCATTGCCTGCAGCTTCGCACGACAAAGCTCGCATTAGACATGCATGCAGTTGGCAAAACGCACTCACATCACATATCATAGGGGAACCGACAACTGAGCGTGACCAATCGGGTGGTCGGAAGCGGCCTTAATTAAGGCCACATTCAATTCTCATTTTGGGCACTGCTTTGAAACGACATGGGTGACAAAATTGGATTGGAGATTCACGCACAGTCATCATTCATTATCAAGATGATGCTGGCAGCCTGGGACGCAGCAACCACAGAACCGACGACGGAACCACACTCAGTAATGACGGATGATAAGCCTACTACTAGATGACACAATAAATACAAAATCATTACCCAACCGTTGGTTGTTGTCGTCATCCCGCCATTCCGCCATCCTCGTCGTCCGCACGCTCTGCGCACTGCAGAGTGGCAATTAATTTACAATCACCCCACGACAGTTGCGCTTCCTTCGGTTTGTCGCCTTTCACGCGACGCTGCGCTGCTGCGGCCCAGCTTTCGGTGTACCAATCTATGTAAGTATGTATGTAGTACACACCTAATAATTGTTAGTTTTTGGAAGCGAAACCGAGCACCGCTAGAGCGGAGTGATTTATGACTTGACAGTTTTGCGGTCGTGCAGCCATCTTGGCTGGCGTAGTCGTTCCGGTGTGAGCTGTGTTTTCCCCTTGTTGCTTTCGTCGAAGGTTTTTATGATTGAGCACACTGACGGATTGACTTACGACGTTGGCCGGGGAAAAGAAAAACGGCACAACTATGTATAGTGTGGTAGCTGATTGACGAGTCGGATTGGTTTGCAGGACTTGAAGGTTGATCGATGAGTGCGACTGCAGTAAACTGCTGGGTTTGTCACGTACTTTGCTCGCTGGACGTGTGGAGGGATAACCATCGGCGTGGAGTAATGAGAACGTTTATCACAACAACCGATTTTAGACCGACGATGTATTTTCAAGCTCGTTGGAAGAAAGTCCGCTTAAAATCAACGTTGCTGCACTCAGTTACACTCACTAAGGGCTAAACCAGGTCACTGACATTCCTATATTTATGCGCATGACTTGTTTGTAACATAAATTTTGAGACCCTTCTAGTTTCAAGCCCAGAACAAACCCTACCTCGGATATGAAAGTATTCGAGAAACTGTGCCATGCAATCCGAAACCGACAGTATTATTCGAAAAAAAATCAACTCATGAGCAAACGAATGTACGTACAGGAGATGACATAGATGCATCCAGGTTGTTTATGAAAATATTGGTCCGAGTACGCTTCCTTGGGATACGCCGTAAGGAATAAGAAACTTTTGACAGCGAGCGGAATTCAGATCCGTAAGATATGAACTGGTCCATTCTGTAATGCAATCCGGAAGGCTCATGTGCTCCAACTTGACGATAAGCAGAATGTGTGGTACAGTATCGATAGCTTTTACAAAATCAATGTATTTGTTGTAACCTAACCCAGGTCTTTGTTGTCAGTGTCCAGGTCTTTAAGAGCGCCCATGATATCATTTTTGGATATTTGGATAGCGGAGAGATGGAACACGTTTGCTTGTATATGGGCAAAACAGTTTGAGTTCATTTTAGCTCTCAGTACTTTGCTACCTGATGGTGAATCCACCTATGCATTGCCAATCGTTGCCACCCTGTTGTTTACAGAAAAAAATGACAGTGGTATCAGTTGATTTGCAATTACAATGGCAAAAATTATAAAGCGTCTAAGCTCGATACTTTGTTCGTACTGCTAGCTCCACCCCGGAGCTAAGAAGTGGGATATCGTAAGGCACTTCATGTCCGCCAAATATAATTGATCCAACATTTACAACATCCCCTCCTTTTTGGAGCAACGCGAGAGCGTTCCACGGAAGTCTGATTCCGGCCACCCAACGGTGAAGTGCAGCCATAAAGTGCAACCGAAGCTTAAGAGGAAGATCGAGAGCAAAGTGGCCTTCCGCGTCTTAAACCGGGAAGTCTGAGCTAGTCGCCAAATGGTGAAGTAATGCCTGACCATAACGCATTTTTATGCGGAAACGTCAGTCAAGACCGGCCGTTTCTGAGCAGCAAGCAATCACCCAAGAGATGCGACATAAGTGGCAAATATCTCCGGCAACGCGTCATAATGGGCCACGGGTAGTTTACGCCCACCAATAAGGTAGGCGATGTCGTCAAATATTCAATTTATTTATTGTAATTTAATTCATCCGACTAAACTAATAGTCGAATTAAAAGAATATAAAAATGAATGGCGAAAATGGCGAATGGCGATCAGCGAAAAATTCGAAAACGATTTGAAGTCATTCTCGAAAAGACACAAAACCCGTTATCTTTTAAACTAGCGTTCAACAATATAGAAAACTTACAATGGTGGTCAATAATAATTAACAAAATAACACAATTACAAATTTACAAAATGAAAGTAAATCGACGATGAGTAAAATTGAACATATAATAATAACACTAGCTGACAGTTGTGTTAAATAGTTGAACCAGTTTTCGTTAGAATATCGATGACGACTCGTTGAACTCGAACAGGTGGAAGAACTCGTAGGAGATTGCGCAAACCGATTGAATAGGAGAATTCTTCGTGAGATCAAAACGGCTGAACGGCATCCGCTAAAATCAGCTACGTTGACAACAGCTACGTCCCTGGGCATCACACTTGCTTGCAAGTGTTCTAGTAAGATTGGACTATCCACTTCAGAGTTGAGAAGTTTTGCTGCCATGACTGCCTTGGACACTTTTCTTCTGTTTTCAAGAGTTGTCAGTGCCAGCAACTGACAGCGAGCTTCATATGGTGGGAGATTCTGCGGATTGATCCACCATAAATGCCTAAAGGCATACCACACAAACTTGCGTTGGATAGAGGGTACCCGATCCGATTGATCCAGTTTCCACGATAAGCGCCAGATAACTGAAGCACTGACGAACTGACATGACACATAGAAGGAAATCTTTTTAAAACCATCGTCCTACGCATTTTGCTTGCACACCAGCACCCTCTGTTATGCAAGTTGCGGAGTAGCTTGCATTTGCTTGGTTGTATGCTGTAGGTTTTTTACATTTGTATGGTTTTATACTGAAAACTCAAAGCAACATCCGCGCGCCGCGGTGTGGCCATGTTGCGAAACATGGTTTTTTGAAAAATGAGTGGTCTCGTCTGTTTGTCTGTGACTGACGAGTTTTCCAGATGAGACAAGTGCGCAGTACAATGAATGAAAGCAGTGTGCGTCGTCGAGCTCTATAACCAAGGATATAGTAGAAAGAGACGCAACGGAAGTTAACCTTGGAGTGCCTACAAACGACAACAGCGTGCCGGTTCCCGATCTCGAAGAGATCCGGCGAGAAATCGGTCTGCTGAAAAATAATAGAGCCGCCGGAAAGGACGGACTCCCGGCAGAACTCTACAAAAATGGCCAAGAACCGCTAGCAACGGCACTTCACTGGCTGATTTCATGGATTTTGGATGAAGAGAAACTACCGAAGGAGTGGATAGAAGGTGTAGTCGACTGGGCGACCGGTAAGACTGCTATAACTACCGCGGCATTACGCTGGTCAACGCCGCCTACAAGGTGCTCTTCCATATTTTGTTGCGTCGTCTATCCCCAATAGCAAGAGAATTCGTAGGGCAGTATCAGGCGGGCTTTATAGGGGCTCGTGCTACTACGGATCAAATTTTTACTTTCCGACAAATCCTCCAGAAATGTCGAGAGTACAACATGCCCACGCATCATATTTTCGTGGATTTCAGAGCAGCATACGATACCGTTGAACGCGAACAGCTATGGCAGATAATGCACGAAGATAATGCAGATAATGCACGGCAGATAATGTCGAGGCTGATCAAAGCTACTCTGGAACGAGTGATGTGCTACGTTCGCGTTTCGGGGACACTCTCAAGTCCTTTCGAATTGCGCAGAGGGCTGCAGCAAGGGGATGGAGTGTCCTGTATGGTATTCAATATCGCTATTGAAGGTGTGATCTGGCGAGCGGACATCGAAATGAGAGGAACGATCTTCAGTAAGAGTAGCCAACTCCTAGCCTTTGCAGACGACCTCGACAACATCACTAGAAACCGTGGGACGGCGGAGGAAATCTACGCCAGTCTAAAAACGGAGGCTAGAAGGATAAGTTTACAAATCAATGCGTTGAAAACCAAATATATGGCAGGAAGAGGTTCCCGAGAAAGTAACGTTTGCCTCCCACGGACAGTGACTATTAACGGCGATGAACTGGAAGTGGTTGATGAGTTCGTATATTTGGGATCTCTGGTCACCGCCGACAATAATACGAGTCAGGAGATCCAACGACGCATTCAAGCTGGAAATCGAGCTTACTTTTCCCTTCGCAAGACGTTTCAATCAAGGAGTATACGCCGCCGCACAAAGCTGACGATGTACAAAACGCTAATCAGACCGGTAGTCCTCTATGGACTTGAGACCAGAGATGCCAGGTGATTTTTTGAAAAGTCTTCACGAATCAAGGAAAAATATCTTCAATTGTCTGCTTTCGGCTTTCCGCCCATTTAAATTGAATGGTGAATGGTGAATTGAAGACATGTCACTTCTGGCATCTCTGCTTGAGACAGTAACTTTACTTACGGAAGACATACGTGCACTTGCCGTTTTTGAACGAAAGGTGTTGCGGACTATTTTTGGCGGAGTACAAACGGAAAGCGGAGAGTGGCGGAGACGTATGAATCACGAGCTACAGGCACTGCTTGGAGAGATTCCCATCGTACACCTGGCGAAAGTTGGGAGACTGTGGTGGGCCAGCCACGTCGCAAGGATGCCGGACGACTGTGTAGTGAAATCCGTTCTCTTCAAGAACCCCACCGGCACCAGGAATAGAGGGGCTCAACGTGCTAGGTGGCTCGAGGTTGAAGGCGACTTGCGAAAAAAAAGTGCACCCTGTACAAGACGCTTATTAGACTGGTTGTTCTCTACCAGCATGAAGCATAGACAACGCTCGAGTAGGACCTACGAGTGCTCGGATTTTTCGCACGATGAGTGCTAAGAATGATATTTGGTGGTGTACAGGAGAACGGAGTATGGAGGCGGAGGATGAATTATTGAATTGACATTCAAGGCATGCATTTCGTTTATTTTGGTTATTTTAAATTCCAATTTGTTCTTTATTTATTGATTTTTTTTTTGTTCCAATTTTGGTAACTCATTCTACTTGCATTAATTTTAAGTAAGTTAAGTACTCACCCTAAATTCACCACCTAGCTAATTAGTCACCCAGCCCAAAATAAGTTATGTAAGACTACGCACGGAGTCGACCTTAACAAATTCAAATTGTACAGACCAGAAAACACCCAGATAACACAAAATCGTAATAGAAAGTTCACATTAAATCGTTTTCATGTCAATTTCACATTGGAATTGCATAATGATTAGAGTATGTCGAATCGAAGTGAACAATAAGTTGTTTTGCAGTCGTGCGTGCCTTCATATACAATTCATGACTGTGAATTATAAAGCAGTATAGACGATTGCAATATTTGATTATATCTTAATCATATATTCAGCAGTATTTAGTTGCGTGTTATAAAAACTACGCAAAATAGAATTACAAATAATTGTCAAAGCTTTCGCACGTATATCGCCTCCACTTTGGTACATATATGTTCTTATATGGTGTGAAATATAACTTTTTCGTTTTGATATGATTTCGTATATCTCAGTTGCAATCGAGATATACAAACCAAATGGTTTACTGGGCAGACGGTAAAGAATCGCATTAAAGTATTCAACCATGAAATCACGACTAACATCTCTTCGGCGAGTTTCAGATCAGGGTGAATTCGACGCAACACCACTGTGTCCGGTGTTCGAGAGAGAAAGAGAGTGTGACTCGGGGGATTGAGTGTGATGACAGTAATGTTGTTGCCTGTTCTCAAGTAAAACCCAACAAATTATTCTTTAATTCGAGTCTACCAGTGAAAAGTTCTATCGCCGCGTGCAAAAGTCGATTCCGCGGTAGTGGAGCCGTTACGAAAGGAAAAACGGCCTACCTAGAAGGTTTCGACGGAGGATTTGGTATTGTAGTTGATCGGTTCACGTGTGATATTTCGTCCGGAAGAACAGCTTGCTTCTGACCGGGCTAGTGCTAACGAACGCATGCGGAAGCAAGAGGAAAACCGAATTCATCTTGTAACACGTCTTTAGTCGCCGTCGTGAATTCATCATTTGGGTTCGCTCGCAAAGTGTGGATTGAAGCATCTCGGAAAACATCTTCGGGTGAAGCCCGATTCCTGAAAGGTTTTGTCATCAACGCGGCCGACACCGGTCGGTTTCTTTATACCTGCAACCAACACGGAAATCTCGTTTCGGCCGAGTAAGAAGCTGTTTTAACCACGTGTCACCGGTGGCAGAGGAGGTGCTGGTGACCGACGAGCTACGCCATCGTCGAGTCACACGTGTTCGTCGGAAGGGACGAACGTTTCGGAGGGGAAGGCCCGAGGAGGTCTGGTTGAGGTCCCTGCTCTTCGACGCCAGAACCGATGAGTCTCTACATCGTTCACGAGCGCCGTGGATAGAGCGACCGTCAGCACCCTAGAAACTCGATCCACATTATCGTTCCAGCCCCAGGTACGTCACACTCTCTCCCCCTCTACGTCTGCATGTTCCTGTCATCAGGGCCCCAACAGTTCCAGTCGGCCGCACCTGAACGGTGATGCATGATTACATATAAATATAAGTATTAAAATGATTTGCTCTGTATAACTTTTTCCTATACTGAGCCCTATGTCTGTCTTGCATGTGTATTTGGTGTTTTGTTCGCTTAATATTCCGAGGTAAGTTTCTGGGAAGTGAGTCTCCTCCAGTATAATGATGGGTAGCCGACCCAGTAACCAAGAGTCCGACCGAGCTAGTCGTAAGTTACAATTATGAACTCGCGCAACTCTATGGCGAACCTAGTATCTGAAAGGTGGCTAGAGCTGGACGAATACGAAGGGCAGGGCATATTGCAAGAATGCTGGACAACTACCCTGCAAAGATGGTGTTTGCCTCGAATCTGGTAGGGACAAGACGATCAGGAGCGCAACGAGCAAGATGCTTAGACCAGGTGGATCGTGGTCTGGTGGAGAGTACTCGGTGTCCAAGGAATGGGAGAGCGGTTACCCAGAAATCTTGTTTAACAGGCTTTGTCTTAGGACGGCAAGCCAGATAGTATCAAAAGATAGTATAAGAAAACTACAGAGTGGGTAGTAATAACTGTCCGTAAGGTAAATGGTCGCAAAAATAAGTTGCTTGCATAAATTTCAATTTTGAGTGTATTTCATGCAAAGTACATCCATAACATTTGTCTTAAATTGGTCCAATTCAAATCATTCTCCCTCTGGTTTGATTACTATTCGCAGTCGTTGTTGAAAAGCTTTACAGCTGGGGCACGCACAATATCCTGAGGTATTTCATCCCAAATCTTCTACAAGCGTTGCTTGAAAGTGTCCACAAACAATCCTTTAGTGCTCCCTAGTTTTCGTTAGGTACATGTAACTCCATGCATAGAAGTCGAAAAGTTTTAAATTCAGGTGAACAGGCAGGCAACTCTTTCAAAGAAATAAATTCCGGAAAGTGGACCTAACATCATGCCTGTGTTGCTTTCGCCTGGTGAGATGGTGCAGAATCTTGTAACCTTCTGCTTTTCAGTTGTTTTTTATCTTCAACCGAGGAACATCTCTCAAAATATTCTACATGGTTGACTGCGAAAATCCAAGCTCCTTGGCAATCTTACGTCCAGACTGATCTGGTTTCCGTCGAATTCGCTCTCTTAATCTGTCCTTACAACAGTGAGTTTACGGCAAGGTTTGGGGACTGTTCTCTAAGAACCGGTTTCCTTGTATCGGTTAACGGTACGAAATATGAATCTTTGGTTTGGTTCCGAGTAGCTTCTGAGCAGAAACACTTCTTTTAAATATCGCGCGGTCGAAAATTTTCCAAAAACAGACTTTTCACAAGTTCTCTGATTTTGCGTCCATGAGTACAACGACTCTTAGGCGAATGAAAATTCAAAACAAACTTGCAAACTTTGTTGACATTTGAATACACTCTAAATGAAAAATGTGCAGATGCATTTGTGATTAACCCATTTTTAATTAAACAGGTCCAAAAAATACTGACAGTTATTAATGTATCACGTAAATGTAGTGTACAGGCGAGAAGAGTAGAATTAAGTACTAGTTTCAGATATAATTCCTTTAAAAACTCGAAGTTAGGTACGAATCGTATTGAGCTATGACGAAGAGGGTCAACTACCATCATATATGTGAAAGTAAAGTGTAATATTACAAAGTGTTTTCATTACTCATGTGCAACCATGAGCTAAATTAATTGAGAGTCGATTTGTTTCACGAACAAATTACACTAATATCCTGTGGTACATGGGATAGAAAGATAAATGCTAGCTTTCAGAGCAGGGATGGCACCTCCTCAGAAGAAAAAAAGAGAAGAGAACAATTCAAACTGTGCTCAGTCTTCAACGCGATTTATTCTGCTCCGTTTCATTTTAACTGTGCTCTTTCTTGCTGAACGCAGTTGTATGAGCAGCCGCACACTGTGCTACTCATTGAGGAGAATGTTAATACACTTTGAATACGTTGATGCGATGCGCTGACGTATGACAACTACGGGTAGTTTTAACATGGGTAGTGCGTTGAGAAAAAACGACGATTGTCAGTAGCGATCATTGCCATCAGAAAAATATTAATCCATTAATGCAGTTGAATCATGATTCTTACATTTAGTATATTCAGTTGAGTTTGGCTGCCGTGAACGCAACTGCATCATATGGTTAGGCATGTCACAACGGCAACAGTGCGAAAAATGTTATTTAGATATGGCAACATTTGAATTCCCATACATTTGCTTCTTGACGCGTACCAACAGGAAAGTCCCATTATAAACAAAGGCAATTCTCCGCTAAGATTCAAAATATAACGACTTTTGATTGTCTTGACGCCTCTGAGTCTATAGTTGCTGTACGCGCACCGGTTGTTTTGTTTCCACGTTTACTGCTGTAGCTACCGAGAGGGCCGGGAGCAAAACCGAAAGTTGCTCATCTAAAGAGCGCATTAAGAAATTTTTCTGCACGTCAGTTTTTCTCATTGTGTTTAGTCTGTTTCTCATTGTGTGGATTTACTTCTCATTTCTGAAAGCAGTTCTGCTCATTGTGTTGAACAAAAAAAGTTGCACTTTTTGCACAATGAGTGAGGAAATAACAAGCCTGTTTCAGAGGCACAAAGTGCTTTCCGAGGCGGGGTAGGTTACTCGTATCGATAATTTTGATCTTGATGCATGCGTAGGCACCGCACCAGTCAGTCAGTGAGTGCAGTGCAGTGTAGGTAATCAGTCATTCGCCGATGCCTAACGCATGATAACGCAAACTGACAGCTGTCAAAAATGGCGCTGCTTTGGGCGACTCCAAATTTAACCACCTACCAGCATCGTATCCACTCATTTGACTAAATGAGACGAATTAATTCGAATATAATTGCCTGCCGGTCAGAACGAGTAATTTTTGTTTTATTCTGGAACCTCCGGAAAGTCATACTCTACACAAACGCGACAACAGCAAACGAAATGTTTACCGAAACAGTGTGCAGCATCTGTCAAAACACCGCGCGTGAAATGATTGGGCCGTAAACCCGAAACACCTTTCAACCGACCCGACCCGACTGGCTGGCGGAGGAAAGTGTTTTTCCGAGTATCACCGGATAATTTTTACGACAGCCATTAAACCTATTCGATATGTGCGCGCATTCGGTGATGCCGGAATCGGCCCCCGGTTCCCACTGTGCGACCTTTTTCGGGCAACGGCAGCCGCGCCGCGGTCGGAGTAGCATTTGAAAACAAATATAGGTAGTGACTTGTGTACATATTCGAACCATTCGCTTAGCGTTTAGCCATTCATGCCATCACCGAATGTCGGTAATCAAAATAAATATGTTTATAAAGTTATTATAAAGTAATTTCCTTTCCGTTTCTCCTTTCCAATCACATGCCTGTAATTCTCGGTAGTGCCTAGTGAGTGGTATGGTTTCCAAGCCCATTCCAAATTGCTGCTAAAGGTTGGGCAGCTGAGCTGAGTGGGGAAGCATAATGTCCATTAAATAGATGGATTTCGGCGTGGAAATCGAAAACTGAAAGTCATCACAGCGAATCGATCGCGAGGGCAAAATGGTTCTCACCAACTTTTGATCCGCTGCTAAATTGGCTTCCTTAATTTGCCAGAAAACGTTTTAATCGATTCCGTCAGTATTTTCTGATGATTTTCTTATTTCTCTATTCAACTCTATTTAATTTTATTTGTGTGCAATTTTCATTGCATTGCGAGACAATCGAGTAATGGCCGTTTGCGTCATTATTTTGTTATGAAAATTACCCGTTGACACATGCCGTAATGACATTTTGAAATGATGCACAATAACGAATGGAAATGGTCTGCGGATGGTTGCCTTGGTGGCTATTTATTTTGCATTTGAAGATTATTTTGATTGCATGCGATTTGCTGTGACCCATCAGCTTTTCAGGTCTGGTTGACGAACATTCGAACGAAAATTACATCACCACCCGCTCGGTTCTTGAACGGTCCGGTCAGTATGTGCTGCACTGAAAATGCCGGAAAATTTCTATGTAGTTGATGAAGTCAACGACAGTGGCTGGCAGCAGTGTGATTCAGTTACTACATTGAATGAATGCATTTGCTAGATGAGTCCATGATGCGGCGATTAAAATCGCAAAACGGTGAAATGAATTATTTTAAATGGCGCTTCAGTGTTACAATTTAATATACGTAAGCGTTTTGTCATAGTAATTTATAAAATGTCTTATAACTGACATGGCTTCAATGCATGACGTGATAGTTTCAATTTTCCATTATTCAGGTAGTTGATATTTTGCCATTATCGTAGAAATAATTCAGCATGTGGAATGTTTTGTGCTTCAACAGCTTTTTCTCAAATGGAAAATTGTGAATTGTGACGTTTTCCTATAAATTTTCAATGTCACTTAAGAAAATTTGGTACAAAATCATTATTCTGACGTTTTAAAATTATCCTCGAAAATGCATGACTATTTCTCGAGCAACATGCGAAAAAGTCTTATGTAGAAATGAGAGCTTCTGTTCATGTCTTTTCTCTTTCGTGTAGTACGGCCAAGCAAAATGCACCTTATAGGATTAATTTTGCATTAAGCGATTGCTGGCGATATTAGTTAGCTCTATTGATTAAGAAAAATTGCATTGGTTGGGGTCAATGCCGGCGTAGTGGTTAGCATTCACTCCTCTCACGCCGAGGACCCGGAATTAAATCGCAACCCCGCAGAAGTCACGAATGACCTAAGCTGTTAAAGTGACTATGATCAAAAAAATTGTATATTTTTTAGCTGTGATAATCTAGATACACTATAACGGAGATAACCGGAATATATGACCAAAATGCCTAAATGTAGACTACTCGAAAAAAATGCAGCAGACAAAAATGACCACCAAAAATTCAGTTTAGGTCGAATATATGTGAAACTTGCAGTGAATAAATAAACACATATTAGCTATGTTTTTGTAGTTTGTTTATTCAACCTCCTCTCTCGGGCTAAATGCCCGTACCTTGGCCTTAACGCTTAACGACTTAATGATCCCGCTGGTGCGGGATTCGGCCACCATATTCTGTTAATCAGTTCGGTTAGGAGCCTTTCTTACCTTGAAGATATCAAGTCTGGCCCGCTTGATTGTCTGTTGGATGAACCAGACGGAAAAATTGACCTTCTTGGCCAGGTCTCGAATTGAAACCTTTCTTATTGTGCTTGAAGTTATCTCCTACCTTCCTTGCCTTGCCACCGGGTCGGTCATTTTTACTTTTCTTCCGCTGCCAGCTCGCATCTGGGTCGTCTGAGTCTCGTTGAACGATTTTACCACACGAGATACGGTCGAATGGTCGATTCCCAACTGTTTCGCGATCCAACCGTGGGACTGGCCTGGATTTTCCACGACAGTATCCAGAGTTTTTTATCGAAGCACTTCTTGCTTGAAAGTCATCACGATAACCACTTGACCAGGGCTTCGACTGATCCTTTTTTCTACCGCAGTCACACCAACGCGCATTCAAGTTCACACCGTACGTTTAGAGGTGGAATACGAACGCTATGCATAACACAACTGGCAGTTTGCTCAGTCAAACGCCGATCGCACGCAGCAGAACGACCGCGCTCTAAAATTTGTTGACATTTTTGCTTCGATCAAGTTGCCTTTACCGTTTGGAGCAGCGAATGACTGCAAAACAGTCAAATGATTGGCAATCACCACGCTAACGAAAAGCAACCGCACAATCGTATGATTCAATACTACAAAAAAACAACCACTACATGTGCATGGAAGAAGTCGGTCGGACTCCGTCCAATACAAACGAATATTTTGCTTGCGTCGGACCGACGTCCGGGTGACAAACTATTACTGTGAGCAGCCGATTTGGAGACAAAAAGAGAAACGAAAAAATACGTCACCGTATGCTTCCAGTCAGTTTGCAGTTTATATTCTCAAAGCGCAAAGCAAAACGGGAGATCGACTGGTTGCTTTTGCTGAGATGCCGCATGAATTGTAAGACGGCAGCAGCGCAAGCGGGAGATTGACTGGATTCAAAAAACAGTCAAATGATCGTTCAAAAAGCGGAGTTTGAATGCGGAAAGTTCGCATTCACGGCAGTCACATTCAACTTGCGATCCCTTTTCAAGCCCTGCACTTGACAGATTGTGACGAAATTTTGAACATATAAGCATTACACTCTAAACTAGTTTTACCCAAAATTTCAGCAATTTTTACTTATGCAATAAAATATTATATACAAAGAAAGTTTTGCTTTTGACGAAGGACCACGTCTTTCAGGAAGGTAGCTGGTAGAGGAGGTTGGTCAATCCAAAATATCAAAAAATACGGGCGTCACGAAAAAACAACAGGGTATACAGCCCTAAAGGTTGTACGAAAGGGTGACGTAGGACTATATCAGTTCATTAGATCAAAGACTAATGTAACCTGCATTTCTAGCATATGTATGTTTATAAAAATCTGTGAGTGCCATTGTTTAAGTGGATGTTTAACAGAGAAGAGCGAAATATTCAGATTCAATTCTTCATTGAATTCAATGGTGGCTATGGAACGCCAACAACCTTTGAGACATAGAGATTTCTTTTAAAATCAACTGTGTGCATCATAAAGGTTGAAATAGTAATGAATGACCAGTCCACAGATTATTGTATTAAATATGATTATGCGTGCGTAGACATCCCAAGTAAGAATTTCGGTTTTATAACATTCTCATGATGGCATTTAAGACCAAAATTGGTCATGAAAACCGCCAGAAGAGTACAATAAAACTCACATTGTTGCTTGGGATGTTCCAACAATCTTACTTTAACTCGCTTGAGGCCTTTAAAAGCGCCATTGGTTACAAATAACCAATTAGAGCCAAAGCACGTTCATCGCAAATATGACGTGCCATTCGAAAGTCCTTCTCTTTTGACATGAATGGCAACAGGAACGTAAGTTAGCGGTGTCGATTCACTGTCTTTTTCTCCGAGTAGGTTTTACTACCCAGGTAACCAATAAGCATTAAAATAAGCAGTAAATCAGTCGTTTATTAGCATCCCTGGCGTTTTATACTGCAGGTTGTTGTTTATCAGCTTTTTGACTGCATAACTGTTGTAAATTGGCATCCACAATTCTATTTAAATTCTTCTTGTTGGTAACTAGCTGCAAATAAGCATTGTCAGCACTATAAGAGGGCTAGCAGTAAAGTAGCCGTATATTTTGCCAAAATAGCATTTAAGTAGCATTTAAGGCAACTTAAATGCTTATTGGCTTGCTTTTAAATTGCATTGGAAATGCTTATTGGTTACCTGGGTAGTTTACTTTCACAGCTTACCGCTAGTTTCATAGCAGAAAATATGGCATATACGCAAAAATTTCTGTTTTATTTGTATGAGAGTCCTTATCCTCCTACCACAGGTGTGAGGAATCTCAAACCATCATAAAATAAATTCATGCTTCCAAAAACGCCTACATGTTAAATTTGGTCCCATTTGCTTGATTATTTCTAAAGTTATGAGAAAATTTGCATTCCATTTGCATGGGAGCCCCCCCCCCCCCTCTCCTCCTAAAAGGGGAAGGGATCTCAGAACACAATAGAAAAAAATCCTGCGTTCTGAAACCCAAAAATGACAAATTTAGTTCCATTTGCTTGAATAGTTCTCGAGTTTTGATAAAATTTGTGTTTCATTTCTATGGGACCCCCCCTGTTACGCCCTCCTTCAAATTACTCTGTTACCCCTCCATAAAATTGCTGGTCATTTTATCTATCCAACGACCTATAAATTGTTCAGTTTCGTTCAGTAGTTTACTAGTTATTAGCATTTGAAATCTTTCATTCAAACGTTACACTTCTGTTTTCTTTTTCACAAGGTGCTACCCAGTCCCAGTATAGTAAACAAAGACATAGCCCTACGTCAAAATGAAAGATTTTGAGCGCTAATTGCTTAGCGGTTTTCAGATCAATTTTCAATATTTTTGCGTCGATCGATCGGAAACTCTACTGCGCATCAACCCCAATAAAGAAACCTATTGATTTTAAAGTACGCACTATTGGAAAATTGAAGATAATGCAGCGTTGTCCAACTGGAAATCCTCGCTTCGAGATTGGTTGGAAAACGCGCCATTATAGTTTTAACGCGTTTTTAGAAAAAAAATTGACAAAATCTCCCCGTCCCAACAGGTCGAAGATTTCTTGCGACGATTGAGTCACACTAAATTAAACAGTAAATAAATTTTCATAATCTGTTTCTACGTTGAACAGTGCTTTTCTTCTGGTAATCAGTAAACGGTACGCGCGAGTTTTTTAAAAACTTAAAATTTTGCGCAAAACTTTTCTGCGGCTGCGGCAAAAGAACACTGATAATAAAGCATTTACAAGCTGCAGACGTTTTAGAAGTGGCAGAAAATGCCACTCGTGACCAGACAACTTCTTCCCGCCATTTGTTGGTCGTCCGCAATGGCCAAAAATTCAATTTTTCCCTCGTTACCTGTGATATTATGGTATTAACTGGACAAGAAAATATGTTAAACACTTCAATCGTTGTGTGGCCCTTAAAAGGACCGATTGTTTGATTATCATAACTCCAGCTTGCAATAAACTTGCATTAACGCACTTAGCGCAATTTTTTTTCGCTAAATTGGAGTACCGATAACCGCAAACCAGGCACGGTTTGTTACAACGAACGAAGCGCAAAGCCTCAGCAACTATGCGATCTATAATATCATCAACGAAGTCGTTCGTAACGACTCGAGGATGACTTTGACTTGCCCTTGGTTTTTCCTCCATTGCCGCGTCCAGATATGGCGATGAGATGTATACAGTAACTCAGCTAGCGTTTGAATAATGTTATTCGCCGGCTTACCTCTTGTGATATATCAGAGCAAGTGACAAGAATCGACTGTGCTAGGTAGATAATAGATTTGCACAATTTGAAAAATAAATGTCCGTCCTATTTTTAATGGTCCGTCATTCCATCACCTACGTTGTACAAACTGGAGGATCTCAATTCCAGTTCGGGCAAAGGAGGCAAACTTATCTATTTTAATTTGTTTGTTCCCAGTGATTCGTTCACCTTTTGCTGCCAAAGAAAAACAACCCTACGCATTACTGTAGCTGTTACTCGTTAATTTAGCATTGGTGATGCTGAGAAAACTGAGAGGAATGGAAGAGTCTCGCTGGTCTGCATTTCCTGGTAGGCATTGTTTGCTTAGTAAGCAAAATTACGTACGCCCATAAACCAGCAGCAGTGATTTCGCAGCTGAAATTTTGGATTTATCCGCAGGCAACATAGATTGTGTGACGATCTTCCGCAGCTGGTTGTCCGTATCGATGGAGAAATGAACAAACTATTCTTCGGAGTTACTAGAGGTGTTCTATCAAACATTCAAGCTGTTGTATTGCTCAAGAAAAGTGAGAAGAATACCGATATTTCTAACAGTTGTATCAATTTTCGTCCTTTTAAGGATGAAAACATGTTTATATAAAGATATACAAGATTGTTGTTTTCCGCTGATCACAATACAGTTTATTGGACCAGCAGTATTTATTAAACAAAAGATTGGGTTCAGCTTTAATGCGCATTTGTTGCGGTGAATTAGTGTTTAATTTGATGTTAACTTAATTTAAATCGCTATCACTTGTTCACGGCAGACAATAAGTCGTATGAATAAAAAAGTTGCAAATGCTCCCATACGATTTAAACGGGAAAACCAAAGAAAACTGTTTTATTCATACGACCTAATGTTTCAGTGTCATGATCATTGAAATTAAAATATCTGCGGCACCGTTCGTGTGGCCGTTGCAGCTACATCACAATAAGGAATTATCAAAGCAATTAGCAATCAACGAGAAAGGATAGGATTCCAACTAATTATCTTGTAACTTTGTTATAGCAGAAATAAATGGAACTTTCCTTCAACTTTCTCGTTGATTCCGAAATTGTACCAAGACTTGTTCGAAAATAATTGGAAATTGTTCCAACCAATCACAATGCGACAATTTCCGACAATGTTCCGATTTTGTCAGCTCCCGATTTTGTCTACCCCCGATTTTATAAGCTTTACATTCCGATTTTGTCAGCCTATAAATTTTGTTTACTTTTGTGTTTTTAAACATGATTTATAAAACTTTTCAGCCTGCTTGAAACTATTCTGATTCTCTGGGAAGAGTTTATCAATAAAATGATGCCTTCTTGCGAGTAATTCGGGGTCAAAATTAGGGTACTTTTATAGTAAAAGTTCTATTCTTCCCAAACAAGCAAAGTTTGAGGTATACTATATTCAGCAATGTTGTGTATTTTTACTATTTGTACAACTTTGTAGAACTAAAAAGTCTTACAACAACTACAAAAACAGCTAAAATAGAAACACTGATTTTAACGGTTTTTCATTTATGAGAAATAGGATTTTTCCATCTTTGCAGAAGAGATAGAAGGTTACTGTCTTCAGCAAAATTTTTTGTAATAATATGTTGTAAAACTTTGCAGAACACATCAATCAAACACATCGTGATATATTGAAACTGAAGAAAAATAAATTTTTTATTGCACTTTCAGTAGGATTAATCAAAATTTGAATTAAGCTGGACGATAGACCTTTTAATTTTGAGAAACTTTTCCAAAGATTCCATAAACCTAAAACCAAGTTTTCCCGCTCAAAGCTAATGCGCACCAAAAAAGGTTCTGGACCAGTTTGCTGTACCCAGTTCATTGAGCTTTCGGTTGAACAATTGAGGGTTAAAATTAAATTTTTAGTAGTAGTCTTCGATATTGCAAGGACGCAAGTCTTTAATTTTGAAAGAATCTTCGAAAAAAAAAAAAAATTTCCCGATTTTGTCAGTTTCCCCATTTTGACAGCCCAAAATTCAACATGGGGCTGACAAAATCGGAACATTACTGTATCATGGAAATCTATTGAAAATTGCCTGCATAATAAGCCGAAGCGTGAATTACTACTTTGATGACTTCATTTCCAACAACCAATCACGAAGCGAGGGTTTCTAGGCGGACAATGCTCTATTATATCTAATTTTTCAATAGTGCGCACTTAAAAATCAATAGTTTTCTTTATTAATGTGGTTGCGTAGAATATTTTCCGATCTATTGGTGCAAAAATATTGAAAATCGATCGGAAAACCGCTAAGCTATTAGCGCTCAAAACCTATCATTTTTTCGTGACGCTCGCATTTTTCGATTTTTTGGAATGACACCCTATCATTACCTTACAAACGTAAGACGTAGTCCTGCGTCAAAACACGAAAAATGATGCTATAACCTGAAGTAATAGGCATGAGCTAATTTTTTGAGTTCTATTTGTGTGCTTTTGAAAATCGAAATGTACGTTATATCGAAGTTCCTCTGTAATCGTATTCGGAGTAGGGCAAATACCGTCGGCATGATATAATCTTTATACTGTTTTATGCGTACATATTCCACTACAATTTCAATGCATTGTCAATTCTTCCAGTTATGCAACATTCAGTGATGGAACACATAAATCGCAGCCTGCTTGATGAGTTGATGCTGCCTCACGAAGATAATTCGAATAGATGAAAGACTGGCGTATGTAAATGTCGCCGCTTGCGGCGGCACAATTGATCTAAATTACACGATAATTAATTAATACCTTTCTTGAATCCTACACACACTCACGCACTAGCGTAGGTCATAATCGGTTAGAAGCGTCAAACTAATTTCAATTCCGCTGAACTGACTGTCGTCGTGGTTTGTCAGGGAGCGACGGAGGGCGGCGTGGACGAAAGAACAAAACGGAACCATCGAATGATCAGCAGAAAAAAAAAATTAAAAATAAGAACTCGACGGCTCGTTCAACCATTGCTAATTCATGTTCGTGCTTTTTAAAGTGAGTGACACCCACCTTGATTTATGGTAATGGCAAACCGACGGAACCGTCGGGTGGGTGCCGAAAGCTGAAGGTGTAGGAGGCGAAATATCGGCGACCGACGCACACTATTGCACCAGCCAGCAGCAGCGGCGGCGGCGGCGGCGAAAAGATTACACGGCCGTCGCGAGCAGGACGGCGGCAACCGCGGTCGGAGCCGCGACAGCGAAATGTGTTAATGGAGAAACAAGAAACGACGGCTCCACCGGCAATAAATAATACATTTAACTCTAAATACTTTTACACTTAGCCTAACTATATGCGCTCAAAAGTCAATTAACTAACCTAACAAATTAGCCTTCTCCTGGCGAAGTGCGAGAAGCGCGCTCGCATGCATAGCAAACCCGCTCCGGAGATGTGTTAGTGCGCCGACATTTTTAGTGTGGTCTTTGATGTTGCCGCTGCTGCCGCCGGCAGCACCGTTACTAAGCATCCGATTGGTCGGAAACCTGCTCAAGCTCCGCCCCATTCTATCGCACTGCTTTTGCGTCCATCTTCCACGCTCTGGCCAAGCGAACGCGCACACTCACACAAACGGGGCCCCGTGGCTTGCGTATCAAGTCGGCAGGGTTGGAGAGTAGGAGAGCTTTCGAGCTGCTGTCAGTTTGTCAGTGCCCGCCGTCTTCGTGTGCCGCGTGTGCGTGATTTTTCCCGAAGCACAGTGAAAAAGCGATTGGAACCCGGTTTTTCGAAACCTGCCCTCAACTGCACGGCGAACCAGAACGCGGAGCCCAGTGTAGGTCCATCCATGCCAGTGAGTGAACACAGAGGCGAATACGTGCGGGTGAACAGCAAGAAGAAAAAGAAATAGTAGACGTAGAGGTGGCTGACTTGCCATTAGCGGCTTGATTGATTGATTGATTTGAACACAGTGAACCGCCGCGGACGGACGCCGTCTGAGTGCATTCAAGGGAGAAGGTGTTGGAACGGTTCAGTCACGAACGGTGCGTTTTGTTCGGTGCGTTTCCGCGCACGGTTTTTGATAAGTGCAGACACCTGGATTTTCTAGTTTCGAAATGATGGAACAAACTCGTTTCCGACAAAGGATTATTAGCAGTGCCGTAGTATGAACGAGTGATGAAACGTGAAGAAGCTCCGTTTCTGCTTTGACAACAAGCGATTAGCGCGTGGTACTGGTGTGTACTTAACAGTGAGATAAGAAAAGAAAACGTTTTGTCTGTGATTAGGTAGTAAATATTCAGTTAAGAGCGAACATGTTATGCAGAAGCCCGCCGCCAGCGAGTCCGGCAGTGTCGGAAATCTCGGTTGGTTCTCCAAGTCCACCACCGGTGGTGGACCATCATCTCCACCGTCTGCAGGCTCATCACAACAGCAGTCGAGGCGATGACTATTTTAGCCCACTGAAGCGACTACGAGGAGTTGAACATAGTAGTATAAGTCCACCCAAGGATGAACCGGTGAGCCCACCCCGGGAGCGGCCAAGTCCTCCAACTTCGGCTGCCTCCTCTGCCGCCACTGTGAAGTCCTTCTCTATAGCGGACATCCTTGGCCGGGACACGGACACCAGCAATCGTGATAGTGCGTTAGCCTTGCACCACCACCATACGCTTCATAGTACGCACCACAGTACGCTTCAGGCGGCTGCCACCAAAATAGTGCGACCGTGGGATCACCTCCGGGGACCGATTCCGGTGCGACCATTTCTGCCTCCTGCCCTGCTACACTACGAACACCGATTAGCACTAGACTATCACCAGCAGCTTCAGGAGCACTTCCGAGCACAAGCACAGCTTCTGCGGCACATGAGCATGGACATTATTCCTTCGGAGAGCGGCTCGGAACGGTCCAGCTCGGCAGCTAGCGGCGACTGCTGCTCGCCGGAGATCGGCCGAACCTCCGATCACCATCAATCCTCGCAGTCGTCGTCCTCCGGATCGCACAACAACAATAATAACAACAACAACGGAAGTGGTGCCGGCATCGGCAGTGGGAAAGCCGGTGTGAAGACGGGTCCAAACGGCACCCCGCTGGATGCGTTATTTCAGATGACCAACAAAAACTTCGACGAAGCAAACGAGGATGGGGGTAAGTGTTGTGAAGGGGGTTTCTTTGGTTTATTTCTGCTCGGTTGTGATAACTGTTCGGGAATGAGGTTCAAACGAGGACCAAAGAAGGAATCGGTTCGGTTGTTGTGAACATTTTCTGTTGTATTTTTTTGAAGCAAAACCGAATACTGATGTTAAGCACCTCCTCTTAAAGTATCGAAAAAGCGATTTAGTATGGACCCATTCAATGATTCATAAAGTTTTGATAAATTCATGTTGAAATTGAGAATTTCGAAATTTTCAAAGTTTCAACAAAAATAAAAATTTGTTGTTATTATTACAATTTTTTCAATAATAGATATTACTATTCAAGGTTATCCGTCTATGTTGGACAGTGCGTTCGGCGTAGTTTATTTTGAATACTTCAATTTGATTGCCAGGTAAATGTCCAAAATGGAGTACGCGTAAGATACTGTCCTGTCCGAAATAGATGAATTATTTTTTTTGCTGCATAAAGATTTTTGTGATTTGATTAAGTAAATTTCATATTCTGAAAATGGAATTGACAGCATTGCGAAAATAGTTTGTCAAAATATAATACTAAGATAAAATGTGAAAATCGTGCATTAAGCGCACAGACAAACAGACACAACTCTTTAAAGAAAATGTCACAAAAATATCATCACGCATATATTGCCTGAACACTAGCACTATCTATGATCGACATTCCCAAATATTAACACACAGCAGGAATATCTCTCAGACAAGCATGTCTTGGTTAATTTGCTTTTCCGTCCTTTCGTGACACGTTTTTGCACTGTCAAAACTATGATAGCAAAAAGCACAGACAAACAGACGAGACACACACATTAACTTCATTGTCCTTGTAAAAACCACTCAGTTTTCAAAAAAGCATGTTTCGCCGCGTGTTACTGTTACCGCAGCACTCGTGTGTTACTTCGAGTTTTCAGCATAAAACCTTATAAATGTAAAAACTCTGCAGTATAAAACCCTACAAATGTTAGTAACTTCGCAACATGCGTAACAGAGAGTGCTAGTGTGCAAGCAAATGTGCAGGACGATGGTTTTTAAAGGATTTTCTTCTATGTGTCATGTCAGTTCGTTAGTGCAAAAAATGTTACTAAAAATATTTGCATTCCAGTTACAGTTTATAATATGAAACCACTTGTCCTGTCCTGTATTGGTCCAATCACGCTGAATTTTACCATCTTCAGAAAATTGACGCTTTATACATGATTTTAGCTGGCTCTATATCAACACGCTATAAATAAACCTATAGCAAAGCAAAGCCTAGGTGTTACATTCCGTTATCGAAACTTGACCTTCTGTTTATATACGACAGACTTCGCAGCCAGCTGTTAGAGTACAGGACAATTGCAGGGCTAGTTGCTACTGTCCTATTGACTTTAACAGCCTCTCCCAGCCGAGACATCGGTGTAACACCGGAAGTAAGGTATAGTGATTTTCACTAGAACAACATTTAAGCTATCACAACCAACACAATCACAATCACAATAAGTGACATAGGGTAAAGTGGTGCAGCACGCACCCTTTAAGCAAAACATCTTTTTGCAGAGCTATGGTGTTTTTTCTGCGTTTTTGAGCATCTACAAGACTTGCAGACAAATGTGTTTTACACATATTCGAACGAAAATTTCAATAATAAAAGTAACTATTTTTGGTCGATTTTGACGATTTTTAGCAAGAGTCAGAGAAAATCAAAATGCCAAAACCCGTGGACAAAACGCACCAAATTTTGACAGGTATGCGTTAAACACAACATACAGATTTACATATAATTTCATGCTGGAAGTATGCGATTCGCACATCAAAAGCTGCTTAAACATGGCTAGAAAATGGCTGGAGTGTTTGCTAAATTGTTGGGATTTAATGGGTTCATATGGCAAAATAATTGGTAATAAAATTTGTTTATTTATTTTTGTCTAACTGTTGTGTATTGAATGATTGTAATTTAAACAGTCAAAATCGGAGCACTTCTGCATTTGCTCCTTTTACTGTCAATACATTCAATTAATAAATTTCAGATTTCAGTACAGCTTGTAGGGTAAAACAAGGAAAAACATTTCCTTACACGACATTTCAGTGAAAAACTTGATCGTCGTTCGATCTTCTGAGTTTTCAACTTGCACAACAGGCATGCCTTCTTGAAAATCTCCAGTAGAAGTATCGAATTGGCATTTTGCCTGTAGTACAAAATCTTTGTGTACAATGGGGCAAATCAGATTTCTAGATTATGTTGTATGATAATAAAATTGTTCATATACTTACCATATGAATATGAATATCATTACAATAATTACATCAGATACCCCTGTAAATATCTTTAACCTATCTCCCTACCAGGGATTTCCGCTGGCTAGCCCGAGGTTACAAGGGGGTCCTAACAGAGTTAAAGTGACTATAATCTAAACAAAAAAAAATATTTTTATATCTTTTTCATAAACTTCTACTTTCCTTACCGTAGAATCTCAAATAAGAGAGAGTTTGTACATGATTCTTTCAAAACTATTAGAAAATAGGGCTGAATGGGGTAAAATTGGCTACTTCTTTTTATTTCCACGAGTTGAGACTATCACCAATCGATTTATCGTGATTTTTACATAAGAAAAGTAACTCTTTACCCTTTAAAAACAGCGGCAACAAAAAATACCGTTTTTTTCGGTCGATTCTGTACGCTGGTGCGTTCTGTACAGTGCTCCCCTATACGCATGCTGTTTTTTCTTTTATTCGTAAACCTTCCAAAAGAAAGACTAAATCGAAAGAGACCATTTTTGATTGTCGCATTGTTCGAACTTCTGTTCTGTTCTGTTTTGTTCTGTGTTCACAAAAAAGATGTCTACACAATTGTCACACAAGGGGAAAGCCGCACGCCTGTACGCCGCACATAAGAAAATCGCCATAGAAATTAGCGGCCAAAATTGCCAGATAAAAATTTCACACATTGACATACGCTTAGATGGGTGCTTAGACCATAGATGTTTTGTAATTTATCAAAATTTTCAAGTAACTCTTGAAAGTTACGCAATTCAGAAATTTGAATATCAATCTGTTAATGGAATCTGTGTCGTTCTGTTCTAACATCTTCGTCCAACAGCGCTCATCCAACGCTTACGGGGTCTACCTCTGCCAGGGTTTCTGCTGAATATTCTTTTCTCTGGTCTCTTATTTGGCATCTTTGCTGCGTGGCCAGCCCACTGACTGTGTTTTATTCGCTTCACAATAGCCGCATTTTTGTCTACTTGGTAAATTTCGAGGTTCATGCGCCTGCATCACACTCCTTCTTCTAATAAGTCGCTAAGAATTAATCGTGAGATCTCACGCTTAAAAACACCAAGAGCTTGTCGCTCGCTCTCTTTCAACGTCCACGGCTCGTGGTCAGAGAGTACCACCGGGAGAGTTAGCGTCTTATAGAGCGAGAGTTTCGTACGGAGTTGCAGACTACGGGGACTCAGCTGGCTACGGAATCCGTGAAAGGGGCTGTTGAACAGAATAATTCTTGCTAGAATGATGTTACACATTAAAGAAAATTCAACAATTTGGTGTTCGACATGGGTATTCCACTACTAATATGATACGCGCTAATGAAGTCGACGGCTATTCTACTGGATTTCGAGTTCTAGACACAGAAAAATCAGTGTTTGACAAAAAGGTTCAATCACGATATTGATAAATTTTAATTTACCAATTTACATTGTAAACATTCTACAAAATTATTTTACTAATCTATATTTACAGGATGTTTATCAGAATTTTAAATTTGATAAATATCTCATCAAAGCAAGTGTGCCTTAAGGCTCGATCCTAGGACCTAGGCCTAATCCTGTACAACATATAGAGTAGGGCGGGGCATAAGTGCGATGTTTGAAGTTGTCATCCATTTTCGTGAGAAATAAAGAAGGACAACAACATAATATATTTTATAGTGATGAAGTAACTCAATGTCTTCACATTCAACTATAAATCATCTGCGGTAATAGTGCGGTAATTTTGCAAAATAAATTCTTCTTTCTTCTGATCCAGTGCCGATTCGCACTTTTACCCCACTAGCGGGGCAAAAGTGCGAATACCGCGGGGCAAAAATGCGAAGCTCGAATCCATGAGTTTAGCACAACAGTAGCTAACAAAACCATATTATCTTTAATCTGCGTTGTGTTTCGGTAAGGAATATTCTCAATTTGCACCTTTTCTATTTTGCGCTGGTGTATTGCAGCCTCCGTTAGATCAAAACTTTCCAAACGTTTGTTTTTTGTTTCATCAGCGGAAAAACATTGTTTTCCTCCGGTCAACATCTGTAGAGCACACAGTTTTCTGCAGATCTTCCATTTCTAGTATCTGTAATATGGTACCGAAAGCTGTCTATAATTAGCTATACATTTTTGCTTCGTCCATGAATCGCACTTTTGCCCCGTCCGTGAATCGCACTTTTACCCCGCTAGGCGCTTGACGGGGTTAGATTAAATTGCGGAAAAGCGAAATATATTTTATAAATTCTTTTCACCGTATTTTCAAAACAGATAAGTGAGTAATGTAAAACGCTGCTACAAATGTTCAACAAGTAATATCCTCCTGTTGATATTGTATTTGCCGTATAATGAAAAATTACATCAAAACCGCCCTAAAATAACATTTGCACATAACTCAGCAACTATGCTTCGTAAGCAACCAAAGTTTATGTTAGATTCAAGCTGTCAAAGTAGTCACCCATCCATGCCAATGTCGTCAACTTACTCGGAATATGCACCGATAAATCATTGAATCGCACTTTTACCCCTCCTTACTCTACACATCTGATCTTCCTGAGCTGGAGCTGCCTCCATTAGATCACTATTCTGCGACGATACAAGCATTTCCGCAAGAGGAAAAAGTCTTCGTGTTATATGTAGTCGACTGCAGAATAGTTTGGATATCTTCTCCTATTACGTGCAAAAGTGGAAAATTTCTCCCAATGTTTCTGAAACTCAATTCATTTATTTCCGTTATAAGCCAAGAGCTTCGTCCCTCAAGTCAAATAATAATCGTATTATCAAGATAAATGGAGTTGATGAGTTGGAGTGTCCATACAAGCAAAATATAATAAATATATGAGATGTTATAAGATATCTTCTCATAACCAGAAATTCTAGATTTTGTTTGAAAAATAAACTATTGATTTACAAACCAATTTCTAGATCGGCAATCTGTATGCCGTTTCGATTTGGTCAACTAGTTGTAGGGTACGGGAGGGTATTCCCATCACGCTACTAATTTCGGCATACATTACCTTTTTTGGCTACACTTTCCCAAATAAAAACTTTGCCGCTATATAACAATACTGAAACGAATGTAGCACTCATAGGCTTTAATGTGTTATAACTATTTTCATAAAAATGTAAGTAATTCGCTAAATTTTATTCAATAAACATCAAAACCATTGTTTTTCCACTAGCACGTAACCAGGCTGAAAGAACCAGCAGCAATCGCTTACGCGTATCCGCTCTTGATGATGGTTTGGAAAACACACAATTATCATCACGTTTACTTATTCTAGAAACTAAACATCTGTGAATATGCTATCACAGAACAACTCTACTTCTTTTTATCACGGAACAACACAAAAATTCCCCTCTGATATGAAAATATAAATCAATTTTCATTCACTAGCCATTAGCAGCATTTTGTTTTTAATTCCAGCATATGGTGCGTTATTTACACTACTGCCAATATATGAGGCCTGACACGCCTGAAATGCTTCTATCGTGTTGACATAGCTGGTATTTGAGTGACAACTGGCGCTAATATATATGAACGATTCAATGATACACTAGCGCCAGCAGCAAGCTGTTGTCACTGTAAAACTAATTATCTTCAATGAGCTCGGAATGTAGGTAATAGCGACAAGTTATCCAACGGTCTCTCTTTTCTTGTCTCTTTTGATCTGTTTTTGAAAAGCATTTAATCGCTGTGCTGGCTATTTCGGCCTGTCGGGTTTAAAAAACACAAACAGCACTATAGAAATTGGGCTCAATTTAGCCGCAGCGACTTCATCATTTCTCGCGACTATAACTCAAATTCAGTAGCGTTTTATTAAGACCAAAATACACGCCGATATTCAGTCAATATTATTCTATCAACTGGTATAAGAATCTTGTCTCGAATAAATATAGTTTCAACGTAATTCCTGAATATTGTTCAGGCTACCGCTTAATGGGCTGGAAATACCCTCCCGTATCCTATTACAAAATAGAAGAGGATTCAGAATAAAATTTTAGAAATGATTTTAAAACGTCCTCATTAGAAACATTAGCATCACATAGACTGGACTACTAGCAACTCCATTTATCACCACCGCAGGTCCAACACCCGAAGGGCTACCACGCTCTTGGCAGAGTTTATGATAAGCCCTATCCTGATAGTTTCATCCTTAAGATCCGTGTACGTCTCTTCCACACCGGTCAACAGCGATGATATCGAAGTCATCCACGAACCCTAGCAGCATGTGAGTTTTCGTTATGATGGTACCGCTTCTCTGCACGTCTGCCCTTCAGGTAGCACCTCCCAATGCAATGTTGAGCAGCAAATTCGATAGCCCGACATCTTGCTTAAAACGGTTTAACGTCGCAATAACTCACCCGTTAAACTGTTTAAACAAGCATAATCCGCCACAGGTCCTTTCGTTTGACTGAATCGTACGCGGCCTTGAAGTCTACAAACAAATGGTGAGTCTGCAAGCTGAATCCCCGGAATGTATCAAGAATTTGTCAAGAATGCACTGGTTCGCCTATAAAGGTTTCCTGCAGCGGTTATGCCTTGATAGTTGCCGCATTAAAGTCGATAGCCCTTTTTGTAAATAGGGCATATGAGACCTACCAACCAGTTTGTAGCTAGTTCCTCCTTAGTCCATACCTTTAGTATAGTTTAGTACAGTTATTCCATAAACAGCCAGAATATTGTACGCATAATGGTCGTCAAGAAACTTGGTGTTTTATTGGATACCGAACTCACATTCCAGGTCCACCACAGGAGTGTCATTTTCAAAGCAAACAAGAACCTAGGATTCAGAATGAGAATTGCAAAAGACTTTCGTGATCCATACTGCCTGAGAGTTTTGTGTTATGGATACATTGAAAAAAAAAAAGTGCGAACGGCATGCTTGCCGTATATGTTGAAAAGATTATCCCTTGAATTCTAGCAAAGATCAATGTCAACGCGCCCTGGAGAGTTCTTCGATCAACTGACTTTCCCTGAATTCCGTTTTATCGGACAGTATAAGGTCAAAACAGACCTGTTACTTATGGTTTTTAATTCTGTGTTCTACTTGTTTGATTTTAATATCAACTGTGAAACGTTCAAGGGCAGATTGCACAATGCAGTCATTTGCTCTCGACTTTCAAAACTTCGGCGGGATGCGGTCCTATCATGCCTTTGCTGTTTTTCAGCTCTAAATGTTTTTTTTTAACCTCATCCAAAATTGATTCCTGATTTCGTTGATCATTTTAAAGAAGAATCTATACACCCAAACTATTTTAATTGTTGATGCACTAGGTTATGCATTTTATGACTCAGAGCTTATCGCAAAGTGTAATTTCATTACACATCATTCGTTCGAAATTCAAAGCCAATTTTTCGGCAAAATTTGTCTCGAAATTCATCAAATACAGTGGACAATCAAAAAATTGATTCTCAGAAAAGTTCATTGTTCGGAAAAGTTAAGCGAATGTTAGCACTCATGCGACGCCTTAAAACGTTGCCTTAAATTTTTCTAAATTCTGAGTTTGAATTGAATTCATTGGTTGTGAGGGCATTTGTTCATACACGTGTGTTTTCTTTCTATGTTTATTTTTCAATGTTTTGGTTCATCGTCGCCTTTTCAACCACTTTCATACAGAACTGCAACATAGGCAGGGCTATAAGCAGGGATTAAATTTTATCCTTTCAGCAGCTGGTTCCAAGTACAGTTTAATACAGTTTGAGACAGATAGTTATTTCAGGATTTTTGATAACATGATGAAAACGCACAACTTAAACTCACTGAAAAAAACTAAAGTTATGGTATAAAAAAGATTATTTCTTTTCATTGAAATTTTCACATACATTAACGGGAAATTAGCAATCATTGACTTTTCGTCGGAGAGCCCAATTTCGGAAGCAGTTTTTAGACCCAAAAGCGGGGTTTTGTTTGTAAAAATGTAAAAACTGAATTCTTCTTGCCAATCTGAACACAGCGAAAATATTTTTATAAGCAGAATTTTTGTTTCAAACAAAAAAACTGCTTTTAAAATTGGCAGAATCGATGACTGCTAATTTCACCTTAAAATGTGTACCTTATACAGTATGATTCCAATTATATCAGCTCCCGATTATATCTACTGCCGATTATATCAGCTTTTTTCCGATTATATCAGTCCCCAATTTGTTTTTTTGTTTGTTCTTTTTAAGTTATTTAATCATTTCTTTGAGGTCATATGAACAGCCAAATGAGTGTTTCAGGAGCTATAACCCTTTATAGACCAGGCTGCAAAGTGTTCTTAACAGCGAAATACGTTATCGCGTCATATCGCGCCTTTGTTAATATTTCTTGGTATGAAAAACGCCTAAGCTTGACAGGAACCATTATGTGATTAATCCCATCAAAAGTGAAATACGAAATTTATTTTCTCACATATTTGAAACAAAGATTTGGTGACACCCCAATTTAAGACATTATAGATGTATCTCTTGATAGAAATTAGCTATGAAGCGTTATTTGTGGACAAACCCTTAAAAACAGTTTTATGTTTCGAAATCAGTCAAGTCAATTTGTATGTGTTCATAGTGTTATAGAACGTTATTTATCTTACTAAAATCCACGTTTTGGTGAAACATTGTTATTCGTTATTTTCTAAATTTTCCGAGATATTGAGCTTTTTCGGTGAAAATAAATATTTCTTTGAACTCAAATATTGCGGAAGGTGGAAAATGCTGGCAGATCAAACAACTCACATATAAACAAAAACCTGTAAAAGCAAGTGTCACTTGTCTGTATCTGATTCTGTCCTTAACAGTTATTGATTATTGACACAAATAGATTTTTAAGTACTTTTTACAAACAAATCATTATATTTCGACAACCATTAGAGATAGATAGTTACTATATTCGATAAAGTTACTTATTTTAGTATGTTCTATAACTTTCACAAAGACATTGTATTTTTGGTAAGCATTTCAGACTTTTGTTTTTTGAATCACCCTAGTCTGTGGAAACATGACCACCCCAATAATTCAGAAACAGAAAATAATTCGAATTTTTTTTTTGCAATTTTATCAGTTTTCCTATATTAGCCCAATATTCATGAAGGGCCTGAAAATAATCGGAACAATACTGTACTCAGAAAAGTTGATATCTCGAAAAATTTAATCGACCCAATCTCGATTGCCAATCCCGAATCGATTAACTTTTTCTAGATTCCGCTGTATTACTGAACTACATAGTTTCGAAGCTTGCTCGACTCGAGCACAGACCGGTCTTTCAACGCTCGAGCAGCTAGTAGTTTGGCAGCCCTGCCACACCGTGCATGTCTGTTGTTGTTGTTGTTGTTGTTGTTGTTGGCTCAGCCGGCCCATCGAATGTGTCTGCCCTGTCAGTCGGAAGAAATGAACGAATACCCGCCCCCTCCCGGTCCGAAATTTACGGCTGGCGTTCATGCAAGTTTCACCACGCGATAAGGCAAAACCGAAGGCTTCAAACGCTTGCATTTAAATTGGATTAGTGATTTACAAATGAGATATGATTATCGCGCCTTTTTCTTTCCTTATTGCGAATGAACAATGGAGTCTACTATGGAGTGGTGAGCCGGGTCGGGTGGTTGGTTGGTGAAGCTAAAAACAGTTAGTAATTACAAATGTTAACTCGACTGCACGAGCAAGTCAAATCGACCACCTACTATTGCCTCTGTTATTACCATTCGACCCTGTCTGATATTAAAATCTCATTAGCAAATCTGCATTGCTTTGCTGGTAGTGGTTAATGATTTCCATCTTAGCGCTAAGATTGTTAGTGGCAAGCCTTAACAAGATTCTAGTTAAACTACTTTTGCATTTTGCAGATAAATAATCAGCAGTTACGTACGCAAGTATACGGACTGGAGTACAGAAAAACGTCAACATAGCTGAACAGGTTGTGGCAAAAGTGTTGTTGGGTGGCTGATTTCCTTGGAACGCAGACAACAACTGCAGTGCAGACTGGGAAAGTCCCAGCTGCCGACCGCCAGTTGTCTTTATTAGTACGCGCCGGGCGTAGATGTAAACAAAGAATGTCATTTCGGCTTGTTTGCAGATTCGTCGAATCAACAACGACGACAGTGACTAGTCAAGCAGGGCGATAAAATCTCTTTCACTTCATTTGCCTCCCTTTTTGCATACGAACAAGAGTCATAATTGCGACTTCCCGTGTGTTCACGTTCCATGTCGCACTGTTTGTCGCTGTCCCGTCCCAATCCCAACCCAACGCGAAGAACAGAAACAGCACCAAACCGAGGGGTTGCACACTGGTCAGATTAAGATAAAAGAAGCGTGTTTGATCTTACGCGCCATTCTGACTAGTCGACGCGGCCTTTCCTTTCTGCGTTTGCGTTTTGTAGTTTTCTGCGTCTCTTTTGGCTGGCGTGCATAAATATGACTGCTTTAATAAGGTAATTACCGGGCGATCGCTTTCCATGCCCCCCTTGTGCGGAGCCCACCACTCGCAAGCTTACATGAATATTAACACCAGGTCTGTGTGTTCCCTTTGTATTATTTCTCATTTCGGCAGGCCGAATCCTTTTGATCTTTTGCGCTGTTTTTAGCCAACCGCCGCGGTGCGGCAGCGGCGGCGGCTTCGAACAAAAATGAAATGCGCACACACTTACGTATCGAAATTGGACGATAAACATGACAGGCGTGAAACGGTTGGTTTTTCAGTTCTGGCTCCGCCGCTCGGTGGGCCCTCGGCGAACTTTTTGACAGTCACACTTAAGCCTTGTGACAGCGAAGGCCGAAATGATTATCACCTGTCATAAACGGTCGGGTACAAATACTTCAGTACGGGCGGGCGCATCCTGTCACCCACCACACTGTGCCACTGCTGGCGTGGCCATAAAAGATGCCGCAATAATTTTCTGCTGCTTTGTACTGGGTGCTAAAAGTTCATCCAAGCAGCAATCCGTGTGAGCCAGGCTAAGCAACAGCGGCAGCGGCAACCAGTGGCCCTAATTGGCTTGCCACGGTGAGGTGCAATAAATCATCGTAATTTCTGACTAATAATCTTCTCTGGTCCTCCACCTCTCGCGGCGCGGTGCGTTGCTGCAGACTCCGATTATGAGTCAGACGGTTGCGAAGCCCCTTACGTTAGAGAGGTCACCTCGTAGAGTGGAGACAAATTTCCCCCCTACAGATGTTAGCAAATCAATCCGCTAAACCCAAATAATTCCAATGGGAATCGCTGGTCTTGTTTTCTCCACACTTCACCAGCCCAATTACGGCGATGAGATAGAACCGAAAGCGAAAACAGGCGGTCCAATTTGAGGAAACGGACTGGACGGCCTTCAATCTTGTTCACCGATAATGAGAATCTCTTTTTCGGTCGGTGAAATACAATCCTTTTCCTTCGATCGTTACCATGACTACGACCCAGGAAAACCAGGAGCAAAATCACGTACAAACCGCACGGATCATTATCGAAGTTGGCGGTGGCTGCAGTTCTCACTGCAACCGTCACGTCTTTTAATCGAGATTAAATTTCCACTTCCAGAAGCCAAAGGAAAATTTACATTTCGCACCCTTGACTGGGAAAAATTGCTACCTGCAATGGGGGAACGGCGAACCGCTGCCGGTCAGCGGGAGGTAATAAATCAAAATCCAATTACCGAAAATATGATGCTATACGGTCTCCGTTCGATCATAAGCCGCGGCAGCGGCAAGGTCGAACGGTTGTTGCCAAATTTATTTTAGCTTTTTTGATCAGAGAGCTGACCGCATGATTGCAAATTGGGCGGCGGTGGCGTCTGGTTCTGGTCTTGGAAGCGATGGATGCGGTTATTCAGTCGTGTGAGAAATACAACAATCGTCGAACACATAAATTTGCGATTTCCCATGCAAACGGTTGACAGCCGCCGTGGCGGCTAAGCCGGTTAGTTATTGATCGGGTGCATGGATCTAACGCCGAATTCCGAAGCGGCTTCCTTGCGGTGCGCTGGCCTGGCATGGGCATCGCATTGAAGTCGGCGAAGAAAGACGATGTGTGTGAACAGAGAACAGGAAAATAACACCTTATAGCCGATTTGATACAGCCGATTTAGATTGATCCAACAATTATGTTATTGTCGGTTTCGGTCGGTCGGTGAGCTCTCGCTCACCTTCGACTGACACTTGCAATCGTGTTTGGGCTTTGCATTGATCCGTTTCAGACCGGAGGTTCTGCAACTGGCTGTGACGAATGCGCGGACTGCATTCGTTACACCTTCGCAGGTTAGAAGCAATAGTGAGTGGAGGAAACCGAGCTTGAGCTAGCAGCTTTCCGCAGCGAATCGCAAACCGATGCATAGTTTGCAGCACTGCTGTCAGAGCAAGTCACTCACGCGGGAAGGTACCTTCAAATTAGCACGTTACGCACGTCACTGCCAAAGCCCGAGCGAGCATCTTTCAGACTGTTCGCTTAATGAGCGCATCACTGACACTAATGTCGGTCGAGTTTTTATTTTCGCCGTTTCGCGCAGAGATTGTTACAATTGTTTTCTGACGGCAGAAAAGAGGAACAAAAAAAAAACGCTGATCGCAAACTCGTCGAGTTGCAAATTTGCAACGCTCGCCCCAGCACACACAGAGCCTGTTATAATCGACAGCTGCCGGTGGAACATGGTTTTAAACATGGTGACGTGCCGCTTTACAGACGACCAATTAGCCACAGTTAGTCGCAACTAAGTGGGGCCGGTTTTAATGCAATTAAGGCCTCAAAATGGAAATTAAAAAGGTGCGAAAAAGAGAAAGAGAGATCAATAGGCTTTAACCGATTGTTAGGTTTTTCAGCGGTTTTTGCTCTAACGCACTTTACTGTTTGCAGCATCGATCAATCCGCGAAGCGTGGCTTACTGCGAGTGACACTTACCTGCCAGCTGTCAAAATAAAACACCAACATTTCACTGTTCCAACATCAGGCCGAAACCGCGTCAACGCAACGGCGGAAACTTTGCAGCAAAATTCATAACCTCAATGCGTGAACGAGAACGTTTAGTTCTGTTCTCGCCTTTGCACGATTTTCTTCCTGGCGGGCAGCCGGGTAAAACCGGCCTGCAGTATAATCAACCGGTACTAAAGTGATTAAGTCAATCAATGAAAAATTGATGATCTGTCGGTGAGGCTCTTTGAAGTCTCCACATCTTCGCCGCTTCCTTCCCGATCTTTGGCTGTGGTTCGAACGAATTTTTTTTTTCGTTTATCGAGGGGCCTGCTAATAAGCCTTGATAGGGTTGTAAAGCCTTTTCCTGGTTTCTCACCGTATCAAATCGAGATCGGGTTAATTATGATGATATATTTTAATATTTCTCTTTTCGTCTAGCAGCCTCCCAACCGGGCCCATATTATCACTTTCAATCTTGTTCGATATCCGCACGGTTTCGGTGAATGCAAACTAGAGCTTTCGGCTTCCTTTGCTCGTTTTCGGGTAATCCACAAGTTTATTGCTCCCCGATTGAAGTGGCCTGACCGGCAGAAAGCCGGTGTAATTTTCCTGAATAGAGGCTGATCCTAATCGGGCTTCGGATTGGGTTCTAAATTGCCAATTCGGCAAAAGCTCACCGATGATAACCAACTTTCTTCTAGTTTCGCACTCATAAATTACGATGGCTTCCGGACTCCGGACCGCCATCCACGACTAGAAGCATCTAATTCGCATGAATCATCGTTCGCAGCAACGGCGTCGGTTCTACAGAAAACTAATTAGCGGCAGCAACAAATTAGATTTGAAAGCGAAGGTTTCCTCCTTCTCTCGGCTTATGGCGGGCAGCCAAATGGGTTTATAATTTGCCCGCACAGTGGGACCACCCCGAAGAGCGGGTTCGTGCAGTCGTCATCATCGTTGCACGAAACCCCCGGAAGCCGTCCAGAGAGTACTTGCGCTCGCTTTAAATAGAAAATTAATTGATATCGGGCCGCGAGGTGACCGAAAATATGCCAGGTCACCTCACCGACCGTCCACTAACTTCGCCGACCGACACCCGGCGAGTAGGCTCGACTGTGTGCAGGCCTCCCAAGCGGCCAGAAGAAATCGGCACGATAGAGTTATTACTCCTGCATTGATCTTCAACCCGCGCCGCCGTAACGACCACGATGATGATGGTAGTGATGACGACGACGACGATGATGATGATGATGAAAAAGCAAAAAAAAAAAACAGCGTCTCACACATACTGACTGGCTCGGAAACCTGCTTCGGAAAACGGACGGAGGCGAATCGACCTGCAACGGCAAACCGGGAGGAAGCCCAAGTGGAAGAAGCCTCGAATGAGGCTCGTTTTGCGTTATATGGTGTGGCGGTCTTCTTTGATCTCCTTCCAATTAGCTCAGCCGACACCTTAGGCTCGGGCGGCACCGGCCTTTGATCACCTCTCGCAGTAGACATACACTCACACGTACACACACACGTATGCGCGTTGGAATACAAGTACGCTGGACCACACTCGGAGGCTGCTCATTTCTGGAGCCCATTCGAAACGCTTTTGCGCCTCCGCTTTGTGCCTTCAATCATAATACTCATTCTTTTATGCTGGGGCTGGCTGTGCGCGTCTTCGTCGGCGAGCGAGCATGAAGCCGATTGAACGAGGTATCCAGCAGCCGCCGCCGCCGCGCACAGCCGATAATCATCAAACCGAGCCGAAATCCTTTTTCTGCGCTCGCGCTTCGCCTGGGCGAACCTCAACGGCAACAACAACAAGACACACTACTACTGCGGCCACCAACACCACCACTCCGGCAACGATGACGACGGCTGGTGGTTGTAAGAACTGGAACCAGCGGCTCTTTGTACTGCTATTATGACGTTTATTGTTTGGTGTCTAATAGATGAATGAGTTATTGAGGGGGAGGAACGGACGCGGAGGAATGCTGTGGTCACGCGGGACTTTGTCCACCGAAAAAAAAACGAAGTGATTCTCATGGTTGGAACCCGCCGACACCGACGACTGGGCTTGCGCTAGAAAACAGGCGATGATTTAGATTTCAATGGAATTATCAATGGGCTAATAGCTATTAACAGGTTTTCATCTTCTGGCATTCGTCGCCGTCGTCGTCGTCGCGGTCGAAAATAGCGAAGAAGTTTGGAAGTCTTTTGTGCTTCGATTTTCCTTGCCAGACCAAGCCTAGCCTGGGGAGCCTAATGTGAATGTAAATTCGTTAATTGTGGTGCTAAAAGAGCGTTGAATTGGCGGCAACCTCAAAGAGGTTCGAAGCGTCCATGGACAGATGACCGATGAGAAGTTTTGTTTTTGATCTGAAGACTGAAGGGATGAACCGTTTCCGTTTTCAGGCAGTTTTCAATTAGCTAGGCTGTTTCCCGGTAGACGGGAGATGCTACGAGCTGCATGACTAAAGTGACACATTCTCTGAAAACCTTGTTTGTCAATTGACTCCACTCCAGCGGACAGATAGCCATCACAACAGTGCAGATCTGTCGGTGAGCTGTGATTATCCGACAGGCAAGACTCTTCATACTTTAATAAGATTACGAAGATACACCACTCACCTGTCACCATGATCATCGCCGTTGTCTGTTCAACCGGTTTCAAAGCCTCTAGTCGGCAGTTCCTTCCCGCTAGTGATTCCGCCGCCGGCGGAAGAGTATGTTTTCTTTCCTACCGCCTCCGCACTTCTGGCTCTTATTATAGGAAAGAGGCGGCTGAGGCACTGTAATCCCCTTATTCCGTTCAGACTCCTCAGGTAGGCTTTGTTTTTCACACCCGCGTCGGACTTGACCGAAATGACCGTTGCGCTTATGAATGAACATCAATTATTGATCTGTTAATTGATTTCTTTCTTAGCACACACACACACACACACTCGCATCGTTGGCAGCCCTGAGCGGGCGGCTTCGAAAGCCTCTGTTCCCGTTTATGGCGCAGGATTAATTTCAAACAACGGCAAGAATCACGGCAAGCTTGACCTGAAGTATTGTTATTATCACTCTCGGAAGAAGACGGCCTGTTCCTTTGATCTGCTCAGTGAGAGCTGCGCGAACCAAACCGGGAGCTGCTCCGCAGAACCTTAACCGGGCCCGGTCCTGGCTGTAATGATATGCGTTTATCATTCCTCTTTCGAGTTACAAAAAAAAAGGAAAAAAGATGTTCGAAGTTGCTCGCTTAGCACACATGAAAAATATGAGCGGCGCTTTCCGTAGCAACTTTTTCTCGGCGGTTCGCTCTTTTTTCGGGTGTCGGAAAGATTGTTATAAATCCATTTAATACGATAGCGGCTCAGACGGGGCCTATAATTACCGGGCCGGCCGCGGATTGTATTCTAACACCAAGGCCCTGGGGTCGCTTCTCTTTTTTTTCGCGCTGGACAAATCGGCCGCTCGGTTTTCTTTCAAATTAAATAACACGCTAATTACCTGACCGTTGGCGGTCAGGTAAGAGGGTGGTGAATAGTGGCTTCCCCGTGGTGAGTAGCGGCTCCGTTGGCGAGGATTCTGCTCGCGCGGCTCGTAGCAAGATTGAAAGGCACACTAAAACCTACTCGTGTTGACGTTTATGACGATAATTGAAGCCCATGTCGAGCCGCTTCAAGTGGTTTTTGTTGTTGTTGCCTCACTATCTCCCTGCGCGTCAAATTAGAGCAATTTGCGCTGCCCGAAAAAATCGCATTCCGTTCGTTCGAAGCCGGCTCGGAAACCAACAATTGAACGCTTTTGCGCCTTCTTCCGCTTGTTTCCATTCGGTTGTTTCCCTTCGCTGCCAGTCCACCGTCCGGCGTACGGTTGTGAATGAGTTGTAGAGAAGAAAGAAACCGAAGCGTAATTATGTTTATTTATGAGCACTTACCATTAACATTGTTATGTAAATAAGCTTCGTAAACACAGCGCACAGTAAGCGGGCGGACAATACACTTTTATTGACGTTTCGCGCGCATAAGCCACCACCACGAACGGTAGCCGCGTAGCGGCTTTGCAAGTAAACATAGCCGCGAAAGATGCTCGGCCTCCAGAGGACGCACGGCCTACTACGACGGCTTCCGTACGCGATTCTTCGCAATCGCTGGCTTAAATGGTGACAGTACTTTGTTGTGTTCACTCGGTGCGTGTGTGTGTGTGTCCCCGTGAATATGTGTGCACGCGGTTTGATGTTTGCTTTACGTTCCATGGTGTTTGACAGTTCGAGCGTGTAAACAGTAATATTACTCTCTTGGGAAATTACACGGAATAATCGACGACGGTTGGAGAGTGCGAGAGACACCGAGATGTCAGTCGCTCGGGTAAAATGAGTATCCGATGACAGATTAAGTGGGTGTTAAACGATTACTCAACCGACGGAACGGGCGAGTCCGATGAGCCGCACGGTGGGAATTGGTTTGCTTCGATGGACCTGTTGATAGATGTGGGTTATGAGCAAGTGGTGCAGCATTAATATACGCCGGTCGAGGACGATGTTCCAATTTCGGTGATAGCTTTTTGGGTGTGATTTTCTCATGTTTGGGTCGAATTAAAAAGTCTTACATCATCATTTAGCGCTGCACGAATCAGTAGGTCAGTCAGTAGAAAAACCAATAAAATTGGCACCCAAAACAACCATAAACGGTAAATTTATGATCGAGCCAGCGGCAATAGAGGGGTGGTCGCCTTCGAACAGTCGTCGTTTGCCACGTCGTGGCAAAACCTGTTTACCGACTGGCTAGCCTGCAAGTAGCGTCCATCACTGGTTGAAGGAAAATTATGCTTCTATTAATATACATACCAACAACATTCGACGGGTCGAGCTCATTCATCAATTGCGAACCGCACGGCAGATATTTATTGTTTTTCATTGGCTGTGTACATCCGAAGTTCCGCTCGGGCTGGCGTACCGGACTTCAAAAAGTGCCGAATGTTCTCCTTCACCCTCGGTCGGTATGCGTAAGAGCAACTGGAGGTCGCTGGCTTTCATTAGCTGCTAGCATTATTGCATCATTATTGCCGGTACGAATGTTACTGGAGGACGCAGAAACTGCATCTCCTCCGGTCGTAATTAGAATCGACCCGGGTGAGGTTGCTGCACGTTACTTCTCTCGGCGATCAAACGGTTGCAGCACTAAGCAACAGACTGGTGGCTGTATTTTTCCGTATTCGAACTTACCTCGCGTAATCCTCCGACTCGTCCCGATAAAACACGGCTCCAACGGCACATTTCACAGTTCGTAAAACAAACAGCAAGCAATTATTGCCGCTCAGCTACAAACTTTATTGTCCCCACAGCAGCGGCAGCCATACACACAAAGTGTCAACAAGCTGCGAGGCAATGAAGAATAATCACCACGGACATAAATCACCACTCCATCTAGTGCTCCTCGGGCTGACTGAGACTGACTAGTGAGGTTTGCTCGTGCTGGCTCGCTACCGCGAATGTGTCACCAATACAGCCGTAAGCTCTGCTCGCCGAGGCTTGAAATTGATTGCTTTCTAACGCTGTGTCATGTTTACATTGGGGATTTATTAAATGGAAACAAATACGCACTCGCACAGGATGATGAGAGGATGCAAGAACGGCGGCGGATGGTAAAGGGACTGTGGTGTGGTGGAGACCAGCAGCAGCTTTTCCGCCTGACTAGCGGACAACCGAACGATCGCCACAGCTAGGGTAAGAAAGTGGGAAGATTGATTTATGGTTGTTGGCGCAACCGTAGGGGGTTTTCGGGATCGATTACCGAGGCCGGCTTGAGGTGGCAGACAAGAAATTAATTGGCCAATAATCGAACGGCATTAAATCATTGACTTTTCGCAACGGACGGATGAACGCTAGGCGGGTGATAAATGAAAATATATAGCACCGGTATTACGTGGCAACGGTAGCGCAGTGGATCGCCGCCGCCCCAGGTCCCGAAAGACGACAGAGGCAGGAAATTAAATTCCTTCAACCGAAACCGGTTAACAATGGGTCACGGCAATGGCGATGACATTTCGGTCGTATCACGCAGAAGAAGACAAATTTTCAGTTTACTTTTCCTCCACCTGCGTAAGAGAGAGAGAGCCACACAGAGGACCGACAGCGAAAACACCATGACAGCTCGTCCGGTAGGTAGCCATCATTTCGGAGTGTCCGCTAAAGCGACAAAGAAAGGGAACGGGAATGAGAAAAACAAACAAATGCCATTAATAAAATTAATGAAAAGCAAGATACCGCGGGTGCGATAAGAGCGAATGCCTGCTTGGATGGGAAGTACGAAAAGAACAAATCAAGATGGCGGCTCGATATGCGGTGCAGAAGCAGAAGCGTTCGCGAAGCGTGACGGTTCGGCAATAAATCAGTCAATGGATTGGAAGATGTATTTCAGATCTCAAATCAACCGCCGCGGCCGGACCACACATATACACATACGAACACTCCCACATCCGTGCCGCCGCCACCGGCCGGCCGGCCGTCGGGGTTGCGGACCGGGAAAGCGAAAAATTAGCACTCAACGGCGAAGCACCGTTACTGGTCCGTTTAGTGGATTGATTGGTATTTTCAGCCATTAATAGCCATGTGGTTCATGCGCGATCCGCCGGTACTGTAATTGAGTTAATACGGGAAGGATTACTGTAGCCGCTGCGGTAGGTCGGTCCAACCGGCATCGAAGCGCCCCGAGCAGCTTGCGCAAGCTTTTCGGTAAATTTTCCGGGCGGAAATACCGTTGCTCCGACTTGTGACATTTGGTGTTTGACAGGCTCGTTCCGTGTTTTTCCCCTACGGAAAAAATGCCTCCGTCCATATTCGAACCATGATTCAAAACTGTACCGATTTCGAACCATCAATTGACTGTCGTTTAAAACTCGTAAAATTAATAAAAGACATCAAACATCTTTGCCTCGAAGCTACGCTTCGAGCGGTAATTGCTCCTACTTAAGTGGTCTGCTTGTTGTTGCTGTTCATCTCGGCCTAACCCCGGGCCGGAATCTCCTTGATCTACATGGCCGACAAAAGCGCTGCTTTATCGACCGAATTGGCATGTGAAATATGTTTATTTTCCTCCACAACAGAACAGAACGCAGAGCCGCTTCCGAATTGGATGGATTGGAGCACATTCCGTTTCGTTTCCGACAAAGGCAAAACACACACGGCGGCGGGAGTAATTCCCCCAGCAGGTCGGTTGAGAAACTCCCTTCTCCCTTCTAGTGTTACCGTCTAACACACTCAAAGTAATGCCCGCGCGCGCGGTTTCAGATACTGCCGCTCCGATAAGCAGCTGTAATTATGATATTTTCAAAGCATAAACAGTGGCTTAGTTCTATACCACGGCTCTGCACCGGAATGGACGCAAGGACGGCGGTTTCAGCCCTGGAGGCTCAAGTGGTTCAGCTATTGACTGCCAAGACTGACTGCCGTCAGCAGCGTTGAGTCTTTCCAGGTGGCACAAGTGCGTGTCCGAGCACGCAGGCAACGAGCGAGCGGTGGCCAGGCTCTGGCCAGGAAAAATGTGATTAATTTTCTCCTTCTCGCGCAATGTGCAGGCACTTTTCGACGACTAACAATCATTTTTGTCGGTCATTATTGCACGATTGTGCCGCTGCTGCTGCGGCTGCTCTAAAACGGGGGAAAAACAGGGTTTATTAATTTAAAAATCATTTGCTTTGGACAAAAGTGTTGCGGCTCCTCTCCGTCGGTCCTGTCTTTCTATCGGTATTCGCAGGCTCTATCTATCTCTCGCTCGGACGAGGAAAGATGGTGATGATGATGATCAAGCTTTTATAGATGAGCTGCTCGTTCATTATTGTTATTATGATGATTATACGATGATAATGACGAAACACCGCACACTCTGCCGGTGGGATATATTAGCTTTCAATTTCAAGGATGAGCAGGCTCCTTTGATGTTTGCCGATTGTTTCCATGGAGAGTGCATCGGAGGCAGCGCAGCAAACGGTCCGTGAGAATGTGCAAAACGAGCCCAAATTTGCCTGCTTTTATTAGGCCTCGACAACAAGTCCAACTTCAGATGCCTCTGATCTGACGCGCTTGTCAGTCAGCTCGGATTAGTGTAGTTGTTGATTCCGCGTACCGGGATGGACAGGTGACTGACGGCCGCCGCCGTCTGCTGCAGCCATCTGCCGGTGGGTACTTGCGGCGGCAGATAAACCATTTCAGTAATATCAATTAGGGTAAATGGCGGCACTTTACAGCCGTTGATAAGCCTCCTATTTTTTGAAAATAAACAGTTAAAAGCGCCGCTCTTTACGACAATCTAGACTCACAACAAACGTTCGCAAGTACATTTCTTTTTATTTTCTTTCGGTTCGGTTCAAGACCGGTCGTAATTTATTACTCTCATTTTTTCCCAAATTATGGTAATTGCTTTCCGCATGGAATCTCAAGTGTCTCCTGCGTCTTTAGCCTAAGAAGTAGACAAACTGCTGCCATATGTGACTCAAGTTCGGTTCTACTTGGGCGTTTTGTTTGTACAGATAAATGTTCTTAGATCAGCAGGGAGTTTGGTTACAGTTTTCTCCGTTGTGTTTGACACAATATTATGACCGGGGAAATGTGAAAGATCCTGAGGCTGCCTCCTGGTAGGTCGCCCACCCACTCGTCCGGCCGACCGTGCACCGCTAGTGACCGCTCTAAATCACTCCCAGACACGGAAAGCAGCCATAAAGTCACGCTGCAAATCCGAACGAAAAAGGAGCTATTTATTTACACTTCGTAATTACGGCTAACGAGATTTCGCCTTGCTGAGTGGAGTGGAGTGCCTGGTGTGGGTCGGACTGTCGTCATCTGTCCGCGCGCATTCCTTTCACTGCGTGTGAAACGGTTTCTCGCCATCGCCATCGCCATCGGTTCACCCCGGTGGTCCTTCGTCGGGCGAACGGGCTTACGACCAGGCTTGCGTGCAAATTTAATGAACTTTGCTGCTGCGGAAGCAGCGAAATTGCCATGGAAGCTTGTACATGCAGTAACCGATCTAGTCACAACGGCCCATGACACTTTCTATAGACATGTATTCAAGCGAGATAGTTTGAAGTTTTATTCAAACGAATTTTACTGATTGGATGAGTAATTATTTTACTAATTTATTATAAAAGTACTATACTAGTATAGATGCGCTTAATTGCCTTGCCATCCTAAGACATAGCCTGATGAACAAAATTGCTCCAATTTCTCAGTTGTGGACAACCGATCTCCAGTTCCTTGGACATCGTGCACTCTCTGCCAGATCTTGCTCCACCTGATCTAACCATCTTACTCACCGCGCCTCTAGCCGTATTGTTCCTACCGAATTTGAAACAAACAATATTTTTGCCGGGTAGTTGTTCGGCATTCTTGCAGCATACCTTGCCCATCGTATCCCTCCAGCTTTAGCAACCTTTCGAACGCTGAGTTCGCCATAGATCTGTATGAATTGATGGTCTATCATCCGTATCCATACCCCGTTCTCCTAACGCTGCCAAAGATTGTTCTTAGCACTAGCCTTTCGAATACTCCGCAGATCTTTCTCGGACATTGCCCACGTTTCATGCCTGTAGAGAGCAACCGGTCTATAGTGTCTTGTACATGGTGCACTTTGTACGGGGGTTTAGCCTGTTCGACTGCAATTACTTGTAAAGCCCGTAGTAAGCACGACTTTCACTGATAATACGCCTCCGAATCTTTACATGCACTGTTTGGAGAGATTTCCATCGTCATCTGGTGAAAGTCGGTAGGCTACGGTGGGTTCGGACTCGTTGTAAGGATGCCGGACAACAGCGCGACTTAAACACTTCTGTTCAACAACTCCACCGGCACCAGGAACAGGAGGGCTCAACGTGCAAGATGATTTGACCAGGCTGGGAGTATTGTACGACTTCTGAGCCGACTGGGAAATTGGTGACGAGTGGCCCAAGATCGAGTTTATCGGAGGCGACTGCCTGAAACAGCATGAGCCAACCCTGCTCTAGGCTGCTGACGACGACGACGAAGTTGTGCAGTATTTGAAACGTTTGATTGATGAGATGGCCGCAGACCGCGACTGTTACCAGAGACCCTTCGTCGGAAGCATCGGCCACTGCAAAGCGCACATCAGAAAGTATAACGGAAATCCTCAGTCCGCCCGGCACAGTCGCGCGTCGCTGTTTCGTCGATCGTACAATTAGTTCCTATGATCAGAGCCTACGAAAAAGATATTTTTTTATTTTCATTGTAGTAAGCGATGACTAACTTTTGAGAGTTTTAGATTAAGGGGGATATTCATACGAACAAAATTGCTGAAGACCTTAAATGATAAAATGAAAAAAGTTCCACTATTCGCCGTTTTGGACTACTGTGCGTTGTGATAACTCATCTTCGCTTCCCGAATTGTTTTTTTCTGTCCGTGGGAATGGCCTATATAGCGATATCCTTTGGCGTCGAGCCTTTGATCCTACCGCTCTCACATGCTGCTATCTACCGGGTACTTGAACTTAAGAGTTGAACAGTGAAGTTGTTGCAACCAACAATGTAGAAGATAATCATCCATTCTTTTTGGTTGCTAGCGAGTGCGACAACGTTGTTATTGTGTTGTCTAGTCTTCAAAATCTTGTGAAAACAGCAAAAAGTTTTATCTGTCGTATTTTCTTATTGGATCCGTATTTTGAAATTGCTTGGATAAAAAATTATTGGTAATATGTATTTCTAATTGATGTAATTAAAATTTTACGGGAAATAACTCTTACGACTTACGTATGCACACTGTTTCTCATACCTACACAATTGTGTAGGTTCGGCCTTATTGTATACCTACTTTAACCTTTACGTTCATGCCGGGGCTTCATAAATTAGTGTACTTGCCGTTACACTTTTGGCTCTATCTTTACTATTTTTTGACCGATTTTTATACAATTTGCCTTCCAAGAACCGCCTTAGATTGACCTTCAATGAAAAAATATATTAGCAAATTTTGGATCCATTTTGCCGGAGATATTCCAGATCGCAGTGAGAAATCTGCTGCTGCCATTTAATTTTGTGTCAGTAGGAAGGAATACATTATACTGTAGAGCACTCGTTCATGCTCCACACTAAGGAACTTCCGTTTAGAGGACTACCAAAAGTTAAAACTGGTCATTTTAAATTATAAAATAATGTAGAAGTGTGGCAAATGGTGTATTCAACTATGGGATTTTCTTAGACAAATTCTTCGATCAACATTTGGATGTTTTTAAGTCAATCTGGACATTCCGGTATATCTGATGTATTAAGGTTAACTTAACTTGCAAAAAGTTACGTCTTGCGTGTATTTCCATAGCTACGTAACGACCATCCCGCTGCTTCAGGAGCTGAAATCTATGAGCCTCGAAGCGATGATCTCACTCTGAACTAAACGGGGTCAACCCTATTCAATTCTGTGGACTTCTTTACACAAAATAGCTTGGTTTTTAAGTTTTCTTTTCTTGAAGTCTGGCTTGGTATAGTCCAAAAAGGGTAAAAAATGTTTAAAATAGGGGAAAATGAGCAAAATGGGGCACTTCTCGATGACAAACAGGATTCTCCGGAAAATTTTACATACAGCAGCCTGCAGGCCATACCTTAATTGCGTCCGTTTTTTCGACTCGTTTTTGCCCATAGTGCAATGGTATAAGATAAGGCCGAACCTACGCAATTGTGTAGGTTGCTAAATTTAGCAAATATTTATTACAATGTGTAGAATACACTGGTTTTGGTATCTCGAGAGATAAAAAAAATGTCTGTTGATCCGAAAACTAAAAATATTGTAACTAAACCCTCCGTGCTTAAAGGGATAACTGAGGAGATCCCAACAAACATTCTTGTTTAAGAGTAGCTTATTCAACTATTGTATTCAGCTTTTTACAAGCCATACTATTTGACGTTTCTGCAATACATCACACGTTTTATTTATGCACGTACACGGCAAAATTAACCTTCCTAATGCATTAGAAAAAAGTTACATATTATGCATTAAGGGTCGAAAACGACCCAAGTTTTGAAATTGCTCTCATTCATCCATTTTCAATCCGAATTTCGTTTTCTTTACCTCGTTTGAAAGCTATGGCCAAAAACTAGCACCCAAGGTATGTTGGGGAATATTTGTTGACTGATGGCCACTTCTGCGTCGGTTCCGGAACACCCACTACCAGGTCCCGGGGAACATTTTTATATTTTGAGATAATTCATTTTGCGGCACATCAAATCACATTGGCTTGATAAAATAAGACTAGTGGAAGTACAATGGGGACATTTTGGACCCGAATGGCCACTTCCCCATCGGTTACGGAACATCCGGTACCTGGTTTTTGAGTCCATTTTTGAATTTTAGGATGATTTATCTTGCGACACGTCAAATTACATCAGCTTGATAACGTAAGACTATTGAAAGTATAATAAAGACATTTTGAAGGCAAATGGCTACATCAGCATTGGTCCCGGAACATCCGGTACCCAGGTTTTGGGGCCATTTTTGTATTTTAGGATAACCCATCTTGCGACACATCAAATAACATCGGCTTGATTAAATAAGACTGATGAAAATAAAATAAGGTCATTTAGAAGCCAAATGGCCATTTTACCATCGGTTCCGCAACATCCGGTACCTGGTTCCGCGGGATATTTTTGGATTATGAAATAATTCATCTTGCGGCACATCAAATCACAACGCCTTGATCAAATAAAACAGTTACAAGAGTTATGGGGACCATTTGAAGACAAATGGCCATTTCATCATCGGTTCCGGAACATCGGGTGCACGGTTTGAGAACATTTTTGGATAGGATAATTCATCATGCGCCACATCAAATCACATTGGCTTGATGAAATAACACTAATGGAAGTACAATGGAAAAATTTTGGAGCCAAAATTACCATTTCACCATCGGTTATGGACTATCCGGTATCCGGGTTTCGGGGACATTTTTGAATTACAGGGTAATTCATCTGCCCCGAGTTACCCCGTTTTACTGTTCATTACAAATACCGGGTACCGGATTATATGCGACTGACGCCCCATTATACTTCCATTGTTGTTATTTTATCAACGCGATGTGATTTGAGGTGCCGCATGGTGAATTATCTCAAAAGCCAAAAATGTCCCCCGAAACTGGTACCGGATGACCCAATACCGATGGTAAAGTGGCCATTTGGCTTCTAAATGACATTGTTTTACTTCCATCAGTCTTATTTTATCAAGCCGATGTGATTTGATATGTCGCATTATGAGTTATCCTAAAATACAAAAATGTCCCCAAAAACCGGGTATCGGATGTTCCAGGACCGATGCTGATGTGGCCATTTGCCTTCAACATGTGTTTATTATACTTTCAATAGTCTTATGTTATCAATGAGATGAAATTTGACGTGCCGCAATAGAAATCATCCTAAAATTCAAAAATGGACTCAAAAACCAGGTACCGGATGTTCCGTAACCGATGAGGAAGTGGCCATTCGGGTCCAAAATGTCCCCATTGTACTTCCACTAGTCTTATTTTATCAAGCCAATGTGATTTGATGTGCCGCAAAATGAATTATCTCAAAATATAAAAATGTTCCCCGGGACCTGGTAGTGGGTGATCCGGAACCGACGCAGAAGTGGCCATCAGTCAACAAATATTCCCCAACATACCTTGGGTGCTAGTTTTTGGCCATATCTTTCAAACGAGGTAAAGAAAACGAAATTCGGATTGAAAATGGATGAATGAGAGCAATTTCAAAACTTGGGTCGTTTTCGACCCTTAATGCATAATATGTAACTTTTTTTGCTGTGGCTCTCCTAGATGTCGCTGAAAGCTGAAACTCCCCCACAATGCTAATTTTTCAAAGTTAGGAAAAGTTAGAAAATTTCAAGTCTCTAGCTCGTACCGTTACTGAGTATCAAGCTTTGTAAGTATGCCGATGGGTCGAAAACGACCCCAATGCACTAGGAAGGTTAAAGAAATGTACGGAAAGAAAACGTGCGATGTATTGCAGAAACGTCAAATATTATGTTACGAGCCATAGCTAAAATCTGGAGCTGGATAGCTAAAATCAGTGGAACAAGCGCTTGATAAGCTGCTATACAACACAAATGTTCCTTGGGATTGTCGAGACTGCCATCGGAAAACTGAAATATTCATTAGAGGTCTGACCTGACGGTATTCCATTTTGCTTCATGAACAAATTTTCTACCACTGACGAATAGAAGAAAATCCTTTAAAAATCATCGTCCTACACGTAAAATATTCTGCACATAACTAATAGTAAATTTCCATATGAAATTCCATATGATTATCATGTGCCGCATATAAACACAATCCTCCCAGAAATACACATAAAAATTATACGCATAGGAATAGTATGTGCAATTATACACATAAAAATTACATACATATGAATAGTATGTGAACATTTTTCGCGTGCACATAAATGATAACTGTTTGGCACATAAAGATCATTTAGTGGGCACATTGCAAAAATCTATATGTGGGACACATAGAAACTATACGAAAAGTTTTCTCAGTGTACACATTTTGCTTGCATAGGGTGTTATACTGAAGGGTTTTTACATTTGTATGGTTTTATACTGAAAACTTGAGCGCCGCGGCGTGGCTATGTTGCGGAACATGATTTTTTGAAAAGTGAGTGCTTTTTCAATGGACGATGAAATTCACGCGAGTGTCTCGTCTGTTTGTCTGTGGTTCTTCGCTAGACCTCTTTCACTTTTGTTCAATGCTTCAACCCAGCAGTGCAAGTTCCCTATCCTATGGAAAGATGCAGTTATGTTCCCTGTACACAAGAAGGGTGACATAACGTCAAAAACTATGGAGGGATTACATCGTTGTACTCCAGCTCTAAAGTGCTCGAAATCATTGCGAACGACGCTTTGTTTGCTAGCTGTCAACGCTACATTTCTTCAAACCATCAAAGGTTTTTCCCAGTCTTTACGAATCTCGTTGACTTCGTCTCGTTCTGCCAACGCAATATGCATGAAGGAGTGCAAATTAACGCAGTGTACAAGGACCTGAAGGCAGCGTATGATCGGGCGGATTACGGTAACCTCCTTGGAAGGCTTGAGAAATTGAGAGTTTCCGCGCTGTTCTGCAAGTGGCTTTATCGCCGTACCCAACACACCGTAGGCTGAGTGCGAAGATCGGATCCGAGTTTTTCGATTCGTTCAGCAACAGCTATGGCGTACCACAGAGGAGTAACCTTGGACCCCTACTCTTTTCTCTTTTTATAAATGAACTATCAGCTCTCCTGCCTGCCGGTCTTTCATGCCAACGATGTAAAAATCTTTAAGACAATCAATACAGATTCCGACTGCATTGGATTGCAATGCCTAGTGGACATGCTTACCGTCAGCATCACAAAGTGCTTCACCATTCTCTTTTCACCGTAAAAATAAACCTATAGCGTTTAGCTACAACATGGTAGAACATTTGTTACAACACGTCTATCATATTCGTGAGCTTGGTGTCGTCCTAGATAGCGCACTAACTTTCCGTATACACTATAACGGCACTCTATCTCTATCTCTAGAGCCAATAAACAACTTAGATTTATTTTTAAAATCGCTGAGAAGCTCCGTGAGTCGTATTGTTTTTGATCATTGTACTATTCACTTGTAAGGCCAGTTTTGGATTTCGAATCCGTGTTCTGGTGTCCTTTACAATAAATTTGGAAAGTCCACCCAAGTTACAATGTAAGATCGATGCAGAAAAAAATTTAGGATATGCTTTGCGCAGTCTTCCATGGCGTGAATTTATCGAATACAACTCATCAAAAAAATTCGCATTATGCAGACCCATTATGTTCTATAACAGATGAAAATAATATTCAAGCCTAATAATTTTGAAGTGAAAAAATTTTGAGCATAGTATCAATTATGCCACAAAATGTTGGAACAGTAGTTAGTACTAACATTATATAAAATAAAATATTACATGGGTGTATATTGCCACTCCATTTCATTGTTAAAGGTTATTATATTTAGGAGCTCTGCTCGGATGGCAAGCGAACTTTATTTTAAGAGCAGCCTTCTATTTTGCAGCTTAAAACAACGATAAATTGTTTATATAATTTCTCATATTGAATCGCAATCTTTCTAACATGAGTAGTTTTTTCACAATAAATCTTCTACCGAACACGACGCGTAATTTTGTTTCACCTGCTAATGTTAAACCTTCTGGTACACGCTTAGGCCATTACAAACATTTAAAAAAATTTTTGTCCCCCCGGCACCTCCTCGACATCGCTATCTTGGTCTACAGAGTTTGACTGTACCCCCATTAAGTTGGACCCCTCACTATTGTACCCCAAACAACAATGGCCGTCGCATTGATTTTCTACACTCTTAAATGATTCTACCTGTAATTAGGTCGGATTTAGTGAAAGCTAGGTTGAAACTACTCAAAATGCCCTTAAAGTGTACAAACTCAAACTTTGGGTAAAAATTTCAACCAATTTTGGCTACTTGCTACCGATAATTGAATTATTCTCTATGACAAATAACGCAATTTTAAGTTCCTTCTACCAATTTTTTGGTTGAAAAACTACTCAAAATCTGAGTTTGTACACTTTAAGAGCATTTTGAGTAGTTTCAACCTAACTTTAACTAAATCCGACCAATTTACAGGTAGAATCATTTAAGAGTGTATGAAGTGATTTCCCGCCCAGTGTTTTCGACGTTTCAGTTTCAGTCACAGAAAAATGGCGACGTGCCGGGGAGTCGCCCTCCGGTGTTGGGCCCAGGGGGCTGATATGACGTCACATTTTCGTTGCTCACATGAAAAAGGCGGCAAACGCAAAACGAATTTAACTAACCATTTTCACAGTTTCATATATTTCGCATTAATTGCCTGCCTGGTATTGGCTACACACTTAAAAAACTCAGCAAAATTTGCCGAGATTTGGACAGCCGAGCGTTTGGTAAAAATTTCAGTTTTGCAAATCGACGTTTACGGATCTTTACTAACGTTTGGCATCATAAAAAATTTTACCGAACGCTCGGCTGTCCAAATCTCGGCAAAATTTTGCTGTCTTCGGTACTTCTTTTTAAGTGTGTATGTGATGCTAAAACCTAGGCTAAAATCAAACTAAATTTAACAAAATTTAACAATTTACACATCCGACTCGGTTGTCAGCTAGAGCCCATTTATGAAGCTGTCAGCTTGGGCCCGCTCTATGTTGGCTACGTTTTTTTGTACAGATGGTATTGGAAGTTTCATTCCCGTGGTTGGACCACTGGAGGGGGGGGGGGGGGGAGGGGGGTGGTCGAAAAAAAAACAAAGAGAATTTTTTATTCGAGCAAAAAAATATGGATTTTAGGCATTTTTACTTAAAGTTTAAACGTGAAAACTAAATCTATTCTTGCTTTTAATAAATACGTTGTTATTTTTCATGCTAAAATCTACGAACAAAGAGACAAAAACGAGAGAAAATTTTTTTGCCCGAGTTTCGGAAATTCCACTGTTTGAACTTCCATTTCTATTTCGTGCTAGAAGCATTAACTCAACTCCTACACTCATTTTTCGAGTTTTCAGGCTGTAGAGCCCGCAGACAATTGATTTTATAAAAAAAAAATTTAATCAAATTATTTTTCTGCCCCCCGCCTTATTTGTTATAATCAATCAATTAGCTGTCTTTGAGTCCTACTACAACGTCAAGAACGGTTGACTCCAAGTTGTCTCCTTATTAGCTTAGAAACTTGTGTCTCTTTTGTCGGTTACGGTGGCTGAATTTTCTGTATAAATTTAATTAGTTTACCATTGATTCGTAATACACATCATTTGTGTTACTCACTCTAGTTCTGTAACGTACAATAATCGGCTTTCTTAGCACTTTCCAACCTAGGCAGAGCTAATGCACAGCTATTCAATATTTATTTCATCAAACGATTATAATTTTCAATTTATCACCTGTACGAACTAAGTTTGTTTTGATTTCATGTGCGAACCAAGGTTTGTGATATCCAGGTTGCGGTTATTCTATCCTATGATTGTGGTGACGTTTGTTCAACAATGAGCTATACGGCAGGTGCACTGCACTGAGTTTAGTGCCTGAATAAGCTTTGAACGTGTTCTAAAGACAGTTTTTTAAGCAAAATTAGAATTGATAATGTTATAAATATACAGTCAGTTTTCGATTTAGGCATGCCTCGATTTTAGCAACAAAAGTATCCGTTTTTGCCAACACAAAATATTTTACTTCCAAAAATATGCTTATCAGTTAGTTTCCTCATACATGCTTTAAATGAAGAAAAAAATGATGCCCTGAGTGTGTTCACGAAAAAAGTTTGCGGTTATAGAATGTTTCGAACAATATTTTGATTGCCGTAGGACTACGTCTTACCGCGTCTTACCAATAACTTACTTGCGCCGGGCGGACAGCTCATGGCAGACTTTTTAAACATAGAATGGTTACAATCGTTGATTAATAATATTTAGTCACTTTCTAACGCATTTACATTCAATTTTTTCATATCAAAAAAGGGTCTCAATTTTGTCACGTTTTCGATATTAGCAACATAGGCGACACGCGTTTGTTGCCAAATTAGAAATCCTACTGTACAGTATTTTTACGACAAATAATACGCATCTCACGAGCGGTAACATTTAGTTTCAAAATTCGACTTTTCACTTTAGAATTACTTACGGGAGCAGCAATTTATTTACACAACAGTTGAAACCCAATTCCGTTCATAGTTTTTTTTTCAAAGCTGCTTGCTGTAATTGCAAGCGTGACAGCATTTTATCCGCGTGTCCGTATGTCATGCATGCGCCCCATCGCCATTCATCACATCAAAAATTGTCGTTCAAAAGCTCCGTTTGACGGCAACCCCAAATTAATTCCAGTAGGCTACGAAAAAAAATCCGTTTTTTATTTTCTAACACCATCAAGTCGCTTTTTCGATTATTATTATTATTGGAAATTTGTCTCCGACCGCCTTGTTGCTCTCTAAACCGTCGGGTGATGTTCGAATCGAGCCTGTTAAAAACACGCTACGGTACAATATTTCAACGCTCAACCGCGCGTCACCCCGCCGGTAACGGGATCAACTAATTACACGGAAAACTGAAAGTACCCAGTATTAAGTTCCTTCTACCCAATCCGTAACATGCGTGCAGGAAGCCAATTTTGAGTATTTTCAATAAACCTAAGATTAGGTAAAAGGTATTAAACACAATTTTCGGTTAAAATTACTTAATGTTGAGTTTGTTCATCTGAACTATCTATTGAGTAAAATTTACTTTATGTTAGGTTAAAAATACTTACCATTGAGTTAATGCTTATAAACCATTTATTAGGTTAAATTTACTTACTGTCCGGTTAAAGTTACCCAAAATAATGTAATGCTTTTGATCCCGCCATTGCGTAAAATCTACTTAATGCTCGATTAAAAGTACCCAACATTGAGTTTATGCTTAAAACTATATAATGAGTAAAAAATTACTCAAAAATACGTAAAATGGGCCCGATTTCGTCTATTTAAGGTCTTATTGATTTCTGCGATTTTAAAAGCAGTTTTTATACTTAAAACAAAAGATAAGTTCACGAAAATTTATCATTGTGTTCTTTACGTCTGTCAGAGCACAATGATAAATTTTCATGAAGGGGTCAGTCTCGGCGGAGTGGTCAGCATTCACGCCTCTCACGCCGAAGACCCGGGTTCAAATCCCAACCCCGCAGAAGTCACGAATGACATAAGCTGTTAAAGTGACTATAATCTAACAAAAAAATTTTTTTTTCGTGGATGTCTTTTGTTTTAAGCATAATAACTGCATTAAAAATCTCAGAAATCAATTACTCGTGTTTAAACTTTAAGCCGTATTTAAACGTTTTTTTGTTCATTTTCTTCTATTAGATAAAATAGGATGAATTCTGGTTATTCGCTATTACATTATTTTTAATTATACTGATACGCAAGAACTCATGTTTGAGTAGATGGAATGAACCAATGTTGAAGAACTGATGATAAAGATAACAAAAAGGTCGAACTTATCCGAAAAGCAACAATCGTAAGATAGTTAAATTTATTTTGTAAATGTGACTATATATAGTTTTGAGTAACGAGTGATCTTTTGAACGATAAATTTCGACAGTGAAATTTGATGCTGATCAACGCTGTACAAGCGAATCGTTTATGTTCGAGTTAATCCAAGGTAATCTGATCTAAGATGCTATTAAACATTGTTCACCATCACCTGCACTACATTGGAGTGGTTGTAAACCCGAAACAGATGCAACCGGCTGTGACAAGCTTGATTGCATCGGAATAGTTCTGTTCTGAATACCCAAGGAATATTTCTGTTGTATAATAGCCTATCAAGCACTTGTTCCCAGGCTTCGGTGGTGCTCTTCAAAATATCTCAATTCTCGGCGTTTTATTGTCAAAGCACAGAAGCCGAATAGATTTGCTCTCTCCCAGTCGGATGTTACCTTCTCCGATGCGACGAGTTTTGTTTTGCTTTTGCAGTGTTTGCTGCTTTGCTCTGCCGGCGAGTGAGCATCAGTTTGGTTTCATCTTTCTTTTTCTGCCGGAGCGCTATCGAATGCATGCTCTCAAGGTCACGGAGCAAATCGTTCCAGTCCATATAATTGCCTATCGCATATTCTCTTTGTGACACGGAGCGAATAGTCTCGTGTCTCCATTGTGCGAAGAAAATATTAGCTCTGCTTGTCAATGTGCTCCTTCTGCGCAAGATGAGTGGTCGTAAGAGAAAACAGTATGTAGGCATTGTTCGGAGGGAGAGGAAACGGTTGAACAGAAAGCGAAAGCAACTTGATTGTTGTGAGAAGCAGATTGCTCTGCCTCTGTATGCAAAAGATGCGTAAAATGAAGCCTGCTTGTTCCATGGGTATTAGCTGTAAAATAAATGTATATGCTATTCTTAAACAAAAATGTTTGTTGGGTATCTCTCATGTTATCGATCGTCCAGCTGATCTAGCAAACAGGGAGTGACCTAGTGACGATCGGAAGCGTTGTACACAAGCAAGTGATGCTGGAAGGCATCGGACTTCTGGAAGTGAAAAGAAAAATCAGTAGATTAGTCGTCATGTATTTTTTTCCTTTTAGATTCTACTGATAAAACCTAAATTAATCCACCTAGCGGTGTTACCTGGCCTTTGTATTACAATAATTGTTTTATAATTTCCCAGTATACAGGAATACCTCGATATAAGACAATTTATAATTTCAAAAAGCTTTCTTATATCGAAATTATCTTATATCGAAATATGATTTTTTCAAAAAAAATGCATTAGCGGTCTCCAATTTTGCTCCGTCTTGTGTGTTTACGTTTTTTGAACTATTTATTATTGCTGGAGTTATTAGTTTTTTACAACTTTTAGGGTTATTTTGAAATAATGAACATCATGGCGCCGATTTTGGAATGGAAAATTAGCTCTGGTTGCGTTACCAGCTATGTTAAAGAGTTTTGTCTTATATCAATGTGACAATTATCTTATATCGAATTGTCTTATTGCACCTGGCAGCAATTTTACGCAAAGTCCTACGCAAATTCGTTTTTTAATAATAACTATCTTGTACTTACTAAATACATTGAAAATATGCTTGTCTAGCAAGGAGGGGTGCAGTGAGGAGGCAATAACGAAACATTGCTGGTTCAAATTGCTAAATTGCAAACATGTGTGTTAAACGCAGAAAATAACCACGCTAATAATTTTCGAGTAGGACTCTAAACAGGTGGAAACTCCGCAATATATCGAAGTTGTTTTATGACGAGGTTGTCTTATATCGAGGTATCCCTATATGAATATCTAGAATTCAGTTAACTGATTTTTCAAACAGTTATCAAAATCTTTTTAATGCGTGGTAGTTAAATATGGATTATTGTTCCTAATGCTCATGTATATAACAGAACGAAACAGCAACATTGTCGTTGTTGCCCTTTTTCTTTCTTACCACAGTGATTTCAGTATATCGCAGTTTGATCGCGGTTCTGAGCAGTCGCACTTTCAAACTTGTCAAACTGAACAGATAAGCATTACAAGTTTGACGTGATTAGCACTTTATCGGCACAATAAGGCACACTGATAAAAATTGCATGAATGAGAGTGTTCTAAGCGAATTACTTTTGTATCCCAAGTAATAACGGAAGCTAAATTGCAAGAGATGCTGGTTGGTAAATGGTTGAGTAATGCGTAAAACAGACCCTATAGTGGTGCTTAGCCTCTTATCCAGCAACTCCTACCCCTACCTCCTCGTGGTACCAATCGGAAAATGAGCAACCTTAGCGGAGATCGGGTAACCAACCCCGATGGAAACTAAGGTCGTATACCAACAGGGAAGGAGACACAGTGTGTCTCGACAGTACAAGATGATAGCCCCATCCCGAGACTCGGTAGCGTAGGCCTTGGTACGGCTACCTATCTAAACCCTAAAGGTAAAAAGAATCAAGGAAATCTTACTCGGAACATTCAGCATGGGCCTTGGCATGGACTAAGGCGATGAAATAAAAACATAGAATGGAAACTTGGTACCTGGAACTGCAAATCGCTAAATTTCGCTGGTGGCGATAGGGTGCTGCTCGATCAGTTAGAGCCCCGAAACTTTGGCATCGTGGCACTGCAGGAGATCTGTCGCACAGGCGAGATAGTGTGGAGGATCCGTGGCGATAAAGCCCAATTTTTCCAGAGCGGTGGAGCGACCAACGAGCTAAGAAAGGGCTTCCTAGTGTTGGGCAAAATTCAGGTTCGCGCCTACGATCTCGCAACGCCAGAATCATTCAATTAACCCGCTATTTCGCCTTTTTGGCATTATCAGAGTTCTATAGAAGTATATAAAGAATAATAAACTTTAAATCATGGTTCTGCATGCTTATACAATGTTGCCAGAGGACTAATGTTTAGTGCTTACTGGTTACTTGGGATATTCTTCTTATGCAAGTGTTTTCTGTTACACTCAAGTAAATAATTCAGTTTTATTAGATTTATTTGACGCTGATTCATCAAACTTGGCTCGTTCCCTAGAGAAATACGTGCCGTGGATCCCCGTTTGTTTCACTACTCTTATTCTGAACACTTTAATTTGAATCCCGTTAGTTTACACGACGTGCAAATTGAAAATGGTTCAAATGTCATAATGAACATGACATCATTTGCTTATGAAAACAATGCACATAAACCTGATTTGTTTTTACTGATCTAGCATCTGAAATTAAATAAAAAGAAAACTATTCCAATTATATTGTACTACAGTATGGCTCCCCAATATCTAACATTCAACCGTTCTACTACAGTATGGCTCCGGGCTGACCCCCGGAGTTTTTGGTGGTCTTATTATTGACTAATGTTTTAAAAGAGTCTAAAATTTCTCGAGTTCAATTAGTTTTTGGGTTACGCAAAAATTTCTGTTTTATTTGCATGAGAGTCCTTATCCCCCTACACGCCATCGGCAGGCAACTATGTTTTCGACGCCAACATCTCGTGTGTGCGAAAATGAGATAGCATGTCAGCACTGCGTTTCGCTCAACTGCCAGCAGTCTGATTTGGGCCCGCTGTCAAATTTTGAGCCCAGGACATGCTGTCGCTGAAGTTCACTGCAGCTCGATATAGAGATGTCGATGGGGTGTCCCCCTACCATAGGGGTGAGGGGTCTTAAACCATCGTAAAAAAATTCCTGCCTCTAAAACTCGCCACATGCCATATTTGGTTCCATTTGCTTGATTAGTTCTCTAGTTATGAGGATATTTGTATTTCATTTGTATAAGAGCCCCCACCCCACTATTGAAGGGGAAGGTGCTAAATTTGGTTCCCACATGCTAAATTTGGTTCCATTCGCTTGATTAGTTCTGGAGTTATGAGGAAATTTATATTTCATTTGTATGGGAGCCCCCCCTCCTAAAAAGCTAAGGGGTCCTAATTCAGCATAGAGCAAATTCTTTCCTCCAAAAACGCCCACATGCCAAATATGGTTCCATTTGATTGATTAGTTCTCGAACTAAGAGGAACTTTGTGTTTCATTTATATAGGAGCGCCCCCTCCTAACGTGGGGAGGGGTCCTAATTCACCATAGAAAAAAATCTTGCCTCCAAAAACGTTCACATGCCAAATTTGGTCCCTCTTATTGGGGGGAGGGGTCTCTAACCATCATAAGAAACTTCCCTGGCCCAAAAACCTCTACCTGCAAATTTTCACCCCGATTGGATCAGTAGTTTTCGATTCTATAAGGAACATCCCGACAGACAGACAGAAATCCATTTTTATAGGTATAGTTTTGCAATGGCCTTATTCTGGTCAATTTTTACGTGTTCATAGTATTCTAGAAAGCTATTTATCTTACTATAATCCACGTTTTAGTGGAACATTGTTATATACGTTGTTTTCTAAATTTTCTGTTGTTGAGCTTTTTCGGTGAAAAATAGTACTTCTTTGAGCTCAAAGTTTTCTCAAGGTGGCCATTAAGACATAGAGATTTCTTTTACCTTGTGTGCATCATAAAGGTTGAAATTAGCGTAGCGTAGCTTGCCATGTTTCAATAATCTTACTTTAACTCGCTTGTGGCCTTTAAAAGAGCCATAGGTTACAAATAACATGAAAGCCAAAGCACGTTCATCGCAAATATGACGTTATTTGAATGTCTTCTTTTGACATGAATGGCAACAGGCACGTAAACGACGTCGATTCACTGTCTCTTGCCGCGAGAAGGTTTTACTAGTTTACTTCAACAGCTTACCGCTTGTTACATAGCAGAAAATACGGTATACCGTGGACCCCCGTTCGTTTGACCGTTTTTAATCTGAACACTTTTTAATTTGAACCCCGCTGGTTTGCACGATGTGCAAATTAAAAATGGTTCAAATGTCATTCTCAATATGGTATCATTTGCCTTCGCAGACAATGCACATAAACACGATTTGTTTGTACTGATCTAGCGTGTTTAATTCTAGTTTAATCAGTTTCACATTTCGTTTCCCAACGATTACGATAGAAATCCGATCGGAGAATAACATATTCGCTGTTTGCAATTACCAACTAAACGAGACTAAATCAAACCACCAAAACAATAACAAAGAGCAGGGCGACCAGTTCATATAAGTTTCAGCATATTTAGGGTTGCTAGTTGTTCAAATTAAAAACGAACCCCGTTAGTTTGCATGAGGAATCGTTCAAACGAACGGGGGTCCACTGTATACGCAAAAATTTCTCTTTTATTTGTATAATAGTCCTTATCCTCTTACCATAAGGGTGAGGGGTCTCAAACCATTATAAAATAAATTCATGCCTCCAAAAACCACCACATGCCAAATTTGGTTCCATTTGCTTGATGAGCACTAGAGTTTGGAAATTTGTATTTCTTTTGTATGGGAGCCCCCTCTCTTAGAAGTGGAAGGGGTCTCAGTACACCATAGAAAACAATTCTGTCTTCTAAACCCCATCATGGCAAATTTGGTTCCATTTGCATGATTAGTTCACAGAGAACAGACTACCAGGTAATTGACAAAAAGTGTGTAAAAGGTTTTTATGTGATCTACGAGAAATCCTTCAATAGAGCACCCCTCGAGCAGTAAGTGGCAAACTAAATCTTGATGTCGCTGCCGTCGCTGCTATGTAACTCCAACACAAAGAAATATTGATAAAGGTACATGGATATTTTTTGATGCGTTTAGCAAACTATTTCTGGAGGGCGCTACCGACAGATTTTACACACAAAAAATCGATTACTTCCTTCGAGCCTGTTAATCTGTTCTCTGTGATTAGTTCTCGAGTTTTGAGAAAATTTGTGTTTCATTTGTATAGGAGCCCTCCCTCTTACGCCCTCCTTAAAATTGCTCTCTTATCCCCTCCATAAAATTACTGGTCATGTTATCTATCCAACGACATACAAATTGTTCAATTTCGTTCAGTAGTTGAGTAGTTATGGGACGATTGAATTATGACGTCCACCAAATTTCTGCTCCTCTCCCTCCTCTGTCCGATTGCGTCGCAAAACTCAACCAAGTGCTTGCTTGAAAGATTCTGTTCAGCAGATGAAACAAGTCGTTTCTAGAGTGAAGCAAAGGTAGCAGAGAATCAGTTTTATTTATTTGTTTTGACGATGTCGGGCTCTGCAGCGATCTTCTGAAGTAAGATAAATTCGAAGATCGAAATAAATCGCTGAGTGATGAATGACTGAGAAACATATTTTTGCAGCCTTTTGATGAAAGTCTATTTGCCTCCCCCCCTTTGTCACAACCTGTCCCAAAATTGACACTTCCCCCCACAGTGGACGTTATTATTGAATGATCCCTATTACCATTTGAAACCTTTTATTCAAACGTTACACTTCTATTTTCGTTTTAACAAAGTGCTACCCAGTCCCAGTATAGTAAACAAAGACGTAGTCCTACGTCAAAAAAGCTATCTTCTGGTTGAGTTGGCGTGAAACCCAGTGTAGTAAACTAGCACGTAGTCCTATGTCAAAAATATTGTGGGTGCGGATGCCATTAGATTCGAACCCGGCTGCGGCTGCATTCCAGCCTGGGAAGCGGTAAAATCATATAAAGAGACATGTTTTGTTTTAAAAGAATTTCCAACATAACTACTCTATGCCCAAGGAACATTTTTGTTGTATAGTAGCTTATCAAGGGCTTGTTTCATTGGTTTTAGTTACACAATTGTTAGACAAGCTACTCTTAAACAAAAATGTTTGTTGGGTGTACTTCGTGTTACTATTATAAACATTTATCCGAAAATGCTTTGTTTTTAAGAATTCACGCTTATTTCCATAAAAATAGCCTAATTAAACTACAGTATTTTGAAACTATAGCTTACCTCGGGATTCGATCCGCAGTAGTCCCACAGTTTGGCATACTATTGAGCTTCCTGATTAGCTATCACGGGTCGGTACGAAAATGTCTGGTAGTCTCGATGATCCATCTAAGTCATAAGAAGATTGATGCTGTTGTTCCATTTTCTGCTGTTTATACGTAACACTGCAGCCCTTCAAAAATAAAATTTCAAAATCGACTGCTTTAGACACAAATTACTTACTTACCAATTTCGAACATTCGACATCGAACAGTCAATGGTTCATAAACGAAACCGCGAACGAAATGCCACCGCGGAAAAAACTAATCACGAAGTAAATAAAACGAGCAAAACCACCATCAACAAAGCTCGCTATAGGGTTCAATTATTTTCATCCAACGTTAGGTACAAACTACTCAACGTTAAGTTGGAGAATAGTACCCAACATTGCATATGCGCACATTACCGTTTTATTAAGTAAATATGACTCAATGTATATATTTAAAAACTACCCAACACTGAAGATGAATCAATAGTACCCAATTTTAGGTTACTTAAACATAGTTGTTGGGTACTTTTGGTTTTCCGTGTAGGGTCGGGGTGCACAACAGAGCAGTATGGGAAATAAGTGCGAAACCTAGCTTTTTTGCCTAGTTTAGTTTGAACGTGTTTTAATCGATCAACTCGTTTGCAAGTGTACACGGCATGCAAGCTCGCGCTCGCTGCTAAGCACGCACGCTCTGCTTGGTACTACGGCGAAGTGCACGACGAGACGAATCACGCGATGACTCTTTAGTAGTAAACTAGATGGAGAAAAAAGGAAAAAACAAAGAAAAATAGCAACGTGACAGTTGCCTGAGTTTTCCCGATCAAACAAAAGCTAGTATAATAGCAGTAATAATGGAAGGATGTTATTTTTTCCATGTGGTGTTGTCGTTCGTAGGTCGTAAAAAATAATATATTTTTGACGTCGTCTTAGCGGGTTCGTCTTTTCGGCGGGGAAGAAGCAGTACGCGGAGTGAGCCACTTTAATTACAGTGTTAATTGATCGTGGGGTTTTCGTGTTTGGAGGATGTGTGCTTTTCGCTAGATCGCGTCAAGGATGTGTGTCGGTGTTTCGGTCGCCCACGTATGCACAATCCGGTAATTAATTAGAGATACGGAATGGGTTATGAAAATAAAACTGAACTGGTGAATGTTGTTACTAGGAGGAGGGAATCAATCAACTGAAGTAAACTATATGTATAGCCGTCGCAGCCAGACACGAATCAAAGCACTCCGAACTGAATCGGTCGAGCCGTCGGCCCGCTGACGCTGTCGCAGGGGCTGGTAGTAGCCGGTAACTGTCACATCAATGTCAGCTGTCAGTTGATCGAATCGAATCGAGCATTTCGATTGCGGTTTGGGTTGAAACTTGTTAGTAATCAGTAGCGATGGGTTTACTCGATGCAAATATTTATTAAGCGACGCGAACGCATACATTAATGGGCCCGGTAGCCGTCATCAATCATTACCACTAATGCGAGAACACCTTTGCTGCATGCAAGTGATGCATAATTAATTATTCCATCTGATACCAGCGCGACTGGTGGTGTGCATTTGCTTGAAAGAGCAGCACCGCACCTATTTTGTTCAGTGTAAATTACGCAACGTGACACTAATTACCGCTCGCGCCCAATGTCTAACTGCACGTTCAAAGTTGAAGCATCATAAATAACGCTTTTACCACGAGATCGTTCGGTGCGCTCCGTCGAGCCTGTGTACAACACGTACCAGAAAACGAAAAAATATTGCTAATTTAATTCCGTTCAATTAATTCGCCTCCTCGCTGGTTGTAGGTTTTGCTGGCAGTTGATGTTGTTTCGAACCTTTTTCCGCCGGGGTGTGCACACAGGCACGAACCCGTAGAAGAACGAGAGAAATTCAATTGGGAACGATCCAAAAATAAATAAAACCGAACGTCGCAAACGAAAACAAAACCGGGACCAGTACAAAGTCAAAGCGCCATCTCGCGTGGGGCGTGGCAATGCTCGCACCTTACGCGCATGCAACGAACCTCGCAAACACTCACGCACACTCGGTTGGTCGGTCGGTTTGTCGGTCGGTTTGTCGGTCGGAACGTGACAGATCAAAGCAGGCCGACGGGTTCGGTCGGTCCCCCATCATGTTCCAATGTTTACTTTAGTGCTTCTTCTGCTCTGGAAGAGCACCAATACACACGCAGTACGCGGCAGATGCGAGACACGTAGGACGCGCGAGAGTCAATGAATTTTTATTCGGCTCTATGCAAAGTAAGACTGTCATTTCAATTATAGTTAAATTCTTTCGCATACTATTCCAAATTTGTTACCCCTACTACTACACTTTCGAGTATCCGATACTCCTCCTGATTCTACATTTTGTTTTATGGAAGTTCAAAACTCAAACTTTTTCGAAACTAATTAAGACAAACCATAAAAATAGGCTATCCAAGGATGAATCCTAGAACGTCAACAGCTGCACGTTTGGCTGGCAGCTAATTGGCGGGGAACGTTGGCTCGGCAACTAACCAGTGATTCCAGCTACAATAGTTCCCAAGTTGGCAACCGCCTCGGTAACAGAGCGGTCTGTCATCAAAGCCGCACACACCACACACTACTTGACAGATCAAAGCAAGGCGCGCGCAGGCTGAACGCAGTTATGCGCATCATTTAGCAGCCTCCGTCGCGAATTTTTTTTTGTACCGATTGCTTCGCGTATTTTTTTTTTAATTTTTCTCAGAAGTGACGATTTCGACTGCTGGGCTAATTAGCCGCCTCTCACTTTGCGGCCCATTTGCGCCGAAGCAGATTAAAAATCTCCGCTTTGCGTCTGCGCCGTCCAGGACCACCGAATCTTAATTCTACCCAGCAAGCAGTCCGGGCGGCTCCGAAGAAATTTGATTGTATTTTTGCACAGAGATGGCGACGGCGGCTTCTGATCGTATAGTTTTTTTTCCGTGAAACTTTAATAATTTTATAACTTCTTCTAAGCCAAAACTTTTGTCGGTGCGGCTGAGAAGGAAACAAGGAAAAGTCTAATATATTATCGTTTAATTTAATATTTCCTCTGTCGGTCGGTCGGTTTCAAACGACAGTCAAATTTTTCCAAGAGAAACATAATTAGGTTTTTTTTCTTTCCCGTTGGCAGTTGCCATCGTTTGGCAGAAATCGCCCCGTACATTGACAATCGCCGCTTGCTGCGACAACGACAATCATGACGGTGATAACGAGTTCGACAACAAAGCAATGTCGAACCCGGCCGGAGTGGGATGGGGCCGAGAGGTGGTTGGTAATTCCGCGATTGTCACTAATGAGATTGCACCTGAACACGATATGTTGATGGCAACAAGGCAGACAATGGCGGCCGATCCGCGGCCAGGTTGTTCCATTTTGTTTTGTTTTTATATTTTTTTATTTCTCTGCTTATTCCTCTCCCTCTTTGGAGCCACAAAAAAATCCGACAACACGAATTAAAATGCAAATGCGGGTCTCGTTTTCTGTTTTGTTGGCCCAAAAAAAATAAAAAATAAAAAAACGCTGCAACTAATAAGTACTCGTACCGTTTTTCGCCGACGGCGACCAGTTCGTCTTTTACGAGGCGAAAATGTTAAATTAAATTAAATGAGCAAAATTTACTGCGCGCTCGTAAATTCGTTAATTTTATGAAAATTTATCACCCTTCTTTTGAAGCTCAAAACTTTGGCATTTGCGATCGGAGCTACGAGCTAGCTAGTAGGTAGGCAGGCGCAATTCAAACGATATAACCCGACCAAAAGTAACAACGTCCACTTAGACCTGCCAGGATTGTAATCGGATTTCATAAATACAGACACTGAAAGTTCACGCTCATCAGTGAAAAATATGAATTAATGTTAATTTATCCGCACCGCTTTCCGGCGGCTGAACCTTTTTATGGCCCAGCGCGCGGTCGGGCAGCCACCGACCGGTGGAAACCAACAACCGTCGGAAATTATCGACCCGTCAAGCGCGGAACAGTAGTAGACCTTTGTTGTGTATTGCAACTTCCAAAACCGAAAGAATTAAATCACCATAAAACTTTATGGCTTTATGAGAACGGTCAGTGCTTCTGTCAGGTTAGCCGATGCCGACGGCGGCGGCTTTCTTTTTCGACCGAACCGTAGAAAGCCCTTAGCGGCATGTTCAATTTTTAGCGAGCTAATTAACAAATTGTCCCAAACTGATCGCCCCAATCGTTGTTTTGTATCGACTTTTCCCACAGAGCAATCCCATCTGAACCTATTCGCCAACCGGCCCCAACCAAAGAAGAAGAGGAAATCGCGGACGGCATTCACCAACCACCAGATCTTCGAGCTGGAGAAACGGTTCCTGTACCAAAAATACCTCTCGCCCTCGGATCGGGACGAGATTGCCGCTGCCCTCGGATTGTCCAATGCACAGGTAAGATGGCCGGTTTGTTACGTTAAAGTTGAAGGTACAATCAGTTCGCGAGTGATAACTGACTTAAATTGCTAGAGTGGCATCACATGTTTTTCAAGGCAGAATTTTGAAGCCATTTACTGGTATAGACTGGGGACCAAATGTTATTTTGTTCAATAGTTTCAGTGTCATTCTATGATTTCATATCGGTCTTTCCGCGCGAAGTCATACGCGGATTTGAATCAAATTTTGTCAGATTGTTCGTTTTAGGTCAGAAAATAATTATTCTAAAATTTGGTTGGACCCCCTCGATTAATGGATGCACCTCCAATGATGTTGGCGGCAGTAAAAGAGATTTCGTAGGCTGCTCGCACTTACAGAAAACTTCATACCGAACTGTCACGCGTTGAGAGCTCGTGATGACAAAAGCAAAAATACTTTGATGTCTTTTTTTCTGACGCAAAACCCTCAATAATTTCAACAACGCCATTATCGCGAATTTTTAAAGAAAATGCCCGTTTTTGTCAAACCCTCTTATTTTCTTTCGCTTATTTTTCCCAAAATATTAGGTTTAGACAGACACTATTTTCACAATCTCAAAGAAAATTACCTTAGGAACTTGAAAAGGATATTATTTTTGAGCAGCAGTGCTGTCAAATATTTTTGAACTTGATTTGAAAACTAAATTTACATTTAACTCTCAATGAGTGCAGTTCATGGACATTCCAGAGGAAGAATTTTGGGGGTTCAAATCGTCTAAATCTATAATCAGCAAAGTCAAACTTTTTTGCAATTGATTTTCTCAAATATTACCAATCTATTGCATTACATGTTAATGTAAATGCAACAAGAGTTGACGTGCAAAAACATTTATGATACAAACATGATATTTCGGCAAGAATGGAACATTCTGGATTTGACATTCACCGAAGACGGTCTGTGATATCTTCTCATCTCGTCGTCAATCGTTTCTCCTCGATCAAAGTAAGACCCTTCCAGTGGGAATCCGGCTTAGAGACTGTTGCTTGGAAGACATTTGTACCAGCTACCTGTTTGATTGTGCTAGATTACATACCTGGCGAGTAGGATGCAGACTATTCATTAATCGCATGATCGTAGTGTTACCCACGTTTAAATCTACGTCAAAAGCTAAATTCATGTTCAAGTTGAAGTCTAATTTTGAGCTCTAGCCCTAGCCCAACTTCTAGTCCAAGCCCTGGTGCAGATCAAGTTCAAGTCCAAATCTAAGTCTTGTAGGGCCCAATCCAAGCTCAAGTTCAAACCCAAATCCAAAACTAAATCTAAGTCCAAATACCCGAGCCCAAGACCAAGTCCTAACCCATAGCTCAAGTCCATTCCCAGCCCTGGTCCAACTCCAAAACCAAGCCCAAGATCAGGCCCAAGCCTCAGCCTAATCTCAGAAAGCCCACGCCCAAGTCCAAGTACAAACCCAAGTTGAAATCCAAATCCAAATTTAAGCCTGCTGTATTACCTGACTCACTGCGAATATACGTTGTGTTCGTGGGATCGTGTTGGTTCCAAAGGTTTCGAAAAATATCGCGCTTGTATCGAAAATGTCGTTAATTTTGATCATTGAAAATAACGTACTTAAATCCCAAGCAACGATATGAGTTTTATTGTACTTTTATGGCGGTTTTCATGACCAATTTTGGTCTTAAATGCCGTCATAAGAGTGTTATAAAACCCAAATTGTTACTTGGGATGTTACATTTCAAGTGCTAGCAGTACGCAATAATTTTATTGTAAAACTGAATTGTTATTTGTGCAACTTTTTGCAAGTTAAATGCAATTACAAAAGCACAACTTGCAAAAAATCGTTCGTTATCGATATTAGCCGCATGTACGTTATAAGCGAATAAATCAGGAGGTTACCGTTTTATTGCAGTAACACGTATATTCGCTGTAAGTCAGGTAAGACAGTAAGCCTGAGCTTAATCCCAAAAGCTGTAAGTACAAGCCCATGTCCAAATCCAAATCCAAGTCCAAACTTCGAAAAATCCCAAGTACAAATCCAGGTTCAAGTTCAAATCCAAGACCAAACCCAAGCCGAGACCCAAACGGTCGAAACCCAAGCCAAAATCCATGTCGGAATCTAAATTCAAGACCAATAAAAGCCCAAGTTCGGTTCTAAATCCAAATTTTAAATTCATTGCCCGTCTCGACACATGCAAGCCGGCTTCAACCTGGTCGAGCCATCTAGCACATATTCCTGCTCTATCCCTGGTGCCGGCGGGGTTCTTGAAGACAATGGATTTCATCGTATAGCCGTCCGGCATCCTTGCGTTGTGGTTAGCCCACCGTAGTTTCTCGAATTTTGCCAGGTGTGCGATAGGAATCTCTCCAAATAATGCCTGTAAGTCGTGGTTCATACGCCTACGCTGCTCTCCGCATTCCGTTTGTAATCCGCCAAATATCGTCTACAGCACCTTTCGTTCAAATACGGCAAGGGCACGTATGTCTTCCGTAAGAAAAGTTATGTCTCAAGTCCGTAGAGGACTCTCGGTCTGATTAGCGTTTTGTACATCGTCAGCTTTGTGCAGCGGTGTATGCTCCTTTAGTGAAGCATCTTGCGGAGGAAAAAGCAGGGTCGACTTTCAGCTTGAATGTGTCGTTAAACCTCCTTAATCGTATTATTGTCGGCGGTGACCAGAGATCCCACATATATGAACTCATCAATCACTTCCAGTGCATCGCTGTCAGTAGTCACTGTCCGTGGGAGACGAACGCTATTTTCTCTGGAGTCTTTGAGTCTCTGACGCATTGATTTGTAACCCAATCCTCCAAGCCTTCGTGTTCCGTCTGGCGTAGATTGTCCCCTGCCGTCGTTTTTAGTAATGATGTCGATGTCATCTGCGTCTTACTAAAGATAGTTCATCTTGTTTCGATGCCCGCTCGCCGGATAACACCTTTAATAGCGATGTTGAATAACATACAAGACAGTCTATCCTCTTACCGCAACCCTTTGGCGATTCGAAAAGCCTCAAAAGTGCCCGCGAAACACACACGCGTCAGTTTGTACGAAAACCCGTGCTCGTGTATTATATGTATGCCATAGCTATTCGTGCTCGGCTGTATCGTATACTGCCCTGAACTCTACGGAAATATCATACGTTGGCACTTTGTACTCCCGACCTTTCTGGAGGATTTGTCGGATAGTGAAAATTTAATCCGTTGTAGCACGGATCTCCATAAAACCCGCCTGGTACTGCAGACTACGATTTCTCTCGCTATTGGGGATAGATTACGTAACAAAATCTGAGAGAGCACCTTGTAGGCGACGTTGATCAGCGTAATGCCGCTATAATTACAGCAGCCTAGTCAACTGCCCTTTTTGTAGATAGTACAAACCACAGCTTTCATCCACTTAAACCCTTGAAATTATCCAGTAAAGTTCCGTTGCTAGCAGTAATACCCCGTGTACCTGATCTAGCTTATAAAGTATCCGAATGCCCATCCGGTTTCAGGCAGGCAGGGCAAATCGTTATGTCCGTTTCCGTAGTTTTTATTTTATTTTGATATAAGATAAATCATCTGACTTAATAGTAGTCTTAATGATAAATAGTACGAGCACTATGCAACTAACAGTACAAGCAATATGAAAACATACAAAGAACATAGTTAACTACGAAGCCGTTGTTTGAACGTTGTTACGGTTAAGTTAAAATCAAATATATCGGCTACGGCATTAAAACTTGCCGACATAGTTCAGAATTCGGCAAACAAATTTTGGCTTTACTTATCACGCATTCGTCTGGATGTTATAATGCAAATTCGTCCGTATGGTACGAGCAAATCTCGAGGTGGATGTCTCAAGAACCTAAAGTTGTTAAGCTAGTCGAAAAAGGCGCAGCCTTTAGTAGCATGACCTTCTTTTGCTTCAAAGTCGGTCTTGATCCCGCTCTAAAGTCTCGACCTGGCTAGAAGGTATTGAATTCCACGACTTTGAGGATTATTCTTTCAAAAAATTTACTCCACTGGAAGTTAGCCAGCAATAAATAGAGATGCTACCGATGACGCCATCTGGTTTTATTATCAGAATGTAAGAGGATTGAGGATCAAACTTGACGATATTTTTTTGGCAACTGTTGACTGTAGCTACGACGGAATTATGCTAACGGAGACTAGATTTAATGCCAGCATATGTAATATTTACATCCCTCCCGACAAAAGCCGGTCAGTTAATATTAAATTCCGAGATATTTATTATGTTTATACTGTCCAACAGACATATTGTTGTCCTGATGATAATTTAATCTAACTAGTACGAAAAATGTTTAAAAAGTTCTCACGAATATTCTTGCAAATTAGATGAAAATCGAACCAGCCGATACTTAGCCGAAAACTTGTTGTAGCTCGACGACGACGTTTGCTGCATAATTTGTCCTTCGAAACGGTACTTGGAGGATCATTTTGCTGCCAAAAAAACTCGTGATTGAGCTCGTAGACTAATAGGGTAGAGAAGCCATGAACAATCGGTCCTTGCCATCAGAATATCAGCTGCAAAGATTGCACGGCATAGATTTCACCCTAGCAACCAGTGCTCAGTCCAATTAGTATCTGACGCATTCCGTATGTTGGTGGCTAGAGTGGGTTGTTCCAAAGCAGGCGACGGAGGGCGAATCTAATGAATATGCGTTGTATTTTCTCTAACCGATCAACACCGTTGAGATAATGGAGGATTCCAGACCGCCGAGCAATATTCCAGCGTCGAACGAACAAGCGCGCAGTACAAATTCTTGAACCAAAATATATCGATGAACCTTTTCGCAGTTCTCCTGATTACGCCAAGACTGCGGAACGCTTTAGTAACGATGTAGCTGCTTGTAGGTCAGCTGTAAGTCAAGGAGGACTCCCAGGTGCCTTATTCAGGACTCTCTTTTCATCAGTTCACCACCCAGATGATAGTTGAAAAGGATTGGCCGTTTTTCCTGGAGAACGACACAACTGAACATTTGCTAATGTTGAGCACCATTCTATTTTCGTTACACCATCACCATCTAGAAAAGCTCTCCAGTTGCTGTTGCAGAAACATGGCGTCTTCTACTTTTTTAACCTCGAAATTGATCTTAAGATCATCAGCAAAGGAAAGCCTGGGTCCTTGTAGCGAAAAGTGTACATCGTTGAAATATAGCACGATGATGCGCGGACCTAGACGGCTGCCTTGTGAAATACCGGACGTGGCAATAAACTCGCTGGATAATGATTCTCCGATTTTAACAGCCAGACACCGATCACCCAAGTAGGACTTTAGCGGTGATCTAATTTAAGTACACACCGTCGCACCGTCCGAGAACTCTGGCAATAGTGCCTCTCAAGGTGACAACTACGTTGCTACTTGTTCGACGGCTATGGAAGGCAGACCGTAAGCTATACTGATATACTGATCTGAAGGCGGGTTTCGACAAAATTGACCATAAAGTATTGTTCCGTAATTTGTTGCAAAAGAGAGCATCGAGCAGATTGGTGTCGTGGTTTTCGTCCTATCTGACTGGAAGAGCGCTGCACATCAAGCACGGTAATTGCGTGTCTTCACCATCTGTTAATATATCTGGCGTTTCGCAAGGAGGCGATTTGGGACCACTTTTGTTCGTCATTTTTTTAAGACGATGATTTGAAAATCTACGCGGTGGTACACTGTATCGAGGACTGCCTTCATTTGCAAATGTTGCTAGAAGTGTTCGACAATTGGTGTCTCCTTGAGGTAGATCTACCCGTTTACAATCCCGGTAGTCACGAACGGCGCACAGCGTTCGCCACATGAGCAGACCAAATGCCAAATCATGTATTTCTTAGCAAACTTTAAAATTTTCTCCTTCCTTACTACCTCCGGAACATCAAACTTTTGCTGGGCGGTGAAGAACAGTAGCCCCGAAAGGTAGTGGAAGTCTCATCATCCATGAGAATCTGGGTGTACAGTTTCCGGGCCCGTGACCTTCCCACCGTATTTTGCCGTTCGTCACGATTTGGAGCTTTCTGCACTTTGTACGTGTGCAATCCCTCCCGGTCCTTAGCTCTCTGAACGAAAGACTTGAACCGATTCAACTTTTTGGCCACAATCCTGACCGAAGCATTGGGATTCCGCTTAAACGCTTTCACGACACACTTGTAATTCTGATCACTTATATCACCTGATCACACTTAAGCTCTCAGAGTTTCGTAGTAAAGTAAAATCATACGGCTCACTGTTTACTGCACGATTCCGAGTTGTTTTCCGATGTCCCGATGAGAGTGTTGAGGATTTTCCAGGTGCTTGCGTAAAATCGATTCGCGACGGTGCTTTTCGGGTGACGCAATTTTTGCAATTTTCAAAAACAACTGACAGCGATAAACATAACAGTGTCAACAATACATTCTAAACTACTTCCACCCAAAACTTTCAAGCGAAAATACTCAGTGGATAATTTTCTGCAGCGTTTTTTTTTCGTGATGAAATTTGTTGTGGGACACCCTTCATTCCCTGTCAAATGTTGTTTAGTCCTACTTTGCTTGTTCGCATGATGACATATATTTTTATATATTTTTATTCGACTAACTAGTATTTGTAAGACTTTTTCAATATCTTACGCTTATTTGCTCAATTGATGCAAGTTTCCTCCAAAATCTGAATTGAAATATATTGGGTCTAAGGTACGATGCTGCTAGGACAATTACGATTGTCGCATGTTCCATTCCCGGCAATTACCGTGTCACTAACAACCAAGGTAGCATAGTCTGTCAAAAACAAAGCGTCCTTGAAGTCTTTCAATCTCTACAAACGCAAAACGATGAGCCACACCGCCTACTATCGGCGCAATTTTCGTAGAAATAACCTGCAAATACACACTTTTTTTCAAAACCAACCTTTCTCCCTTGCCCGTTCCAGGTCATCACCTGGTTCCAGAATCGCCGGGCGAAGCAGAAACGGGACATCGAGGAACTGACCAAGAGTTACTGATTGAGTATCGGTGGCAATTCGTGTTACGCGTTACCCGACGACCACCCATACATCAATATAGAGATACACACACAAAAAATACACTCACAAAATTGAAGTGGTTCCTAACCTATCGAAACAACTTAAAATTTTCAATCCTAAAACTCTTTTCCTTTGGCACGACAATGCCGCACGGGCATGTCGTCGCGGTTTTTCGCAATTCCAGTCGGAGAAGCTCACACAGAAGGGTAATTGTTTTCCTCATTTATATTTTTCCTATTAATCAGATTACAAATTGTGTCACTTGTGTCATGTTAAAATTATCTACCTGAACGATTCAATGTGATGACCTTTTTAATTTGAATCACTCGCTTGAAATCTGATTGTAGCTCCTTAAAAACTAATCACGCTAGACTACAACACATCAACTAACCGCGTTCCCTTCTCTACTTCTTCCTCTACTTTTCCCGACAGGTCATCACCTGGTTCCAGAACCGACGGGCGAAGCTGAAGCGCGACATGGAGGAGCTGAAGAAGGACGTCGAAACCGTGAAAATCATGTCCGCACAGAAGACGTTCCTCGAGAGCGTCAACGATATGAACATCCTGAAGAAGAAGATCGTCACGGCCCACGACGAGCAGGGCGGCAGCCCGCACAAATAATATTGGGCCCCGGGTGGCGGCGGTAACGGTGCTGTCTTCGGCCACCGGCTCGGACCCACCGACGACAGTAGCCTCAGCACCGTGATTGGACCGTGCCCGAAAACGCCGGCCGAGCAGCAGGCAGCCACCAAAACGCTGATAAATCTCACCACCTACGGTCGGCTGCTGCAGACGCTGGCCAGCGCCGATAAGACTTGAATCCGACTGATGGGATGATGCAGCCGTGGAGCGAATGCGATGAGATGAGATGAGAGTGAGAGAGAGTGAATGACGAACGAGATTATGTTTAGAGCAGTTTATGTCCTATTGTTTATTTGTTAGTTTGAAGTTTTATCAATTAAATAGATAATTTATTTGATTAGAAGAGGTTCCTCCTTCGGTCTCAGAAACCTTGTAAAACGTAAGTCAATACAAGTGCACCTGGTTGCAACTTTCCTTTCTCACTCGCTGTAAGAACTCTGTACAAGTCTATGTAAATATTGTCGAACGGAAGCAGAAAAACACAAATCGAGAGACTAATAATTACTGAAACAGTGTAACTAATTTAGTAGCTGCTTTAAATATTTGTACATAGTATTGTTAACCCATTCGGGAGGGAGCGGTAAGAAATGATTCTGCTGCATACGCGCCTTTTTCATTCCGCTTTTTTTTACACGACGTTAAATTATTCTAACGACTTTGCTAGAATGTGACAAACAGACCTACAACGTCCGATTTAATTGGGCGACCTCAAGAGTGCAAGAAGGAAAAAATTAAATGCGTGGCGGCTGTAAATAAAAGCTAATAAATTGGTCACTTTTCTCGGGTGGAAGGTGTCTCACACACTCGCCGTCCCGGCTTTAGAGTTCAGTCAGAAACCGGGTCCGGGAGTGAGGGCTGAGGAGGGTAACTGTTAAATTGTGTGGCCTACGCGTGAGCGAAACGATTCGTCCCAGCTCAGGCGCGCGGTTGGTGTGAGGTTATAAGATTTTTGCTGGGGGACTGCCGTTACCGCCGCTACCGCCAGACACCGCCAATCCCTGCTTGGCAAGAGAAGAAAAGAGTATTAATTGAAAAATGAAATGTTAAATAATGTTCCCTATAGTGTAATTAAAAGAGCAGCGCGCAAAAGTGTAGTTTAATTAACGGTGATTACTGGTGCGCGGTAGCGGACGCAGAACCTCTATAACAGTAGAGGCGTCCGACGGCGGGCGGGCGGTGGCGATTGTGAGAAAAATCGGATAGAAGCAATGTTTCGAAAAATCACACACATAAAAGGCTCGATGCTCTGTGGTGCACTGCCAGAGTCAGAAGAGTGAGAGATGAAAAATTGTACATATATTATAAATGTTGAAATTAAAAGCAGAAACGTTTTCTCCTCGTTCCCTTCGCTAGCTGGTATGATTTAAAATATGTAACGCAAAGTACTAAGCTAAATTAATTAAGTGGAAATATGATCCTACTGAATCATCCGTACGCGAACTGTCATGATAGCTATTGATAGATTATAATGATGATGATCTGTACTAAATTGGAATGTGTAAAACAATCCGGAAGCGAGCTCTGTTATGAGAGGAAAAAATATAAACCCTATAAATCAATTATATCGTTTTTCGTACTAGTTTCTAACAATAGAAGAAAATTGAGAAATCCTACCCGTATGGTTACAGCAGCCTTGCTCCCATCGTCTGGTTCAGACTGACTGCTTGGTTGTGGAAAAGTTTCTTCCTTCGCAAACTGTTGTTCTTTTATCCTTAAGTCAGTCAGTACACAATCTTGGGTCACATACAATTATTGATCATTTTAACTTGAATTGCTGATTTATGCGTGAATATTAGACTAATTGATTGATAACATTGTTACTCATAAATAGCACTGATAATAAAAAAAAGCAGCTAAAGCAAAAATGACCCACACTGTGTGACTCATGATTGTAAATTGACTGTATCTTTTATTTAAAAATGGATTTCTGTCTGTCTGTCGGGATGTTCCTTATAGAATCGAAAACTACTGAACCAATCGGCGTGAAAGTTTGCATGTAGAGGAACCAAATTTGGCATGTGGGTGTTTTTGGAGGCAGGAATTTTTTTTATGATGGCTTGAGACCCCTCACCCCTGTGGTATCGTCGGGGATAAAGACAAATAAAACAGAAATTTTTGCGTAACTCAAAAACTAATCGAACTCGAGGGATTTTAGACTGTTTCATAAAACATTAATCAATAACAAGATCACCAAAAACTGTCAATACTAACATTAGATAATTCAGCCCGAGACGGCCACAGGCCGCGAGTGTTGCCGGCGACCTGCCGTCGGATTCGCCGGCCACTGCGGGGAGACAGCCCCCCGTAGAGATCACCTCTATCTAGGTTTATTTATTTTCCTAGATCTACTGACCTCTATTACCTTCCTTCAGTTGGGTCACCCTTGCGAAATGGTACTTTCTACGAAAAGATTTTCCGTGATACATCCCGCGTAAGGTTTTTCGCGAAATAATATTCTGCGAAAGTCTATATTCCGCGTTATGGTCAACCGAGAATTAGTGTTCCGCAAAATATTCGGTATTCGGCGAAATGGTTTGTAATGATGGCGAATATTTAAATGCTATCCGCTTTATTTTATCAGGCAAAGCAATGGGGGAAGTAGTTTCCTACTTTACTGTGAGGAAAATTTGTATATTAAAACACCCGTGAACTCCTCAGAAACTCGCAAAACTCGAGGTTGTGACAAAGGTCACCCAAGATTCACGACAACACAGTTTAATTTGTGGCAATACGAAGTTTATCGGGTCAGCTAGTTAACACTAAAACTGATTTTTGGCATATTGTTGGGGCTTATCAAGCGCTTATCGTGTACCGAAAACCAGCAATATCTATTTGAAGAAACCTGAGAAATTGCTATGCGCAAACAGCGCCAACCAGGAGCTTATTCGGTGGATTACTTTCATTCAAAAACAGATCAAAAGAGAGTCAGATGGTAACGTGACGGTGTTGCCTACATAGCGGCTCATTGAAGATAACTAGTTTTGCAGTGACAAAAGCTTGCTTCTGGCGCTAGTGTACATTAAATCGTACATATATACTAGCCCCAGAAACAAGTGGTTTTCACTCAAAAGCTAACTATTTAAATATGATAGAAGAGTTTCAAGAGTTATTGGCTGAGAAAACGTAGCGCGGGCACAAATGCTGCGTAGAGCCACCCGTCAGAATGTGGAGCGATACAAACAGAAGCGGAGACAGCAAACCCGACTCTCCAAAGAGAAGAAGCACCACCAAGAGGAGAAGGAGTGCGAAGAACTCGAGCAGCTGTACCGCTTTCACGACACACGGAAGTTCTATCAGAGACTCAAGGAATCTCGCAAAGGCTTTGTGTCGCGGGCCGAAATGTGCAGAGATAAAGATGGAGGTATCTTGACTGCCGACCGTGCGGTGATCGAAAGGTGGAAGCAGCACCACGACGAACACCTGAATGGCGTACAGGTGGAAGACCCTGATAGTGGAGGAAGTGACCACATTGGTGTAGCAAGCAATGAAGATGTGCCACCACCGTCCATGGGGGAAGTTAAAGAAGCCATCCACCGGCTGAAGAACAACAAAGCAGCGGGAAAGGATGACATTGGAGCGGAACTTAATACAATGGGCCCGGATAAGTTGGCCGGCTGTCTGCATCAACTGATTGTCAAAATCTGGGATACGGAACGACTACCGGAGGAGTGGAAAGACGGTGTTATCTGCCCTATCTACAAGTAAGGCGATAAGCTGAATTGTGAGAGCTACCGAGCGATCACTATTCTGAATGCCGCCAACAAAGTGCTATCCCAGATCATCTTCCATCGACTATCGCGAATAGCCAATAGATTTGTGAGAAGTTACCAAACCAGTTTCATGGAGGGCCTGTCTACAACGGACCAAACCTTCACCCTGCGGTAGATCCTCCAGAAGTGCCGCGAATTCCGAGTTCCCACGCACCACCTGTTCGTCGATTTCAAAGCCGCATATGATAGCGTAAACCGACAAGAGCTATGAAAAAATCAGAGGAGTTGTGTACAAGACACTACCGCATATATAGGTGACGCAGGACTACGTAAGTCTCTTTATAGTGATGGTAGCATGTATTCATGCTTGTAATCATTCGATTCTTCATGTATACATGCTGTATACCTCTGCGTTGTATGTAACATTTATCAAAGTAGTAACATTGCACGCGTTCAATTCTCAAAAGCTTGTGCATTTGAATTTTTTTTAACAAAATCAAGAACACAAACTATTGCTTCCCTGCTACCTTACTGAAATTAAAGATTGTTTTTATTCCCCATGGTTCCCCACGTTATCAACAGCACATCTTTTCACTACACTTCTAATGCAACGGCAAGCATGCGTATTCATACAGAGTCGTATTATAACCGAACACTACAGCTGTGGCACATTTTTCCAACACAGATATCAAGTTCGCCGAGGTATAATCGTCACGCAGTAAAGAATTTGCGATCTTTTGGGTCAACGAACTTGCGTCATTTTTTCTGGCACACTTCCCTAACACAGACATCAAATTGGACTAGGTTTAATACCGCATTCGTAAGAAATCTACTGGCACGAGGGCGGCTTTGTCAGTCTTTCTGGCATACTTCCCAAGCAAGGACATCAAAATGGTCTAGGTTTAATCGCGATGTAAAGAAATCTTGTTGAAATGAGGAATCTTTGTCACTTGTTTTGGCTTACTTCCCAATAGTGATGGGCAAAACGGATCACTAGACTGATAGGATCAGAGCCGGTTCATTTAGTCAAGGATCCGGATCTTCGGAACGGTTCCTCGGATCTTTAGTTACACTAAACATATTTAGTTACACTGGGGTTTTCTCTACTCTTCAGGCAGAATTTTAGAAAAAGAGTCAATGTTACTCCATAGAGAGAAAGACATAACTCTGTAGAAGATTCTACGGAGATTGCGTGGCCATGCATGCTTCACGTGTACGCGTTTCTCGTACAAGCTAGTGATTTCAAACGGGTTTTCTCCACATCCCTGGCACGAACGTCATTCTCATACATTTTTCTTGAAGCCGTTTGAGCCAGGCTTGCTGGCTCGATTTTACGTCAAATTTGACAGCAGCTATAAGAATTACGCAATCATATGCGGTTTTATGCTTCAGAAAATTTGTTGCATGTGGGATGTAGATAATGAAACATGTTCGTTTTGTTTATTATCGGCAACGTAAGAAAGGAAAAATTCTGACTTTTGATAGTTTTATTTTTTACGATAAACGAAAGAAGAGAAAGAACACGCTGCATTCGTTATACTGCGCAGCATTAAATACATGCGTTGTCTCGTATAAATTTTGTTTAAAAGTTTGTTGTCTCGTATAAATTTTGTTTAAAAGTTTGTTGTCTACCTCTATTACCACCACTATCGGAAGCGGCTTCAGCTGGCAACTGTCGTGACAGGGATATGGTTTTCTCTCATTTTGTTAAAATGCATTATGGCTACGGAGACATTTCCATTCAAATACAAATTTGAATTTATTATTAAAGCGCGCGAAGAATAGAGTCATTAGGCCGTATGAATAAAACAGGTTGCTTTGCTTTTCCCGTTTAAATCGTATGGGAGCATTTGCTCTAACTCTTTTATTCATACAGCCTGTTGTCTCTGATCTTGTTTTATCCAGTCTTGTCAGTAGACTGCCTTCATGACAGCAACCTGAAATAGAGTGAAGAGAACGAAGAACTACTAGATAAGACATAAAATGAAATTCTAGGTAGAACTGTCATCAGTGAAATAAAACCTAATGAAGTTCACTTCAAACTAAAAGTCGCGCGGGAAAGATCCGTGTCTTAAAAGAGAAGATTCACGGATCAGCCATTCTTTTTACGGATCCGGATCTTTTACATGGATCAGGAGCGGATTGCTCATCGCTACTTCCCAAGCACAGATATCAAATTGGTATAGGTTTAGATCATCGTAAAGAATCTTCCAACCAATCACAAAGCGAGAATTCTGGTAAAACATAAGTTCATTATTTTCAATTTTTCAATAGTTTAACATCAAGAATCCATACTTTTCTTTATTTGGGCCAATTCTTCGAAGATTTTCCGATCGATTGGTGTAAGAATATTGAAAATCGATCGAAAAACCGCTGAGCTATTAGCGCTCAAAACCTATCATTTTTCGTGACGCTCGCATTTTTCGATTTTTTGGAATGACACCCTATCTCAAAACTTGTTTATACGTAGTCGTTACGTTTATACTCAAGTTTATACGTAGTCCTACGTCAAAACTTTCATTACTTTCCCCTTCCGTCCTTTTATGAATTGTAGAACCACCGTTTCAAACCATTACCCTTCTTTATCGACAGACTCCCTAGCCGGCTGTACAGGAAAATTACGGGGCCAGACCACGATCCTGCTGACTCTATCTAGCGAGCACCGCCTAGCCGAGATTCGAACATAGAACGTCTGGGTTGTTGGACCATCATCGTACCTCGAAGCCAACTGGGCGGTCAATATTGTATTTGCATTGGTCAAAAATAATGTCTCATAAGACTAAACGTGATCAATAACAAGTTTGCAAGCGGTTGAATCACCAAAAATATAGTATTACTGTCTGGTGAATGACAGTGAGAGTAACATGATGTACAGTCAGATCATGGGTCACACCAATTATGGGTCATTTTAGTTTTATCTGCCAATTAATGCGTGAATGTTATACTAATTAATAGTTAAAATTGTTACTTATAAGTAGCACTAATAAATTGAATAGTCATTAGGTGATTTTGAATTGCCTGCTGCTCAGATATGGCCGACCACGACTGACGCATTTACATAAAAATGTCCACTTTGCCGAGGTACTTCTTTACTGTTCGGCTCCGACAGTTCAGCTTCTGCTGCACCGTACCTTCCTCTAGAAGGAAAAGATGTTGTATATACCAGATCGGCTATATCCGGTGGACACGAAGTCCCTCACGATGTCCAACTACTTCACTCTGAGCTGCAGCTGGCAGTACGAACAAAGCGTCGAGTGTAGTTGCTTAACTGTCTTCGTCGCAGCTGCTAAAAATCAATTGATAACGCTGTCAAATCATTTTCGTACACAATTGGATTGCTACGACTGGCGGTACGTAAGCAAATTCATTACCACTTGGTAATCGCATGAAAAATCGCTAAAATCAGTTAATTTTTTATGTCCAAAAATGAACAATTGCGATTAGCGAAATTTTGGCTAATCTGAGTTTGTCGATTAGCGTTTAGCGGTTAGCGACGGTAAATTTTCGGTTAGTGGTGCCCACCACTGGTCTCTGGACATTTCAGTGTAACAGTGTTGCCAGAAAATCATGAATTTTTGACATCCAGAAAAATCTGTAAGTCCTTTATGACAATAATCTGTAATCCGTACAGTACAGAAACAGTACCAACGGATTCGGAAAAAATTGTAGCTTTCCAGATAAATCTGTACATGTAGCATGTAGGGGAGAACTGTCCAGAACGCACCGGGGGGGTAGAATGGCCCATGCTATTAATTGTTTAAAAACGCGGAAACTATTTTGTAAAATTATGAATGAGCATTTTATTTTGGTGTAAAACAAGCTAATTCATAATTGTGTAACATGTAAAAGCATCAAACATAGCCACATCCAATAAAATAAAGATTATTCGCGATCTCATTCCACATGTAAGAAATCACGGTTTTCTCTTAAACTTTTACCACTAATCGGTATGCAAATTTCATAATAAATACAGTCTATCTAATTGATATACTGTCACACTCGATGATTCATCACAAAAACGGCATTAACTAGGCTTGTTTTTCACATAAAATGCAAAATACAAAACAGGGGTAGAATGCATCACAGCGGGATCGAACAGTTACAAAATATTTTGAATTTGCAGTACATCTTTTGTTTCGGATTATTTATTAAAAAGGTAGCAATATTATGTATTGTATAAGACTTAGAATTTGCTTTAAACCTAATTGTACTTTGTTTAACTTACAATATTTTATCACACATCAGTTGGAGAAAAATAAATGAATAAATTTTATTGCCAATTATGTTGAGATATGAACCCATTATATCCCAGCAAACAAACGCATCGACGAACGCTATAACAAACGCAGTAACAAACGCTTTCACCATTTTGGAATCCTAGTTATAGGAGTTTATACAACACGTGATTATATGTAAATTTGCTGGTTGCGTTTGACGCCTGGCTGGGCAAACTTGGTGCGTTTTGTTCACGGGTTTTGGCATTCTGCCCCACATAATGATTTTGACTCTTGCTAAAAATCGTCAAAAATAACAAAAATACCTGTTTTTGTTAGGAAATTTCATCAGGAGTAAGTGTAAAAAGATCCCAAAGTCTTCTAAAGGTTGAAAAACGTGGAACAAACACACCGTTGCTCTGCAAAATGATGTTTTGCTTAAGCGGTGCATTCTGCACCACTTTACCCTACTTGTAGCTCGTTTTCCTTTTGTAGTTTGAGGATCTATTGATACACTTTGTCGATTGTAAAATTAAATACATATTTTCATTTCTGTAGGCTATTAGTCTTTAAAAAATCAGATCGAATTTTATAATCTAAATTATGGAAGAGACGGCAATTAAAAACACTGTTGAATTTTGTATGTTTCATTTGTCACTTGCTGCTTGTGAGTTTATTAATCCTTATTTGAAGTATTATGTTACTAAACATATTCCACTGGCCTGCTAATCTGAAAAACTGAACACCTATCCGCACGATTCACAATTTAAAAAGCGTGAAATTTTCAATCTGTCAACTGAAAGTTTCAAGTACATATCATTTGCTTCACGTGTTCAAAGATAAGATTAATGAACCTTAGATTGAACTTCGTTAACTGTACTGTACGTTCACCCAATTATTGCAGTTGTAAAATAGCATGAAATCGGGAGTGTTTTTCGTCAACAGTACGCAACGGGTTGAAGAAAAAAAAACTGATAAATATTCTTATCTTTTCAGATTTCCACGTGGTCCGTGCAGTGTGACCAAGCGGGAACCATTAAATGGTTCCATTATCTGTGCCGGCTGCGCTCGCTCGTAGAATCGTCATCGGTTGTAGACAGCAACAGAGAGGAGGCTGGGACCAGTTCCAATTCGATTGGTCACGGACACTTGTACTACTTGATGTACACACGTTACCCAAGCTATTCGCTTCCCGGTGAAGACGGTACAATAGAATTTGGCACCTTTTAACCGAGAACTGATTGTCCTTCTCCAGTCACTGAACGCCGGCTGCGGCCAGTGATTAGGGTTTGATTGTTTCCCTTTCCGGACGGTTCCTGGTCTCCGGCTTCGGGTTCGTAACTAATCACATTCGTAACAGTATCATTTATTGGTTTTGCCTCTGCACGCTGTTACTGGAAGGGGATAGACAGACACGGTGAGAAGTGATTTATTTTCCCATTTGCGCTGGAACTGACTTTAATGAAGTCGGTTGGAAATCACTTCCCTTTGACGGTACGTGATAGTGATACGCATGTTTGCCGGTTCCGATTGTTCGCCCTCGAGGAATTTAATTAAGTTGTTGTTTGGGAAGAAAAGAATAGAAATTTGAAGTGCTATTCAAAGTTTGCTGAGCTGTGCTGCTTTCGCCTGTTTTGGTAGAACTAGAAAATATCTTTGGAACGGGTGCTGAGTCTAATGCAAGTTTGACCACCTCAGCGGCCTTCCGTTTGGTGCGATTTGTATCAATTTATATCCAGCTGGGGACAGCTCAGAACCGGATACGATGGGCCCATAAATATCCATCGATAGCAATCCGTCTTCCTTACGGTCTCAGAGTAAACATCGATACAGTGCAGACAAACTATCTTTTAAACGTTCTTAGTCACACCAGCATTCGACACGGCAGATTTGCAACTTCGCATTTGTAGGACACCATATTTGCACGAAGGGTGCTCAGTTGAAGCCGATTTTATTGGACTTCGTTTCAAATTAATCACGTCACGTGAGGTTTTTGCTTGTGAGTCGTCAGCTAATCTCGTTTTGGAACTTTCCAGGACAAAACCTACGTTTCGCAAGACGGTCCCGTTCTCAAATACGAAGCAGTCACCGCAAATGCGTCTTGTCACGCAACAATCATAATAAAGCCATTCGTATGCCATCTGCCATCAGCTCACGTTATGTACCCTTTCTTTCCTCATCATCATTATTACCATCAGGAAGCGACGGGAATCCGCTCCCCGGGGATCGACCTTTCAACGTCAAAAATTTGTTAATAATCTCACCACGCAGCTAAACAGAGACATCAAAGTATGCTGCGCCGGGCCACCATCTTGTGCCACACCAAGCAATCTAGAAAACCAACATAATGCAGACGACAGAAAAATTCTGCGGTTACCATCCAGCAGGTTCCGCCAGCCAATCGCTGGCCATATTTATTTGTTGTGTTGTGGCTAATGTTGGATGATGATAGGGTTTCGTTTACCATTAGCAGCAATTATTAGGGAAAAACAGCTCTGAACAGAGCAAAACGATGAACGCATTATACGCACACGTTCGAATTATGTTATGTTTCCCATTTATTTCCGCTCCATGCTGCGATCCTAGCTAACAAACAACCCGCAGAATAAGGATAAAAAAGCAAGCACACACGGAAACAATCATGTGGTTGAAGTTTGATTCACCCTTTCTACCCTACGGTATCGGATTGAAAGCGGATAAACGATTATAAATATATTAAAACAGCACTAAATGTGGCCGTTCTCAGCGGTGCGATGGCACCTGTCACTTTTCCCAGGGATTCGTTACAGAGACTATGACTACAGAGGCGACAAGGCACTCACAAACCATTAAATTTTGAACGAATACGGAGAGTTACCTTTATTTGTGATGGTACTCTCCGTTTTGACTCAAAATTTAGCGGATTTTGAGTGCTTTGTCGCCTCTGTAATCTATAGTCTCTGTAGGATTCGTACCTATATCCGAAAAAAATCCTTTGAAAAGAAGCAAAATTTGCAAAAGTAGTGTATGGGGCATTTGTAGAACAAATAATTGTCTACAATATTACTGAAGAAGAAACCGTTTCAACTTTTGTATTTACTGCAGAACAGGGTTGCAATGCCGTTCTCTTTTAGTTACGAACAGGGTAGCAGCCTGGGTATGAAATGAAGCGAGTTACCTGGAAGGAGCATCAAATATAGCTCTGGCTCTCTCAAGCTCCCACCGAGGCGCCAGGTCTAAGTCAAATGATGACGGTCGATGGCCTTACCCAGAAATGCTTTATGTACTTACCGGAGCAGCTAAGCTAGGAGGTGCGAACTAGAGCGCCTGTTCTCCAGGTGAGGGGCGGCTCACATAGCGTCTGTCTCGGAACGGTCGGCTGAATATGAAATGCTTTATCCCGCAAGTTATACCTAAGATGGCAGACCCATCAGCGGGATGTAGGTATCGCGACCCCGGTGAGGTAGTATACCGAAAAACTCAATTACCACGAACAACGAAGAGAGAAATTCAGGACAAAACAATCGGTATAGGACACGGCAAGGGACAAGGAAACGATTAAGGGATAATGATTGAAAACTTGGTACCTGGAATGTCCGAACTCTCCATGAACCGGCACGGGCTAGCTTGCTTGCTCGAGAGCTGCATCAACTCGGAGTGGAGATCGCTGCTATTCAGGAAGTTCGGTGGCCAAATTTCGGAGAAAGGGAGTTCCATGCAGTAGACCTTATTGCAGGCACTTCTTTTAAGTACCACAGCTACTACAGGGGCGACCAAAAAGTAGAACATGGGGTCGGTTTCGTAGTGTTGGGAAAACAAAAGCAACGAGTTATCCGGTGGAGGCCCCTTGATGACCGTTTATGCGTATTGAGGATTCAGAGCAAATTCTTCAACTACAGCCTAATCAACTTACACGCACCGACAAATGATAAATCCGATGATGCTAAGGACGAGTTTTACGACAGGCTTAAGAGGACCTATGGAGTGTGCCCAAAACACGACGTGAAAATCATCATCGGAGATGCAAACGCGCAGATCGGGAGGGAAGAATTCTTCCGGCCAGTCATTGGAAGACATAGCCTTCATCTGTCGACCAATTATAACGGTCTGAGGCTCTTAAATTTTGCCGCGGCCAGAGGAATGGCCATCTGTAGCACCTACTTTCCACGTTTGAATATTCGAAAACACACCTGGAGGCATCCACACGGAGACTTTAGCCCTCAGATCGATCATGTCTTAATTGACGGTCGACACTTTTCGGATGTTATCGATGTACGGTGTTTTCGGGGACCAAATATCGACTCTGGCCACTATCTCGTAGTGAGTAAGATTCGCGTAAGGCTGTCGAACATGGCGAAAGATCGCACTGAGAGGACGCTGCGTTTCAACATCCAGCGGTTAACGGCAGACGGCGTGGCAGTGGAGTACGCCAGGAAGCTTTACCAACGAATCGCAGAACAGCGGGTAGATGGAGATGATATAAATGGGGTTTGGGGGAACATCCATGGTACCAACAAAACAGCTGCGAGAGAGGTAGTAGACACGACGCTTGGAAGACAGCGTAACAGCTGGTTTGATGCCGAATGCCAGAGGGTGACAGATGAAAAAAACCAGGCCAGGAGTCGCATGCTCACTGCGGCAACGCGTCAAAACAGGGAGAGGTACAGAGAGGCTAGAGCTGAGGAAAAAAGAATCCATCGTCTAAAGAAATGCCAGTATGAGGAGCTCGCCGGCGCAGAGGAACGATACGCCAGCAACGACACACGGAGTTTCTATAAAACGATGAGATGCAGGAATTTTGCCATACCTGTGATGTGCAATGAAAGTGCTGGCAGCCTGCTTACCGCCAAACGGCGGTAGCAGCCAGGTGGAAGGAGCACTTTCAGACACTATTCAATGGAGAGGTAAACTCGGAGATCAGCAGGGACAGGATAGAACACAGGAGGAGGTTAAGAAGGCAATCAGTGAGCTGAAAAACGGCAAGGCTGCTAGGAAGGACGGTATCCCGGCTGAACTTCTAAAAGCGGGGAGCGAGCGGCTATACGAATCAATCCACCGGATCATTGCCGGGATCTGGGAGGAAGAACAAATGCCGGAGGAGTGGTTGGATAGCCTCATTTGCCCAATTTTCAAAAAGGGACATCGACTGGAGTGTAGAAACTATCGAGGAATTACATTGCTCAATTCTGCCTACAAGGTGTTTTCCCGTATCCTGTTCTGCAGATTGAGACCGTTAGCGCAGTCCTTCGTCGGCGAGTACCAAGCTGGTTTTCGTGAGGGTCGCTCGCGGCGGATGAGATGTTTACCATACGTCAGTTGCTAGACAAGTTCCGCGAGTACAACTAGCAGACATGCCATCTGTTTGTAGACTTTAAGGCGGCGTACGATTCAGTTGAACGTAATTAGCTGTGGCAGGTAATGCTAGAACATGGTTCTCCGATGAAACTAGTTACGCTGATTCGCTGATTACGCGACGCGGAATGGATCCAAATCATGCGTTAGAATAGCAGGTGAGACCTCAGCTGCTTTCGTAACATTGGATGGACTGAAGCAAGGGCATGCACTCTCTAACCTGCTATTCAACATTGCCTTGGAAGGTGCATTACGAAGGGCAAACGTGGAAAGGAATGGAACTATCATCACGAAAGCTCACATGCTTCTTGGCTTTGCGGATGACGTCGATATCATCGGAATCAGCCGTAGAGCAGTGGAAGAGGCCTTCAGGCCTTTTAAAGAGGAAGCAGCGAAATTGGGGCTTACCATTAACACCGCCAAAACGAAGTATATGATTGCTGGCATGGGACGTGGAAGACCAGGTGGTGTTGGTTCCGAAGTGGAATTAGATGGGGAACGATATGAAGTAGTAGAGGAATTTATATGCCTTGGTACACTCGTGACATGTGACAACGATGTAAGCCGCGAAATAAAACGACGAGTTGCAGCCGCGAATCGGGCTTTCTATGGATTACGTAGCCAGCTGAAGCCCCGTAGTCTGCAAATTCGCACTCTACAAAAACTTGCAAAACTGGCACTCTACAGAACACTAATCCTCCCGGTGGCCCTTTACGGACACGAATCATGGACGCTAAAGGAAGCTGATCGGCGAGTGCTTGGGGTTTTTGAGCGTAAAATTCTGCGATCTATACTTGGCGGCAAAATGGAAAATGGAGTGTGGCGCAGACGCATGAATCACGAGCTGTACCAAGTATACAAATATGTTGATATAGCGAAAGTAGTGCAATGTGGCAGGCTGTGGTGGGCTGGACACGTGGCCAGAATGCCCAACGAAAGAGTAGCCAAAACTATTTTCAACAGAGAATCAGGAAGAGGCCGTACACTCCGAGGCAGACCCCGCACCCGGTGGGTGTGTGCTGTCGAAAACGATGCACGTTCAGCTGATGTTCGTGGGGATTGGAGAACGGCAGCCCAGGACCAACGGTACTGGAGCACCATGATTCGTTCGGCGCAGGACCGGTAACGGACCGTTGCACTAAAAAAAATTATGGATATACTTTACATGAAATACTCTCAATATTGAAATTTATTCAAGCGTCTTGTTTTTGTGACCATTTACTTTACTGATCACTCGACAGTACCGTCTCAGCCGAGCAAAATTTGAAAAAAGTTACATACGGGACATCTGCAGATCTGGACATCTAGATTTTGGATCAACGCCCTGCGGTCCTACGTCAAAACAAATGCTCGGCTCTGTTCAATCTAACAACTCAGGTGACCGAGTCAAACATTGTTTAAAATTAAACGGGCCTTTCGTGACCGAGTCCACTAACTCACTGCTCACGTTTCAGGCTAAATCTACCGGCGACAGTCACGAGACTGTCATCTCTCGCGTGACATCAACGGCGACCAACCAGGTTGAGCGAAACGCGTGTGTGCAATGAACTCTTGCCCAAGCAGCACTGACTGGGGAGAACGAAATGGTTGGCGTTTCAGGTAAGTAAACAATCGTTAGGTTCTTTTTCGAAAGCACCCAAGAAACCGAAGAGCTTCGTTAAATATGTAAAATATTGGGTGAATACATGAGATATCGGTATTAATTTGATGTTTATTCATACGGTATCGGTGCTAACGATAGGAAGGAGGGTCGGTGGATTAGCGAAGGACGCAAAGCTATCTGCGAACGCCGTCGTTCGTCGTGTGCCACGGCTTGCTTCGTTCTAATGGGTAATGATGGGGTTTCCTCCCTTTCCTTCTGTACCACGGCGCTGTGCACAGTTACCTACCTACTAGCACGCTAGGTTCGATTTAAATATTCAGTTCCAATTAGTAAATCGATATTTTTTCCACCCGGTCGGTATCGCTACCCGACGATCGTATGCAAAAAGGGAATGTTTATTCTCGATAATGATATCGTGTGTGTGCGCGCTGAAGTAGAAAGGATAGAGAGGCGAGGTAATTTTATTAGGTTAATTCTAGAAGTGAACAGGATCAAGCCGAAGGCCAACAGCTAAACTAATAGTAAGTGGATAGTGTCTTAATAATTGAGACGAAGCAAACCATCATGGTATCCCCCATATACCACAGTGAGCCACAGTTTCAATGTTGTAATACTATTGCATCCTCTAGCTGCAGAACTGGAAATAATTGACATGAACATATGGTTGCTGAATCGAAAAACTCAATTCAAATTACACAAGTGCTAATGAGAGAATGAGATGTGTAAATAATACCAACGAAAGCAAAACATTTATTCACTTCAATTCCTAATAACATCCCACTGAATTGAGTAATGGCTTCTCATATATTTCACGCCAGCTTAAGCCAACCACAACACAGCAATCCATGAAGTTTGAAAGGAAATATTTTCCTCCGAAGCGTCGAAATCCGAAATTAAAATACCCCCCAATGGCGTTCATTAGCCAGCTGACAGCCAGGCGTCAGGACACTACTATAGCAGCGTGGCTCGTGAGAAGACCACGGAACAAGTTCGTCATCGATCCCTTCACGGCGTGACACACTGGGAAGCAATTATTACTGGAAGGTTAGTCTCGCACGTAAAAAAAATGAAGATACCGAAGAGATTATGATGACTCTATCCGCAAGGCGGCGGCGGTGCGGCCAGGTCATGGTGGTCTTCGCACGATCTGACTCGGACCGGGGGGAAAATTGGCGGCAACGGGTTGAGTGAGAAGTCCAACTGTTTCAATCAACGAGAAGGACCCCACACAAAGGAGAGAACCCAGCAACAACGGACGGCAAAAGCGGAGTGAACAGAGAATGGCGAAGGGTTTTCCTTCCTGCCGCCGTGCCGTCCCGTCCCGGATCGGATGGTGTGAAGGGCCGTTTATTATTGAAGGGCAGAAATTATCAAATTTAATAACGATTCGTTACACGTTATTTACCTGGTTGCTTTGTTTGTTTCGTTTCGTTCAGAGGAACAACCTTTTATGCTCATGCTAGAATTTTTCTTCGATGAGGTCTGTGAGATGGGGTTGGGACCCTTTCGTACATATCTAAGGTCTTGTAATCTTGTATATAGCTTTATTGTCATTTTTTCATCAGTAATCCGGGTGCAAATTAATCATATTTTTTAGAAAATTTTCAATATTTTCGTTATATTACGTTTATTTTGCTCTCAATAATTGGGTTAGGTTGTGTTTTTTATCGACTTGATTCAATTAATATTAATATTTGGCAGGGCAGTCCAGAGAAATTTGTCAAGAGTAGTTTAATGTTTTCCCGACGTTTCGACACTTTGTTGGTGGCTTTTTCAAGGGGTGCTGTGCTAAAATATATTTATAACTGTGGAACCTGCTCCTACCTTCTGAGGTCAGTTCTTCTTCAGTCTTTCCACAATCCTGCTGGTAGAACTGCTTGTATGTAGACTGTATCGCTGCTGTTCGAGATTGAATGCTCCAATTTTCCAAAAACCAACCTGCGGTACTTTTGTTGTCGTCGTAGTTATGTGTCGTGTTATTAACGTCGTATTCGTGCTGTGTGGATCGTTGTTATGTGTTGTGTTGTTAACATCGGTGTTGTTTTATTGACGTCGTTGTCGTGGGTCATCCAACACACTCATTGACTACTATGAAATCAATGACCCGCATCCCACATCTTCCCTCTTCTCTGGAAATAATAAATTTTGTTTGATTTTTTTTTAAATTTATTTAGATTCATAACGGCCCAAATCTTCGCGCTTACAGACTTGAATATTTTTTTTATTTATTGTATAAAATTCATCTGAGAAAATAAAATGTCTTAATGAAAAAAAAACGAACACAGGATCATGATAGTCTTCTCATAAAAACATCCATGGGCTCATTTGTCCGTAATGTCGAATAAGCACAGCGGGTCGCGAAAGTCTTCGGACATTTTGAATATAAAGCCAAGTTGTCCTTTAACTTTCTTCAGAATGTCGTTGTAGTGAGGTTTGAAAGTCGGCTCGAAGTCAAGAGTAACTCCTAAGTCATTGTTATTGTTATTTGTTATTTATTGATTATTTCATCCGACATAGGTTGTCTTAATGAATATTAAAATCTGGCAGGGAAAAGCCACCTTGAAATGCACAAATGACAGTTTCAAGCCGGCATAAAAACCCTGCATCTTTTCACAGAAGGTTATAAAGTAATAAAACTTATCAGCTAATCAAAACTTTACAATAACTTAAATGGATAAGAATAACAAATTACAATAATTTAAAATAAACGAAAAACAGCAGTATACACATATTAAAAGTTAAAACTAATATCACTTTGATTGTAAGCCACTGCCAGACGATGGATGGGTTCATGTTGGCCGTAATTCGTACGATAAACGTTTAAGCGTAGAAGATGTTGATGACGTTGCGGGCGCAAAGGACAATGCATTTGCAACATAGCAAGGATATTAGGACAGTCGTAGCCACCGGTTAGAATTTTGTGGGCCATTTGAGACATGATATGCTTTCGTCGCTGTTCGAGGGGTTTGATTCCTATTAGCAAGCAGAGGTCTTCATATGATGGCAAGCTCTCAGGATTTCTCCATGGCAGTGTACGACAGATACGTCTGATGAAATGTTTTTGTACACGCTCAATACGCTGCACCCAAATGTCATAATACGGGTCCCATACAACACAGGCAGACTCTAGAATAGAGCGTACCAGCGAGCAATAGAGGGCCCGCAAGGTCCCAGGATCGTCAAACTCCTTGCCGATTCTGAAAATTAAACCTAGCTGACGATTTGCCTTGCTAATGATCATGGAGTAATGCTGCCTAAATGTCAGTTGAGCGTCCAAAATTACTCCAAGATCAGTTACGACTTCCTTGCGTTGAAGAGATATCCCATCAATACGGTAGTCAAATAACAAAGGCTGTTTTTTGCGGTGAAAGCTCGTCGCAGTGCATTTTGAAATGCTTAATGTCATGTAGTTACGTCGGCACCAGTCAGCGAACAGATTAGTTAAAGCTTGAAGTCTGGAGCAATCATCACGAGTTTGAATAACCTGATAGAGTTTAGTGACGTCCGCATACAATAATCGTGTACCGCGAGGTAACAGCTTTGTGATATCATTGATAAATAACGAAAACAGTAGGGGTCCCAGAATGCTGCCCTGTGGAACCCCTGAATTGTTATTAAACCAACTGGATTGTGACGTACCCAATTTCACAGCAATTTTGCGATTCCGCAGGTACGATTCCAACCATTCTACCATCGCGACAGATACTCCGAGTTTGTTGCACTTAGCACACAGTATTCCATGATCGACACGATCAAATGCCGCCTTCAGGTCTGTATAGACAGCGTCAACCTGAAGTCCTCGATCCATACTACGCAAGCAGAAAGAAGTAAATTCTAATAAGTTGGTAGCTACGGATCTGCCAGGGAAAAATCCGTGCTGAGCCGTAGAAATGTAGTTTTTTATGCTGAACATTAGACGATCGTAGACAATTGCTTCAAAAACTTTTGAGCAGGCGCACAAACAGGAAATCCCTCGATACTGTTCTACATTACGTTTATCGCCCTTCTTGAACACCGGGAACATAAACGCCTCCTTCCAGCTACAAGGAAATTAATGACTTTGCAACGAAAGATTGAAGATAGAAGTTAGCGGTAACTTCAAAGCATCGTAACAATTCTTTAGCAAAGCAGCAGGAATGCCATCGGGGCCAGGGCGATAGGACTGCTTCATATTACGAACGGCCTTAGCGACTTCTTCTTCAGTAGCAGCGAATAATTCTGCGGTGACCACATTGTCAGGAATAAGTACCATGGCTGCTGCAATATCGTCCAACGAAGCACGTCTGGTATTAAAGACGCTAGCAAAATGCTCAGCAAACAATTCGCATTTGCTGCTATCTGTCGACGCCTCGCTGTGAGACAAAAACATGCTAGAGGGAAGCCCGTCCTCATTTCGTTTTGAATTAATAAACCTCTAAAAACTTTTCGGATTCAACCGTAAGTTGCGTTCAGTTTTACGTACATAACTTTTATACAGATTTCTGTTCAGTGCTTTATATGTTCTGCTTGCCGAGGTAAAACGATATCGATTAACAGGGTTTCGATTTCTCTGATAGGCTCGAAGAGCGGATTTCCGTAAGCGATTAAGCCTAGTAAGAAGCCTGTTTCCCCAGATAGGCTTAGGACGCGGACGAACTCTGGGAACATGCTGCAGAATAAGATCTTGTATTTTTACGGTGAACCTAGAGACTGCTTCATCCGGATCTAACAATGTTAAGAAATTCATAGCAGCGAAAAACTCAATGAGATTTCAAGCACATGAAATTTTAACCTTGATCACAAGCGCGAAACTCACATATGAATTTCTCTCGCTCTTATACGCGATGTCTCTGTTGCTATGTGCGATGTGAACCAAGTTCAGCTGTGAGCATTTTGCTTAACACTTCCACAGCTGACATTTCATACAACGAACCAGAAAGCGAAAGAGAATCTACCGTCAGAGAAAACATCAGCAGCGAAAAATGCCGCACACATCCATGAATTAAGATGGCAAACATGTTGGCGGAATTTAAATTTTTCCTTCGCGAGAATCGCGAGAAAGTAAAAAGTCTAATAATAATTAGATAAACATGTAATTTAAATGTGTGTTTTAGTTTAACTTTGTGATTTATTTAAAGATTCATTCCTTCACGCTCACTCACAGTTACGTATCGCACGATATAATGCCTATGCTGTTCGACAACGAATTTGTATGTACATGTGCATAGCTCCGGGTAGCAGTTGAAGCAAAGCAGAATGTGATCAAGCGGGAAGAAATATGTGTAAGTTTTGTGCTTCTTGCTATGAAAACAGAAAAACTTACGCGTGAGTTTTTTCTGCATAGGATCAAGTTGACATGATTCACAGTTGATTTTGATTTTTGATGAGTTTTGAGATTTCGAGTTTTTACCATTACTGGTCTCTAATTTGGTAAACCCGTTCAAGCCTGTGTCCAGCAATAAGTAAACATGATCGGTTTCTGTCTGCGGTGAAAGGTTATCACATTGCATTTGTTGCCGGGAGCACCAACTCTGCATACGATTTACACTTAGTTGCAAGTAGCCGCAATCATTAATACTGCTGATGATGTTATATATTTTGACGTCGTCGGCGTAAAACAGGCGGCATACAGATGGTAGTATGACAGAAAGTTCGTTAATAATTAACAAAAACAAACGGGGCCCAAGATTACTACCCTGGGGGACACCCGAAATATTCGTAAACACTTCGATCAAATGCTGCCTTGAGATCAGTGTAGACAGCATCAACTTGGCCACTGTTGTCCATTATGTGAACGTATAGTGATGCAAATTCGGTCAAATTGGTCGCAACAGACCGCTTCGCATAGAATCCATTCTGAGCAGTTGAAATGTAATTCTTAGAAGAGTAGAAAAGCGCCTCCTTAATAATCATCTCCTTTTGAACAGCAGCATAAGGAGATGATGCCTCTGTAATTCCGAACGTCTCTCTTATCACCTTTCTTGTGAACAGGGAACATAAATGAGGATTTCCACAGTTCACGAAATCGGCTCTCTTGCAGTGACCTGTTAAACAGTTTTGTAAGTGGAGTAATTAACAATTAACAACCGAGGACAACTTTAGAATGGACGCTATCGGGACCAGCAGCATAAGGAAGCTTGTACTTTTGGAGTCCAGACATGACGATTTGTTCACTAATGTGAAATGGACGGAACTCAAAAGCATCACTAGAACAGTCGTTGAAATCTGTTGAATTTCTTGTAGTCATTACTAGCACGGTTGTACGTTTGTTTGAAGTGCCTTAAATTTGATAGTAGATAAACGATAAATTATTCTCATTACTTGCCAGTGCCATTATCGCTATGCTTGACTTTACATACAAATTTGTCTTGGAACAAGCTGACATTTCTTCAGTATACGCATTTCGGTCGCTTACAGCTTGAACACATTTAAGTGATTGATCAAATGTGTGTGAACATCTCAATCGTACATTACATATAAGAAACTATTGTTTCCTGCTAGGCGGTTATCCAAACCCGCACTCGTGGTCATCCCGAACGCATTTTAAAACTTTTACGTACACTCATACTCGACGTACACTCGAATCTTACCTTTTTTTTTTGAAAAAAAGAGGTTTTCTGCCGTTCAGAGGATTCCAAACTAATTCTAATGGCAGGATCGCCAAATGTGAAACCTGCTCCTACCTGTTGGGGTCAGTTCTTCTACAGTCTTCCCACAATCCCGCTGGTAGAACTGCTTGTAGACTGTATCACTGTTCGAGACTGAATGCTCCAATTTTCCAAAATCAACCTGCAGTACCTTTGTTGAAACCGATTTGTTGTCCAAATGTACTGACCGCTATAATATTAAGTCATGTCCAATCGAGGCACTTAATCCACTACCCCGCTCAAGTGCACTATGATTTCAGAGCGCTATAAACGCCAATAGCATCATGATTTATTACCAAAATGGCAGAGGACTCCGATCGAAGGCCGACAAGCTGTTCTTTTCCACGAACCTAGGTAAATGATTAACAAATAACGTACTTTTGGATACCTCCTACTAATTTTTTGGTTAAAAAACTATTCAGAATGTGAAGATTTACACTATAAGGGGCCTTTTTTAGCAGTTTTAACCAAGTTGTAGCCGAAATTATCCTATTTCCAGGTAAACTCGTTTAAAAGTGTGAACTGAAATAACGCAAACGTTTTGAGTAAACAAAAAACTAAAATAATATCATTTTTGTTAACGTTGGCTCATTTTTTGTTGACTCATAAACTCAGAACCCCTCTTATTTGTTGATACATACCGAGCTTCCCCATCAAACATTATGGTGCGGAACTCCGTGTCAGTTCGGTTGGCTTTTTAGCGTCGTCCTGCGGTGCGGGCGCCTATTCTGTGGGCTGACAGACACTCCTTTTGTGGTGCGGTAGGGCACACACAAGAGGAGAAAACAAACATAAATCCCGACAAAGAGCAGATTTATATGGATAACACGTCGTCGTGTTGGAGTAGATAGGTAGGTACTGGAAAAAGGGCGCTACCGAGGATCTCCATTGTCAGAATGTTTGATGTTGTTTTTGCGCCACTCACTGAGGCAGCGGAGGAGGCAGTGAAACGGTAAATCAAGGCGACAAAAGTGCCACATTCGGGTGTCGGTTGTCGGTCGTCGAGCAGAGCAGAGAATAGCGGCAGGAAGCTCTAGGAGCGCCTGTAGGCGGCGAGCCATGAGGTGTCGTATTTTACCGAATTCAGGTGCAACCGTGCGTGTCGCGCACGGGTCGCTTTGCTGCTGGCTGGCGGGATCCAGAGTAGAAACTTTTGTAACGTGGAGGCTGCGGCATGAAAACGGCAACCGGTTTTGCTGCCGGTTGGAAAGGGAACGATGCGATAATTTGTTTGCTTTTAATTTAGCTTAACGACGCGAAAGTTGATTAATTTTTCCGTGATTCTTTCCCTTCTCGTACGGAAAGGGAATAGGGGAAGTTGACAACATTTTAAAAAATCGGTAGATGTTTACAGAACAAGACTCCCCAGGAGAAAACGGAATTCGCTGTCCAGCAACGGTGGCTTTTATGTGGAATGAAATTTCATGGCAATTTAGGCTTCATGAAATAATCCTAATTTAACCTGAGATTTAGATGCAATAATCTCCGTAGTACATCTGAAATAACAGGAATGCAGTTTCACCATCTAATAATTTTGCTTCTTTGCATGTCTTAATTATAATGACAACTAAATTGTTTGAAAATTAACATAATCCAAAGCGTAAAGATGTTGGCCACACAGTGGTAAATTAAATCCCCTATTTAGCGCCAAGCGATGTGTTGTACCTATACTGATTGGATGCATGTTTCCAGTTTCCATTTTCCAGGGGCATCTGTTAGCCTTAGACAAAGTGTTTTCTTGTATCGATAAACACTTCCATTTTGCTTCCACTTTCTTAGACCGATCGATTAATTCGTTTTGTTACGGTAAACATTCCACCTGAACCGATCCAGTAAATCGCGCAGCTGCTTCTATCGGTGCTTAATCACATGCTGTTCAAGCTGCGTTTCGTGGTCGAGTCTGGAAGAGGAAACTTATTTTCCATTTTTAAGAAACGTTAATTAAAGATTTCTATCTTAATTATTTGTTAATAATGGTCGCTTTGGGATGCCGCATTGAAGCGAATTACCGAACAGTTTTTTTCCTCCTGTTTTGACAGCAGTTCGGTTAGTTGTTTTTTTTTCCTCTCGCACAAACGCTTAAGCCATTAAAACCACTCATGGTTTGTAATTGTGCGATCTTTTGTCATATTAACTAATAGGAATCCTAATTGCTTTAATTAAACTCGATCTGCTTCAAATGAGACTTCCGAAGGAATCAGCAAAAGCGACACAGAGGGAGGTGCGATCTTATTTGTCATGGTGCGCGAAATGAGAATAAATTGAAAATTATAAATCACGACCTGCATACCAAGCTGACAGCGTGGCAGTGTGGATATTAAGCCTTGGTTGTTACGTAGTGAATTTAACACAATGCGTTATTCTGATATCAACTGCAGGGTTCGCCGAAGCTGTTTATAATACAAATAGTATAAGGATTTCGAAGACCCTTTTTCGATTGGTAAAATTTTAATAAAAATGGAGCGAAAATGGGCTAAAATTAATAATTGATACTCAAAACTCATACTCAAGAAGGCTTTTTGAAACAGCCCGACAAGAACTATCAGGCCTACGCAAGCGACTTTTTGACACCCTGCGGTAAGACGTAGTCCTACGTCAATAAAAATCTTACCTTTCGAAAAGTTCTACATTTACAAATGTTTTTTCATGTTATGTGCACATACTGGCGTCATCATTTTGGGTTCTTTTGAATATGTAAGCGAAAATTGATTGATGTTTAAGCATATTTTTGGAAGCGAAAGAACTTCGTGTTGCCAGAAACGAATGCTTTTGTAAATATCATCCCATGAGTTTAAAAAAAACTAGGTTGACCCGTCGTGGCTAGCCACGATACCATTTAGATATAAAGGTTTAGATATAAAGTGTAGAAAACTACGAATTGTGAGGAACGACAGCAACGACAAATACCCGTCCGGTTTACTAAACGGACATACTCTTGGATTAGTTATTTGCTTGAAATCGAGTCAACGCAACAGAAAGTCTTTGGATGATGTAGATTTCGACGGCCTTTTTCGCGACCAAGTCTTTTAAAAAAGTTAGTACACTTCTGAAACACTTTAAATATAAACACTTTAAAGCTACTTTTACTAAATTCTTAAGATTAAAACCTAAATTTTCAATTATTTATGTTACTTTATAATGAGATATTTCAGGTCGCGTTCGTAACTTAGCAACAAAGTCATGTAAAAACATTCCACATAAACCACATTTCGATTTCTTTGCTTCTGGCTTTAGCTTTAGGCTTTAGCTATCATTCTCGTAAGGAACACCGGAAGAAGTAAATGTAGGTACCTATAAAGATACTCAACGGGGTATATTAAGGTTTTCGCGCTTTATATTGACACACGATTAGAATGTTCCATCAATCTCAAATAGTTGACGTTTGTAATCAAATTTTTTGTTCAACCGTAGAAATAGTTGGAATCAACATTGCATTATGTGGCAGCCCATCAAATTGCCTATTTCACCCACCCACCCACTGCTGAAATCATTGTTACCCTCACTACGCGTCTTGGACTCTAGAAAAAAAAATTATTTATCGGCTTGCTAGGATCTAGCGTTACAGTCAGACACAAGGAAACTATATAGAGTAAGGAGGGGTAAAAGTGCGATTCAATGATTTATCGGTGCAGATTCCGAGTAAATTTTCTACATTGGCATGGATGGGTGACTACTTTGACAGCTTGAATCTAGCGTAAACTTTGGTTGCTGACGAAGCATAGTTGCTGAGTTATGTGCAAATGTTATGTAAGGGCGATTTTGATGTAAATTTTGGTTATACGGCGAATATGATATCAACAGGAGGATATTACTTGTTGAAAATTTGTAGCAGCGTTTTACATCACTCACATATCTGTTTTGAAAATACGGTGAAAAGAATTTACAAAATATATTTTGCTTTTCCGTAATTTAATCTAACTCCGTCAAGCGCCTAGCGGGGTAAAAGTTCGATTCACGGACGGGGCAAAAGTGCGAATCATGGACGAGGCAAAAATGTATAGCTAATTATATACAGCTTTAGGCACTATATTACAGATACTAGAAATGGAAGATCTGCAGAAAACTGTGTGCTCCACAGATGTTGGCCGAAGAAAAACAATGTTTTTCCGCTGATGAAACAAAAAACAAACGTTTGGAAAAGTTTCGATCTAACGGAGGCTGCAATACACCTGCGCAATATAGAATAGGTGCAAATTGAGAATATTCCTTACCGAATCATAATATAGGTTGAAGATAATATGGTTTTGTCAGCTACTGTAGTGCTAATTTCATGGATTCGAGCTTCGCACTTTTGTCCCGCGCTATTCGAACTTTTGCCCCGCTAGTGGGGTAAAAGTGCGAATCTGCACTTGATCAGAAAAAAGAAGAATTTATTTTGCAAAACACTATTACCGCAGATGATTTATAGTTGAATGTGAAGACATTGAGTTACTGCATCACTATAAAATATATTATGTTGTTGTCCTTCTTTATATCTCACGAAAATTGATGACAACTTCATACATCGCACTTACGTCCCGCCCTACTCTATAGTAATAACTAAGCGTACGAGAAACAGTCTAGGCAGCTTAATGTTACATGGCGACCGTGACAGGGCCAACTTTCGATGCCGTCAAGAGAAGTTAAACAAACACTAAAATGCAAATTTTAACAACTTTCAGTGATAAAAATGGGGAAAAATAAGTTGTTCCCGTTTTCATCAAAGATTTATTTATTATTTGTTTATGTCCATCGGATCTGTCTGGTCTTAATAGGTTAAATGGTGAAAAGCCTAGTAGAGGCCATCCTCTTGGAGGCATACACCTTCACCATCTTTTACAATTTATCACAGAGCAAATTACATCATTTTAAGTAAATGTTTCATGGTCAATCACTTAGCTCTAACTAAACTAAATACAAAAATTACAGTCTCATTATAAAATACGACAATCAATAATTTTTTGATAAAATATGTTTGAGGATTCACCAAATTCATAAAAATTTTACACCGAAGAAAACGCACGGATGTAAGGTTCATTGGATTCAATTCGTATTCAGCTCGAAAGGAAGGTTATAATCTGACACTTAGCCAAGCTAATGGTGAGTTAGTTCTTGCGACGCCAATGGACGAAAATGTCAAAAAGCTTTTGCAAATTTCGGCAATCCTCAATGGATCGAACAGCGAGATATAATTTCAAATCATCCGCGTATATCAACTTACATCTATCACTCAAAAGTAAAGCAACGTCATTATAGTATAACGAGAAAAGCAATTGGACCATATTGCTGCCTTGCCCGCCCCCGTTCTATTTGTAAATGGGAGGGAAATATATGAATAGAGCTGCACGCTCACTGAAATAACAATATATTTATAGCGGTCATAATAAAATATTCAAAAGAAAATTTAATAATATATCAGCCGTTTCCCTAGTTGTACCGTATATGCGCATTAAATTTTATCGTGTATATTAGAATGTTAAAATTACCGCGCCATCAAAATTAAAATCAAAAAATCAAAATTAAACAAAATAAACATATTCATTTAAACAATCTCAATTTCTAGCAACAACATTCTAGTTCCTTCCTGTCGCATAAAAACTTAATGATAATAATATTCTTTCTACAATTCGCAGTGTTATTAATAACACTATAAAAATAACAGGTATATTGCAGATTGACAAGTAACCGCAATAAGATCAACTTTATCTTAGTACGTCATATTGTATTGCTGTTAAAACCACATTAAAATAAAAAATTACAAGGTATACAGCGCTAAGGGTTGCACGAAAGGGTGACGTAGGACTATATCAGATCATAAGATCAAAGACTAATGTAAACTGCATTTCTGGCACATGTATGTTCATATGAATCTGTGAGTGCCATTGTTTAAATGAATGTTTACAAGGGAAGAGGGAAATATTCAGATTCAAATTTTCATTGAATGCAATGGTGGCTTTGAAAATACGTGGACGGAGGTTCATAAGTACAACGCCTGCAACCATTGAGACAAGGAGATTTCTTTTAAAAATCACTTGTGTACATCATAAAGGTTGAAATAGTAACGAATGACCAGCCCACAGATTATTTCAATTTTTCAAATTCAAATTTGGGCTTAGTTGGGAATGTCTCCGTTTTCGTCAAAGTGGCGCTTTTTAACGAGAGAAGGGGAATGCACCATAAAAAATACTTGCTAGTTCGAGGGATACTCCTGTTGCTATTTGATGTTTGGGTATGTCGATCATAGATGGTGCTAGTGTTCTGGCAAAATGTGTGGTACGATGATTGTTGTTGATTTTTCTTCCAAGTGTTATGTCTGTTTGTCTGTGGTAAAATTTTGCCGAGATTTGGACAGCCGAGCATTCGGTGAAAATTTCGATAGTCCATATCGACGTTTACGGATCTTTACTAACGTTTGGTTTTATAAAAAAAATTGCCGAACGCTCGGCTGTCCAAATCATGGCAAAATTTTACCGAAGTCGGCGCTTTTTTGGGTGTGTTCCAAACGCACCCCTTTTCCAATTTGAACCTTCCTCCCCCTTGTAAAAGACCGTCTCCCTCTTTGGCAACCTTCCTGCGCTGATTCTTTTATGTCAAAAACATGTGTTTGACAAACGACGTTTGATGAAGAACCGTCTAGACGTACCGGAGTTTTGGTGGAACATACTTCACTACAAAGTCACGTTCTGTGAGCCCCCCTTGTCGGTTTCTACCTAGTCAGCTCCCCCTTCGGTCATGTAGCTAATTATGCTTCGGTTACTCTATGAAAATTCCTATGACGGAAACGAAACAAAGCTTGTTTTCATATTTCCCTCCTCGGTGGAACCCACCTCTTATCTCACAATCACTTGCACAACTGCAATCGGTAAATGCAACAGAAACGCAACCCCAACTACTTATTTGGACCTCTTCCCTTCTTGGGGACACCCCTTTTGTCAACGTCAAGGAACATGTGTGCCAGGATTCGGCGTTATGGTCTCACCCGTTTTTGTCAAACTCCCAGTGCTGACCCTTATGTCGAGGAATATGTGTGCCAAGAGAACGATCCAGATGTTCTGGAGTTATGGCGACCATACAAACATACTCACGCTCACTTTTATATGTACTAGTTATAGATAGTTAGATCTTAGTCACTGACGCGCCCAGACTGCGTCACGTGCCCCACCTTCTTTGTAAAATTTAATGTTAATCAAAATAATATGTGTAACCCAGAAGTCTACGGTATTTAATTTAATCGGCCACTATTTGTCCCATCAGCAAAATTAATTGCGTAAAAATAGTTCCAGTTTCAAATCCAGTTCTAAACTAAATTTTAAGTTTAGTTTCAAGACTAATCTAAACTCAATTTCAAGTTCAAATTAAATTCCGACTCATACCCAATTTCAATACCGGTTTCCAGTCAAGTTTTATGTTTATTTTTAAGTCCAATTTAAAACCAATTCACTTCCATTTTTAAGTCCAATTTTAAGTGAAGTTATGGTGCAACACCCCCAAAAAAAGGTGAAAAATTCTGTCACGTGGAAATTTTTCTTGTTAATTTTCTTAGCCTATCCACATCGAATTGCCGATGAATCTAGTCCGTCTCATGAGATAGAAAAAGTGGAAACACGCGCGAGAGAAAGAGAATAAAATCTGGCATTGAAAAACGAGAAACGAAAGAAAAAATGTGACAGAATGTGAAGAGGAAATCCGAGATATAAAAAGAAAGAAAAAGTGAAAAAAGTAGAAAAAGGGAGAGAAAAAGAGAGAAATTGGGGTATAAGCGAGGACGCTTTTGTCGTAGAATTACATATCCTTGTCCTGTTCCAGAACAGCACATAAGCATTGTTCTGTCACGGTCGCCATGTGGTTTGTAGCTTATAGTTACTCGGGCTTCGGATGTAACTGATTCACTTGAACGAATGGAGAACTATGAATACGTTTATGGAATCTACGATGGTTTCACTAAAGTTACAACTTATGTTTGGATATAAGCGTTTGTGTTAGAGTACGTTAGCAAAGTTAGTTTAAGAAGTAAAAAGTAAAAAGTAAAAAGTAAAAAGTAAAAAGTAAAAAGTAAAAAGTAAAAAGTAAAAAGTAAAAAGTAAAAAGTAAAAAGTAAAAAGTAAAAAGTAAAAAGTAAAAAGTAAAAAGTAAAAAGTAAAAAGTAAAAAGTAAAAAGTAAAAAGTAAAAAGTAAAAAGTAAAAAGTAAAAAGTAAAAAGTAAAAAGTAAAAAGTAAAAAGTAAAAAGTAAAAAGTAAAAAGTAAAAAGTAAAAAGTAAAAAGTAAAAAGTAAAAAGTAAAAAGTAAAAAGTAAAAAGTAAAAAGTAAAAAATGAAAAGCAAAAAGTGAAAATTAATTCAGTAAAAATACGATTAATTTAATGTTTAAACCGCTTACTTACAAATTACGAAATGATGAATTTATTAAAACAATTTGTACAATCTTTTTTTTAACTGTTTAACAATGCAAATGCATCGATCCAACCTCAGAAGACCAGACGACGATGCAGGATGATAATTTTTTCAGCTAGACATGAAACAAGCTACCAAGCAAACTAGCTACGTGTGTAGTCACATAATTTCACCAGAACAAACGACCGGTAATTCATTCCGGATTCGAGTATAATTTAGTTCGGATCTCGGCCGGCTGATAATCAGAGTTGCAGCAGTGTAACACTAACTCCCAGCGCATCGCACGCACTGCGGAATGACAGCTGATTTCGAAGTGTTGAACGGGTCCAGCCAGGGCAAGTTTGTTGGCCGACAAGAAAGCCTGAGAGCCCGTGGTTAAATCGAATTACTGTTATTATGGTCCATTAAGGTGCGAGTTTGCGGACTGTCCTTACGTTCTTCCGTTGGGTTCGTCAAATTCTTAAAGTGTAATAAAATTATGACAATGAATATTATCTGTGCCTGGGGTCCTGTATGCGATCCGTCATCTCAAGCAAGTCATAGAGCCTCTATGATAGAGGCAACAGAGCTTATTTAGTAATTGTACAGATTAGGACGTCCTCTATCGTAACGGCTCACAACAACGGCTACCTGATTGAAGGTGTTATCTTCGAAACAAGTTCCTAGATCATTTCCACAGGTCAGCAAAACTCGCCGCTCTACCTGTGTAATGAAGTCGACAAATTCAATTAACAGCTTTATACATTGCATTGAACCAGCGGCGAAGATTTCGATCGTATAACGGGGGCAAATGACTGAGCGGCTCACTGACCGATTTTCCTCTCATTTTCGTGTAGGGTTAAGTCTGCCTTCAACCCGTCGGCCAGCTCACTTGCATATTCTCGCACCCACACACACATTCACACACACACACACACGCGCACGCAGCATAAATAGATAATTAAAGAGCGGCTTCGATGCGTGTGATTAGTTTTTTCGCAACTTGCGGTGATTTAATGAAAGGGCACATTCACAAGTCATAATTTGAAGAAACAGTCGGCAGACGCAAGTGGTGGGTGAAAATGGTGCACAAATTAATTGCACTAATTTGTCGGATTGCGGCCCAGTTCAAAAGAAAGTGGCAGAGGTTGTGTAATGCCGACGATGCCTGGCGGCGGCGGCTGCGGCGGCATTGCGAAGAAACCACACAACCGAAAGGAAACCGGTTCGTAATTTTCCCCTTGGGAGCACCACCATCGTTCCGTTTTCTTCAACCACAAGTTTTATCACCTAAATTCAATTTTCCTCTTAACGTCAGATGACAATCAATTTTCAGCATGACAAACATCCCTTCCTTTGCCTATTATGTCGCAACGGCTTCGAGCCCACCCACTCCACTACACACACCCGGGCACATCACATGCACCCACACTAACGAACTGCTCTCCTCAAGCATGCAATAATGTTTACGACGAGTCGCAAGTGACTTCAGTAAAAAGCGTCAAATCATCACTCGATTTAATGACACTCGACCGGGAAAGGAGGGCTGTCAGTTTTGTTGTGGGTCGTAAAACTGTCGCATCACAGCTCGAATACAGACACAGTCGCAGTAGGCTCTTCCTGTGCCGTGCAGTCCTTTCTAATAGTGAACCTGTGTGAAAAATGGTTAGTCCTAAATGGGACAGAAAGTTACTCACTCGGAAAATCAACTTTTGGTTTGGCTGGCTTTCTGCCCTGCCTACCGACGGAATTACTACTGGCTGTGGCCATCAGCAGGGCAGAACGAAATGGGTAAGGAGACATAATTTCCTAGATTGATAAATTCCTTCCGTTTTGTTCTGCATCTAGGCTTTGGACGGATCGAAGGGTGTGAAACGAAAGCTGTCTAGATAATGGCACCAGGAAACCCCTGATGCTCTCTTTGTGGCAACGAAAATCTGATCCTGTTTTATGGGGTGCGAATGACACCGACAATGCGATGTTGCTAGGATGTGGTTTGCGGAAGTCAGCTAAACTTATTTCAGGCAGCTTCAGTCGCTGCGTTAAAAAGTATGTTTCATCAATGAGGTCAACACGTGTTTGTGTAACCGCATAATTACAACGGTACTTGCAGACACGTGAATTCATCTCTCTCAATATGTCGGGAAGAAATCTGCTTCCCATTAACGCAATTACCTCCCCTACCTGAGTTCGATCCAGAAGAATTCAATTAAACCTGGTCTTGTTTAAGGCAACCGAGCGGAAGCGCTCACATACTTCGTGGAATTAATAATATCTAATTAGATTCTCTAGCCACCATCATCCAGCACCGCCAAGCCCTAATTGGTTCGTGCTGCGTTGGCGGTGGCGGTGGTAGCTAGTGACCCCGTAGCCCCGTCGGAACACAGCACACGTGTTACTATTACACACGTGTAGCGGTGCGGTGATGTTACCTACCCCGCTGCAAACAAATCGATTTTTCCATTCGCAAACGCGTCACGCTCATCAGCGCAGTGCGAAGACCACTCTTTAATGTAGCGTATTTCAATTTCTTTTGACTTTAATTTCCATTAGACGAAGTGCGCAATGTTCCGCTGAATCACGGTGGGTTCCCACCACCTACGACCTCTGCCTCGCCTGGTTTGCATCCAGCACTCTTCCACCGAGTGGTCGAACCAGCCAGCCATGTGCTGTCCAGCCGTTCACTCTTCTCGCATTGAACTCTTGCATCGCGGTCGGCTGGAAAAGTGCTAACAATTCATTAACAGTGGAGTCCACCCACACTGGGGGCGCCTCTACGTTATGAAGTTCCTCACTATCAAAGTGAACAATTATACATGGGGAACATCGAATATATGGGATGCTTATATTATCTCATTTGTTTGCAGTATTAGAATTTGTTAACTAAACTAATTGTTGATTTTCAAATTAATTTTTAGAGCGGGAGTCTACTATGTAAGAGAGGGATCCAAAAGATTCAGATTTTAAAATGATCGGTTTAGTACAGTAAAATTACACAGACTTAATCATGTCGATGGACGGAATGAAATGCTAATGGAAGCTGAATTACAGTATACCTAGATATAAAGAATTTGGTAGCATAAATATAGAATCTGCTAGATTTGCTGTTGGTCGAGGGTTCGAATCTTAGTGGAATCATACTATTTCATATCAGGGAACGGAATCATGGTCTTATTTTATTGGCCCGCTGCTCTTCTTTTTGCTGAATTTTTTCAACTAACGAGATTGTATATGTAATGCCGGAGTTGGGACTCATTTAGTCAAATAGGTTTAACAAGGTTTAAAAAGGACATGGTCATTTTGTCATTTCTGAATTTTGAGGTCACTTTAACCCTAAGGTACTGGCAACGTAAGTTTTTTTTTGTACAGACAGGAGCTTAAGCGCGCTACAAACGGAACAACAAGCGACGAGTGACATAGCTATATATACCGTGAAACCTCAGTAATATGAATAATAACTCGTTGTAATTTTTGAATATTTGGTAACTCTATTCATTTTCATATAAGAGCAAGTTTCACATCCTATGAATTTGTTGTTTTGATGTGACGAAAACAAACGTTTGGAAAACGTATCAACTTACTTCTTACTTTTAACAGTATAGAGTCGGGGCGCAAGAGCCGTATGAAGAATTTCTCTCCACTGTATTCGATCCTGGTCTACTCGTCGCCAATTCGTTGAGCGTCCTGACACACGCAAGTCGACCTCAATCTTGCCTAGCACGTTGGGCCCCTCTATTCCTAGTACGGTTGGGGTTTTGGGCGAGAACGGATACCATACTGTATCAAGTCTGTATAGGACTACCGGTATGATTGGTGTTTTGTAGCTCTTCTGCTGTGTCTTGCGGATGAAGTAGGCTCGACTTCCAGCTTGAGAGCGTCGTTTGATCTCCTTTCTTGTATCATTGTCGGCAGTGACCAAAGATCCCAAATATATGAACTCACCGACCAGTTCCAGTACATCGCTGTCCGTAGGAAGTGCACGTTATTTTCTGTGGAGCCTCCTCCTACCATACATTACGGTTTCTACGCATTGATATGTAACTCAGTCCTCCTAGCCTCCGTTTTTAGTCTGGCGTTGATTGCCTCCGCCGTACCAAGGTTTCTAGTGATGATACCGTGGTCGTCTGCAAAGGATAGAAGTTGGTTAGTTTTGTTGAAGCTCGTTCCTCTCGTTTCGATGCCCGCTCGTCGGATCACACCTTCAAACGCGACGTCGAATACCATACAGAACAGTCCATCTTCTTGTTGCAACCCTCTGCGCGAGAGGCTCGAGAGTACCCTTATTCCGAACGGCATCGAGCAGAAGTTGTCAGCGGGACCGAAAGGGTTGAATACGCTACAGGTGACCGAGCACTAGTAGTAATCGTCGGTAAGCCTATTCGGATCAGCCAACAATACAGAAATGAATTTATTGCTACGTCAAACAGACTACACTCACATACAAATAAAATACAATAAAATTTCTTTGATTAAAAAGCACACAAATCACGCTAAAATTATATCTAAAAATTATATTAAAATTGTTATTATTAGTAAAAGTTGGACAGTACGAACATAAATTGTAGGACTAAAAATGTGAGTAATTGTAAAATTAAAAATAGTTTGCTAAAACTTACAACTAAATGCGAAATAAATAATTACAGCTTAAAAGCGACTCAAACATAACCTCACCACCGAGTTGACTATATAGAGGTACGAAGTCATCTATCTACTGTGCCAACAACCCTCAAAGCACGCACGTAGCGCATCACTCGCTACAGGGTAGTTTTGATCAGCCACGCCAGTTTGTCCGGAAACCCGTTTTCGTGCATATTTGCCATAGATATTCACGCTCGAATGTATCGTATGCTGCCCTGAAATCCACGAAAATATGATGTGAGGGCACGTGTACTCCCAGAATTTTTGGAGGATTTGTCGGAGGGTGAAAATTTGATTCGTAGTAGCTGAGGCCCCCATAAAGCCCACCTGGTACTGTTCTACGAATTTTCTTGGTATTGGTGATAGAAAACGTAAAAAAATCTGGAAGAGCATATTGAAGGCGGCATTAACCAAGGTAAAGCCGTGGTAATTACAATAATCTAGCCGATCGCCATTTATGTAGAGGGGACAAACCACACCTTCCATCCACTTGCTAGCGGTTCTTGGTAATTTTTGCAGAATTCTGCCGGAAACCGATCCTTTCTGGCGGCTCTGTTGTTCTTTAATTAATGGATTTCTCCCCGGATCTCTTCGAGATCGAGAGCCAGCACACTGTTATCGTTTGTAGGCATTCCTAGGTTAACTTCCGTTCCGTCTCTTTCTGTTATATCACCGTTGAGATGCTCATCGAAGAACTGCTTCCACCTTTCGACCACCTCGCGTTCGTTTGTGACCAGGTCTTCCCCTCGTCGCTACACCTATCAGGCTTTGATGTGTATGCTTTACGATATTAGTTAACCTTCTCATAGAACTTGCGCATATTATTGGCCCGGAATAAAGTTTCTAGCTCTTCGCGATCTCTATCCTCTTCCTGGCATATTTTTCTCCACAGGAACATGGTCAACTCGTTTCGCGCTCGTCGATACTAGGCCAAATTCTTTCTTGAGCCAAAACATAGACAGTTTTTCAAATCCCTTTTATCCCTTTCCATCGCTTGTTGGAATTCCTCATGAAACCAAGCAAAAACGTATCAATTATGCGCGATTCCTCAACATTAAATTGTACGCTCAAGTCTATTTTAACACGGGGGATACGTAGAATAAAACTGTTTAAAAAAACCGCGTCAATTCAAAAATTGTAAGAATAGACCGTGTAAAAAGAGACTTGAGTGTAGACAATAGGATACACCGAAAAAACTATACACGTGCGTTCAATGTGCAGATCACATAGACATTCTCTTGATGCTAATCACTACTGTTTCATAGGAAAAACACATGAATCATATTCAATGGTAAAACCATGGGTAAACACTTCTTCCTGATATTCACATCAACTCATCGTGAAAGCAACGTGAATTTAAAATAGAATGACATTTCATGAGAGTTACCCTTTGATTAAACGTGTAAAACCAGTGAAATATTTATAAAAACTTACACCTTAATTTCATGTGGATTGCAACGGATACGATCTATTGGAATCCTTGTTCCATATGTAATAATGTTCAATATGATCTCTTTTTCGATAAATAAAAACTGTTTGTCATTTAAACCTTCAGGAAGCGATGAAATGATGACTAAAATACATAGAAAATACGACGAAGAGACTGCGAAGGCAGCGGAATTTTGACGAAAATGTGATTCAAAGTCAAAGCCACAGTGATAGAAAGATGGCAAAAATACGATAAAAAGACGACGAAAAGACTGTCAAAACTGCGACAAAAACACAACAAAAATGGGAAAGAGACAGTTAAAAACTATTTAACAGGCAAAAAAAAGCAAAAAGGACAACGAAGAGATGGCGAATACACCTCGTTAAAAAGATGATGACAGAACACCGGAAAGACAAGAAAAAGACAATATTTAAGTTGTCTTGGTAACAAACAGGGCGAAAGATGATGAAAAGATGACAATAAAAACGAAAAAAGGCAGCAAAATCAGAATCAAATCAAAAAACCAAGATACGGTGGAAAGATAGGAAAAGGGCCACGGGAAGTCAATAAAAATACAACAGAGAAATGACCATGAGACAATGTATCCGGAGAAACGGCAGCAAAGAGATGGCAAAAAGACGACGAAAAGGTTCCGAAAAAGCAACGATAATAGGCCGTATGAATAAAACAGTTTACTTTGCTTTTCCCCTTTAAATCGTATGGGAGCATTTGCTCTAACTCTTTTATTCATACGGCCTAATATGCCAAACAGACAACGATAAGGTGATAAAAAGACGATGAAACGACAGCTAATAAATGACGAACAAGTAGTGAAATATCAGCGAAAAGATATGACGGAGAATTGAAGACAAGTAGGAAAGACGACAAAATACGGTTAAAAGACGCCAAAAAAGGCCAAATAAACAGAAATACAAAGCGACGAAAAGATTATAAACAGATGTAGCCTCTGGCTGAAGCTTTTGAAGAGACAATTAAATGTCAGTAAAACAGTGACTGATTATACCAAAAAAGATACTAATGACGACGCCATCAAACCAAAAACTCAGATTCAAATTCCAGTCCCACAGAAGTCACGAATGACCCAAACTTTTAAAGTGACTAACTATAATCAAATTAAAACAAAACAGCTCGAGAAGAAGATGACAAGGCAAAACAAAATAAATGAAAAATTAAAGACAAGATACGAAATAACCACTCGATGAAAAATGAAAGATGAAATCCGGAAAATAAAGGCAAAAGACGAATGATGAAAGTCAAGAGTCTGCGTTCTTGAACAATATTGAGAAAATTTGAAATGTATCATGTACTAATTTGATTCAAAAAAATATAATATTTTTTTCAAATACAATCAAGAACAATACCTATACGATAAAAAATGTCACTTTTTAGCTAAATTGAGAAACACTTTATACTAACAAACCTCTGAATGAAGAACAAAGGTCAGTGAAAGATCAAATCTAAAGTTTGATTTGAAATTTGATTAAGTTTTATAATCTATGACCACAGACAAACAGACGAGACACTCGCGTTAATTCCATCGTCCATTCAAAAACCACTTATTTTTCAAAAAATCCACACTGCGGCGCTCGAATGTTGCTTCGAGTTTCCAGTACAAAACCCTGCAAATGTAAAAAACCTACATGCAAGCAAAATGTGTAGGACGATGGTTTTTGAAGAATTTTCTTCTATGTGTCATGTCAGTTCGTCAGTGCTATGACCCTTTCCCCTGTGATAAAAGTACTGACGGTAAAACTACGGATTTTTCTTCAGCAAAACCTGACATCACTGCCGTGCACACTGGTCACGATACGAAACCTTTCGTTCCCAGAGATTGTCATCACGACCGGCGGCCAGTGTTAAGCTGAATCAGAATCACCAAGAACCATTACCTACGGTGGCTGAGTTTCTGGCAACCATACCTGCAGGACATTGCCGAGTGTGGCGTACAGCAGTTCCGTTCGATGTAGACCCAACAAACCACAAACTTAGTACACCAGTATAAAATTATCAATGCGAAAGTAAAACCTAGGTTAAGAAATACGAAATTGTTGGGATCAGGGAACAATTGAGCAGAAATTATTATTGTAATGTTAGTTTTCCGCCTTAATAATATCCGCAATTTAACCTTTCTACTTATCGCTAACCGAACTTTAAAGAAGTTGCCAGCCATCGTCGTTTGAGTTTGGTATGAATATTGTTCTTTATCTAGGCTTTTCACAGCATTCGAAGAACTGGTAACATTTTCAGGTTAGTAAGCTACGTTATTGGTTGATTCTGCAATTCTGTGTCCGAGCGAGTCGTGTGGTGAATTTTAAATTTGTTTTGATTGCATTTGCTTGAGCAACATAATTCCTTCCCAAAACCCCCACTGAACAGTTAGAGGCTTACAACGCGTACAGTAGAGCTTTGCAGTGGATTTATATAACACAGTCAAAAAACACATCTGATTCAGTTTTGTAAAAGTATAAAAATGCGTCTACATTGCATTCCCGCAACTTCATTTCTTTAAAATATAAAAAGGCTACGCCTCTGTCGGAGCAGCTTTCTTGACAGACATTTATTATATTCGATAGATTCGGTTTAACTAGCATCAAGATTAAAGTATCCAAAAACGTTCTTCATATTGGCATACAACTTTTTCCCAAGGTGCCCCCATTGTCGCAGCCTCTACTGTGCAGCACATTTCAGCGGAGCTCCAACAACAGCACTCATTCACTCACGCACCATCGGTCGGCCTGAGTGTAGTGACTAGCACCGCTGCACTGTCTCTTTCCCGCTACTAGCAGTAAACGGTCGAGGCCTCCCATATTGCCGATAGAGTTATTACAAGCATTGATCTCGGCGGGCCAATCTTTTTCCTCCCGGTTCACTCACTGAAGCGCAATTTCCTGCAGCAACAGCAGCAGCATCAGCAGCAACAACAACAACAACAACAGCACCAGCAGCCTTTATCACCACCACTACTGACCAGCCAGCATCACCTCCGATCCCACATCCATGCATACTTGTGCTCTCTTAAACACATTGGCGGCACCTTTGATCTTCTACCAATTAGCTTAACCGACACCTAAGGCTGCGCGGCTTCTTTTGACCACTTAAAAAACCAACCGCGCTGGACGCTCCCCGGATCGGCCAAATTACTCCGCGCTCTCGCCGACGGACGACGTGGGCTTCGGCTAGGAGAACTAACCGTCCGGGAAGGTAGCAACCGCGAGGTTCGCTGTGCTCGCTGGGCTTTAATTTGATCGCTTTCTTCCTCTTCCAGTTCCAAATGGTCAACCTTGTCTTGGGGTTCATGGTTCGATTCTTCTCCGGTGATTGGATGATTGGCGAGAGGTTGGGGGAGGTCGTTCGCGTATGGAAGTTTTCCCTCACCTGCTGCACCTCGCACGCCTCCTCAACCGCTTCCGCTGGCCTGTGGTTAGGAAGCGCGAGGGACAGCTTTTTATCGCGTCGCGCCTGGCCGGTTGGGCTGATGGTAGTGATGAGTACTTTAAACGTTGATGCAGGTAATCCTGAGTTGAAGATTGTAACACGCTGGCCGTGCCATTTTGATGAACTGATGATGATAGCCTGGCTCGCTGGCTGGCTGGCTGGCCGATCTACACTCACAAGTTCATTGAATTAAACGAGCAGCGTGGAGATCGTTGCCGGGTGGAAAAATGGTCTTATTATTTCGAAAGGCGCAGGTACATTTATTTCAAATTATCTGTAGAATTAAATTCAATTCATGAATCACGAAAGTTATTTGATTTATCAGATGAAACTGAGGGATACTATGAAGTGAGATAGAAGTAATTATTTTTAAGTTTCATATTATAATACGGTATTTTGGTTTTTATTGCTTCCTTTAATTATGAGAAATTGGGTACATTGAAAACTGAGTAATTAAAGTTTTGCCACGTAAGAGTATTCATGCACCTATTTCCGCTTTAGTTTTATGAACTATACTTTTGGATTAAGGGTAATTTGATTTATTTGTCTCTGTCTATGAGTAATCTGACGTCGTTTATGTGAAACCCCTATTATTTAGTCCATGGGGTAATTGCGTCACCTGAAAAGCAACGTCGCGAATTGATTTTGCGCAAGCACCTGGAAAATCCTTAGTTCGCTCATCGGTATACCGGAAAACAACTCGCAATCGTGTTGTCAATGGTGAGTCGTGTGATTAAATATTACTACACTTTCGTACCCAAGCACATGAACTCCCCCAACGCTCCTGAACTAAGGCAGGTTTCCGCACAGAAGAAGCTGCAGCCAGAGCGTAAGGTGTGAGTATACGACTATGGTATTGAAGTTGAACGAAATAAATATTTCAAAAGCTTACTAATGGGTTATATTTTATTATCTGAAAGTTTTAAAAGGATCGGTCGACTAGGTAATTTTCTACAGCGTTTTTTGTGATGCAATTTGATGTGGGACACCCTTTAGGAAATAAATTATACTTGAATTGGACTTGTAGTTACATTTGAAATTAGACTGGAAATTGAAATACAAATTGTATTTAATATTAGAATTTAAATCTGACTTAAAATGCAATTGAACTTGAAATTTTACTCCAAACCGAACATGAACACGAAATTAAATACGAAGTTTTACTTGAAATTAAAATTGACATTGTTCGTCTAATTTTCTTATACATTTCTCTCTTTCCTGTTTCGTTTTTCCTCAATTCCAGTCCTGTTTTTTCACTTTTTGATCCGATTTCTTGATTTTTGCTCTCCCTTTCCATTTGTTTTTCCTATTTTTCTCTCGTTTTCCTTTTCTCTGGCTCATGTTTCCGGTTTTTTAACTCTTTTTATCTGCATTTCTTCTTCGTTTTCGTCACCGTCTGTGCCGTTTTTCTCTTTTTCACTGCCCGGTTTTTCGCGGTTTTGGTTTTCAATTCTGTTGTTAGCTGTTAGCTCTCCGCGTTTTTTTTATCTCTTGTTTTTCGTTCTTTTCTGATTCCCGTTTTTCTTTAGCCCATATTTCTCCTTTTAAGTCCCGTTTAACCTCTTTTTGCAGATTTTTTCGGTTTCACTATTGGTCTTTTTTGTCCTTGTCTCGTTATTATTCTTTTCCGTTTTAGTTTCTCTTCCTTTAAGTTTTTTTTATTTCCTCTCTTGTCGCATTTTCCGTCTTATTCATATTTTTCTATTTTCTGTCCGCTGTTTCTTCCTGTTATCCTTTTTCCCTGTCCCATTTTTCGTCATTCTTCTTCCGTCTTCGTTTTCAGGCCCATTTCTACACTTCCCCTATTATTTTTGTCATTTTCTGTCCCTTTTCACCTCTTTTGCGGTCCCGATTTTCGTATATTTTCGTTTTTTGACTACTTTTCTATTCCATTTTTCGTTCGTTCGTCGTTCATTTATTCCGTTCTTCCACTTATTATGTAAGCGGTTCTTTTACATGAATTTCGGAATTTTACATTAGCGTAAAATTTTAGAATTACGTGGAATGAATCCTTCGCATAAAAAGCGACTTGAGTATTTTGTCCTATTGTAACACATTCTGTTTTTCCTTTCCACTTTATTTCTTTTGTCTTCATGATTCTCTTTCTATTTTATTTTCATTTTTGTACCGTTTTTTCCTCATTCTCGGTCCTCCTTCTCCGTTTCCTTTTCTTCTTCTCTTTTTTCGTAGGGCGAAGTGGATCGAACACTCCTCAAAGAAACGACTGAAGGTAGAGCTCGAGTTCGAAAACAGATACTGAGGAAGCCTGCAAGTCGTCGGCGAAATACGTTTCTGTCAAGAATAAAACATACATAGTAGAATTAAATTGGATAAGTTTTCGCTCCAGGTTTCGTATTCTACTAAGACGCTCCAAAAACTTCAGATGCAGCTTAGCTAACGACATCCGGGCTGTTGACGAGAACCTGTCATGGCGACAGGCGAAAATCATGGCAGATAACCATCGGTGAAGATCTCTGATTTCATCCTTTTGTTCTGCCGGATCGACGTACATGAGCTAATAAGTAAGTATTCCTCCTGTTCTTTTCACCCTTTTCTATCCCAGTTTTTCTCCTTTTTTGTCCCATTTTCTCTATTACTTGTTAGTTTCTGTCTCGTTTTCTTTCTTTTATTTAGACTTCTTTTCTCTTTGTCTGATTTTTCGTCTTTTCTCTTTCGTTCCACGTCTTTTCCTGTTCATTTGCTTCGTTTTTTCCTCCCTTTCCTTCTTTCATCTTTTCATGCCAATTTTTTAATCTTTTCTCTTACGATTTTCTTCATTTCCTAATCCGTTTTAACAGTTTTTATCCTTTTTTTCTCCTCCTGTTTCATTTTTTCCTTCTTTTTCTGTGCAGCTACGGGGGATACGGACTACCTCTATATCCATCAGTACACTATTGAAAATTTACCAACATTTTAAAAAAGAAACAGTTTTCTCTGCGTTGCACAGGGGGACCATTCTGGAAAAAGGCGGTCAAAAGTCTGTTCTCAATTTTCCTGACGTGTCTGAGCTTAGGTGTCTTCAGAGAAAATCCTTAAAAAAGAATTCTGCATCTGTTAGCATTTTCATACAATTAGCTATTAAGGGGGTAACACATTTGAAAAAATTAAATTTTTATAGGAACTAGACAGAATGTTTATGTGTTCGGCAAAGTTATAGATCTTTGAATTTCATAAAACTTTGTCGAAGATACTAAGTATCTGCAGCATACGGTTTGCGAGATATAATTGACTTTCTGTCGTGACCCCCTTAAAATAAGTTTATTACACATTTTTTGTACACAAAACCTCATCTAACAGGTTTGACATGTTCTACAAACTTTTTGATACTATCAAAATACGTAACTTTCTAGAAGGTTTAAATATCGTATGTTGCTTTATTTGCTTAAAACATTGATTTGAAGAATAAATTTTACCGTTTTTACAAGTATTTTTTTACCAAACTCGTGTTTTAGTCTTTGACCTTGAAATGCGGTCAGGCATTAATATTAATATTTTTTTGAAACGATGGTTTTTACAATTGATGGAGGGACGGTAGGGAAAAGTAATGAATTTTTTTGGGAAAGGAGGGGAAAGAGTGGAAAGGAAGGGGGGGGGGTAATAGGTAGTTAGTCCATGCACCTTCCAACATTAGACAAAAGATAGGAGTCACAACGACAACTTGTTAATCGTAGCTACCTATGTATGGAGGGACGCATCAATTGTAAAAACCATCGTTTCAAAAAAATATTAAGTATTTTTTCCGTAAATAGGCACCTACTGGCAGCTTAAGTTAGCATCGCTTGAACCGCCATAGAATATAATATAAGTGTGCTAAAGACTTTTAACCGCCTTTTTCCAGAATGGTCCCACTGTTCGCTGTTTCGTTCCTTAGATATGTATTTTTGAATTAAGTAAATATTCAGGAAAATCGATTTTTTCAGCTATTACTCAGAAACTACAAAAAATGTTATCATGAACATTGTACCATTATTAGATTAGAAATTGACAACCATGAATAAAGTTCTGTAGTGAACGTACATAATTTTTCGACTTGTTTTCGGAGTTTTTCACCACTACTTAATTCAAAATTGGACCTAAAATAAAAATAAATCGGTTGTAAATTGTAATTGGGACTAGACTTGAAAGCATAGCAGCATAGTTTGACCGCCCGTATGTTGCCCGCGATTGATCTAGATCAGCTGAAATTGCACAAAGAACCATCAGAATGATGCTTGAGAGTAGCATGTCATTCTCAGTGTTCATTTTCTGGTGATCCAATTCTTTGTTATGATCACTAGCAAAGCTGGCCTCGTCCAATGCAGGTCAATTTGGGAGAGAAAGGAACGTTAATCCGACACTTGCTACTTCTAAAAACCGAGGAATCCTCTGCATCATCCACAAGTGTCACAGGAAAAAGTTGTTGATAGTGGAAAGGAATTGATCTGGATGCACCGAGGTAGGTGATGCGATCACTATCATTCGAGCTTGGGTACGATTTGAGGACTTGTTTGGTTACTTGGCCATTGAGAAACAGGTAGTGGAAATCCGAGATATCGATATCAGAAAAACCACGACAAATTAGTTTACCTACACTGTTATGAAGTTTATGAAGTTGATAGCACATACAACTTATTCGATCCATTCGAAATCGCGCGCAGTTATTAGATAAAACATACTTAAAAATTATTAGATAAAACATACTTAAAAACCTTGACTACTTTATCAGAGAGATGTACAAAAGCTATTCAGTTTTTGATATTCGATGATCATATAAAGGAAATTGCGCGCGCGATGTTCCTAGGTAACCGATTTCACGACTCGAACGCTCGAGATACATCGTTTATAACGCAGCAGTTTATAAACCGGTTTATAAACGCGTCATTACTAAGTGAGCCCTAGTGAATTCAAAATGACCTTCAAAAACAACCGCTTTCGGAAGAATGCAACTAGCGAGGCACGAAAACAAACGATGCTAAATTGCCATTCGAAAAGAAGGAAATGGGACTAGATTTGAAATTGAGTTTAAAATCGGACATGAAACTAAATTTGAAGTTGGACTAAAAATCGAAGTTCAAATATTACTTGGCAATGGACCTAAAATGAAACTTGAAATTGAACTTAAATTAGGTTCCAATTCAAAATTCTAATTCAATTGGATATAAATTGAATTTAAATTAGGCTTGAAACTAAACTTGAATTCAATTAAGCTGGAATTGAAATTAGACGTGAAACTCTAAACTTTTAAACAATTAATTCACTTATCGCAAAAATAGTGACTAAAATCTGTGTACTGCAAAGAAAAATTACAGAAAAGGTAGGGCACGTGCCCCAGCCTGGGCACATCAGTGAAAACCATCGCTTTTAAAACACCGATCTGCTATTTGCATCAGGTTAGTAAAATCTGTTTTTAAATATGCCATTTGTTAAAGTTTTGATTTATAAAAAGATGGACAGAAATCTCCGATTCGTCAAAATTTCAAAATGGCGCCGCTCCACACCAATAAGGTGGCAAAATCCAAACTCAGGTAGGTGTGATTATGTATGGTTGTATGCAAGTAGAATTACTGCAGAATCGAATTTATCTACCTAACAACTTTCATGTCAATGCTGTTCTTGAAGGACCAAAAGGGGTTGGGTGGATCTATAAGCAATGTCGCTTATATGATTCCACGGGAATATAAGACACTCCTTCCAGCATAGTCTTCCGGTTTCTAGATCCATAACTTCGCCGTGCAAACTTATCTTGCGTGATGATTTGTGTGCTAGAAGGGCGCGTCAAATTCCTCTCCGACCTTATATGACCTGGGCTGGTTTCTGGTTACCACATCCCTCATCCAGTCTTCGATTCATTCGATACCCTGATACTCCTTCCCCCCGATAATGATGGTATATGGTAATGTAATAAATATGTAGACTAATCTCAAGTTTTTAGTCTTGACCTTGAAATGCGGTCATACACATATATTAATATTTTTTTGAAACAATGGTTCTACAATCGATGAAGGGACGGTAGAGGAAAGAAATGAACGGAAAGGTGAGGAAAGGGGGGTGCTATGATTAACAAGTAGTCGTTTTGACTCCTACCTTTTGTTCAATGCTGGAAGGTGCATGAGTCGAACCAAGCTATAATCTGAGATTATAACCGGATTCGAACCCACAACACCCGCCAGGGCATATGGGGCATAAAATATGTGTTATATGAATATACATTATAAGAAAATATATGAACAAAAATAGAACAATCTCACCAGCAGTCCTTCGAATGGAGTGCTTTCATTATTAATTTAATACTTTCTTCTGATATTCATGAGCATTATTTAAACTTTCTTCTGTCCGAGTTTTCACTGTACAGTAGGAGGTGCTTGCTTCATGAGCTAAAACGAAACAAATAATTAAAATAACTTATGTTAAGCTTACCTACTAACAAGGTCGTGTGGCTCAGCCGTCATCCAAATCCGTAGTTTTGAGATCAGGCGGCCGGGAACCACCCATCATCGCACCTCCTAGCTTGGCTACTCAATAGAGCATTACCGGGTAAGGCCACGTGGAGGCGCTAGGTAGGGACTTGGGATGGCTGAAACTCAGACAAGTGTGATTATGGACCAATACTAATAAAAAAAAAATCATGAAGAGAAGCTAGGGCAAAAGAAAAATGTTGAGAACTGGAAGACAATCTAAAAGGTCGCAATAATTTAAAAGAGCTTTGACTTTGTTCAAATTTTGTGTATTTTCTACTTTTTAGACAGCTTTAGACCGCGTTTGCGCTTTATGAGTTGAAATGGTCCGAAAATTGTCTTTTTTGCCAAGAGTAATTCTCGTTGAAACGGGGCCACTACTGATGCGACTGATATTGGAACTTTAGAAACAGCAATTTTTTGATAAAATTCAATATGGCGACCAAATCCAAGATGGTAGCTAAACATTTTTGCACTCCATTGGAAAGCCCTGTTGTTCTTCTTTACAGAGCTATGCCATTTGTTAGTTTTATTTCCAATTTAGAAAATATCACGTAATCTTGAGAACTATTGAGGTTTACTAAAAATTCAACTTTTTTTTAACTGCCGGGCCCCTTGCCGAACGAGGCGTTCACTGCTTCGAAGCATTAAAAGTGTAATTCTCATTTTTTAACCATTTGATTGAACAAAGTACAAAAGTTTCAATAATTGAAGACATTTTACTCCTACCTTTCTTTGTCAAAAAACTCCCTACTTCCCTACCACGGCCCGATTTTAATGATTTTGATGCCAAATCAGGGATGGAAGATCAGTGATTTTGATAAAATCTGTGAGTTATCGCCACACGCACAGATCACGATCCGTACAGATCATGACAAACAGTGAATCTTTAGCGTTGATCACAAGATTTTGTTCTCTAAACAGTCTCAACAGTCGATGCCAGTGTTACATCTTACCTAGCTGCGAGAAAAAGGTCAAACATGTGGTTTGTATTGTGGTTCACACAATGCACACAACCAATCGTCTGTATCTGTTATATTTCTCAACACAATCGTGCAATGAACATGACCTGACATGAGGTTTATCATAATCTGTACGGATCGCGACAAAGTGTTTGTCGCTTACAAGTAGTAATGTCAATGAATCTGAATCTGATCGATCAAGAGATCGCTAGAAGCGATTTTTTTCCATCCCTGTGCCAAATAAAAAGTATTTAATCGTGATTTTAAGAAAAAATCTCCATTTTCACATTCTTTTAACTGGACGCCCTACTTTTTTTATTGCTTCGCTGATATATTTTGTTCTCCGATTAAACATTTATCAGAAAGCAGAATGGGAAACAGATGAAACACGTTAAAAATATCTTGTTATTTGACTAATGATGATTAAAAGGTGGTGTTCTCTGTAGGTCTGTTTATTTCTTAGCCGTAAAATTTCTATTTTTTGAATATATCTCCATTTTACATCACATTTATTTGTTTGGTTTCTCCTTGTTTTATTCATTAGAATGTAAACATAGTCTTCGTAAGCAAATGATAGCATGTTTAATACGACATTTAAACCATTATTATTTGAACATCGGGCAAATTAGCGAGGTTCAAATTGAAAAATATTCAGATAAAAATCGGTTAAACGAACGGGTGTCCAATGGACGCCGTCCATGGAATAATTTTTAGTGTTTGAGATATATAAGTTCAAAGAAATCTTGCTTGAATTTTGAATGCAATTTTTCTTAACGATTAGCTAGTTTCTGATGCCACCCAGCAACCATTTTATTCTAGTTAATCAAATGCGTTCTTCAACTGCATTTGCATCGCCGTGATAAGCGTAAAATAGGAAACACGACGGGAATATCTCATTTGCAGATACGACCTACGCAAAATTAGTCTAGGAATAAAGTTTCGAGAATACTGAGGAGACGCATGGTGTTTTGTTTTTACCTGCAATGAAACGGATTTTTTTTCCACAAAATCGAACCAGTAGCGTGTGTTTCTGTATTAAAATATGCTAAAGCTTCGCTTTAAAAATCTGTTGATCAGTTGGATTTGAACGAAGTGCTATAGTAATTAATGAACGTAAGTCTTACACGTGTTTTAGACACGTCTTAATTTGATGCAAATTTCTTTTCTGCAAATTACTTCTTTGGTAAGAAGGATGATTAATTTATCATGGTATATTCAGCCTAAATATAATAATTATTGTTCAGACTTTTGCAGAGAATTTTGAATTGCCGGTGATATATCAATATACTATCAGCATCATTCATAATATAAGTGTCCCAAGTGTCCCATTTTAATGACTTGCAATAAATATAGCTAGAAGTGTTATCCCTTGGGCACCGCATTTTCCGCCGAAATAGATTACTCTAACTCTAACAGATCAAGCTAATAGTTGAAACAAAAATAGTAAAGTTTTCCTGTATCCAACTTAGCGTGGTTCTACTGTATTACCCACCCCACTGAGTTTTCAGCTCACTCCTACCGTTTACCATCGGACGGTTGCGAGTATGCTGAATGGGTCAGTGTGCGTGTCGATTGTCGGTCCAACATAGTTGATGGGCGTGGCCTGCTCACCATTCGTCTAAAGGTGATTTTGGGTTTCGGTGTGTGGGGAAGTGGACTTTCTCCACTTCACACGACGTTCGGACTCTAGAGGTGAAGACCGCACGGCTCTTTAGCGAAGGCAATTATTACAGAAAGAGAGAGAAAGAGAAGAGGTGAGTGAAAGGGACATCAAATCGGAAAAGACTGCAACGGCGGAACAAATCAAAGGATAATTTCGTTGAAAGTTGATAGTAATTGATGAGGGCGCGCGCTGCTCGCACCAACGACTTGCGCGTTCTCTCTTTCGCATGCCTCGATGTGTAGCTCTCTTTTTTTCTCGTGAAAAAAAACATGAAAATCAAGGGGACCACCGGCTAAGAAAGGTGCCGATTTTCTTTCGTATTCCTTCCCGATGAATTCGCTTATTTTTTCTATGCTTTGTTTCTAAATAGTTACGACGATAAACGGGCACACAGTGGCAGCAAAGTTGACAACATCGAACGCCCCGCCGGGGCGGTGAAAGGGTGAATAAAGCTATTTTTGAAGCGGTTGATCGGCGGTCGACGATTTTGCGTAAATTGATTCGCGCAGAGGAGAATTGGGTTCGATTTGTTGAACTAACGCCGATTACCGTTATCGAGAGTGGGCTGGAAATGAAACAGGAAATTGTTTCCGGCCGGATTACGGACGATGAATTTCATGGGAAAACGAGAGAACCGGATAATCCGGGTGGTTGGTTGAATGATGAAAAAGAAAATGGAAACGGTCGATCACTAGCGGCGGGTAAACGTTGGTGACAGATGACAGTATAATTTGGGTGCTTTATTTTAGGAGCTTTTGAGCTTAATTTATTTATTTGTTTTCATATTAAAATAGTCTGAATAGTCTATAGTCTATTAGCCTAAATAATAAAAATTGATACCTTGGAACAGAGTGTCATTTTTAGACAACCGGTCTTAAGGTTTTATACCAAAATCAAACGTAGATTGCAAGAAGAAATATTTTTCAGTGTCTTTGCAGTTTCCTAACCTTACGTTACACGCGCCAACTTCGATTTATTGGCATGCTAAAACTTAACAGAATTCACTCGAATATTAATGCCACTTCACTTGGTGAAAAACTTATAAAACTTTTTCCACCGTTTGAAAGATGTCGGATCAACGTTACTGAAAACACAAATTTTCTTTATTGCTGGAATCCCGATATAAAGTTAACGATTCACAGGCGCTGTGCAAAATACAACTGCGCGAGTAAAATCCCAAATACAATGCATACGGATTTTATTTATTACGTTGCGGAAATTTGACAGAAAACCCATGGAAAAACTGTCAAAATCTGTATGCATTGTGTCTGGACCTTAACGGACGGTTAAGTTACAAATACCGTGAGAAAAAACCTTTTCAATCCACCTAGTGGTGAAAGGAACCTTTGTTATACCTTATTTGTCATTTGATATAAAAATCAACACGTTTTCGAAACTTAATTCAACTGTTTGTCCAATCCATAATATCCAAAAATGGGTGTAAAGTTATTGAGCAGAATTGATTTTTAAGTGCTTTTATAAAACAAATTATATTCCACAACCAGTAAGAGACAGATACTGACTATATGCAGTAAAGTTGCTTATTTTAGTGTAATTTACATCTTCCCGAAATTTCGAAAGAAATTGCCGAAGAAATTGTTTGCGATAAATTGCTATAGAAATCGCAATTGAAAATCGGTTCTTTCGAGGTAGGTCCTTAAATAAAATACTTGCCGTAGTAAAATAGCTAGTGCATAACCTGTAAATTTAACTGAAAATGTATGGAATGAATAATAATACTTACCTGTCAAACACAGCCAATTAAACTAAAAATAAAATATATTTCAGCTTTGTAGCTGCTACGTAAGCAACTGACAAAACAGAGTTTGACTGTCCGGAACATTCTACAAAAATTTTCATCCGCAGCTGGATGATTCATCGGCCGTTGAAGTATAGGAAATTCAAAATGTTATTGCCGGAGCAACCAGTTTTAACTGCAACCACTGACGAACTGACATGACACATAGAAGAAAAACCTTTAAAAACCATCGTCCTACACATTTTGCTAGCACACTAGCACCCTCTGTTATGCATGTTGGCGCGTAGCTTGCATTTGCAGGGTTTTACCAAAAACATTCCATCAAGAAGACTGGCATCTGTTTCTCGCGCCCATACAAATGACAAGTAACAGAAACAACAGCGCACCCCTCCCGAAAAAAGTTGAAGCTGTGGGTACATGTATTAGTGGGAAAAGATGTGTGCGAGCGTGGCAGTGCATTCCATAGGTGTTTGTGTACATCCATATTCTAATATACACACACTAGATGTCGGCAGAGAACATTGCTGTTACTGTCTCTCGATATTTGGCAGAGTTGCCAGTCTTCTTGATGGAATGTTTTTGGGTTAATGCTGTAGGGTTTTTACATTTGTACGGTTTTATACGGAAAACTCGAAGCAACACTCGCGCGTCGCGGTATGGTCATATTGTGAAGCATGCTTTTTCAAAAAATGAGTGGTTTTTGATTGAACGATAGTGTCCGGTCTGTTTGTCTGTGGTACAACGCTGAGTGCAGCCTGGAGTGGAACTTCAGCAAATAAAGTCGGTATTCGTTTTTATTCTGTCATCGCCATCCGTCACTAGTTGTAGTCGACAATAGTAGCACAGACAAACAGACGAGACACTCGCGTTAATTCCATCGTCCAATAAAAAACTACTCATTTTTCAAAAAAGCATGTTTCGAAACATGGCCACATCGCGGCGCGCGAGTGTTGCATCGAGATTTCAGTATAAAACCATACAACGACTTCGGTTATTCCATAAGAACGACCGTGACTTTAGACATCCGCATATCTCATCGCCCAACGTTATACTAGTACGCACTGTTGATGGAATTATAGATGCCCCCGACCTCTCCGTTGCAGTAGAGCCTTTCCAGCCAGCGCCCAGCAGCCGTCCCGGTCCTGCTGGCGGGTGCAAGGAACGGGGTTTCGAAAATCGCCTTCCAGGCAAGTTTGAAATCGCTGATCCCAGCCCTACTGTTAATCCGTTCTTCGCTTTAAGTTTATCGTCATCGAGCCTCTCAGAACTGCACCCCATTCACGTGTATTACCAGAACGTAGGTGGTATGAACGTGTCTGTTCCCGACTACCTGCTAGCATGCGCCGACAGTCCGTATGAGATAATTGTGCTGACCGAAACTTGGCTTGACAACCGTGCCGGTCGAGCAAGTATGGGTAAATGTCAAACTTTTAGACAGCCGACTATTGTTGTGTGCTATCTATGTGCCTCCTGTTCACATCCGAGACCCTGTTATTCTGAAGGCACATATTAATTCAGTTAACCGGGTAGCATCGATGACATCTGCATCGAATGACATTATTATTCTGGGCGATTTCAATCTACTTAGCATTAAATGGCGTGAACGCGGCAACGGGTACCTGTACGCTGATATGGGTTCGCCAACTTTATCGCCAATCAATATTGATTTGCTCGATTGCTACAGCACTGCAACCGTTCAACAAGTAAACGATATACCCAACGAAAATGGGCGCCTTCTTGATCTATGCTTTGCCAGTGGTCGTAGCCAGGCCCCGGAAGTGACGATGGCACCTTCTTCGCTTGTCAAGCATGTTCTGCTAGCTCTGCTAATTACCTACTACCAGTCAACAAATATTTCGTAACGTAAATTTTGCGCCTCCGGCCGTCTTCTACGACTTCACCCATGCTGATATTGAGGATATTCTAAATGTGTTAAACAGCATCTACTGGAGCACAGTTTTAGATAGACGATATAAACACTGCCTCAACGACCTTCTCTAATATCTTGAACTACGTTATCGATCGTCACGTTCCCAATAGAACTGCTCCCGCTCCGAACCAGATACCCTGGATAAACTTGGGATAAACACTACGTTGCGTCGTCTCAAATCCGAAAGGAAAGCTGCTATAAAGAAATACAGATACAGGACCTTACCCCTCCGCAACACTACTTGTCGATCAACACGAGATACAAACGCCTGAGTCGTTCCTGCTTTCGAAGCTACCTGAGCAAAGACGAGCGAAGGTTGAAACGTAACTCTAAATATTTTTGGGAATATGTCAACGAGCAATGGAAGGATGACGGTCTACCCTCGGTTATATTCCTGGTGATAAAACGGCGAGCAAATTAGTGAACTGTTTTCGATGAAATTCTCCAGTGTATTTACTGATGAACGTTTAACGATTGCAGAAATATCCACAGCGACCGAGTGTGTTCCTATCCTGGGCCATTCATTGAATAACCTCACCGTCGATGAAGTGATGCTTACATCGGCCGCCACGAAGTTGAAACTTTCTCGATCCGTTGGACCGGAAAAAATGCATCCACGCTCTAGCCGCTCCAATAAGCCATCTTTTCAGCTTATCCGGTAACTCAGGTGTCTTTCTAAGGGGGCATGGAAAGCGGCTTACATGTTCCCTGTGCATAAAAAGGGGAATAGGAAAAATGTAGATAACTACCGATGAATCTCTGCTCTTAACTCAATTTCGAAACTGTTTGAGCTCACCCTGTTTGAACCAGTATTTGCATTTTTCAAACAGTACATCTCTGATAATCAACATGGGTTTATGCTCAAACGCTTCACGACTACCAATCTCTTGACTCTCACATCCTACGTGATAAATAGTTTCGATGGTCGGTCGCAAACAGATATCATTTACACTGATCTTTCCGCAGCTTTCGACAAATTGAATCACCAAATCGCCATTACCAAACTGGATATGCTTGGCATAGGTGGTCCGTGGCTGCGTTGGTTCCGTTCGTACTTATCCGATCGCCACTTAAAGGTGAACATTGAGGGCAGTCTCTCAGGATCGTTCACTGCTCATTCTGGAATACCACAAGGCAGCCATCTCGGTCCTTTAATATTCCTTATCTACTTCAATGACGTCAACTACCTGCTTAAAGGTCCGCGACTCTAGTTTGCTGAAGACCTTAAGTTGTACTCAAAAATTGAAAATCTATCCGACGCCGCTGTCCTTCAGGAGGAACTATCGGCCTTTGCCAAATGGTGTGTCGACAACCGCATGCTGGTCAACCCCAACAAGTGTGAAGTCTTCACATTTTCTAGAAAGTTGAGCCCGTTCGCTTTTGACTACAGGCTGTCAAATACACCATTACGTCGCGAAAACTACGTCAAAGATCTGGGGATACTGCTCGACTCTAAACTTGTGCTGTTTGAAAGTACATCGCGTTAACCTTGGGCTCATTATGCGTATCGGCAAGAATTTCAACGATGTTTACTGCTTGAAAGAACTTTATTGTGCATTAGTCCGCTTCAATCTTGAATATTGTGCTCCAGTTTCGAGTCTCTACAATTAAAATGGAGTTAGTCGAATCAAATCAGTGGAGCGGAGATTCAATCGTTTTGCTCTTCGGAGACTTCCGTGGAATAACCCTTTCCAGCTGCTAAGCTATGAACAACGCTGTAGGCTCATCGCGCTAGACCCCTTCATATTCGTCGTGATGTGAATAGAGCAATAATTGTGCCCGACTTATTGACCTCGCGAGTGGATTGCCCGTATATATTGGAAAACCTTGATATTCACGTCCGAAGTCGTACATTGCGACGGAATCGACAGAATAACTGCAGCAGCTTCAGCACGGTTACCGGTCTACAACGCCATTTTAACCGTTTTTACTACAGCTTCGAATTTGACGTCAGCCGTAACGTGCTGAAAAATCGATTTTATCAATTAAGTTAGGTTAGGTTATTATTTGGGCCACAAGGCCTGTTGATGTACAAATAAATAAATAAGCTGTTACATCGACGCCCGGAAGTACCTCAACCACAACCTGTACATAAATGTGATTCTTTACTTTAACAAATATCGCATTGAAAATACACAAAGTGTTATATTCAATCCCCTGCGTTTTCATAACTGAAGACCACAAAGTTTACAACATAACGATATAATCGATCGAAATGAAGCGAGCCAGCGATGCGCAGTTTTAAACACAAAGTAGGGTACGGGTGGGTATTTCCAGCCCATTAAGCGGTAGCCTGAACAATATTCAGGAACTACGTTGAAACTATATTTATTCGAGACAAGATTTTTATACCAGTTGATAGAATAATATGTACTGAATATCGGCGTGTATTTTGGTCTTAATAAAACGTTACTGATTTTGAGTTATAGTCGCGAGAAATGATGAAGTCGCCGCGGCTAAATTGAGCCCATTTTCTATAGTGGTGTCTGTGTTTTTTAAATCCGACAGGCCGAAATAGCTAGCACAGCAATTAAATGCTTTTCAAAAATAGATCAAAAGAGACAAGAAAAGAGAGACCGATTCATAACTTCTGGCTATTGCCTACATTCCGGGCTCATTGAAGATAATTAGTTTTGCAGTGACAACAGCTTGCTGCTGGCGCTAGTGTATCACTGAATCGTTCATATACACTAGCGCCAGTTGTCACTCAAATACCAGATATGTCAGTACATATATTGGTAGTAGTGTAAATAACGCACCATACACTGGAATTAAAAACAAAATGCTGCAAATGGCTAGTGAATGAAAATTGATTTAAATTTTCATATCAGAGGGGATTTTTTGTGTTCTTCCGTGATAAAAAGAAGTAGAATTGTTCTGTGATAACATATTCACAGCTGTTTAGTTTCTAGATAAGTAAACGTGATTATAATTGTGTGTTTTCCAAACCATCATCAAGAGCGGATACGCGTAAGCGATTGCTGCTAGTTTTTTCAGCCTGGTTACGTGCCAGTGGAAAAACAGTGGTTTTGATGTTTATTGAATAAAATTAAGCAAACTACTTACATTTTTATGAAAATAGTTATAACACATTAAAGCCTATGAGTGCTACATTCGTTTCAGTATTGTTATATAGCGGCAAAGTTTTTATTTGTGAAAGTGTAGCCAAAAAAGGTAATGTATACCGAAATTAGTAGCGTGATGGGAATACCCTCCCGTACCCTATAACAAACTCTGACGCAGTCCTCCGTCGAAACAAACGGTGCAACTTTTCGTCAAACATTGACCACCAGTTCCCCGCTTTATCTTATCAACCGGTCGGAACCCCGAAATTATCCGTCCGAAAACAATGTTCCTTTCCTAAGCCAAACCAATTTCAATTTATTGCACCACCGGCCGTCCGGCCTAACTTGGTTTAGAATGAACTCAATTCTCAGTCGGCACCAGCACCAGCACCAGGCCGAATATACGATGAGTGTGACCAATCAAAAATGGCAAACCAAGTACTGATGGGGGAACTCGCCACAACATGGCGGTAGAAAGGGCATTACACCACCAAGGAAGCAAAGGAAAGTTAATTTAACACCCCTATTGTGCCCCGATCGGCTGTGCTGTATCGGTTGAGTGGTTCTTCGATTTTTTGGCCGACCGGAATCTCCTTCTACACATAGGTGATGAAGCTTACTGTGTTTGTTCAGCCTGCGAAATGCAAGCCGGCAAAGTCCGATGTGGTTTTTCGCAAATGTCGTAAAGACGGAACTTTCGGGCGCGCAGAGTGAACTAATAAAATTCAATTTATTGTGCAAATAAACTTCAAATTCAATCACCATTACTTGGTTTGGCTGACCGCCTTCCTTCGGACGAGGGATAAGTTTGATGGAGAACCTGGTTGTTGCGTTACAATGTTTCCTTTGCCCCGCAAGAAGCGGCTGAAGATGCCGGTAAACCATACCGACCGAATGCGATGGCTGGGCTGTAGCAGCAAAATATACATGGATGAGTAATTGAGTGAGCGAGCGAGCTTCAAAGGAGTGAGAAATTTATGCGAATCACCACATCGTAAACATTCCGTCCATTCGTTCAACATCAGTCTCGCAAGCGACGATGAAGGAAAAATAATTACTATCTTTTGACTGTTAAGTTGGGGTAAAAATTAACCACTGAATATACGGAATCTAAATTTGTGGAAAAAAACAAAGCAAATATACCGTAGATTCAATTCGGCAGCAACTTTTCAAAAGGGCCATCTGCAAAATGTACACAAACAGAGTGAGGGTTGAAAATCGGCTCAGTTGTTCAAAAGTTGTGATTTTGAAAAACAGAAACTGGCAAAACGACGATTTTTGGGGTCACCAAAAGCAAAACCATGTAAACCATATAAACGTGCTTCAGAACTTGACCTTTTTTATCGACAGACTTCGCAGCCGGTTATTAGAGTACAGGAAAATTACGGGGTTAGTGCAAAGATGCTATTAGTCCTATTTGGGGTCACCCTAACTGCCAAATAAAAAAACACGGGTCTAAAATTTTCTGAAAATAAATAAGTTTACAAAATTTAAACAAATTTCATGCACTTTTAAAGTTTGATAGGGTAGATGAACCATTAGTTGCGCCACTAAGCATAACATAACTTCATTTTGCTTGTTTATTGAGGTATATGCTTCAATTAATGCTTGTGGGATATAAATTTATCAATTACAAGGTAATTGTCACAAGGCAAGACAATTGCTTTCGTTGTACGAGAAGCTTTATAAAGAAAAAATAAATTTTCCGATTCAATTATATTGTACCAACAGTTGCGCTAATGTTTCCTTAATTAAGTTTGATGTTCCTTTAATTGTGTTATTCCATATACATTGCTAGGTTGCTAAGTGAAAAAACATCGTAGCAAAACTATAGATGAGCGCCTATAGTTGTGCGCTCCAACTGCGCGTTAGATTTTGGAAAATTGGCATTTTAGCAAATAATGCTTTAATTTTAAATGGTGTAGTCTAACTAGCAATACTTCTAAAAACCTGTTTTATATAATGAACTAGCTGACCCGACAAACTTCGTATTGCCACGAATTAACCTGTGTTGTACATAAATCATGAATCTCGGATGATCTTTGTCACTTCTCGAGTTTTGCAAGCCCCCCAGTGGGCGGCGCTTCCGACGGCGGGTCACCGGCAACACTCGCGACCGGCTCGTCCTGAATGATCTAGTGTTACTATAGATAGTTTTTGTGGTCTTGTTATTGATTAATGTTTTATGGAAGAGTCTCGAATTTCTCGAGTTGGATTAGTTTTTGAGTTTCGCAAAAATTTCTGTTTTATTTGTATGAGAGTCCATATCCCCCTACCACAGGGGTGAGAGGTCTCTAACTATCATAAAATAAATTCAAGACTCAAAAATCTCCTACATGCTAAATTTGGTTCCATTTGCTTGATTAGTACTCAAATTATAAGGAAATTTGTATTTCATTTGTATGGGAGCCCACCCTCTTAAAAGGGAAAGGGGTTGTAATACACCACAGAAAAAAAATTCTGCCATCTAAAACTCTCACATGCCAAATTTGGTTCCATTTGCTTGATTAGTTCTAAAGTTATGAGCAAATTTGTATTTCGTTTGAATGGGAGCCCCCCCCCCTCCTAAAAAGGTAAGAAGTCCTAATTCATAATGGGAAAAATGGTTGCCTCCAAAAACACCCACATGCCAAATATGGTTCCATTTGCTTGATTAGTTCTCGAATAATGAGGAAATTTGTATTTCATTTGTGTAGAAGCCCCCCCTCTTGAAGTGTGGAAGGATCCTAATTCACCGTAGAAAATATTTTTGCCTCCAAAAACCTCCACATGCCGAATTTGGTTCTATTTGCTTGATTAGTTCTCGAGTTATGGGGAAATTTGTATTTCATTTGTATTGGAGCCCCCCCTCCTAATGTGGGAAGAGGTCCTAATTCATCACAAAAAAAATTCTTGCCTCCAAAAACACCTACACGCCAAATTTGGTTCCATTTGCTGGATTAGTTCTCGAGTTATGAGGAAATTGGTATTTCATTTGTACAGGAGCCCCCCCTCTTAAAGTGAGGTGGGGTCTAAATTCAACATAGAAAATTTTCTTGCCCTCGAAAACCTTCACATGCCAAATTTGGTTCCATTTGCTTGATTAGCTCTCGAGTTATGAGGAAATTTGTATGGAAACCCCCCCTCTTAAAGGGGAGAGGAGTTATAATTCCCCTTATAAAGAGGGGAGGGGTCTCAAATTACCCTAGAATAAATTCTTGTCACCGAAAACACCCACATGCCAAATTTGGTTCTATTTGCTTGATTAGTTCTCGAGTTATGCAGAAATTTGTGTTTCATTTGTATGGGAGCCCCCCCTCTTAGTGGGGGGAGGGGTCTCTAACCATCACTAAAACCTTTCCTGGCCCCAAAAACCTCTACATGCAAATTTTCACGCCGATTGGTTCAGTAGTTTTTGATTCTATAAGGAACACAGGACAGACAGATAGACAGACAGACAGACAGACAGACAGACAGACAGACAGACAGACAGACAGACAGACAGACAGACAGACAGACAGACAGACAGACAGACAGACAGACAGACAGACAGACAGACAGACAGACAGACAGACAGAAATCCTTCTTTATAGGTATAGATGTAATTGTTTTATCTAAAATGCTACGGTGACGGAAATATGCATTAATAATGAATAGTAGCGCAACTATCGGTACTACCACAACTATTGGATCAACTACCCTACATCTTTTTTTTATTAAATTGCTTATTAAATTGAGTAAGTATAGGTAGTTTGTTATTGATTTGAGTAAGTACTGGCGTGTCCAAGTTGGAGCATACTGGGCCACTGCCCCACCTTCTATTACAACCATAATGTATAACAAAATAATTTCTCAACATGCAACCGGAAAATTCGGAGTTGTCAATTCAATAGCCCGGCATTAAATAATAAACTTTTTTTATCGCGTTAAAATAGATTCTGCTTCAAATCCAACTTTAACTTCAATTTACAGTCAAAACCAATTCAATTTTCAAGTACGATTTTGAGTTTAAATTCAAGTCACTTTTTATGTTCAAGTCCAATTCCGAATCGAATTCCATTTTCACCTCCGATCTCAAATCTAATTTGATATGTCCAATTTAATGTCCAATTTTAGGTCAAATTTCGAGTACAATTTAGTTTCAATCCAATTTCATCTTGGATTTCAGGTCAAATTTCAAGTGTAATTAAATGTCCGATTTAAAGGCCAAATATAATTCTAATTTCAACTGCAATTTAAAATTCAATTGAGGTGTAGTTTCAATGCCTATTTCTATTTCACCACCGATTTCAAGTATTTTTTCAAGTCCCATTGAGGTCCATTTTCATGTCCAATTGCAAGCCCAATTACAAATCAAAGTTCAATTTCAAAGTCTAATTTAAATACGATTTCATGTGCAATAATTTATTTTAAGTTCAGTTCCGACCCTAATTTACTTCCAATTTCAATTACAATTTGAAGTTCAATTGTCGTCCAATTTCAAGCCAATGCTCAAATTTAAAGTATAATTTCAAGTCCAACGTTTCACGTAGGACTACGTCTTACGGCAAGGTTTGATAGGCTATTATTAGAAAAAATTAAAACATTCGGGAGTCACGAAAATATAAAAGATTTTAAAGGCTAATAGCACTGACGAACTGACATGACACTTAGAAGAAAATCCTTTAAAAACCATCGTCCTGCACATTTTGCTTGCACACTAGCACCCTCTGTTATGCATGTTGCGGAGTAGCTTGCATTTGCAGGGTTTTATGCTGTAGGGTTTTGTACATTTGAATGGTTTTATACTGAAAACTCAAAGCAACACTTGCGCGCCGCGGTGTGGCCATGTTGCGAAACATGCTTTTTTGAAAAATGAGTGGTTTTTGATTGGACGATGGAATTATCGCGAGTGTCTCGTCTGTTTGTCTGTGCTAATAGCTCTGCCATAACAGGTTTAGCAATTTCTATTATAATTTTATTTTTCAATCACGAATTAATGAAATTAGCGACAAGTCCAAGGTCAAATATTCGCATACATTTTCTTCGTCATCGCTTTGCTTCACGGGCAGGAACGACAGTTCCCTTCTGTTTATTGTGACTTCGATCAGGGTCGGCGCTTTCCTTAACCAAAACAAGCAGCTACTGGGAGCGCCATTTCGCCTACATAAAAAAAACTGTAGCATTAAATAAATAAGTGGTTAAGGGGAAACCGAAAGTGGCTCAAAGATGACTGGATAAATGGCTACCATTCGAAGCATGTATTGTTTTGCGCCTTAAAAATGCATTTGTATTGGCAGAGCACGCTTTCGCCACGTAATCAGTGCTTCCAGCGCTGTTATAATTTCCTAAAACTTGTAATTCAATTTATCGATCTGCTATGTATCAATAAACGCTCAGCAAAACATAATTGCTAATGGAAAATAATTTTAACTGAACATATCGATCATTACGTGTTCATAAAAGCGACCAATGTATAATTTGGAATTAGTTAATAGATATTTGGTTACGCACATATTTCGTTGAACTAGCGATTCCCGAAAAAGCAGCAACACAGTATCAAACTTTCGTCACATCAATGAGCTTTTAAAGAGCTTTCAACTTTCGCCGCATTGATGAGCTTACAGTGAAGAAAACAAACAAAACGCAAACGCAGGAATCAAAAACGCAATCCGATGCAAGCGGATTAATTAAACATCCTAGTGATCCTACGCATTATTCAGTTGCTGCTGTTAATTTTGATTGAATCGGAATGCCTTGATAAAGAAAACAAACCTTTTTTCGAGATGTTTGTAGTCAGTGCGGTTGGCTGCGGATCAGCTGTTTATGTTTGCAAGCTCCGCTATTTGACATATATTACCAATACTAATGCAATATTCAAATAAACGTTTAGGTTTTTAACGAACACATGAGATGTACAGTACAGTGTTTGTCGCACTAACACAATAACGTTAGCCACTTTCGGTTCCGCCTTAACAAAATACTTTCTTCCTTCTCCTTTTGCAGCATAAAGCCGGGATGGCAAGTGGTGTATCTAGAGGTACTCTCCGCTGTATTGGGTCCTGGGCTATTTGCCACCAATTCGTTGAGCATCTCGAAACAAGCAAATCAGCGTCAATTCATGTTCATGTGAATTCATGTTCGGTCAACACTCTCGCCTGTGTATGAGCGCCACGAACCAAGCAGGCAAAAGAAGATGTTGGGCTTGTCGTTCGACCTGAATGACCCGCCAGCATTTTATTCGTTTCCAACCCGTACCCGCGTATATGCGTACGTATATGGGGCGCTTAAGGCCGATGAAGGTCTACTGTTTTACCTGACTCATAACTAATGTACGTTGTGTTCGCGGGAGCTCAATATCGGGAAAAAGTTTAAATGAGCGACGTTCCCTCGTGCCCCATAACTTACATAAACGCTAGTTTTCAAGTGACAGTAGTACGCAATGCTTTCTTTGTTAAACTAGAGTGTTATTTGTCCAACTTTTTACAGGTTTAAAGCAATAACCAAAAACATAACTTACAAAAAATCGCTTGATATTCGTAGCAATAATATGCATAGAGTAAGGAGGGGTAAAAGTGCGATGTAGGTAAAAGTGCAATTCAATGATTTATCGGTGCAGATTCCGAGTAAATTGACTACATTGACATGGATGGGTGACTACTTTGACAGCTTGAATCTAACGTAAACTTAGGTTGCTTACGAAGCATAGTTGCTGAGTTATGTGCAAATGTTATTTTAGGGCGGTTTTGATGTAATTTTTCGTTATACGGCAAATACGATATCAACAGGAGGATATTACTTGTTGAAAATTTGTAGCAGCGTTTTACATCACTCACATATCTGTTTTGAAAATAGGGTGAAAAGAGTTTACAAAATATATTTCGGTTTTCCGTAATTTAATCTAACCCCGTCAAGCACCTAGCGGGGTAAAAGTGCGATTCGCGGACGGGGCAAAAGTGCGATTCATGGACGAGGCAAAAATGTATAGCTAACTATATACAGCTTTAGGCACTATATTACAGATACTAGAAATGGAAGATCTGCAATAAACTGTGTACTATACAGATGTTGGCCGAAGGAAAATAATGTTTTTCCGTTGATGAAACAAAAAACAAACGTTTGGAAAAGTTTCGATCTAACGGAGGCTGCAATACACCAGCGCAAAATAGGAAAGGTTCAAATTGAGAATATTCCTTACCGAAACATAACGCAGATTGAAGATAATATGGTTTTCTTAGCTACTGTTGTGCTAATTTCATGGATTCGAGCTTCGAATTTTTGCCCCGCGGTATTCGCACTTTTGCCCCGCTAGTGGGGTAAAGGTGCGAATCGGCACTTGATCAGAAGAAAGAAGAATTTATTTTGCAAAACGCTATTACCGCAGATGATTTATAGTTGAATGTGAAGACATTGAGTTACTGCATCACTATAAAATATATTATGTTGTTGTCCTTCTTTACATCTCACGAAAATTGATGACAACTTCAAACATCGCACTTATGCCCCGCCCTACTCTATTAGCTATGAACAAATAAAACGGTATAGTATACATTTTATTTCAATAGCACGTATACAGTGGACTATCGGAAAAGTTAACTCTCTGAAAAGTTAATTGTTCAGAAAAGTTAAGCGAATATCAGCTCTCATGCAACGCTCTAAAAAGTTTAATTGTTTCTGAGAGTTTGAATTTATTGGTTGTCCAAGCGTTCGTCCACACACGTGTGTTTACCTTCTATTTTTATTTCTCATTTTTCGGTTTATTGTCGCCTTTCCACAGTTTCATACAGAGTCGTATCATAACTGGGATTACATTAAACTCTTGTACCTGACAGTTCCAACAATAGTTCAATACGAGCACATAGTTACTTCAGGATTATTGATAACATACTGGAATAGCTCAAACTCAGATTTAATTTTAAATGCAAAAGAAGGAACTAAAAATAAGTGCGAACATATCAAAACGTAGTCGCAGACTACGAAAAAACAAAAGTAAACTAGTGAACCGACTATTTTAAACTTACTGAAAGGAACTAAGTATTATTTCATAAAGACCGTACTACATATTTCTTTTCATTAGAACTTCTAAATACATAAAAATATGTATCCTATATCCTGGAATGCATTTTTCGCTTTTGTATTTATCATTTTCAATGATTTTTAGGACTACTCGGAAAAGTTAATCGACCCATTCCCCAATCGATTAACTTTTCCGAGAGTCCACTGTATTCGTTATGAGTCAGGTAATACAGTAGAAGATCAGATTCCCTGCACGGTAATCCGGTATTCTTGCGACGTGTCTGACCCATCGTACTCTCCCAACTTTCGATAAGTGTACCTACTTTGAGAATCATTCCACACGTAGTGCCTGCAGTGCATGTGTTGCCAACATTATACACACGAATAATACAAACGTGCCAAACCCCGTAACCCTGGTTACCGCTTGATTTTGGAAAATAACAAATCAAAGCAATCGGGGGTGAAAATTTTCACTAATTTTTCAAGCACTTTCGTTGAGATAGGATTGTTGTAAATTTGCTCTGCTTAAGATTGTTAAAATAAATTACTAGTTATTACCTAAGTTTGTTACCTAATTTGCTAAAAAATACAAAATCGTGGTTTTGTGAAAAAGAAATCTTGAAGTCGCTGTCCTGAAGAACTGTCATGTGCCTACATTTTTGGCCCTTCTCTCCCAGGTAAGGGAAGACTTCGTCCTGCTGCTAACTGTGCCTACATTTTTGGCCCTTCTCTCCCAGGTAAGGGAAGACTTCGTCCTGCTGCTAACTGTGCCTACAGCATGGTTCATACGCCTACGCCATTCTTCGCTTTCTGTTTGCGCTCCATCTCCTCCTGATGAAAATCTATTCGCAACAAAACACAACAATCAAAACACTCAGATAAACGTGATGGGAAGGTGCATGGATGATATTAAATTATTTAGAAATTTTTCGGGAGAGATTTTCGAATCTCTTCAGAATCAGCAGATTCATCTTCGATGAAGTAGCAAGGTATGAGGACAAAGTTTCTGAAATAACAGGAAATATGAACCGAACTTTTTTGAAGGTTTATCATGCTAATAATGGGTTTAAAGAAACCGACAATTATTCAAAAGAAATGGCGCTATACACACGTGTACTCCTTCTAATATACACGCCGGCATAAGCATTCCTTTCGAACTCCCGCTTTTGTTTATTCATGCACTGCAACGACTTTTGCAAATGTGTATTTAGCTAACAGCAACCGTCGTCGCACTCGCATGTCATTGCAGCCTGAGCAACTGATACTGATAACTCGTGAGGACTCGCACTCCCACCTGTGTGTAGAATCGATGGCGTAAGATGAAGAAGAAAATAAAAAGTAATGCAAAATCTATATCCCAGTAGCCCTCACGGTTAGCTGGCTGCTCACGAGTTGCTTGCCTCGTGAGTGGTTATGCAAAAAGACGCTACGAGACAGTGCGTTTGCGAGTGTCTAGGGAGTAAAATGTCTGCACACAGCAACGTCGGATGTTTTCTTTAGTTTCTTCTGGGGGCGCCATTTTAAGAATTTGCGTTGAGCGAGAAATTGGCTAGCGCCGGCTCTGATTTCAATTACGGTATTTTTAGAAAAAAAGTGAGGAAGCTCCTTCGTGTCAACAGGTCGAAGACTCTACGACATTCAGACTTATACTAATTTGCTTTTTATTTTCCGTCACCGTAACAATTTTGATAATATGTTTCATTGATATTTTTGGTGAAATAAAACCTTTCTTTTCTCGATCAATGAAACATATTATCATTATACTAATTTGATATCTGTGCTTGGGAAGAACGCCAGAAAAAATAATAAAGTCTTGACGTCCAAACAAAATTTCTTAGGACCACTATAAAGCATATCCAATTTATAGTCCAGAAAGTCAATGTAGTTATGAAATGTGATATCACAGACTAGCAGACGTAACACTTCGAACAAATTTTCTAACAAAATATCGTTACAATTACATCCCTAAAACTTGGAAAGAACACTAGCATCACCTGAAGCAGTCTTCGCGCTACGCAAAGCAGCTTGCTATAAATTTAGCAATGCTATAAATTTACTTGTATATTATCTAACAACAGCGCCAGCGCAAGCGAGTGGCGTTCTCACGCAGCGACTGTTGTTTGAGTCTTGACTTAAGTGAACATTTGAAATGATCGTTTTTATTGGCAATGGAATGAGGCTTCAGTGTTACGTCTGTTAGTCTGTGGTGATATCATCGACACTCACCACAAGAAGTGTAAATGTGGCCTGATGAAACAAGCACAGCCAAACAAACATAAAGCTTTGAAGAAAATCCTGCTAAAAATATTTGTCACGCACATTTATAGCACCATCTATGTCGACATTCCCAAATAGTAACTCACAACAGGAATATCCCTCGGATTAGCAAGTGTTTTGCAAATGCTATTTCCTTCCTTTCGTTAAAAAGCACGACGAGTTTGACGAGTAAGGAGACATTCCTAGCCAAAAATGAAATTTGAAAGGACTGTTGCAGCGTGCGAAGTGTGGAATAGAGAGTGTTAGCTCTGTTTGTCTGCGGTTCGACTTCATATGGAGCCGCATGAATAAAATAGTTTGCTTGCTTTTTCCCGTTTGAACCTTGTGGGAGAAGTAAAGCAAACTCTTTTATTTATACGGCCTAATGTCAACAAATTTGTTGAAGACCAAAAAATCTGAATAAAACAGTTTTGACCTAGCTGGTGCACATCTGTAAAGTAATATTTGATTTAGAAAGGGTCGGAGCAACGAATAAACTATTAATTATAAACGCAGCTGCAGAATCTAACAAGTTATACGTTTCTGTAACCTCCAAAAAAGAACTCCAACCTTTTTTAGCTATGAGGGGAAGCTTGCTTTGCATTTCAACTAGTAGGTAACACTTTCCCATCATCATCATCATCGTCCTGCTCACCGCTGGCGCTGTTCTAACGGCCAAACTATTTACGCAAGGTGCAAACCAAACACGGAGTAGGTGTTATAGATATTTATATTCGAGACACTCCGAAGGTAGTAATTTTCCGTCGCTGCTGCAGTCGCAGCCGAACAGAACAAATTAAGAACGACCCCTGCCTGGCCTGCTGGCCGCCCCCAAAAAATGTAAACAACAAAAGAAGCTTTTAACTTGGAATCGGATTAATGCTAGCGGTTGTGAAGAAATGGGAAGAAATCGGAGTTCGCTCGGTCAACTCTGGGCGCTGATAAGGATCGCGTCGTGTTCCTTCGAGAGAACACGGAGAAAAAAACTAATTTTTCCTTCCCATCCCGTTTCCGTTTTTCCCTGGACCGGGGGAACCCCGTGGACGGAGTATATATTTAAGCTAATTTGTTATGGTAGGTATCGCTTGTATTCTCATTCTGCTGAAGACCCGACACCGACCGATTGCCTGTGCATTGTTGGACGGATATGTGCTTATGTGCGTGGTGGAAGTTTAGGTTTTTGCCGGGGTGTTGAATATTACCATCATTAGCGATGATAGTGGGTTGTTTGCTTAAAAGGCGTCTGCTTTATTACCGATTCCTCCCGAGCTCTAAAGCTAAAGCGCGATGCAACCGCATGAGGCGGTCGAAACGAAATACAAACATGTCTCGAGACAGAAATTGAGCGAGATAGAGAGAGAGAGAGGGACACTATAAAGGAACAAAAAAAAAAAAAAACAAAACGAGTGACGGCTGCTTAGAGGTGCAGAAGTTTCCAAGCCCTAATGTATGCCGGCGCGATTTGTTACAATTTAACATTCTGCCCGAGAACGAAGTGGATGATCGTTTTCGAGATATACAATGTAATTACGGTTGTCGGTTGTTTGCGGTTATGTTCTTTCTTTGTAGTGCACACAAAGCTTTCGGGTTGGAAAATTTGACCCCGGCAAAAAGTGCGGAAAATGCGGAAAGAGTCAACCGCAAATCGTCACTGGATGAAAGGAGTTTGTTTTATGGATGGTAAAATTCGATTGCTAAACTTTGTTGGTGAGTTGCGGTATGTACTATAGGAAATCAAATTTAATACTTCGTGTTGCAAAATATCAGCAAGCTTTGATTACTACAAATGCTTTTGTGATTCATCACAAACTAACGAAACGAACACATTTTTCCAATAAAAATACCCAATTATCTACACAAAACTTCCAACTTGTCGTTCAGGAATATGAAGCACACTTCAGGCACTATCACATTTGACGTATCACATACGAAAACAAACATGGATATCAACTTGAAACTAATAACCTTGTCAACACTGTCATTACTGGTGGCATTCGTGCACTGACATCTCGCTTATCGATTGCGGTTGCAATACGACGATGTGAGTAGGTAATTGTTGAACTGCAAACATATGTTAACTAGTTTCGCATGACCGCTCTTTCTGGATTGTAATTAAATGGATGACGAATGTCAACCCTCTAAGCCGCATCCCGTTCATTATTGCCAAAGCCCGATGTTACTTCTTGGATTAGTTAGTTCTCTTTTGAAGAAGTCCTTTCCGTGCAATCATGAAATTGGATTGGAAATATTTTCAATTCCTTCCTTGTTTCAATCAGCCCAAAAGTTTCTTTAAATGTAATATTACAATCATCAGTGTACCGTGGACCCCCGTTCGTTTGACCATTTTTAATCTGAACACTTTTTAATTTGAACCCCGTTGGTTTGCACGACGTGCAAATTAAAAATGGTTCAAATGTCATTCTCAACATGACATCATTTGTTTATGCAGACAATGCACATAAACACGATTCGTTTGTACTGACCTAGCGTGTTTAATCGGTTTCACATTTCGTTTTTCTAACGATTAAGAGAGAAATCCGATCGGAAAATGCAATATTCGCACTTGCAACTGCCAACTAAAACAAACCACCAAAACAATAACAAAGAGCAGGGCGGCCAGTTCACACAGGTTTCAGCATATTTCGGGTTACCAGTTGTTCAAATTAAAAAGTAACCCCGTTAGTTTGCATGAGGAATCGTTCAAACGAACGGGGGTCCACTGTAATTACAGATGCCATGATTACAACTGGTGGGTATGAATTAATTAGGAATGATCGCAATCGTCAAAGCGGTGGCATTTATGTTAACTATCGTAAAGGAACGAATTGCGAAATAATCGATATATCAGTGTACAATAGAGGCAGTATTTCACAGACTCGAACAGAATTCTTGTTATTGGAAATTTTATCTGGAGCTGATCAGTTGCTCATTAGCATTTATTATAATTCACCTAACGAGGATTACTCTGAGATTCTGTCAAAGCATTTCAAGGAATATGGATTGAAATATTGCTATTACTTTCTCATTGGTGATTTCAATACGAATATCCGAAGACGCAAATTTTTCTTACGACAATGTTGTTTTTGAGCTTACTTACTTTTAAGTCCAATTTCATGTGTAATTTAAATACAACTTCAACTCCGTTTTGAAGTCCAGCAGCAAGACTAATATGAAGTGCAATTTTAAGCCCAATTTTGAACAATTGGATATTCAATTGTGGTCCAATTTCATGCCCAATTTAATGTCTTATGGTATAACCAATCCCAAATCGAATTTAAAACCAATGTCAGCTCCGATTGAAAGTCAAAGTCCAACTTTTTTGTCCGATGTCGAGTATCATTTCAAGTCAAATTCAATTTTGATTTTAAATCCAATTCCAACTATTTAAAAGTTAAAGCCCAATTTGAACTGAACATCTAGTCTAAATTAATTCCAATTTATGTTCCACTCAAAATCTAATTGCAACTTTCAATTCAGGTCCATTTTGAGTCCAATCTTTAGTTCAATTTCGATCCAATTCTAAACAAAACGTCAAATCCGAATGAAAATCCAAATGTTCACATAATGTTTAACCTGACGTTCAATTCTAAGTTTGATTGTAAATCCAATTTAAATTTTATGGGGGCTCCATAAAATGTAAAAAGTCCTAATAGTGGTACTCCGAACTTTGTAGTTGTCAACCTGATCGACCGGGATTTTTGCGATAAATAAAAATTAATTGCGTAAAAAAGATCCGCTACCCTACGATTACTGGGTAATTTTCTGTCCAAAATTTGCTTTTTTTGTTTCCGACCTTCCGGCACGCTAGTGCTCCATAGAGTAAACAACGTATCTTGGACCCCAGCGACAGCTATACATAATTTTGATACAGCAAAACCAAATTGGAAGTGTTCAATTTATGTACAGCTGCTGATGGGGTCAAAAATAGGCTGGTTACCCCATTCGTCACAGTGGCGCTTCTTAACGAAAAGAGGGGAATGTCCCATAGAAAATACTTGCTTGACCGAGCGATACTCCTGCTGTAAGTTAATATTTGGGAATGTCGCTCATAGATGGTGCTAGTGCGCCAGGCAAAACAAGCGTAACGATCATTTTTATTGACTTTTCTTCAAAGAGTTATATTTTTTTGTCTGTGATATGATTAAATGTTTATTTTAATTTTAAACAAAAAGCCAGACTAATTTATATTCATATGTGTGTACCAACACTTTAAAATAAGCACCAACACAAACCTTACATTATGTACTAATATTTTTCCTTATTTTCTTTTCCGACGAACGATAGCGACTGCATTCGAAATTGAATTTTTTCCTCACTACGACTCTCTCTCTATCTCTCTCCCTGTTTTAAAGTGGCGTAAATTACATTCAAACGTTGACAACTGGCACCCCTTATTTGCACGAAACTGGACGCTGAATTGACGCTTTTCAATTGAATCCGGTAGGTTGAAATATCGTTCCAATGTTGTACATTATGCGGTCACAGCCAGATGGCGAATAATGTTCACGCAAATGTAATCGGGTATTTCCTATCTTTAACTCCGTTCGCTCCGTTCCGATAGCGCGTTACGTTTCTGTAGAGGTAACTGTACCATTACGTTACAGTATGTTACGAAATTAGCACCAGTGGGTGGATATCTTTGCTATGGTTGTCGATTGCATAGAACTTTTCGAACAGTTCGAAGAAGTTGTATGCAATCCAACTTTTGTTGGACACCGACACTAGAAAACCAGACGCTAGGGTGTGTATGAGCGGACAAATTTCCTAAATTTAAATTTTCCCATTTCCGCATGTTCTTAAATCCAGTTGTTTAATTTTAATGTTCCAATAACGAGTTACATTGAATTTGCAACTTTTCAGTTCATACCTGTAACACCAAGACACCATACGAATCGTTGCTTTTCAAGAGATGGCGCTTTTCTAGTGGTAGTTAAATCAAAATTTCTCACTTACCTATGTTTACCTACCTAAAAAACAATCACTAATCATGTTTTATTTGTGATACAGTTCCTCTGTTATACTTTATTTTCATGCCTAATTTTGATGAAAAACAAACATTTCTTGTACCTCTCCATAGCATCTTACTATTCCATTCAGCCGAGAGCCCGGAAAAGTGATTTCATACTGTACTTTTCTTTCCTGTAATATCACATTTGTATTATTTTTTTAAAAACTAAACCGTAAACCTTTTTTGTAGACTATTTCGATTACCCTTCTCCTTTGAATGAAAAAAAAAAATGAAAATGTTTGAAATACAATCCCGGAAAACGCCTGAAATCATACAATTACTTTTGGGTCTGGTTACTTTCCACTTCCATGGCGTTTGAACGATGGGTCGAAAAATGAAACAAGCGGATTTGAAAGCATGCTGTTTCGACCGGTCGAAATCTAGAACGCAAAAAATTTCACGTTTCAATTTTCGTACTTTTTTAAACGTCTTTAAAATTACATTATAAAAAACAAATATGCACTGCAACAAAAGAAAATTTGACAGAAATATTGCCTTTTCTTTGTATAATAACATATTGCATGAATTCAGTGTCCAAATATACACAATTTATGGTAATTTTGATTCCGTATCTGTTTTCACTAGACGAAAAGAAAACACTCGAACTCCAGTCCACGTTTGAAAAACTTGACTATTTAGACGTACAGACACAAATTTTGGTGGGATATTGCAAAATTTCCAGCAAAATAACAACCTTGATAATATCCTAAATACCTAATAGCTTTTCTCTACCTTTTTCTTAGGAATCTATTTGATGAATGTTTCAGTAGTGGTGCGAAACCTAGCACTTGGTCGAAAACTAGATCCTTTACCCTATTGCGATTAGCGATAAACACAAAAGAAACTGGGATGCATGAGAGAGTAAGGTTGCTGCGTTGAGTAAATTTATTGTCGCGCAAAATTCAGCTGTTTCCGAAATGTACAATATGCGTTTCAAAGTGACGACAACTGTTGTATTAAATTTTCTATGAGTAATTTCCATGCTCTGTTAAAATTTTAAAATAAATCTGAAGCACCACTTTGACGAATACGGAGACAATCTTAACCAGCAATAAATTGGCCTTAGAAGCTGTTCGGAAGGGGAACCACCACCTTAGTACTACAATCCTGGCCAGCAGCAAGCAGCAGGGGTGACATTGCGATTCTTGTTTCGAGTGATTTTTGTTCGTTTCGCCCATTCGTTTAACGTGGTCGAAACGAACCAAAATCACTCGAAACGAGAATCGCAATGTCACCCCAGATTTATTTACAGGGTGCTCAATGAGTTCGAATACACTTTAAAAATGTGTTTAAAAAAATGAAAATACAAGGTATTCTATTCTGAGTCAATTTTTATTGAAGCAGTGTTTATTGAGAACCTTTACGACATATTTGGTGCTGTTCCCCCCTTTGTGCTTTAAGACGAGCTTGACACGTTTCTCAAAAGAATCACACGCGGCACGCACCTGGTCCATGGGCATCTCGTCCCAGATCTTGGAAATGAGCCTTTTAAATTGCTCCATAGTGCATGTACGACCATGCATAAAAATCCAGGGGATTAAGATCCGGGGAGCTGGGAGGCCACAAAGTCTTATCGAGAAAATCAATCAAATTCTCCCGACACCACGCTTGGACGACATTCGCCGTGTGAGCCCTGTTGAAAGACGTAATCGTCTTTCCCGTAGAGGCCACGAAGTGCCGGGGCCACAACCTTCTCCAGAACCTCGGTCTTATAGCACGCGACGTTGATTTTCACGTTTTTCTCGTAAACAAGTTCCACAAGTTTAAGTTTCCCACGCTTGGATACGGCCCCCCAAACCATCAGCGATGCAGCGCTCTGGAACCGCGGGATGTTTATGTGGGAGGGGGCGGGGATGCTGTCCAACGTCGGCGCCCACAGCCGATCTATTTGGACATTGTGCGGCCGTTTGCAAGATGAAGAGTTTCTCATAAGAAAACACGAACTCCTGACCAGCGTGCCGCGAAAGTATCAGTTTTGCTCTGTCCAGCCTCTTCTTCGTTGTAGTCTCCATTACCTCGTGAACCTTGCGTTTCTTGTACGGCTTGCATCCCAGGTTCTTCGCCATGATGGCGTGGGCAGTCCCGATCGACACATCCAGGTCCAAAGCAGTCTTCCGGATCGAGCGGTTCATTTTTCGACGAACCCGCTCGCTCACCACCTTGATGGTTCTAGTGGATCTAGCACGGTCTTTGGCCGAGCCCGTCTCCTGGTTACCGGCGGATGGTGTAATAGATGAAATTCCGCTTCACGCCGTGGGATTTCAACCGCCGAAATATGTCGCAGGGTCGCTCACCTCTCACAAACAACTTTACTACGACGTTGCGGTACTCCTTCATCACGCGCGGTAAACAAATAACAAATGACATCAAGTCGACACCTTGCCCGTCGGTTCGCCTTTCCCTGTACTATTTACATGATTTTCAGGTAGTTCGGACGCATACTAATGCGTTAACGTGAAAATTCAGATAGATGCGATTATTTTTTCCAATAACAATCAGCTAAAAGTCACGTAAATCCCTGTAGAGAAATTAACGCGATTTTTCACGTGGAAAGGACGTGTGGTTTATTTTGAGTGTAAGGCTAAAGCTGACACCAATACCAATAAATAGAATGCACATGATGCGCACTTACACAACGATGAAAATTTGTATTCGAACTTTTTGAGCACCCTGTATCTCACAAACACAATGAAGTAATTTGCGGTTTCGTCACTAACGAGAATGACATTAGCTGCGGATCGTTTATGTTGGAGTGAGAGGGGAGTAAAGAGTGGAGGAGAGGATCCGGGAGTTTGGAATTTGATGTTCTTGATATTATTCCTACTGCAAACAGCTTCAGCGAGGTCCACAGCTAATGTCAAAAAATCTTTATATGTGTGCGTGGTGGAATACTTCATACCCTTTATCCGAAATCGAACGTGCGAACAAAGCGTCTGATCATCATCTCTATGAGGCAGCGAGAAAGCTCTTATCATCATCATCTTCATCGTTGTCGTCATCAGTCACCAGCAGCCTGTGGGAGTGATAAGAACAATTGATAGGAGAGATCATATCCCCGAGGATCGGATCTGAAATCATCGCAGGAGAGTTAATTCGACCACTTTCGGAATTTTTAACACTACCGGACCAGAGCAGAGCATTATCAGTCTTATTTCAACCCGATGGCAAATCAGATCGAAATTTATAAACGGAAAATTTCATCCCGATAACGAATCGGACCGTTCAATATTTAAAAGTGCTCAATTATTAAACCTAAATTAAGTGTACCTAAATTTAAGAATAAAAATTAATATAAGCATGCAGTAGTTTCCATAAAATAAAGTGTTCTAATTAAAGCATGCAATTGTGGAACTTAATCTAAGTGAATAAAGGTGTCGTAGCGTCAAAGTGCATTTTTTGATTGCCGAAAAGATTTCGGCTGGTTTAAATTGCAATTGGCATTTTGCTAGATTTTACTTGCATGCTGGTTGCATGCCATACTCCGTTCCTACAGTAATTGGAATATTGCTAAATTTTGGATTTCCTGCATTCTGAATGCATGCTATTCCCTACTCCAATTTCCGAAGCCACTCCCAACGATGTTGGGCTGGAGGCCCTGAATAGAGCTATCGAAGTCAACTAGGAAAAGGGCCTAGTTCCAGCTATTAACTTTTTGTCGGAAATCCCAATTACGGAAGCAGTTTTTGGGCACAAAGCAGGGGTTCTGTATTTAAGAATATTTTCGCGCAAAGAGCGCTCTTGGTGCATCACTCAGTGTGAACTGGAAGTGCGCCATAAATACTTAAGATGAAGCATTACTTAGTACAGCAATCTTATGGATAATAATTGAATCTATAAATGCCCCATTGAGGTGTTAAAGTTAAATAAGCAAAATAGGTGCGCGGAGTGCAGAACAGCCCTGGTGCGTTGGAAACATTTGGTGCGTTCGTGATTTTTGACTCCCTGATTATGGTAGGGTTTATTTCTAATTCCCGTCGTAGTAAGTAAAGCCATTCTAATTTTTTTTCATTTGTTGGATGGATCTAATGAATACTCCAAAAGTTCTTGTGCTGATTTGACTAAAACACTCTTACCTTCCGATCCGTGAACTTTGAAATCACTGAAAAGCAATTAATAAAGCATATTATTGAAATTACGCAATTAACTTTATTTGTTAAATTCGTCGTACCGTTTTAAAATCCGTCCATCAAAATTTTTCATCGTCCGAACTAAAAATCACAATGTTTACGAAGCTAACGTGCATGTATTTGTGTAGGACGGCATGACAAATGTTATTCTGCTAAATTTCTGCAGGTCTGGCAAGTTTTTCTGGCTGCAGAATAACGACAATGCATTGCGTGAGTCATTTTCATTTATGAATGACGGAAATTAAAACGATTAGTCGACATTTTCTTCTTCGTCGCACGTAAAAAAGTAGGAAATTTGGCTGGTAGCACTTCTTTAATGATAAAAAGTATTTAAATAGATCTCAGCTCACTTTGATGGATCGCGTATGATAGACAACAATCTAAAATATTAGGGAATAACTAGTTTTGCATTGTGTGTCATAAAAATGCTGATATTTTTAATAATTTGTGTTGGATAGGACGGGAATAGGCAATTGCGACGAAGCAGCAACATACTCTAAAACATCACAAAACAACCAGATACGGCGAGGGCATGGGGACATAGTTCCTTTGAAACAATGTTAAAATTAATTGTTAAGCAAAAGTAAATAGTTTTAGTATCACACCAGTTTCTCTATAGATACATGGTGGTATACATGGTGTTTCAATATGCATATCATACACGTCCTTTGGAAAATTCCATCTCAAAATCTGGCACTATTAGCGTGACGCGTGATTGTGTTTTCTTATTCACCAACGAAGAGTGACGGAACCGATTGCCAGTGTGCCAAAGTAAGAAACCTGGGTGTTAAATAAACAATACTCACAACAAACAGAAATTCGACCCGCAATGTTGTAATCGTTGTGTTGCGGGTTGCGTTGGAAAATCGATTCACTGGTGTTTCCCTGGCAATCCCGAGCAACCGCATAACAGTGCCCTTTGACAGCAGTGGGAAGAATTTTCTCCACATGAGTCAACAAATGCTTCGAAAATCCATCTAGCAGCCATCGAGCGGTGTAATTAAGGTATCGGTGTCGCGTTCCGTTTGCCAGTGGCGGCCGCTTTTGAGTCAGAGTGTAGTGTAAAAGCCAACTCGCGGCCGGCGCATTGATCGACAGTGTCTGGCCAACACATGTGAGGACGTTCCGAGAAGCCGCGCTTGTTGGTTTGCTTTTAACTGTATACTTTGTTATTAACTGTTGCTTTAAGAAAAAAAAAACGAGATCGAGGTAGCTCATACAGACGGTGGAAGAGCTGGCAATCACATTTTAATGCTTCTTATCAGGATAGGAGATTTTCCAGTTTTTCCCGTCCACTTGACGCGCACTTTCGATCAAAGCAGGCGGTTCATTTTTCTCCCAGGGACTGCTAATCCGTTGACGGTTAAGTATGCCATGAGATTTTCTGGCGCACTTGCTGTGCCGTAAAGTGGAGAAAGTTGAATGAATCCTTTCAAGTGGATCTCTAATTGTCGTAATTGGGTTGTTAATCGGCTTGTTCGACAAGAAACCTTATGACATTTGTATTGTGCGATGATGGGAATAGTCGGGAACAAAGGTTCACCATTATAGGAAAGAGTAATCAAACAGTTCATCAGCCGTCTAATGTAAACAAGCTTCCAAATACTTCCTGTGCCCAACCGATGCACTCGCGAGCACTCCATCGGGTTGAGCGCTCTTCATCACACGTTGAAGTCTTGCGGCGTCCAAAGGCTGGCTGTTTACACAATTAAGCCGCACTATACTGTCAATCGGGTAGGCAAAACTATGCAGTTTGTGTACAGTTTGTGCAGCGAATTTCCGTCACTCTGGTGTTTATATTGCCGAAGCAGTAGGACGGGAGCTCGCGAAAAGTGCGAAATTATCTTACCATTTAGTGGTGCCACACCGCGGCGTTAATAGCGCAGGGACCTAAGGGTAAGTAGCCTTTGTTGACTACGCTGCGTCACTCAGTTGGCTAATTTTGCGCAAATGTGTTTGATTAATAGGTAAGTTAAATTGGCTGTTAAAAGTCTAAAACCCTGTGATTAAAGGCATATTTTTTTATTAAATTATTAAATGGAACGCGAATTGAATTTACTAAAGCGTCAAAAATGATATCTGATCTACAGGCCCACACTACTGCTGGGTCCACAATAGGAAACGCAAACACTATTGTTCCCTTCAAAACGCACTCAGCCCTTTCCCCCTTTCGAGAGTACCTAGTAGAATGGAAAACCAACAGCAGTCAAATGTAGATTATCCTTTAATTACTGCTCTTTCGCCAGAACAAGTTCCTCCCGCCCGCTGCGCTGTCGCAACCTGTCCACCGACCGGCAACTTCAGCACACAAATCTCGGCATGTACCGCTGCTCCGACCGACCGAAGAGATAAATATTTGGACAAAGTCGCTCGGCTTTCAACGCTCCGCCGGTGCGATGCGGTGCGGTGCGAAGGAATCGTCGCCGCTCGCTCGGGTCGTGTCTGTTGATGTTGTAATTCAATACAGCAATTTACAATTTTCCAGCAACTTCCAGTGCGTTGCGGGTTAACGGTAACTAACCGAATGGCCCTTCTCTTCGGCACTGGAGTGCGGAAATTGAGTCGAAGCCAAGTAGGTAGGACTACAACATTGTTTACACTGCTGGCTGGCGAAGCCTTTACCTTCACGTGCGCGCCCTCCTATTCAGCTGAACAATCCGTCGTGGAAAAAGGGTAATTTCTTCGGGGGCACCCACATGTGGGAGTGCGATTGTACGTGTTCCGAAAAGACCGACACAGCTTGTTGCTTGTTTGTTTATGTTTGCGTTTTCAATTTTGACTCGTCGTAGCATCGGGACGAAGCACTTTGTTGGTGTCGATGTTGTTGTTGCTGTTGTTGTTACTGCTCGGAAATTCAGATCCCGCAAGAATGCTAGCTCCTCTGTCTGATTGATCGCTTGATGAGGAGGCAATGGAGCTGCCTGGTATAGCAGTCTTTTCCACAGGAAATGCTTGCGGCATTATTTTGTTTAGCAAAGCGATGGGTTAAACTGCTATCGATTGAGTATTGTGAATATTGAATTAAATTGAAAACCAGTGGACAAGTTCAAGGACATTTCCGGGCCTATTTTTTGATCTGTGGAATTTGGAGACTTGGCATAAAATTCTGGGTCATTTATCCAGGCCTATGATACGGTTTACTTCTAAAAGAGTAATGCTTGGCTACATATTTGGCTTCATTGATAGTTAATCTTTGACAAACACTGACAGATGATCATTTGTCAGCAGGCTTCATTTGTTGTTTTTTTGTTCTTTCAACTGCTCAAGTGTTTCTTAAATCGGTGATTGGTCGAAGGAGCAACTAAGCTTATTAGAGATCGCGATCAAAACAACACCGCTACGGGATTTTCTACGGTTCTGCTTGTTACGATCGCAGCTAAAGACGGATAATGTGCTCCCGAAAAGCTCTTGCGAGTAAATTTTCTTGTCAAGCCAAGTTTCCGTTGAAACGATTATATCGAAGTTCGACTAAGCTGCAGCCAAAAAAAGTCAACGATAGGGAGTTCCCGAACGTTCTGGTAGTAAATCAACATTCGAGGATTGGAGTTCTGCTGGAGGATGTTAGACAGACATAGAGCTCGAAATGGGGATGGGGTTCCGTTCACCCACATGTAAGCCCGGGACGACTGTTGTTCGCTGGCAGGAATAACTCGACTGCGGTGAGGAGGTCGGGGGCTACCATAATACCGAAATCATTGCATCCCGGTTTAGCCTCAGATATCGATAAAGACGCGGTGAGCTGCCTTGACACCTCGTTCACATTAACCTATTATGTCCTAACGTATGAAATTTCATACCTCGTGTTCAAACCCTATTTACTGCTGAATTTCAATAGTTGACATTATTAAAATATCATACAAAAAAGATAACACATTAATCTGATGTGTGTGTAAGATAATCTACCAGTTTTGGTCATCTCATCTGTATTTTCAACAGTGACATATGAGGGGAAAAATTTAAATAAATGGCGAAAAAAAATTTGTCTCCAAAATCCATGAAAATGTCTGCCTTTTGTGACGAAACATTATCTGAAGTGTAAAATAGTATAAATATTAGACCTGTGCGCCGCTAGGCCGCGCCGCCGTCGCCCACACTTTTGCATGTGCCGCCGCCGCCGATGGTTTAGAACCGGCGCGCCGCCTAGGTCCTTTTTCCCACGCCGCCGAGGCCATTTTTCCACGCCGACGAAATTGCCCAACATTAACAAAAATGCGGATCAAAATGTTGACAGCACATAGTGAACCCGTTTTGTGAATTCATTCTTATATTTTACCTTTAATTTAAATTCAGTTTAACTGCAGCGTAGGTGTACCCTGGGTATTAGGGTATGTTGCTGCTTCAGCGTAATTGCCTATTCCCGTCCAATCCAACACAAATTATTAAAAATATCAGCGATTTTTATGACGCACAATGCAAAATTAGTTATTCCCTAATATTTTAGTTTGTTGCCTCTCATACGCGATCAATCAAAGTGAGCTGAGGTCTATTTAAATGCTTTTTTTTCAGTAAAGAATTCCTAGCAGCGCAATTTCTTACATTTTTTCTAGCGACGAAGAAGAAAATGTCGACTAATCGTTTCAATTTCCGTCATCCATAAAATGAAAATAACTCACGCAACGCATTGTTGTTATTTTGCAGCCGGGAAAACTTGCATAACCTGCAGACATTTTACAGAACAACATTTGTCATGCTATTCTTCACAAATACATGCGCGCTAGCCTCGTAAACATTATTGTGATTTTTAGTTCGGACGATTAAAAATTTTGATGGATGGATTTTAAAACGGTACGACGAATTTAAGATATAAAGTCGGTTGCGTAACTTCAATCAAATGCTTTATTAATCGCTTTTTAGTGAATTCAAAAAGCACGGATCGGAAGGTAAGTGTGTTTGAGTCAAATCAGCAGCAGAGCTTTTGAATTATTCATTAAATCCACCTAAGTTATAGCGAATTCATAAATTAACCTGGCTCAGGTCGATTAGCACTCAGTTTTAATCGAAGTGCTGTCAAAGCGTTCATTAATTAACCGAGATTGCATCTCGGTTAAACTGACAGCATTCAGTTTGAAGCGCAGGTTAAAACTGTCTAGCATTACGGTTTACGGGTCGATCTGTCAAACTGCGCGTATCGTTCATAAATTTCGGGATCGAGTTAGCACGAACCCAGGTTAATTTATGAATTCGCTATTAGAGTCGCTTTCCTTACTACTACGGGAATTAGAAATAAACCCTACCATGCGTTCAACTGAGAGCGAATCGAAAATACCTAACGTAAACGAACTTCAGAATGGCGTTTACCGTCAAACTTCTGTCTTGCTTCCCGGTGTTCATTTCTTTTTAAAAATCGCTTTTCGTTTGGGAGGTATGATTACTTTCTGCGGCAGTGCGGGCAAGACCGGCAACTCTTAGTTTTACTAGAATAGCATCAATTAATTGTGTTTTTGTACACTGAACATGTTAGTATTCATTAGTTCAGATATTTTAAGACGTCATGACCGATATGAATCGTCAAATATCGAAATATAAACAAAAAATGCGAGTGCCGCCGACTGAATGTACGCGAAATGAACTCGACTGAATAGAATCGCGAGTACGTTTTAACCTCTAATTCTATAATTCATAAATCCTGGGGTCTACCCCGGTAGTGGCCGGCGCTTCCGACGGCAGGACGCTGACAACACTCGCGGCCTGCGGCCGTCTCGCCCTGAATCATCTAGTGTTTCTAAAGGTAGTTTCTGGTGGTCTTGTTATTGACTAATGTTTTATGGAAGAGTCTAAAATTTCTCGAATGCAAGTAGTTTTTAAGTTACGTAAAAATTTCTGTTTAATTTATATGAGAGTCCACCTCACTACCACAGGGGTGAGAGGTCTCTAACCTTCATAAAATAAATTCAAGACTCCAAAATCCCCCACATGCCAAATTTGGTTCCATTTGATTAGTTCTCGAATTATGAGGAAATTTGTAATTGACCAAACTCGTGACTTTAGTCATGACCTTGAAATGCGGTCAGGCACATATTAATATTTTTTTTGAAACGATGATTCTACAATTGATGAAGGGACGGTAAGGGAAAGTAATGAAGAAGGATTTTTTTCCGGGAATGAAGGGGAAGGGTGGAAAGGAAGGGGGGGAGGGTAATAGGTAGCTATGCTTAACAAGTTGTCGTTGTGACTCCTATCTTTTGTCCAATGCTGGAAGGTGCATGGGTCGAACCAAGCTGTAATCAGAGATTATAACCGGATTTGAATCCACAACACCTGCCAGGCAGCTACCTATTACCCCCCTCCTTTCCTTTCCACCCTTCCCCTTCATTCCCGAAAAAAAATCCTTCTTCATTACTTTCCCTTACCGTCCCTTCATCAATTGTAGAATCATCGTTTCAAAAAACCTTCACATGTCAAATTTGGTTCCATTTGTTTGATTAGTTTGATTAGAGGAAATTTGTATTTCATTTGTATGGAAGCCCCTCCTCTTAAAAGGGGGATGGGTCATTATTCCCATCCTTAAGCGGTTAAGGGTCTCAATTCACTATAGAAAAAATCCTGCCTCTAAAAACACCCACATGCCAAATTTTATTAGATTTGCTCGATTAGTTCTCTAGTTATGCAGAAATTTGTGTTTCATTTGTATGGGAGCCCCCCCCCCTCTTAGTTGGGGGAGGGGTCTCTAACCATCATAAGAACCTTCCTCGGTTCCAAAAACCCCTACATGAAAATTTTTTGCAGTGTTGCCTGCCCGCACTCGTGGGGTCTAATTTTTCTACACGCGCGTTATTGTTCTAACGAACACGCCGGCATGAGCATCTCCTTGGGACTCTCGCTCTTATTTTTTCATGCCCTGCGATAAGTTTTTGCGAGTGTGTATTCAACTATCGGCCAAGGTCGCCGCCTTCGCTCGTAATTGCAATCCGAGCAGCTGACACCGATCAAGCGCATGGGCTCGCATTCACTCGCGAGGGCTCGCACTCTTCTTGTCGAAACATGGACTTAAAAAGGTTTCGGAAGTATAGAGCAAGAAAATGTGCACGGTATGAATATTTGATTTAGCATAATTTATTTAATGTCTTTCCCATTTTTAGTAAACCAGCCACAAGTCAAGATATTTTTAGCAGACTTACGGTATCCTTCGATCCGTTGATCCGTGGCCAAGAACGTATACTCAACAGGCTCCGGAATTGTAACCGGATTCCCTTTCGCTCGTTTAATATATACTATTGGATTGGTGTGAATTTGGTTAAATGCTTAACACTAGATATACCAGCATTTTAAATATACCTATTTATACCAAAACCAGTCAAAATGACTGGTGGATAAGAAACGGTTGGTGAACGACTGAATAATGTGCAACACAGCCCCATATTGGTCCTTAGCCTCTTATCCAGCAACTTCTATCTCCACCTCCTCGTGGTAGGGTAACTAACCTGTTTTGGGCCTCATCTGCAGCTGTACATAATATGGACACTTTCATTTGATTTTGCTGTAAGTGTCCAAATTACGTACAGCTACAGATGGGATCCAAAATAGGTTGATTATCCTACCAGCCGGAATACGTGCAATCTTAGCGGAGATGTGGTAACCAACCCTGGTGATAACTAAGGTTGTATACCGATAGGCAAGGAGGCACTGTCTTGTCTCGGCACTATACGATGGCAGCCCCATCATGAGACTCGGCAGCATAGCCCTAGTAAGGCAAGCTTTTTATATCTAAAATATTACGAAAAATCAAGAAAATTCAACTCGAAATATTTAGCATGGACAGGCGATGAAACAAGAATTTGGAATGGATGCTTCCTACCTGGAACTGTAAAACCAAATTTCGTGGATGGCGACAGAATGTTGCTCGTTCAGTTAGAACCGCAAAAGTTCGACATTGTGACACTACAGGAGATCGATCTGTCGCAGAGGCGGGAAGGTTTGGGGGATCCGTGGCGCAAAGGCCCAATTTTGCCAGAACGGTGGAGCAACCAACGAGCTGGGAACGGGCTTCGTAGTGATGGGCAGAATGCAGGATCGGGAGAGGATATGTGTGTTTAGGGTAGCCGCTTCTTCAACTACACCATCATAAACGTGCACCGGCCACACGAAGGTAGACCCGACGACGAGAAAAAAGCGTTCTATGTCCAGCTGGAGGCAACATACGATAGATGCTCGAGTGCTCGCCACGGGATATCATCGTCATTGGGGACATGAACGATCAGATCGACAGGGAAGCAACGTATAGTGATAACGGCCAGCGATGCATCAACTTTGCAGCTTCCCGAGCCCTGGGGATCAGAAACACATTCTTTCCCCACATAGATCTATGAAACCACCAGGAGATCACCTGACCAACTAACATTGAACCTAGTCGACCATATTCTTATCAAAGATCGGGTTTTCTCGAACATCACCAGCGTACGCTCCCTACGTGGTACGGATATCGACTCAGATCATTACCTAGTAGCAGTACACGTGCGCTCAAAATTATCCACGGTATATACCTCACGACAAAGCCACCCTCGGTTAAAAAATCGATAATTAGACAACCCGTAATGTGATGAGAACTAAGCGCATACTATGCGCCTTCCTCTGTGGCCAGGTGCTTCGACCCTCAAAGATAAATGTAGCAGGATACGTTTGGCCATCAGTGAGGCCGCGAAACGCCAGAAGGAGAGCTAGAACCACTATTTCAGGCTAGTGAGATGCGCAAGTTCTATGAGAAGGTGAACCGATCTTGTAAAGGATACATACCGAGGCCCGATATATATCAGAACGAGCAGGGAAACATGGCCACAAACGAGCGCATAGTGGTTGGTGAGTGGAAGCAGTTCTTTGATAGGGATCTCAATTGCTGATATAGCAAAAAGAAATGGAGCAAAAGTCAACGTATGACTCCGTATAAGAGCCTAAGGGCGTTTCGACTTCCGATCTCAAAGAGATCCGGCGAGAAATCGGTCAGCTGAAGAATAGAACCGCCGAAAAGGACCGACTCTCGACAAAACTCTACAAAAATGGCCAAGAACCATTAGGAACGGCATTTCACTGAATAATTTCATGCTTCGGACTCACCGTTCTCCCGAAATGCTACATTTCCTCATAGAATCTTGCACCAGTCATTTTGACTGGTGCTGGTATAAATGGCAAAAACAAAAATTATATTTGTTACTAATATATATAAAATAACATTAAGTTCATAAAATGTATTCTCTACTTATAGCTACAAAAGTCATAACATCGTTTCCAAAATCAAATGTTAGATGTTGTAGAAATTTCTAATTGAAATTGCACGACCAGTCAAAATGACTGGTCTGGTATATCTAGTGTTAATATATACAGTCAGTTCACAATCATGGGTCACACACAATTGTGGGTCATTTTAGCTCTGCCTCGAATAATCGAGTTTAACGGGCTTGAGCCTTGGGCGATTTCCTATATTTTTACTCTCTGGTATTCAGAGTGCTTTTCAGCTTTCCATCACGCTACTTGTTTGCTGCACTATCAAGCAACACGACTCCGTGGAATAATTTTCCACCAGCTCCGGAAGCAAGCAGACATCTCACAGTCGGAACTGTCGGAAAAGATGGCGGGTACCTACTTGCCAGAAAATTGAGAAACTTGCAGTTTCATGTTCCAAGCTTTTGCTTATTCGACGCCTTGATTTCTGCTGATTGTTTCGGTCAGTATTGACATTATTTGCTTCTTGTATCGGTAGTATCATCAGATCATCACCATGTTTCTCGATGATAAATTCGAGTTTCGTATGAGCAGTCTGAATGAGCTTTAAAATCAACTACCTTTGTTTTCCTGTTATTTCCGAATTTCCTGTCGATTGAGAAACAGTCTCAACATCGTTTTAGGATGTCACATACCGTGAATTTGGAATTGTTATATTAGTTCACCAAACTCACAAGCAGATAGTACGGGATTGTTATTGCAAACGTGTAAGGTTGATTCACACCGTGCTTATTTCGGTGACGTACATGTACACGTATTTTTCATTTTCATCCTTTAAAAGTACAGGGATGTGGTGAAATAACGTTCGTAAACTGTATATTTTCTTTTTCCTATCGTGTATTACAAAAATCACTTAATTTTTGGAAAAATTATAAATTACAAGTGCCCTAGTAGAACTTGCGAGATTACAACATCACTTTCGTGACTCTAATTTTTATTAATATCTTAGCGAACTCTGCAAAAAAATATCTGTCCCGATCGAACCCGCCAGTATCGACTCACGACTACCAATCGCTTCCACCATTCAGGGTGAACATTCCGACCGGCAAGAAAATTGATTCCAGCTAGAAAGATAATCCAAAATAGCCACAATAATGGTAACCTCCTCCATTCAATCACCCTCAATTGCGACACTAATTGTAATCTTCGCAGCTTCACCGTGCCTCCACGGCACAACGACGACTGCCGTAAGTTTCCATCCTTTCCCGTCTTCGGATGTCGTTTTGTTGGCAGAATCGTTGACTCCTTTCCACGCTTGGTCGGTCGGTTCAATGATGATCAATTATCGGATATTGATTGTTCAACCATCAACCTTCCGTAGGGAAAAAAAGTGCTCCCTTCTTAAACCGTTCGAACGGTGCAGGGTACCGAGCCGGGGGGAGGTAAAAAGAAGTGAACCAAATTACCCGCAACCCGACTGGCTGTGTGGAGGGAACAACTTTTACCTTTTTTCCGGCAGCTTCCGAGTCGAAATTGGTGTCCTTTTGAACAAATTAGTCAGGGTTGAAATTGTTTGTCGATCTGGCTTTTGGACGTGTCACGTCTGTTCCTGTCGGGCAACCCTGATGTTACGGTCCGGAGTGGAAGCCATTTTGCCAGCCCGATGCTGTCAAGTAGCTATCCAACTTGATAGCAGCTTCTTCACCGACCGTGTGCGGAAAGAGAGCGACAGGAAACGAATCATTTTCTTGTTGCAAAGATGCCAAGCTGCGGGAATTTTCCTCCAACGGAAAACTTCGGGTTGGCTCTCGTCTCTGTATGTGTGTGTATGTAAGCTGATTACCGACCGACTTCGGAGGAAATTGGTGTTTCCAAATTGCCACCAGCTCTCGTAGTAGCTGAAGCGGGAAAATTAGGATTGCGTCTTTCAAAAGCAAATTATATACAATTGCCCGAGCAGCTTCTCGGAAAAAGTGAGTTGCTTCCTCTTGTGCGAAGAAGGATAATTTTACCTTGATTTCGTCGGGTTTTCAAGATTTTTCAGGCGAAAGTAATTGACTAAATTTGGCCTACTGCAACATCTTTCCCATCCGCCTGGGAGCAATTGAAGTGCAATTTAAGGCGCATTAAGTTTACCCTAAGCGCCATTGGCTAAATATTTACTCGATGGAATAATTTTATTAATATTTCTCTAAGGGCGTCTGGTGGCAGTGGTCCGGGGTGTGTGTGTCGGCTGACGAAGGAAGGGGGTGAAAGTCCATCATCATAATTTCGGTTCACTTAGTCGGACGAACGTAAAATTTGTGCTCTAGTCCATCCGGGGCACGATGCGATGCGATGCGATGACCACTCATCGCTAGAGCACACAGAGTGAGCAACAATGCAGAGGAGCTGGGAGGGAGTGGCCATAGGATGTTTGCGTTTCGAATTCCAATCGGAGGACGAAGCGGAGCAATGGTTTTTCGGTTGGAGTATTTCCACTACACAGCACTAGAGGCACAAATGATCACCTCCTTTCGGGTTGGATGCCAAACGAAGCGAGCGCGATGGGACGGCCAGACGGACGCGCGGAGTGAGAAATTAGTTTTGAGCTTAAAATAAGTGAGTGCTGTCTGTTTTCGTAAATAATGGATGCTTCCACTCGACTTTCGAAACGAGTGGTATGAGATCTCTCGACTCAGACTGAACAACTGGACTCGAACCGAGCCGGAAGGCCGTTCTTCGAAAGTAAACCGATTCGGATTTAGACAGCGACAGACGGGTTGGAAAAATTTGTATTTAAAATAATATACCGCGTTAAATCTAGAAAGTGTTTGCTGGGTTGGTGTTATTTCGGATTTTAGTCTCAGAGGTGGGAAAAATATTCCAGGAAGATTACGCATAGGTTAAGTTGCAAGAAATGCTTAGTGCGTCACGCGGAATACCTTGAGAAAAAAACTTTATCACTATTTCTTATTACACCTGACCTAAGTCTCGTTTCAAGTCCACTATTAGGGGGACGTTGAAAAAGGATATTAATTCAAGTTTCGAACGTAAAAAATGGACATAAAAAGAAAGCACGAAAATTTAATGGACGTAAAAGAGATTCTAGTGCATTTATTTATTTAATACATTCATCTCAAAATGAATTTAAAGCACATATAATGTTCACAAATAAAAAAGTATATCAGCTCAGTTATCCATAATCGCTATGCATTTTTTTTAGTTGATTCTCCAAACTCGAAAAATTCTTCAACCCGAATGCATGGCCGTACACCTGCCGTCATTGTATCGTGATATTCAAACGTGTTACGATGTATAACTTGGAATGCAACAACACAGTAGTTCGTAAAGATTTTTGCGAATCACGTAAATTTACTTCCAAAATGTCCAAGCCAAGTAGACGGCAATGTGCTTAGAATTGCTGAAGTACATGTTGTATAAAAGTCATATCCAATGTTTTTCTAGCTTCTAATCAACTTGTGTAACTGTCTTTTAAGTGAGTATTCGAAGCACTACTATGAAGTGTGGAATAAGAGTCAAACAAATGATGTGCAGATGCATCAGCAGCACCGCTAAGTGCAGGTGTGAAATACCGGTTGCTTAAAGGCAACCAAGGAAATCAATTGGAATAAGAGTGAAATGAACGATCAGCAGTATTATTGAGAGCAAGTGTGGAATAAAAGTGGACTGAACGTTGCATACGGTTGGTAAACGGCTGGATAATGCGGAATATAGACCCCATAGTGGTCGTTAGCCTCTTATCCAGCAACTCCGATCCCGACCTCCTCGTGGTACCAGCCGTAATACGAGCAACCTTAGCGGAGATCCCGGTGGAAACTAAGGTCGTATACTAACCGGGAAGGAGGTAGTGAGTCTCGGCACTATAAAATGGCAGCCCCATCGCGAGACTCGGTAGTGTTGCCCCAGTACGGCTACACACCTAAATTCAAAAACTAACAACATTCAAGCATATTCGGAGCGGAATATTCGGCATCGACCTAGGCGACGGAATAAGGACGACGAATGGAGACTCGGGACTTGGAACTGCAGATCGCTAAATTTCGCAGGTTGCGAGCGGGTGCTGATTGAACAGCTGGAACCCCGCAAACTCGGTATCGTAGCTCTGCAGGAAATCTGTCACAAAGGAGAGAAGGTATGGAAGATCCGTGGCGGAAAGGCCCAGCTTTACCAGAGCGGTGGCGCTACCTACGAACTGCGAACGGGCTTTGTAGTGCTGGGCGGAATGCGGGATCGCGTGATAGATTGGAAGGCGATCAACGAGAGAATGTGTGTATTGAGGATAAAGGGCCGTTTCTTCAATTATAGCATCATTAACGTGCACTGCCCGCACGAAGGTAGACCCGACGATGAGAAAGAAGCGTTCTACGCGAGGCTGGAGGCAACGTACGACAGCTGCTCGTCACGGGACATCAAGATCGTCATCGGGGATATGAACGCCCAGGTCGGTAGGGAAGAAATGTATAGACCGGTGGTAGGACCCCATAGCCTGCACACCGACACAAACGATAACGGCCGACGATGTATAAACTTCGCAGCTTCCCGAGGCCTGGTGATCCGAAGCACCTTTTTCCCGCGCAAGGATATCCACGAAGCCACCTGGAGATCACCTGACCAACGTACAATGAACCAAATTGACCACGTTCTCATAGAGGGCCGGTTTTTCTCTAACATCACGAACGTACGCTCCCGTCGGGGTGCGGATATTGATTCTGACCATTACCTAGTAGCAGTACATGTGCGCTCAAAGCTGTCCACCGTATACCGGACACGTCAAAGCCGCCCTCCTCGGCTGAACATCAGGCAGCTAGATAACCCACAAGCTGCCGAGAACTACGCGCGAGTACTGAATGAGGCACTGCCTCTTCCGAGGAGTTAGGTGCTTCAAACCTCGAAGACGGTTGGGGCAGAATACGCTCGGCCATCGGAGAGGCACTAGGTATTGAGCCTCGGAGTACACAAAATGATTGGTTTGATGGGGAATGCCAACAAGCGGTGGAGGAGAAAAAAAATGCTTGGAAAAATTATCTAAGTATTGCCACTAGAGAGAACCTGGCCAAATACCGACGAGCTAGGAACCAGTTGACCACGATCCTGAGGAGAAAAAAGCGCCAAAAGGAGGACAGAGATCGTGAAGAATAAGAGCAACTATTCCGAGCTAATGACGCAAGTTTTATGAGAAGGTGAACCAAACTCGGAAGGGCTACACACCGAAACCTGACATGTGTAGGGACGAGGGAGGGAATCTAATTACAAACGAGCGCGAGGTGGTCGACAGGTGAAAGCAGTTCTTCGATGAACACCTCAACGGCGAAGTCGCAGAAGGAGGCGGAACGGAAATTAACCTAGGAGCGCCCATGGAAGATAGTGATGTCCTAGCACCTGATCTCCAAGAAGTCAAACGAGAAATCAGGCTGCTGAAGACCAATAAAGCCGCTGGGAAGGACCGCCTACCGGCAGAGCTTTATAAACATGGCGGAGAAACGCTAGCAAAGGCTCTACACTGGGTTATTTCGAGGATATGGGAGGAGGAAAAGCTACCGGAGGAATGGATGGAAGGAGTGGTTTGTCCCATCTACAGAAAGGGTGATCGGCTAGACTGCTGCAACTATCGTTGTATTACGCTGGTAAACGCCGCCTACAAGGTACTCTCCCAGATCCTGTTACGCCGGCTGTCACCGATAGCACAAGGTTTCGTAGGAAATTATCAGGCGGGTTTCATGGGGGCTCGCGCAACTACGGACCAAATTTTTACTATCCGACAGATCTTGCAGAAATGTCGGGAGTACAACGTGCCCACGCATCACATCTTTATTGATTTCAAAGCAGCATACGATACAGTCGATCGAGACAAGCTATGGCAGATAATGCATGAACACGGTTTTCCGGACAAACTGACGCGACTCATCAGAGCTACATTGGATCGAGTGATGTGTTTCGTACGCATCTCTGCGACACTCTCGAGCCCCTTCGAGACGCGACGAGGGTTGAGACAAGGTGACGGTCTATCCTGCAAGCTGTTCAACATCGCTCTTGAGGGGGTGATCCGACGAGCGGGCATCGAAACGAGGGCATGATTTTTACCAAGAGTAGCCAACTTCTAGGCTTTGCAGATGACTTCGATATCGTTGCCAGGAACTTTGCGATGGCGGAGGCAATCTACGCCTGACTGAAAGCGGAGTCTAGGAGAATCGGGCTAAAAATAAATGCGTCGAAGACCAAAACATGAAAGGAAGAGGCTCAAAGGAAACAAACGCGCGCCTCCCACGGACGGTAACCGTTGACGGCGACGAACTAGAAGTGGTAGAGGAGTTCGTGTATTTGGGATCGCTGGTGACCGCGGACAACAACACTAGTAAGGAGATCCAGCGGCGCATCCAAGCGGGAAATCGGGCCTACTTTGCCCTTCGTAAAACGCTACGATCAGGAAGCATACGCCGCTGCACGAAGCTAACAATGTACAAAACCATTATTAGGCCGGTAGTTCTTTATGGACTTGAAGCCGTGACGCTGCTTACGGAGGACATACGCGCCCTTGCCGTGTTTGAGCGGAAAGTGCTGCGGACGATATTTGGCGGAGTACAAACTGAAAGCGGAGAGTGGCGGAGGCGTATGAATCACGAGCTACAGGCACTGCTTGGGGAGACTCCCATCGTACATCTAGCGAAAGTTAGCAGGCTACGGTGGGCCGGACACGTCATAAGGATGCCGGACGACAGTGCGACGAAAACAGTCCTCTTCAACAACCCCACCGGCACCAGGAACAGGGGGCCCCAACGTGCACGATGGCTCGACCAGGTCGAAAGCGATTTGCGCCTTCTGAGACGACTAGGAAATTGGCGAAGAGTGGCCCAAGACCGATTTGAATGGAGACGAGTGCTTGAAACAGCACGAGCCACCCCGGCGCTATGCTGCTCAAGAAGAAGAAGAACGTTGCGCAGCAACTTAACAGAAGTGTAGAAAAGTAGTAGAATTAGAGTTAAATGAATTTTGCGCAAACTGCATTACTGAGAGCAAGTGTGGAATGAGCGTGGAATAAAACTGGAATGAACGTTTCGCTAGCAAATCAGCGCCAAGAGAGCAAGTATGGAATAAAAGTTATAAGTTAATTGAACGTTGCGCAAGCGAGTCCGCAACATTACAGAGAGCAAGTGTGGAATAAGAGTAGAATAAGAGTGAAATGAATTTAGCACAAACGTATCAGCAGCAATATTAAGAGCAAGTGTAGAATGAGAGTGGATTAAAAGTGTAATGAACGTTGCGCAAACATATCAGCAGTATTACAGAGAACAAGTGTGGAAAAAGAGTTTAATGAACGTTGCGCAAACGAATTAGCACCAGTGCTGAGAGCAAGTGTGGAATTAGAGTAGAAAAATTGCTTAGAGCAGATTTAGAATTACAACCGCCTGATGGCAACTAATAACACCAACAACTTTATGAACACTATAAAATTAGACCCATTTTATTTCACTTTATGCCGATGATAGGGATGGGTACTATCATTAAAAATCGTTACTGATAACCATCAGTAATTTCAGTACGTTACTGATAACTATCAGTAAATATCAGTAATTTTACCCATCACGGCCCCCAAGTAACAATTTAGGTTTTATTACGCTCTTATGATGGCATTTGAGACCAAAATTGCAATAAGAGTACAATAAAACTCACATTGCTGCTTGGGCATTGTAGCAAAAAAAAAGGAAATTGTAATAACCGCATTATTCATTGTAATTTTACATTGTAATTTACCAGGTGGACTTCATGGGGGTTCGCGCAACTACCAACCAGATTTTTACCATCCGACAGATTTTGCAGAAATGTTAAGGGTACATCGTGTCCTCGGATCACATCTTTATTGATTTCAAAGCGACATACGATACAGTCCATCGAAACCAACTATGGCACATAATGCACGAAACCGGTTTTCCGTATAAACTAACGCGACTAATCAGAGCTACATTGGAACGAATCACGTGTTGCGCACGTTTCGGGGACACACTCGAGTCCCTTCGAGACGCGGCGAGGGTTGGGACAAGGTGGCAGCTTATCCAGTATGCTGTTCAAGGCAGAGGCAAGATTTCCAACAAGGGTAGAAATACATGAATCACGACATACTTTCACTGCTTGAGAATCCCAGAGACTCTCATCTACATCTGACGAAAGTCGGTAAGGTACGGTGGGCCAGGCACGTCGTATCGAAACACGAAGACTCAACATACAAGATGGCTCAAGTCGAAAGCGATTTATGACTTTTTAGACGATCGATCGAGTTGAATAGAGACGACTGCTTGACACAGCACGAGCCACCGCGGCTCTAGGCTGCTGACGCCAACGACGGCAATATTACTCTCGTCTATTGTACGCAACTACCGATCATTAACTTTAATCCAACTGATTTTTCTAAAGGGACGACGTAACTGTATCAGCACAGACTAACAGACGTAACACTTCGAACATATTTTCTAACAAAATATCGTTTCAATGACACCCTTAAAACTTGGAAAAAACACTAGCATCACCTGGTGCAGTCTTCCCGCTACGCAAGGCAGCTTGCTATAAATTTAGCAATGCTATAAATTTACTTGTATATCATCTGACAACAGCACCTGCAAGTGAGCGGCGTTCTCGCGCAGCGACTGTTGTTTGAGTCTTGGGTTAAGTGAATCCAGCTTTTTACGCGCTATAATGGTGGCCGCTATAAATTGTGTTCGTAATATGCGAACAGTCTTTTTGACAACTCTGCATACATCAAATCTGACACTCTTCTCTTGCAACACTACCGTGCTCTTTCTTTCGTTTACGTCAAAGAAGGAAAGCAAAACTGTGCGAAATGTAAACAAAACTATTACCTTCCTTCTTTTGCGTAAACGAAAGAAAGAACAATACTGCCGTACAGGAGAAGAGTGCCCAGTTTTGATGTATGCAGAGTTGTCAAAAAGATTGTTCACATATTACGAACACAATTTATAGCGTCCGCCATTATAGCGCGTAAAAGGCTGGATATTTGAAATGATCGTTTTTATCGGCGATCAAATGAGGCTTCGGAGTTACGTCTGTTAGTCTGGGGTATCAGTAAGCATCAATAGCTGCGGAACCTTACTGATACTTAGTGATATTCTTGCTTACTGATAACTATCAGTAATTAATGATAGTTGTCCCATCCCTACCCATTCCGAAAGACTTTTAACTCGCATCAACACTAAACAATCAATAAGCAACCGTACTCAGATATTTACTGAGAGCAAGTGTGGGATGAGAGTGGAATAAAAGTTGCGCAAACGACTCAGCAGCATTGCTAAAAGGAGTCGAATAATCGTCTTACAAACGTATCAGTAGCACCAGTAAAACAGGTGTGGAATAAAAGGAGTTTGATGGGTTTGACACCAATAACTTGAATGACACTTTATGCCTTACACTTTATATTTTATACTTTAAATTTTTATATTTATATTATATCACTTTATTTCACATCATGCCGACGACATTCCGATGAACTTACATCAACACTAAATAATCAAATAGCAACCATACTCAGATAAAGCTGCCAAATTTGTTATGTGCACGATTGTTTAAGAATGAATAGATGTGATAAAGCGAAATACACTGAAGTCGCTTTTTACGCGGTTTTTTACGCAACTATTTTTACGCGAATTTCGGGACTTACGCGGTTTTTTTACGCGAATTTCGGAATTTACTTTTTTACGCGATTTTCGGAATTTACGCGGTTTTGATTTACGCGGAACGTATCCTTCACGTAAAAAGCGACTTGAGTGTATTCGAAACAGTCAAATCAGAAAAAAAACATTTCAAAAAATTTCCATGTGATAGAACATAATTTTCAAACAAGAGTTTTTTTTTGGGCTTTTCACCATCACTTAAATTAAAATTGAACTGGTTTAAAATTGAACTTGAAACTAGACTTGAAGTTGAAATTATACTTCAGGTTAGACCTAAATTCAAAGTTAGAATTAGACGTGGCAATGGACATGGCAATTTGAACTAAGAATTGAAATTGGATTTCCTGAGAAGATGGAAAGCGTGCACCAGCCTAGGCACGCCATTGATTGACAGGAGAGTATTTTTATTCATTCTTTATATATTTACTAGCTGACCCGACAAACTTCGTATTGCCACAAATTAAACTGTGTTGTACATAAATCGTGAATCTCGGATGACCTTTGTTACAATTTTGAGTCTTGCGAGTTTCTGGGGAGTTCATGGGTGTTTTAATATACAAATTTTCCTCACAGTAAAGTAGAAAACAACTCCCCCCATAGCTTAGCCTGATAAAATAAAGCGTATTATACGCCATCATTAAACCATTTCGCCGAATACCATTTTGCGGAACGCCAATTCTCGGTTGACCATAACGCGGAATATAGAGTTTCGCAGAATACCATTTCGCGAAAAACCTTACGCGGGATGTACCATTTCACGGAAAATCTTTTCGTAGAAAGTACCATTTCGCAGGGGTGACCCAACTGAAGGATATAGACAATCTAGAAAATAAATGAATCTAGAATGAATGAAAGCTGGACAGGTTTGGGTTTGCTTGTGGTCTTTTGAACTCGTATAGCATAGCTTGTCTGCGAAGGTTTATATTTCGAGAACCAAAGGACTGCAGGATCTCCCTAGTAGCTCTAGATCGTAATCTAGAATCAGTTCTGACTAGCTGGAGCTCTAAAAAATTAGGTTTGATTCTTTGTCAAATTCAGATAATTTCAGAGTGACCATGAAAACTATTTCAAATTTTCGTTAAAAATATTTTCAATGTCATATAGAACTCTCATCAACTATTGTAGTATTCAATTTAAGATGAAAGAACAAATCATAGTCTAATTAAAAATCAGTCTAACAGGAAAGTTAGTTCAGGTGGTGACTTTTGTACAGAAGCAATCCACAGTGCATTCAGTTACAATTTCACCCTCGCTGGAATCCTGCACCATTCTTCGTAAGACGATCGATCGACGGTGGTGTTGTCCAGCCGTGCACACCCACCGGCCGCCGCCGTCCAGGCGAGCACCGAACCACGCCACTTACGCTTGTCAAAACTAAGAACCACCCACATTTAGGCAGCATGACGAGTTTGAAAATCGATAATTCATCTGCCACTTCAACCACCACCGTTGGGATATTTCGTCGTCAGCGAGCGTCGTCGATTTTAGTGGTGGTCAAGTGGCCAAGAGCGCCTTTGTCAAAATATGATGTTTTATTATTGTTTTTAGTTTTCACTACCAAACCAACGAGGACCACCACCACTGCTGCTGCACTTACTTGTCTGGAATCGATTTCAGCGACAGTTTTAAGTGGCTATTTAGTTGCCATTCATCAACCGAGAACCCACATCTGGTAGGACGTGTGACGCCTGCCTGCCTGCTACTATATCCGCGTTTCGCAGTCTGTCAGTTGCCTTGGCGACGACTACGAGCTGTTTGCAAAGCAAGCGAGCAAGGGCCAACGAGTGACATCGGGGTTTGTTTATGTTTTTTGTTTCTCATCGATTGAGGAGTAATCTGTTTACAATTGGATTTCTGTTTAGTGAGATGTTTACACGGATAAACAGAAAACGGGGCTTTGCGCGAAAGGATTGGGTTTCAAGTGACTTTAGGTGATCCTAAATTTGTTTAATGCTTATGTTTAGGACGCATTATGGCCCGTAATTAGATTGATTTTCTGTGTATATTCTGGTTGTTGCTGGCAGCGCGACTACCGAAGTGCAGAGTGCTCCTGTCTGGCACTTCAAGTAGCGCCATAAATCAAGCACTCTTCCCAAGACCTTACGCAAATCGATTTCGATTGCAGTGGCAATGAAGGTAGAGGTAGCAACTCAGCAGTGGTCTTCTCGGTGAAAAGTAGCAAAATATTCGTAAAACTCGATTCGTAAATAAATCCAGCACTTAAGTGTTGCCAAAGAGTAGCCAGACTTAGCAACCACTTCAACCGCATCGCCACGTCAATCCGGATTGAGGTTATGGAGATCCAAAGCAGTCTCGATCGGAGTCGGACGATTGGCAATCAACACGCCACACGAAAATTATTGGTCGGTATGGGGGAAAACGGGGAATAAGAGCACGAGTTTAGGTAATTTCGCATCTTCACAACCGACCTTCCATGATCGAAAACTGGGTAATGGACCTGAAGTGGCTTTTGGAATATTCCTACTAGGCGCAGTCGAAAAGCGAACACGCGTTCGAATATGCTCTTGAAAATTATTGCACTTGCGGAATGATGATTGGGCCAACTGCATTGGACTAGGATTGCCCGAAAAGAGCTTAGCACTCTTAAGATGTATTTTTTTGTAATTAAACTATTTTGAAACACATTCAATAACAACTTTCTGTCTTTCACAGGTGTCGGACCGAGAGAATGTCTCGGATGTATGTAAAGTTGCATCCACATTGACGCAATTGGCTTCAGGAACGGTAATAAATTCGTATAAACATGCAACAGCAGAGCATTTCTCATAAAATAAAAACCCAAATGAAACGGCTAATTTACGTAAGAGACCTTATCACATGCTCCGCGGGCATTCGGTGCGCCGTGCAACAGGAAGTTTCGGTTGCGTACAGTGCTGAGCTCGGACCGCAAAACGATTCCCGTGCACTTGTTTTGTCCGCCGGAAAGCAGATGCTCCAACGCACCGGCAAATCTAGGAATTTCGAAATGATGTGTGCCGCCTTCGGACAATCAAAATCCAAACAATTCGCCCGGTTGTGATAAACACCCGAATAAATAGCATAAAAAAGAAGCTGGAGGACGAATCAAAAAGAGGGCCCGGCCATAACGAATCCCCGCCGATGGATTTTCCGGCGCTTTGTCGACGCTCATCACCGCCGTTACGGACGAACCGTGACAGTAAAAAAAAGAATCTTGTTCAATTGAACGATTTCTTCGGACGGGTAGAGGTTTCTAATAGCGTGGTTAGACGCATAAAATCCTTTCCTACTCGGTAGCAATTCAACAGCGAACGAGTGAAACATGTGTTCGAATTGCTTGCCGCCCGCCACCTACGCGCCAGCCAACAAAGGTCTAACTGGTCCCTATTATTTAGATTACGACTCACCAGAGAAGAAAATCATTGCAGGCACCCGCCGCACCACCCCCGTTTCTCTACGATCGAACATACTAAGCATACGCTCAGACTAATCGAGGTTCTTATGTTTCAGCGGAAAAATAAAAACTGATGAACAATTTTCACATCAGGCGGAGCGACTACCGGTCGGTCGGTGGTGGCAGCAACGTATATTGGATGCTCACTAATCCAAACAGCGCAGCAGCAGAGCTGGGTGGAATGGAGTGACCAGCAAAAGACACGTGGAAAGGGTTCGAAAGGGGGCGGGGAGAGCGTATGGCTAGAAAAAATCGTCACTTTTTTATGAGCTTCTCGCCGTGCTGCAGCAGTTTGTCGGTTTTGTTTCGATGACTATTTGTTTGTGTTTCTTTTGCACGGGAAAAACTCTACTGAACTGCTAACGATATGCCTTGGACGGATAATGAGACGAGGGGTACGACGATGGAGATTGTTAAGCTAGAAAATTGCAGGAAATAAGCTTTGGTCGCAACTCAAGGCACCGCATTGTGATGTTGAGGGATTATTATGTGAAACTAAACCATAGATATCGACGTATGAGCCAATTATGCTATCGGTTCTACATCAGCTCTATGCAACGAAAACTGAAATCGAACCCGAAGTCTTTCTGGAAGTTTGTAAATAATCAAAGGAATGAGTCTGGACTACCTTCCTCAATGATGTATAATGGGCGCTGGAGCTCCAAACCGCAGATGATTAGTGATCTGTTTGCCGCTAAATTCAGAGGTGTTTTTTTCGGAGGAGTTTTTGAACATGGGACAAATATTTGAGTGACAATCACTTGCTTCTGGCGCTAATGTATATGAACGATTCAATGATACACTAGCGCCAGCAGCAAGCTGTTGTCACTGCAAAACTAACTATCTTCAATGAGCCCGGAATGTAGGCAATAGCGACACGTTATCGATCGGTCTCTCTGTGCTGACTATTTCGGCCGGTCGGATTTAAAAAACACAGGCACCACTATAGAAAATGGGCTCAATTTAGCCGAAGCTACTTTATCATTTCTCGCGACTATAACTCAAATTCAGTAGCGTTTTATTAAGACCAAAATACACGCCGATATGCAGTAAATATTATTTCATCAACTGGTATAAAAATCTTGTCTCGAATGAATATAGTTTCAACGTAATTCCTGAATATTGTTCAGGCTACCGCTTAATGGGCTGGAAATACCCACCCGTACCCTATATCTCCTCTGAGCTCGGTTGGTAAACTTTTTGAGCTTGCTGTATTGGATTGCAGTTTTGGATTTTACCAAGAATACATTGTTGAGGACCAGCACAGATTTATGCCAAAGCGCTCTATTGTGACCAATATTTTGCCGTTTACTTCCTATAATTATAACAGATAGCTATAATCATTCTGAGCAAACTGATACAGTTTATTTTGACCTAACAGCAGCATTCGATTGCATTAACCACGAGATTGCCATAGCCAAACTGGAAAAGCTAGGATTCGGCGGCAGAGTTATCAGTTGGCTACGTTCGTATCTCACTGGCCGTCGGCTGGCAGTGAAAATTGGTGATAATTATTCTGATGAATTTTCTGGAATTCCCCAAGGCAGCCACCTAGGACCGTTAATATTATTTCTATACATCAGTGACGTGAATTTTAAACTCAAAGCTCCCCATTTGTCCTTCGCCGACGATTTGAAAATCTTCTATCGAATCAGCTCTATCGCCGACCCCCACGTGGTTCAGCAACAGTTAGACAACTTTGCGGACTGGTGTTGCACAAACCGTATGAAAGTTAATCCGAGTAAATGTGCCGCCATCGCTTTCTCAAGAAAAAAAGAACCTATCCCTTTCGACTACAAGCTCTTAGGTACTAGCATTGGAAGAACTAACTGCATCAAAGATCTAGGCGTGCTATTAGATAGCAAACTATCGTTCCAGCAGCATATTTCATATGTAATCGGAAAAGCCTCTAGAAATCTAGGTTTCATGTTCCGGATCGCTAAGGATTTCAGTAACATCTATTGTCTGAAGTCCTTATACTGTTCGCTGGTGCGTTCATCTCTCGAGTATTGCTGCCAAATTTGGAATCCACATTACCAAAATGGAGTTGATCGTATCGAGGCTGTACAGCGGAGGTTTATGCGCTTTGCTCTTCGACGTCTTCCATGGAGTGATCCATTCCATTCCTCCTACGAAAGTCGTTGCCAACTAATCAATTTGGGTACATTAGTTGTACGTCGCAATATTGCCCGTGCTATTCTCGTGTCTGACGTTTTAACTGCTAGAACAGAGTGCCCAGCATTGCTCAACAGTATTCGACTACAGGTACAACCAACAACTCTGAGAAGTCAAGTATTACTACAACTTCTCGCACGGCGGACGAATTACGGCGTGTACGGTAATATCGTTGGGCTTCTTCGGTTACTTAATAGAGCTGCAGGAGGTTTTAACTTTAAATTGTCCAGAGAAGTGATCAAGCGTAATATTAAGCCAATTCTAATTAATTCAAATATCATTAGGGCGTAGCAATAGCCTGTTGATAATAATGTAATAAATAAATAAACTCTCTTCTGCTGCGTTTTACTGTACTGTACTGTACTGTACTGTACTGTACTGTACTGTACTGTACTGTACTGTACTGTACTGTACTGTACTGTACTGTACTGTACTGTACTGTACTGTACTGTACTGTACTGTACTGTACTGTACTGTACTGTACTGTACTGTACTGTACTGTACTGTACTGTACTGTACGGTACTGTACTCTACTGTACTGTACTGTACTCTACTCTACTCTACTCTACTCTACTCTACTCTACTCTACTCTACTCTACTCTACTCTACTCTACTCTACTCTACTCTACTCTACTCTACTCTACTCTACTCTACTCTACTCTACTCTACTCTACTCTACTCTACTCTACTCTACTCTACTCTACTCTACTCTACTCTACTCTACTCTACTCTACTCTACTCTACTCTACTCTACTCTACTCTACTCTACTCTACTCTACTCTACTCTACTCTACTCTACTCTACTCTACTCTACTCTACTCTACTCTACTCTACTCTACTCTACTCTACTCTACTCTACTCTACTCTACTCTACTCTACTCTACTCTACTCTACTCTACTCTACTCTACTCTACTCTACTCTACTCTACTCTACTCTACTCTACTCTACTCTACTCTACTCTACTCTACTCTACTCTACTCTACTCTACTCTACTCTACTCTACTCTACTCTACTCTACTCTACTCTACTCTACTCTACTCTACTCTACTCTACTCTACTCTACTCTACTCTACTCTACTCTACTCTACTCTACTCTACTCTACTCTACTCTACTCTACTCTACTCTACTCTACTCTACTCTACTCTACTCTACTCTACTCTACTCTACTCTACTCTACTCTACTCTACTCTACTCTACTCTACTCTACTCTACTCTACTCTACTCTACTCTACTCTACTCTACTCTACTCTACTCTACTCTACTCTACTCTACTCTACTCTACTCTACTCTACTCTACTCTACTCTACTCTACTCTACTCTACTCTACTCTACTCTACTCTACTCTACTCTACTCTACTCTACTCTACTCTACTCTACTCTACTCTACTCTACTCTACTCTACTCTACTCTACTCTACTCTACTCTACTCTACTCTACTCTACTCTACTCTACTCTACTCTACTCTACTCTACTCTACTCTACTCTACTCTACTCTACTCTACTCTACTCTACTCTACTCTACTCTACTCTACTCTACTCTACTCTACTCTACTCTACTCTACTCTACTCTACTCTACTCTACTCTACTCTACTCTACTCTACTCTACTCTACTCTACTCTACTCTACTCTACTCTACTCTACTCTACTCTACTCTACTCTACTCTACTCTACTCTACTCTACTCTACTCTACTCTACTCTACTCTACTCTACTCTACTCTACTCTACTCTACTCTACTCTACTCTACTCTACTCTACTCTACTCTACTCTACTCTACTCTACTCTACTCTACTCTACTCTACTCTACTCTACTCTACTCTACTCTACTCTACTCTACTCTACTCTACTCTACTCTACTCTACTCTACTCTACTCTACTCTACTCCACTCTAGACTGTAAGCAGATAATTGCAGTTTGCAGCTCCTTGAAATGTTCTGCATTTTCATACTTGAGCACTCAATAGGTTTATTCTTCCATCGATAGACCCCTCTAGCACTGGTCCGGGGCGTACTTATGCCAACCTTCAGCACGCATTGGGACGACGAAACACTGGCACACGTGGGCAATTGGGAACGAAAATATCGATCATCGATCACCACCACCGGTCGCCATTACTACCAAGATGACGACGACGACATTGACGATCGGTGGTGCTAAGCGCGTTAAAAATGAAGAGATGAGTCAATTCCTTCCTGCAATGAACGCACTTTGGTGGGTTACTATCCTAAATACATTATTTATGCCGCTGCACCGCTCCTGCTGCTGCTTCGGCTAAGCGAGTGAAGCTTGTTTGCTTTCGCTGGAGCTATAAATATTGACTGTTTACAAGGGGTGGCTTGTTTGGATGATGTGAACACTGATTAAAAGAAAAATTTTACGATCATACGAGCCGTTCGACGACAGACATCCTTTGTGGGCGAATCGCTTTACGATTGGTCCATAATAATCGACCGTAATTGAAGTTTCAATGGGGAAGGAAGTGTGAAAATTCTCTTCGATAGCAGAAGAATCGATCGGTTCGTTGTATATTTTTTTTACATTTCGAGGTCTGCCACCAGAACTTATTCGGGCAAGTTGATCCGAACCGATGATGCGCTTGTTGTCAGACTTAACGACCAGCCGAACATTATTCCGGCTGTTTGTTTATTCAAGCGGCCGGAGAGTAGTTAAAAGTAATTAACTAGCTCAGATACTCGTCTTTCATTGCTCATTGTGTAAAGAAAAATGTGCAGGCTCAGGCTTACTAGGTTGAAAAATAGTTTAAGGGGACTTCAAACTCAAATTCCATTTGATTTGTTAGCATTAGGTAATTACGTAGATTCTTCTGCTACAGAAGAAAGCTGCTTTGGAAATAATTCTTGAACATTCCTTGAGCTGCAATATCAAAGAGAAATGGATAACTCAATAGCCATAATCAAGAACAATAGCCGAATTAGCGTCATTCGGCTAATTGCTGGCTTCCATCAAACCACCAACATCCGTACCCTGCTTTCGTAGCAGCCGAATCCAATCGATACTATTCGATTAGGACAAAAAAAAGGAAAAGCAAGGAAAATTCATTTGCACTACCAATTCGACTCACCATCGTGAGCCAATAAATCATTTATATGCCATTCACGTTCGGTTGGTTGGTCGATTTTTTCCTTACAACATTTTCCGGCCATTCTCCTGCTGATGGAATTGTATGGGTTCGACTTGAACGTGTGGGGATGGCTGATTGGATCTCATTCGACAGAAAACGCCCACTTTGAAGGTGATTTCCATTCTTTACGCTCGAGTTGCGAACTTCAAACTCGGTGAAAGTGATTTCCAACTGTTCACAAGAGTTGCAACCAAAAGTTGTTTAATTTTTAGTTTTTGCATTTAGGTCATTACAAATATTTTATCAAGTTCTTGTCCTTGTTTTTTAGAAGGAAAATTTTTGTTACCGCTTTTTGTCATGTCAACTTCCACTTCTATTTCGTGCTGCAAGCGTTAACCTGGGATACACTGCATTTCAGTCGAGATGCTCAAAGCTGACCCATCTTTGTCAGCCCAGATGATTCATCAGCTATTTAGCAATACACGGGAAATCGCAGCTTTACCGGTGGACTGAATGCGGGCCATATTGGTCAAAGTCCCTGAAAAAGGAGACCTAAACTGAATGCGGTAGCTGTCTTTGCACCCTGTCGCTCCATATTACTCTGAAAGGATTCTGTAAGGTAATCCTCAACCGGATCCAGGAGAAGCGTCTTGAGTGTTGGCACGTCTTCTTTCCAAAGTTTCCAAATTAAGCTTGCGACAACGTTCCTCGAAACGGCGGTAGGTTTCTGGGATTACGCCATGGAAGAATGTCGTATACACTATATGGAAAGTTAGTGCACTATTTAGGACAGCACCAAGCTCACGAAGATAAAAGATGCGTTGTAACAAATGCCCCGCCATGTTGTATCTAAAAGTTATAGGTTCAGTTTTACGGTAAAATGAGATGGAGAGGCAATTTATGGTGCTGACGGTAAGCATGTTACTCGAGCACCAATCTTCAAATTTGTCCACTAGGCGTTGCAGTTTAATGGCAGCCGGAATCCATTTTGATTACCTTAAAAAAATTTACATCGTCGGCATAAAAAGACCGACAGCCATGTGGCATGAGAGCTGATCAAGGATTTCCCACATCAAATTGCATCACGGAAGAAACGCTATAGAAAATTACCTAATTGACCGATCCTTTTCAAACTTTCAGATAATAAAATATAACCGATTAGTAAGCTTTTGGCATATTTATTTCATTCAATTCCAATACCATAACGTTATGCTCGCACGTTACGGTTAACTCCACTCAAAAAGTTTTGTACAACATCTGGCTGCAGCTTTTTCTGTGCGGAAACCCACTTTTTCTTCATGTCTTGTTCAGATTTGACCTCCTTGGGATGCTTGCGTAGTACCTGCTTCATAATAGCCTAGTATTTTTCGAAGGGCCTTAGTTCCAGTGCGTTGGGGGGTTCGTGTTCTTGGGTACGAAAGTAACTCCGTTGGCTTCGTACGCATCATGTCGCATCATGTGACACCTATAAATACACGGATTTGCAAATTTAGACTACTGGTAGTCATATAAAGAGTTCAAGGCGTCATTGGCCACATCTAAACATATCCGTGAATGTTCCAGAAACCTCTACGGGGATCAGTTTCTGAATTTAACTAAAATACAACATGTGAAATCTCTAATTCGGTACTCGAAATTGCAAAACTAGTTTGAAATAGTTCATTTTTTGTCATATATAGTGTCCAGGATCACATTGGTCATACTCGGACACGTTCTGGAAGTGTTCCGGACACACAGGAAAGCGACCAGCTTCTGAGTCAAACAAACCCCATCATGCGATCTCACTATAAACTCAAGATAACAAATTACAATAAAAAGGAGAAAAGGCCAGGAAGAGATTTGAGTCAAAAAGGACCTTTTGAACAATTGAATTGATCGAGCACGTGAATTATTAAAACAACGACACGTGGTCTTGAAAATACTGCCGAGTCACCGACAATGCAAGGATCAAGGCATGCTGTGACTATTATGCGTTTATTCTTGCTTATTCAAGCACAAATAAACGCATATCAGTAACTTCGGCAGTTTTTCTAAGTTTTGGAACAAATTTTAGGTCACTTGTGAACAAATTGCTTGTAAAAGTATTCTATTATGTACATTCAAATGATTTTATGACGATTTGGACGATTTATTTCCAAAATCGATCCAATATTAAAGAAAAATTCTTGTGGCTTTAACAGTGTTTTTCGTAGTTGCACGTTTTTGCAGATGTGACTGTCTTCCATTTATGGGCAGTAAACTTCTTTCTTAAACGCAGCTGTTCTCAAGTTATTGCATCCTGTGGGTAAATTTTAAATTTGCAAATCTAAATTTTGTCATTTGTTTTCATTAGATTTACTCCTCCTTCATTGGCTTTACTTTACGCCACTGCACTGTATATTTTTTTGTTAGATTATAGACACTTTAACCAGCTTGGGTCCATCGTGCAGTGGGATCACCGTCGTGAGCTGCCCCTAACCTGGACTGGTAAGGCTATTCCTTTTGCCAACACTCAACGGAAGCATGGCTGCCGCCTTCCTTGTCGGCATACGACCTTAGTTTCCAGCCGGGTTGGTTATCCGACCTCCACTAAGGTTGCTCGTATCCCAGCCGCTAACATGAGAAGCTGAGGATCCCTACGGGCTCTTTTTTATGCCTAAAGGTACGCGAGGCACCGACGGTACGTGTTATCCAACCTGTATATTTACAACAGCTGTTTGTATTCTAATGCTTGGCTTAAAAGTTATATATCTTTGCAATTAATGATGTACAGTAAAATCGGAAAATTTCAATTGGTGTTTTTTTAATTGATGACCTCGGACAATTTAAACATTGTTGTCGTTCATAAGTCCGTAAACTGTAGATATATGTACAAAATTATGTGAAATTCTGAGACGATTCTTCGACATAAACTTGTACGATAATAATTATCATTGTGAAAAAAAAGTTCCAACTGGCAGTAGAGGAAAGCAAACCGAAAAAAGTCGAGGGTAACTACTGTCGAGGGTAACTACTCCGGTCGACCCAAAAGTAATTTATACTTATTGTAAGAACAAAAAGTAAAGTGTCCAAAGTTACTTAAGATTCATACCAGTTCTTACGTTATCTGGAATCCGTAATTATTGAAGATAATATTTATTTTCCATCCAGATTCTCCAGATTCGATTTCGATTTCAATTTAGCTAAATTCAATTCCAGTCAACGCAGTTAGCAGGATTTAATACGAAGATTATCGAAATGTCGCTGTACGAATATTGCCTTTACACAAAAATAACCAAGTCCAAGTGAGAGTCCGACGATAAAAGCACATAAATATTTAATAGTTTTAAAAAACATTTAGAAAAATGGTTGTCGTAGTTATCCTGAAATATATTTTTCACCATCAAATTGAAATTTTCAACGATAGAGACAGTGAATTTATGTGATAGTACGATAACCATGTTAAGGTTGAAAACTCTGTAATTCACTAGTTTAAAAACGTCAGTAATTCGAACAGCGATGGCGGACATTAAATAAAATCACGAGAAAAATTATTTCTGCAAAATAACAGGTTACAGGAAGTTTTTACAAAAAATTGATACATTTACTAAAATCACAACAAATTTATTGCCACATGTGTAATAAAGTAAACAGCTACGATTTATTTTTATAATTGCACACACTTAACGCTATGATTTATGTACACCTCACATCAGTAATCTTCTTACGACTGCAGTTTTTAATTTAGTTTGCTTTGGTTTCAGTATTTATCGAATCGTCCGAATTTCTCTTCAAATCACTACCATTCTAATCAATTTCCACGTTTTCACTTTCCTCCTCACCTTCCCCCACGGAAACCATTTCGCAGTCGTGTTGGCTGCTGCACCGACCTGCCGCGGTCGATTCTCGTTCACAATCGCCGACGGTGGTTTTACGCTCCCGATCGGCATAGGCCATTTCTTCGTCACTTTTCCTGGCGCTTCGCATTTCTGCTGGTGACAGACGACGCTCGTGAGCTGGCTGTAGGGGATGATCCACATTCAGATCCACCGGGGGTGACCGAGTGGAGAAATTCAGCGGTTGCTTCGAAGCAACAGCGGCCACAGCCGCCATTGCCGGAATTGAGGATGGCAGCTTACTGGACGCCGGGTAGAAGTAGGAAAACGGCATCGGTGGTACCGGCATCCCATAGGCCATTTGAATCTATTGAAGTAGTAGGAAGAGAATATTAATTGAATCGTTCGAATTTTGTTTCCGTGATTTCCGTACCTGATGTCGGTACACATTGAGCAGAGCTGGATCCAGTCCGGAAGCGTAGTGTGGTTGACCGGCCAAAACAGCAGCAGCCGCAGCAGCTGGCCCGTAGGTGCCATCCTCCCGTACCAAAACCTGCACCGGAACTCGCTTAGTGGCGTTCAACATTGCCGCCTCGTGTTGCTGCATCTGCTTCCGCTTGGTTTTGTAGCGCCGATTTTGGAACCAAATCTTCACCTGTGTCTCGGTGAGTCGCAAATTCTTGGCCAGCTCGGAACGCTCTGGCCCGGACAGGTAGCGCTGCTGGGCAAAACGACGTTCAAGCTCGAAGACCTGGGCATGGCTAAAGGCAGCTCGCGAACGCTTTTTCCTAGTGGCGGCCGGCAGGTCGTCCGACGCCAGAATGCCATTGTGTAACGAAAGGTGATTTCCGTAAGGTGATGGCGAGTCGCAATCTATACAGGTGAAGGGAAATAATTTCAATATAAAAGAGCTGTTTTTTGTCAGAGACTTCTTTTTTTAGAAAATTGCACAACAAGACCGAATGAATCAGTTTTTCACGCGAACCGAAAAACCTTTTAACACGCAAAAAGCATTATCTATTCAACCGCTAAAACTTGTCACGTGTCTCCATCCAATTGCCCGCAATTACACTAATTGTTTACTTGGCGTTCCCATAGTTACCTGATTCGTTCTCGACCGCACGTCTCATATCCAAGGGACTGTCGTTTCGCCCGTTCTTTAACCGAAAGCACTCACCGCCTGTTTCACTTCTAGGCTTTTCGTACCGGTCCCCATCGCAATCACCCAACTCACTGTGACACCTGGACCCCAAACGCTGTTCACAACGTTCCGCAGGAACCATAAAACAATCCAGTGATCCTCGCCGTAACGATGGGTGCAGACTTCCCAAACTGAACCCATTGTTGTTATTATTGTTATTATGATAGTATGCTGACATGTTCAGTTTTCCGTAGAACTCCCCGTGATCCATCGAAGATCCACTTTTATAGTACTTCATTCTACCCAGCTCACTCAACTCTTCCTCGTTGCCGGACGATTCAACCGAGCTTCGGCGTTCACTGTCCCCGCGTCGTGACCTCGTTAGGATGTCGTTAATCGAAAACGGAGTCGAAACGATCGATTTTACCGTGGACGTTTGCAAACTCATCTTCAAACACCAATTTCACTCGATGGCAAGCAAGAAACGCAAACTCATCCGACGAAAGTTGAAAAGAAAACACAACCGCACTTAACGAGCTCCCAAGTGGAAATGATGAATTTTCCGCTTTTCCAATCGTAAGCGTCACAATCCTCGGCGGGAAACCCGAAAATAGAACCTGTTCGTACGAACTCACCACCTTCAACTCAGTGCAGAGCGCCGTTCGACCGGAGCACGTGTCTTTTCCTACGAACAAGCAATGTAACAAGTGGCTAAACCTACAGACAGCCGAACAAGAGAGAAAAAGATAGAGTGGGTAAAAGTTATTCACCACCATTCTGCACTTCTCTGCTCCGTAAGGGAGGATGTGGAAGCAGCCTGATGAAGAATGGACGGAGGGACGAAAGAATAAACAGCCTCTTGATTGGATAAGAGGCCGTACCGTGATTGGTTGGGGCGCTTCTGCTTCTTCATTATTATTATTATTTTTGCTTTCGTCGTTCGACGATGTTGAAGCTGAACTGAAAACAAGTGAGTCACATTGAGTGTGGTGAGTTTTGGTTGAGAGTTTGCATTTGACGTCGCACTTATACTCGTGTGTGTGTTTTTTTTGTTTCCTCTTGAGCGAATTTATTGGGAAAGTGTGTGGTTGAGTAAGGGTGAATTGGCGATGCTTGCATTTGCGTAATGTTGTGCGTGTGATTCTGCTTTATCTGCCGAAGGCGCAATAATCCTTTAAACATGAATTGTTCTCTGCGTTAGCTAATCAGAAAGCATATTGTATTTTGCCACTCTAGCATTGAATGGCGCTCGTACTTCGATGACCACTTTGTTCTCACTTACCAAGGACGACGTCCGTTCGATTGGATGCTAATTCCTTTCACTGACACACGGCGACTAGCAATTGCAGTCAACGAGATAATTGAGGATTCATTTAAATCCCTATTGTTGACGGCATTGTTCATCGCTTATTCGCTGGTGGCGGGCAACCCGGAAACACGTGGTGATTTATGCTGTGTAGCCTGCGGCTTTGAGTTCTCACCATTCATTGAGTTGTTGGTTTCAGGATTCTGACTGTAGGTTGACGATAGAAAAGTGATTACGATGGGGTGCTGTCAAATATTGTTACTGGTAATCACCGGAGGGTACTTTGCAGTTGCAGTGCGTTTCGGATGTAGTCACTTGCATTGGACTTCCTATTGGTGGCAATTGTTTGTCGTGATTATTGCTCTCTAATGAATACTTACGACTTTTACATTCTTTAGATGAAAATTAGCTGAGTATTAAAGCTTTATATTTAGGCCATTGCAAGATATTTTTAAAGTTTTTGTCACCCCCATCCTCCCTTGAAGTTGGCTTTAAAAATCGGGGAGAAACAAAAAAAAATTATTGGTTGTGGTCTCTATAGCTTAAAAAACTCGAAAAATGAGTGTTAACGCTCCTGGCATGAAGCAGAAATGGAAGCTCAAACAAGGTACTGACCAAAACGCGAAAAAAAATTCCTTTCTGGTAAGCTTTGGCATGAAAAATAATAACGTGAATTACCAGTCGATAAAAGATTGCAGTATAAAAAGTAAGAATAGATTTGGTTTTCACGATTAAAATTTAAGTACAGCACGGTTCCGATTATATCAGCCCCTGATTAAATCTACCTCCGATTATATCAGCTTTTTTCCCGATTATATCAACCCCAAAAATAATTTTTTTGTTTGTTCTTTTTCAGTTATTTAATGATTCCTTTGAGGTCTTAAGAACAGCCAAATCAGTGTTTCAGGCCTTTTAACCCCTTATGGACCAGGCTGCACATGGTCGCGTGAAATTACGCCGAAACACGAGTTTTTTCGCATATGGTGTCTTTGGCAATATTAATTGATATAAAAAACGCTTCGTTTAGCAGGAACCATTATGTGATTAACCTCCTTAAAAGTAAAATACGAGATTTATTTCTCACATATTCGACATAGAGGTTTGATGTGTACAGCAAACATGTAGTGAATATCAATACAAACAACTTGGTCAAAGACATCGTAGCTGTATCTATACCTATAAAAATGTCTGTCTGTCTGTCTGTCTGTCTGTCTGTCTGTCTGTCTGTCTGTCTGTCTGTCTGTCTGTCTGTCTGTCTGTCTGTCTGTCTGTCTGTCTGTCTGTCTGTCTGTCTGTCTGTCTGTCTGTCTGTCTGTCTGTCTGTCTGTCTGTCTGTCTGTCTGTCTGTCTGTCTGTCTGTCTGTCTGTCTGTCTGTCTGTCTGTCTGTCTGTCTGTCTGTCTGTCTGTCTGTCTGTCTGTCTGTCTGTCTGTCTGTCTGTCTGTCTGTCTGTCTGTCTGTCTGTCTGTCTGTCTGTCTGTCTGTCTGTCTGTCTGTCTGTCTGTCTGTCTGTCTGTCTGTCTGTCTGTCTGTCTGTCTGTCTGTCTGTCTGTCTGTCTGTCTGTCTGTCTGTCTGTCTGTCTGTCTGTCTGTCTGTCTGTCTGTCTGTCTGTCTGTCTGTCTGTCTGTCTGTCTGTCTGTCTGTCTGTCTGTCTGTCTGTCTGTCTGTCTGTCTGTCTGTCTGTCTGTCTGTCTGTCTGTCTGTCTGTCTGTCTGTCTGTCTGTCTGTCTGTCTGTCTGTCTGTCTGTCTGTCTGTCTGTCTGTCTGTCTGTCTGTCTGTCTGTCTGTCTGTCTGTCTGTCTGTCTGTCTGTCTGTCTGTCTGTCTGTCTGTCTGTCTGTCTGTCTGTCTGTCTGTCTGTCTGTCTGTCTGTCTGTCTGTCTGTCTGTCTGTCTGTCTGTCTGTCTGTCTGTCTGTCTGTCTGTCTGTCTGTCTGTCTGTCTGTCTGTCTGTCTGTCTGTCTGTCTGTCTGTCTGTCTGTCTGTCTGTCTGTCTGTCTGTCTGTCTGTCTGTCTGTCTGTCTGTCTGTCTGTCTGTCTGTCTGTCTGTCTGTCTGTCTGTCTGTCTGTCTGTCTGTCTGTCTGTCTGTCTGTCTGTCTGTCTGTCTGTCTGTCTGTCTGTCTGTCTGTCTGTCTGTCTGTCTGTCTGTCTGTCTGTCTGTCTGTCTGTCTGTCTGTCTGTCTGTCTGTCTGTCTGTCTGTCTGTCTGTCTGTCTGTCTGTCTGTCTGTCTGTCTGTCTGTCTGTCTGTCTGTCTGTCTGTCTGTCTGTCTGTCTGTCTGTCTGTCTGTCTGTCTGTCTGTCTGTCTGTCTGTCTGTCTGTCTGTCTGTCTGTCTGTCTGTCTGTCTGTCTGTCTGTCTGTCTGTCTGTCTGTCTGTCTGTCTGTCTGTCTGTCTGTCTGTCTGTCTGTCTGTCTGTCTGTCTGTCTGTCTGTCTGTCTGTCTGTCTGTCTGTCTGTCTGTCTGTCTGTCTGTCTGTCTGTCTGTCTGTCTGTCTGTCTGTCTGTCTGTCTGTCTGTCTGTCTGTCTGTCTGTCTGTCTGTCTGTCTGTCTGTCTGTCTGTCTGTCTGTCTGTCTGTCTGTCTGTCTGTCTGTCTGTCTGTCTGTCTGTCTGTCTGTCTGTCTGTCTGTCTGTCTGTCTGTCTGTCTGTCTGTCTGTCTGTCTGTCTGTCTGTCTGTCTGTCTGTCTGTCTGTCTGTCTGTCTGTCTGTCTGTCTGTCTGTCTGTCTGTCTGTCTGTCTGTCTGTCTGTCTGTCTGTCTGTCTGTCTGTCTGTCTGTCTGTCTGTCTGTCTGTCTGTCTGTCCCTATGTTCCTTTTAGAATCGAAAACTACTGAACCGATCGGCGTGAAAATTTGCATATAGGGGTTTTTGGGGCCAGGGAAGGTTCTTATGATGGTAAGAGACCCCTCCCCCCACTAAGAGGGGGGGCTCCCATACAAAGGAAACACAAATTTCTGTATAACTCGAGAACTAATTAAGCAAATGGAATAAAATTGACATGTGGGTGTTTTTGGAGGCAGGAGATTTTTTAATGATGGTTTGAGACCCCTCTGCCCTGTGGTAGGGGGATAAGGACTCTCATACAAATAAAACAGAAATTTTTGCGTGACTCAAAAACTAATCGAACTCGAAAAATTTTAGACTCTTTCATAAACTATTAATCAATAACAAGACCACCAAAAACTATCAATAGTAACATTAGATAATTCAGCGCTAGACGGCCACTGGCCACGAGTGTTGCCGGCGACCTGCCGTCGGAAGCGCCCGCCACTGCGGGGGGCAGCCCCTTGTAGAGATCACCTCTGTCTAGGTTTATTTATTTTCCTATATCTACTGACCTCTATTACTTTCCTTCGGTTGGGTCACCGCTGCGTAATGGTACTTTCTACGAAAAGATTTTCCGGGAAATGGTACATCCCGCGCAAGGATTTTCGCGAAATGGTATTCTGCGAAATTCTATATTCCGCGTTATGGTCAACCGAGAATTGGTGTTCCACAAAATGGTATTCGGCGAAATGGTTTGTAATGATGGTGAATATTTAAATGCTATCCGCTTTATTTTATCACGCTAAGCAATGAGGGGAGTTGTATCACAGAACGGAAGATCAACTTCAAGTAAAAGCGAATTCAAAAACTGACCACAAAAGGAATGCAAAAATCAGCAACGATTTTTTCTTACTTCGAGTAAGTTTCTCAGACCGTGCACATTTATGCCACTTTGACTGTGGTACAAAGTGGTATAATATTTTTCTATGCTTTGAATTGACCGTTAGCTCTACAGTTCTACCTGGTTAATAAGGATTGTTGTTATTAATGACAACTTAAAGAAGATATTATTGAAAAGTTAGGTATAATTGGAGTAGAAAAGTGATGCAGTATAATAAAGATTTTAGTGTTTTAAAATCTAAAATAAAATATCGGCTTGGCACATATCAGTAATTGAAACTGAAATTAAGATTTCAGTTCTTTAGAACGAATATGATTTGGAACTTGGAAGCCGTTAATAGATAAAATAATTTTAGTGGAAGGACTTTCGAATACAGGTTGTTCCACTACCTGCTACCTGCCAAAATTGCACAACTTAGACGTTTAGCAAAATGGAACCTGCTTGTTTTTTTCCCTAAGTTCAATAGATCAGTTCGTTTCATTTTTTTCACCGATCGTTTTTGGTTTATCACTTCATGTATCTAGACCAATCAGCATCTATATTAACGTACAAGTGTATGAAATTTGACATAAATAGAGCCTCTTTGTTCGAAGTATAATTTTCCGATAAGTACGCTAAGACGGACCACTTTAACGGCTGGTAACGGCTGTAACGCTCTGCGGCTGGTTCGCCTTAGCCTATTAAATGGACATAATTTCACCCCCGGTACATAGCCATTTTTCTGTGGTTGAAATCTAGACGTCAAAAGCACTGGGCGGGAAATCATTTCATAGAAATTCTATGGAGCGGCCATTGTTGTTTCGGGGCCAGCATCGATGGTCCCATCAGTATGGGGCTATTGTCAAATTATATGTGAGAGTGTATTGGTGATACCGGACTGACTTAATTGGTTCCAACATGTAGAAGTATGCGTGTTTGAAAATATTTACATGCTTATGGTAACTTTGCTCACCGCAATTTGACACTTTGACTCATTGACAAATCATTGCGTACTACTGTCACTTTAAATGTAACATTTATGTACGTTATTTTCTCAGTTTTAAATTATGCGAGGGACCGTCGCTCATAACGGTTTGTATCGGATCGATTTTAAGTGCGAACACAAGGTATATTCATTATGCTTCTGGTATAGGATTGAAGTAGTTGTGTGAAAAAAATTATAAACATCTACAAAAAAAAAATCACACAAAACACAAGCCGCTTTACAAGGCTGAACCTGTTATCTCGCACATCGTTAATTTATACCAGAATATTTGACAGGTCTATTGAAAGTGGTATAATTTTTTCCGTGTAAAAAGCGTTCCTGTTACCACTAGATGGCAGTCAAAAATGAACTGAGTTGTATCCAGTTTTCAAATCGAAGATGATATTCCTTTCTTTGGTTGTATTCTACTTTACTGTGAGGAAAATTTGCATATTAAAACACCCATGAACTCCCCAGAAACTTGCAAAACTCGAGAAATAAATGATTAAAACGCCTGAAACACTCAAACTCATATTCGAATACTGAAACATCCAAAAATGTATTTTTGGGGCTGATATAATCGGAAAATAGCTGATATAATCGGGAGTAGATATAATCGGGTATAAGGCTTTCCACGAGCGATAGTGGGGCCACAGACAAACAGACGAGACACTCGCGTTAATTCCATCGTCCATTCAAAAACAACTTACTTTTCAAAAAAAAGCATGATTCGCAACATGACCACACTGCGGTGCACGAGCGTTGCTTCGAGTTTTCAGTATAAAATCATACAAATGTGAAAACCCTACAGTATAAAACCCAAATTCGGATGTTGGATCGAGGTCGGCTGTGTCGTTCAACGAGTCGTCAGTTAGCAAGAGTAGCCGAATGTCGCAGAAATTGCAACTCAGCTTGCAACTGCAAGAGGAGCAGCTGAAGTTAAAAAAGAAGCGCGCAGGAGAGAAGAAGTCAGGTTGAGGGAGATAGGAGGAGGAGCAGGAGTACTTGAAACAAAGGCACGAGTTGATGGTGCAGATAGAGAACGAAAAGGAGGCTTGCAGTAGGAAAAGCGGAGTTAGCGTGAAAAGTAAACGCGATCGGATGGAGGTTTGGCTCGCTAAAGACGCTCAAAAGGACGGAATTGGACAGTCAAAGCCATCTACATCCAACGATAATAGATAGACAGGTTAGGAGGAAAAGGGGATATGAATATATTGGTATCGAAAACATAGTAAACAGTTCTGATGGTAACAAGCACCACGTCACAACGTCGAAAGCTTCTTTATGTTTCCTAACTAAATATAGAAGTATTCGAGTTATTCGCAGTAAAAGATCTTTTTTGTATGATTGCGATTGGAACCATAACCGATAGTCTCTCGAACAGCTACCATAAAGAAGTCAGAAATCTCCGATTTTGTAGTCTTTACTTTTAACTTTAATACTAGTTCCCGAACAACAGTTATCAGGAATCTCGAATCTGTATAATTTGCTGGTTAACGATTGGAAAATTTTCTTCCCATCACACGGAACTGTGAATCGGGATCCTTCATCGGATTGCACTCAACACCAAAAGCACACGACAGACGTGACAAGTGTCTTGAAACTTGCCAAAAAATCCTTCATTTCTAGCTCATTTTCTTCCATGAAGTCATTAAACTACCTTTCAGCTGCCACGATGGTCGGAAGCATCATGGAAGAATCTGGGACGAATTTGGCTCTGCCTCGAAGTAGACGGCCTTTGTCCGATCGTCTGCTAAATACTGTTTTCGCTGGTCTCTTATCCGGCATCCCTGCTACGTGGCCAGTCCACTGTAGCCTGTCGTGCTTTATTCGCTTCACAATATCCGCATCTGTGCATACTAGATATAATTAGTGGTTCATGCACTTGCGCCACACACCTTTATTACATACAATAGTTTTAGTTTTAATTTTTATTCATGTAGACAAAAATTCCGATGGATCAATAATGAATAATGGACCTTCCATTTGTACGGAATATGTATAAAGTCTCGAAATATTAAAATTGTGCGCAAATCGCAGTTACGTGAAAATTCGTTTTTAGAAGTTTTTTTTAATGTTTTGAGACACCAAGTTTGCCATTATTCGAATTGGGACAGGCAGTCGGTTTTGGTGACACAAAACAATTTACTTCGAAAAAATTAATAAAATGTCAAGAAGAGAAGGCTCATGATTTTTGTATATTCATAGAAAAAAGATAACAGTTTCGATAAAAATTAAATTTCAGAAGTATTTATGATAAATCCTCGCAGATCAAAATGAGTCTCGATTTTGATAACATATATTACAGTTGCCAAATTAGAAATCCCACTGTAGGATACCATTTGTACATATTTCAATTCCTAAATTCATAATTTTTTTTTTGTTTAGATTATAGTCACTTTAAAACCAGCTTCCAGTCATTCGTGACTTCTGCGGGGTTGGGATTTGAACCCGGGTCCTCAGCGTGAGAGGCGTGAATGCTAACCACGACGCCGGGACTGACGCCTGAAATTCATAAGTTCATAAGCATGGCATTGCGAGCCGAACATCAAAACGTTGCAGTATATGCCATGAAGTTCAATGAATTTTGACTAGAAGTGCAATTCCAAATTTTATAAATGCTTCTTGCTTTATATGTCACTCCCTCGAGTCAAGTGAATCTAATGAAATCGGATACCGCAATACAACTACCGGACCGCGGGATCAGACGGACCAGCAACATCATTCCAGCCAGCCAGCAAGTACTTCACTCACTGTAGCGCCTGATCCGCAAGCACCAGATGAGTGATCACTTCGCTTAATTGAATCGAGCGGGGGACAGTTCAAACAGAATATACAAGCTAGCGTGATTAATGTACCCTCCCGAAACGAATCATATTTCGATAAAAGTACACGACGCCTGCCGGGTATTGATTCATAATGTAAACACTTTTTCTCACTTGTTTTTTCTTCTTCCCATTATGGGTTTCATCGGATTGTAAGACAATCTTTAACAGCTCGTAAAAACTACTGCCGACTTGGTTGCGTTGCGTTGGGACCTGCACTACTGGTGAGGACGATGTTTATGCTTTCGGCAGCAAATGGCTCGCCCAATGAAGAGATCAATTATCGCAAGAGCGAAGATATTCCCAGTGCCTGGCGGGAAAAGAGGAAAAACACAATGGAAATAATTCATAGCAATACTGTTCGGAAGCATACAGGCAGCAAACCGGTACACCAGATTGAAACTATTAGCATCGAATGAATAACTCGCTCGATAGAAGCCATTACTGTGTGCAGTCACCACAGTCAGTGTCGCATTCTGAATCAATGTCAACAGCATGCCACTTGACAAGCGTAAGTGAGTGAAACTTACCAGGTTCTAGGTACTGGTTGGAGCTTAGCAGACACTTGACGCATCCGTGCTGATCACTCGAGTAACCATCATTATTAGTTCTGGTCTACTTTGTACAAATAAACAAAAACTGTAGGAGTCTGCCCAACTTGTCACTTGAATGCCTTAGAAATATTTTAAGTTAAAATGCATTATTTTGTTCATATTTTCAGAGTCTTCATACAAGCACAGTTTAGTTCAAAAACTTACAAAATGCACGTGCCCCACCTTCTCTGAAAAAAAAAATTAAAATAGAAGAAGAATAGTTCTTCAAGGTGTGACCCGGAAATCAGTTGTTATTTCAATAGCCGGTAGCTTCGAATAAGTAAATTAATTGCATACAAGTAGAACCAGTCAGTCTCAAATTAATTTCTAAGTCCAATCAGGGTGGCAACTGGATACGAAAAACCAAATTCCCTGATTTTTCCAGGTTTTACCCGGTGTTTAATAAAATTCTAGGTTTCATATTGCGATATAATTTTAACTGAAAATGTGTTTCGATCATTGATATTTAAATTGTTTATCAATCTACGAGGTATTGAGAAAAATTTCCCCACCTACTCTATTTCCCTAGGCGAATTCTCCAATCACTTTCTCTTATTCTGCCGACCAGTAAATTACACTCCTCCCGTGAGTTCCTCATCTGTTCTTTTTTCCGCGGAAGTTTATTCGCAAACTCAGGCGCAAGCGGAGTTTTAGTGCCCATTGCGGCTAGCTCTCGAACCCGCCGTGGTGCTTTTCCTGCCAGCCACGCGGAAATGTTCGTATGTTTAATTTTCGTTCTTCAAGCCATAAGCCATGCAAAAAAGCAGTTTAATTGAGCTAATTTATTTCGCTTTACCACTGGTGGCGGTTCTACTTTCTGACCAAAGCGGCTTATTTCACTTTGCATTTGGATTTGGACTTTGGATTGATCGGGATTCGTAACGTGGAAGGTAGGGTCGCTACACCCGCATTTCGGTTACAATTTGTTACAACAGTATGGCAAATTTATGTACTGCCGTGAGTCAGTGGAATTTCTCCAACATTTTTCTCGAAAACTCTCGAATTTCGCTGCGGTGCCACTGGCATTTATTTCGATGTTCTGCGAATTGTGTAACATGCCGCAAAATGTCCGTCCTGAAACTTCAATGTTATTCGATTCGACTTGACTAACGCCAAACGCAACGCGCAAAGTGAGTGCAAACTAAATTTGTTATATCACTTCACTTGCCTCGCAGAATAAGGCCCTTTGCAAAACACTGAGCTAATTATCGATAACCCAATCTATCGCTTGTGTGCCGTACTTCTTTATCTATTTCTAAATGTTCTTGCAGGGTGGCAACTACCTGGAAAAACCTGGAAAACCTGGAATTGTCAGGGAATTTGAAATTGCCTGGAAAAACCTGGAATAATCAGGGAATTTTTAACAAAATCAGGGAATTTTTCAAACAACCCCAATGATCGATTCATTGAGTAGTCAAGAAATAGAGGAAGGCAGGGAAATAGAGTAGGTGGGGAAATTTTTCTCAATACCTCGTAGATTGATAAACAATTCAAATATCAATGATCGAAACACATTTTCAGTTAAAATTATATCGCAATATGAAACCTAGAATTTTATTAAACACCGGGAAAAACCTGGAAAAATCAGGGAATTTGGTTTTTCGTATCCAGTTGCCACCCTGTCTTGACTACTCAATGAATCGATCATTGGGGTTGTTTGAAAAATTCCCTGATTTTGTTAAAAATTCCCTGATTATTCCAGGTTTTTCCAGGCAATTTCAAATTCCCTGACAATTCCAGGTTTTCCAGGTTTTTCCAGGTAGTTGCCGCCCTGCCAATATAAGCCCATTTTCTAGTAACATTTCCAGTCCAAATTCAAATCCAACTTCATATCGAACCACAATTCAAATATCATGTTTAATTTTAAGTCCAATTCCTGATTCAACTTGGAGTAGAACCAATCGTTTAAATCCAGTTTCATGTCCAATTCAAGTGCAATTTTAGGTCCAACTTAAGTCCAATTTCATGTCCTATTTTTAGTTCAGTGGCAAATCCGATTTCGAGTTAACCTTCCTAATGCATTAGAAAAAAGTTACATATTATGCATTAAGGGTCGAAAACGACCCAAGTTTTGAAAGTGCTCTCATTCATCCATTTTCAATCCGAATTTCGTTTTCTTTACCTCGTTTGAAAGCTATGGCCAAAAACTAGCACCCAAGGTATGTTGGGGAATATTTGTTGACTGATGGCCACTTCTGCGTCGGTTCCAGAACACCCACTACCAGGTCCCGGGGAACATTTTTATATTTTGAGATAATTCATTTTGCGGCACATCAAATCACATTGGCTTGATAAAATAAGATTAATGGAAGTACAATGGGAACATTTTGGACCCAAGCGGCCATTTCCTCATTGGTTCTGGAACATCCGGTAGCCGGTTTTTGAGGACAATTTTAAATTTTAGGATGATTTATCTTGCGACACGTCAAATTACATCAGCTTGATAACGTAAGACTATTGAAAGTATAATAAAGACATTTTGAAGGCAAATGGCTACATCAGCATTGGTCCCGGAACATCCGGTACCCGGGTTTTGGGGCCATTTTTGTATTTTAGGATAACCCATCTTGCGACACATCAAATCACATCGGCTTGATTAAATAAGACTGATGAAAATAAAATAAGGTCATTTAGAAGCCAAATGGCCATTTTACCATCGGTTCCGCAACATCCGGTACCTGGTTCCGCGGGATATTTTTGGATTATGAAATAATTCATGTTGCGGCACATCAAATCACAACGCCTTGATCAAATAAAACAGTTACAAGAGCTATGGGGACCATTTGAAGACAAATGGCCATTTCATCATCGGTTCCGGAATATCGGGTACACGGTTTATGAGAACATTTTTGGATAGGATAATTCATCATGCGCCACATCAAATCACATTGGCTTGATGAAATAAAACTAATGGAAGTACAATGGAAAAATGTTGGAGCCAAAATTACCATTTCACCATCGGTTCTGGACTATCCGGTATCCGGGTTTTGGGGACATTTTTGGATTACAGGGTAATTCATCTGCCCCGAGTTACCCCGTTTTACGGTTCATTATAAATACCGGGTACCGGATTATATGCGACTGACGCCCCATTATACTTCCATTGTTGTTATTTTATCAACGCGATGTGATTTGAGGTGCCGCATGGTGAATTATCTCAAAAGCCAAAAATGTCCCCCGAAACTGGTACCGGATGTCCCAGTACCGATGGTAAAGTGGCCATTTGGCTCCTAAATGACATTGTTTTACTTCCATCAGTCTTATTTTATCAAGCCGATGTGATTTGATATGTCGCATTATGAGTTATCCTAAAATACAAAAATGTCCCCAAAAACCGGGTACCGGATGTTCCAGGACCGATGCTGATGTGGCCATTTGCCTTCAACATGTGTTTATTATACTTTCAATAGTCTTATGTTATCAATGAGATGAAATTTGACGTGTCGCAATAGAAATCATCCTAAAATTCAAAAATGGCCTCAAAAACCAGGTACCGGATGTTCCGTAACCGATGGGGAAGTGGCCATTCGAGTCCAAAATGTCCCCATTGTACTTCCACTAGTCTTATTTTATCAAGCCAATGTGATTTGATGTGCCGCAAAATGAATTATCTCAAAATATAAAAATGTTCCCCGGGACCTGGTAGTGGGTGTTCCGGAACCGACGCAGAAGTGACCATCAGTCAACAAATATTCCCCAACATACCTTGGGTGCTAGTTTTTGGCCATATCTTTCAAACGAGGTAAAGAAAACGAAATTCGGATTGAAAATGTATGAATGAGAGCAATTTCAAAACTTGGGTCGTTTTCGACCCTTAATGCATAATATGTAACTTTTTTTGCTGTGGCTCTTCTAGATGTCGCTGAAAGCTGAAACTCCCCCACAATGCTAATTTTCCAAAGTTAGGAAAAGTCAGAAAATTTCAAGTCTCTAGCTCGTACCGTTACTGAGTATCAAGCTTTGTAAGTATGCCGATGGGTCGAAAACGACCCCAATGCACTAGGAAGGTTAAATACAGTAATATTCCGATTTTGTCAGTCCTATGTTGAATTTTGGGCTGACAAAATGGGGAAACTGATAAAATCGGGAATTGTTCAACCGAAAGATCAACGCAATCTTACAAATCGGGCACAGCACACTGGTCCAAAACCTTTTTTGGTGCGCATTAGCTTTGAGCGGGAAATCTTGGGTTTAGGTTTATGGAATCTTTGGAAGAGTTTCTTAAAATTAAAAGTTCTATCGTCCAGCGTAAATCAAATTTTGATTAATCGTCCTAAAAGTGCAATAAAAAGTTTATTTTTCTTCAATTTCAATATAACACATTGAAATGTTATGCAAACTTTTACAGCATATTATTACAAAAAATTTTGCTGAAGACAGTAACCTTCTATCTCTTCATCAAAGATAGAAAAATCCTATTTCTCATAAATGAAAAATCGTTAAAATCAGTTTTTCTATTTTAGCTGTTTTTGTAGTTGTTGTATTGACTTTTTCCAGTTTTACAAAGTTGTACAAATAGTAAAAATACACAACATTGCTGAATATAGTATACCTCTATCTTTGTTGGTTTAGAAATCATAGAGCTTTTACTATAAAAATAATCTAATTTTGACCCCGAATTACTCGCAAGAAGGCATCATTTTATTTAAAAACTCTCCTCAGAGAAACAGAATAATTTCAAGCAGGCTGAAAAGTTTTATAAATCATGTTTGAAAGCACAAAAGTTGAACAAAATTTATGGAACGATGGTTTTACAATTGATGAAGGGACGGTAAGGAAAGAAATGAAAATTTTTGGTGAAGGAGGGGAAGAGCGGAAAGGAAGGGGGGGGTTTGGTAGCTATGCTTGACAAGTAGTCATTTTGACTCCTACCTTTTGTCCAATGCTGTAAGGTGCATGAGTCGAAATGACTACTTGTCAAGCATAGCTACCCCCCCCCCCTTCCTTTTCACTCTTCCCCTCCTTCACCAAAAAAATTTTCATTTCTTTCCCCTACCGTCCCTTCATCAATTGTAGAACCATCGTTTCAAAAAATATTAATATATATGTATGACCGCATTTCAAGGTCAAGACTAAAAACTTGAGATTAGTCTTTAAAATTTATGGGCTGACAAAATCGGAATAAAAAGCTAATAAAATCGGGGGTAGACACAATCGGGAGCTGACAAAATCGGAACATTACTGTATTTCAATCTCGATTTCAATTTCAGGTCCTATTTTATGTTCACTTTCAAATCTTTTCATCACTAATTTCCAACCCTATGTAAATTCATGTCCTATTTTTAGTCCAATTTCAGGCCTACTGTGAACCCTATTTCAAGTGTAATTTATAATGCATTTTGAGATCTATTTCGAACCAAGTCGTATTTCATGCTTAATTTCGAATCCATTTTCAAATCCCATCTCAGTTTTAAGCCCAACTACAAATAAAAAGAGCAAGTTGAAGTTTGAAGACAAATCAAAATCCACATTCTAATCTAATACCTATCAAGTGCAATTTCTAGTTAAGTTGCAAATCTAATTTCAAGTCCAATGGTGGGCCCAAGCTGGTGCACGTTTTTGTGCCATTTCTACAAAATATTTGAAGATAGAACCACCAAAAGGGTGAAAGACACAAGCGTAATCAAACCGGGTGAGAGTTGATTTTCCCATGCTGGTCCAGTAAAGAATGAACCACAGACAAACAGACGAGACACTCGCGTTAATTCCATCGTCCAATCAAAAACCACTCATTTTTCAAAAAAGCATGATTTGCAACATGGCTACACCGCGACGCGCGGGTGTTGCTTCGGGTTTTCAGTATAAAACCATACAAATGTAAAACCCCTAGAGCGTTAAACCTTGCAAATGTAAGCTACTCCGCAACATGCATAACAGAGGGTGCTAGTGTGCCAGCAAAATGTGTAGGACGATGGATATTGAAGGATTTTCTTCTATGTGGCATGTCAGTTCGTCAGTGAATAAACTCTCAGTCATTTTGTTTATATTTACGACACTCGCCCTTTTGTTGATTCTATCTTGATTTGTTTATTGGCAAGTTCTGTAGCTGGAACATAAACCATAACAGCATACTGAAAGTATTGCATGAAAGTTTAGTTCTTTATTGTGTCGTTCTAAAGCAAATAGACGCTGCTGTGCATTGGACGTCACATTATTGTAATTCAAAATTTCTGCTCCCAAATAGGAGCAGTAAATCGAACATAAATGCGTGGGATAAGGAAAATAACTTATATCGCCGTTAGTTTTCGGAACTATTATATCAACAACTCACTGTCATATATATCACAAATCATTTGAAAATGCGACTACGGTATCTACAGAATAATATTTACAAGCAAGTGATCACTTGTTCACAAGTGATTGCAAGCTTGAACGCGATTGCTTGCAGGCAAGCAAGTCTGCGGTTCTGTCAAACAGACGTGGTGAAACTGCACGACAGATGCATAATTAATGGTGAATTCCAATGATATGATCAGCGCAGTGTGCTGTTGGCCAGACTGCTCCCGCCAAGGGCCCAAAAAGGGCATGTTCTTCAATAAACCACTAGCAATAAGTGTAGCAAAGTACTAGCTAAGGCTTAAATCAAACCGTATACTACATGTAACTTAGATCATTTAGAAAGGGGGTACTTTACTTTGGCTCTGACAGTTTACAAACTACTCATACCCATTTACGGAGTTGAGCTAGATAGTTATAATCAAAGAAACTGACTAAAGAAGTGACCGGCAACTCATTTTCGGTTCGTCGAAACCAAGTGGGCATGAAGTTTCGATAAAACCTTCTGAATCTTTTGCTCGAAAACTTGCGGAGTAGGTACCAGTCGATGAACGCAGCAGAAAATATTGACTGCAAGCAAACGGCAACAAATATAATTGTATCATCACGAAATCGATCCGTGCTGCCTAACGAAAGCACCTGGCAAACAAATTTGCAGCGTACAGTTCTTAAAATCGCTTGAATGTTGAGCTCGAAAAAAATATTGTTAGAACTTTTTCGAGCAACATTGAACAGAGTCACGCACAACAATCATCGTTGAGCAAATCAGGTTTAATGATGACAGGAGGCCGCGAGTGACTGAGCTCCGATGTCATTTCTTTAGTCAGTTTCTTTATAAAGTCCTTTATAAAGAGACCATCCTTATTGGAAACGTTCTTGTTCGAAACCGCATATACGGTCATTTTCGGAAAACCGGAAGTCGCCATCTTTGGTTCCAAAATAGCGCCAGAACACAATATTCCATATCCAGCCATCATACTCTTTCATCAATAACCATTTTAAAGAAGATTTTGTATCATTTGTTGGCATTTCCAAATCCCATGGATATAACGGGTGACCACTAAAATTTTCATTTTTTTCTCGAGCTTTGACAGACAAAGATAGATGAAGAAGATCTGATTCCCGAAATTAAAGATACATTATTCATTGTTGAAAAAAAATTAGTGTACATTTGAAAACGTAATCGGCTATTCGTAATCGGCTGTTCGGCGAAGCATCCGTTTGATGTCCGAACAGGAGCATTGTACGGCCATCATGTCAACTTTACGAATGCATCTCTTGATTCTACCAATCAACTGTTTGCAATTCGTGGCTCTCCAGTTGTTTTTGTACACCAAGGAACTCAAAATCCCGAAGAAATCTTCGATTGGGCGCACTGAGACAGATTTTTCGGGTCGTGGTCTTCGGGTAAAAATGGGATCGAATGGGTATACAGGGACGATTGTTTTTTTGGCGTAATGCGATGTTGCTCTATCCGGTCAAAACATGTATTGTCCATCTGCATGATGTTTTTCTAGAAACGGGATCTAAATTATCTTCAAACTTTCGTCTGACACAACTTAATTGATAGCCAAATCAGAGGGATTGTTTTTGAAGAAACGAGAAAGAGAACGATGTCCTTCTGCGTCCATAATTTTGGCTGGTATTCCACTACTTTGCTTACGAATAGTTGTTGGGTATCTTAGGGTATGGTAAAAAGTCAATGCCGCAACATATTCGCTTTTTTAAAAGTTGTACCGTACACTTTTTGCCGAGATTTCTAAGGCAATTCGTAGAAGTATACATCGTGCTCCCGAAATGCTTCTAGTTTCGACGTTATTTTAAGCAAAACAAGGCAAGCATAAACAAAACAAAAAATATTGACAAGAAGAGGAGAGAGAGCTAACACATACATACTCTCATTTCTCTCTGAGCTCGTTTGTTGTTAAGTATGGGAGCCTCAAAAAATTCCAAAATTTTAGTTGTCACCCGTTAGACCACTATATTGTGAAACATTTTTGGGATTACGGTGACAATATATATGAAATCATAGTGGTCTATTTACATTGGTGGGAATAAATTGCATATTTTGACAAAAGTTGGGATTTTTGTGAATTCTCATGTTGAATCACTTTATACACTACACATTAGAACACTTGGTTTGGAGAAAATAATTGTATAGAATTTATAACAGAGTTTTTTAGACAATTGCGTCTTCTGTAAAATTAACTAAATGGTCAATAGACCACTATAATACGGAACGGCTCAATTGGCAAATTACCTTACACACTTAAACGATTCGGTGTGGTGCATATCGACCTTTACGGATCGTTCGTAATGTTTGGCATCAAAAAAAATTTACCGAACGTTCAGCTGTTTAGATTTCGGTAAAATTTTACCGAACTTGGCGCTTTTTATTAAGTGATAGCCAACTATATCATGCGCGGTCAATGAAAGGGAGCTGAGACCTATTTAAATACTTTTTTTATAATAAATAAGATTTCCTACCAGTCAAAATTTCGACCTTTTTTCGTGCGACTGAGAAGAAATGTCAATTGTCTTTACAGTAGTGGTAATTTCTCTTGAATACCATAACAAAAACACTTGAAATCACCATTTCGTATCAAAATTTACTTTTAACATTGTACAACACATGTTTTTTGAACGTTTTAAAATCATCCTTCTTTTCTCACTATGTTTTTCCTCGACCAAAACAATTATGTCGCCACCTTTATTGGCAGTTTGGCTATCAGTAAATTATGTGAAATAAATCTTCTACTTTATTTACGAAATTATTGGCGATTTGAAAATCTAAAACAGTATTATTTTACTGTGATTGGTTCATTTTATCGCCAGCGCATATTTATTCATAAAAATACAGACAAATTTCGTTAATTGGGCTAAGCTTATCACCGATTTTCACAAAAACTTTCATTAATTGGGCTGTGCTGTGATAGGTAACAGTTCAATTGATGTTCATGTCATCTATCTATTTAAGTTTTTCACAAAATCGGCGTTTTCACAAAATCGGTCAATTGTACTTGACGAATCACAGAGGCATATTTAAGTTTTACCATGCCAAGGGAACTGCATCTCCGAGAATTCAGGAATTACGGACGGAACTTAGCCGTGTGGAAAACCACAAATTGGTTACGTTAGGTACTGAACTTCTAAAATTTATATCTAACGTAAGCCATTTTGCTGTACTGCTGAGCCTGAATGTACAGAGTCTAAACGCACGCACATTCAGCAGATATTTCAACCGATGCGGTTCTCAGACAGGTAGATATCCTTGCGCTCAGCGAAACATGAATGGACAGTAATGAAGTTATTTCCATATCGACATTAGTGCCAGGAGCTTTTTCTTACCAACCGGTAAGGAGATGACACCATGTACCTGAATTTAACGGTAAGTAAGTTTCTGATTAGCCAAATCAATTTTTTTAATAATTGTTACTCTGTAGTGTTAATTCATCACTATCTTAACCAGAGACAATGTGATGTCTTCCCTTGAACCCTTTAAACAATCCAGTTGAAATATTCGGACAAGCGACATCAACTCGATAGTGTTGCCATCGGAAATCAAATGTAAGAAAAAGAATGTCATTTATGATTATACCATACATTACTTTAATTCACAGTGTCAAACAGAAAACTTAAATTATCAGCATTATCATGATGTCTGATTTCGACCCCACTCTGCTTTAAATAACGGTTTAGCATGTGCAAGATTGCTTGTAATTTACACGATGCGAAGTTCTGCAATATGTAATGTAATGTAATGCTTTTGTAATGCTAACACTATGCTTTTTCTCTACAGCACAAAGTAGCCAATCCAATCGTTTCAGTCAATTTTAAACTTTCAAAGTGGTTCTTTTCAGAACCGTCATAACTGTCAATGAAGAGTATTGTGATTTCCATTAGCAATCAATTTTCTCATAAGTGTTTTTAGTAAGGTGTGTCTAGATTGGCAACTAGTGGCATGCGATTGTTCCTAACAGTTGCTGATGTTTCCAAGTAACTATGGCGACGTACCACAAATGTGCTGGTGGCGACAGAAGTAACATTGAGCAAAAACTAGCAACATATCGCATTCCCAACGTAGCCTCAATTGCCCATTCTAAACGCACCTTTACATTAACTTTGCGTAGTCCTACGTTGAACATGCGGTCGTGTCTTATACACAACCCCTCTGATTTTTTTAATGGGGAATTCCCCTTCTTTCGTCAAAAAGCGCCACTTTGACCAAAACGGAAACATTCCCAACTAAGCCCAAATTTGAAATGACCGTTTAATCGCTGCGAAGAATGGAAAACGAGTGTTAAGTCTGTTTACCTGTGATATAACTGTAGTTAGACCAAAAATATTTGAATAAAATCAAAACTCAGAAACCGCGTGTGTACATGCTGAAGGGCAATAGCTGTAATTACAACGCACATTTGAAAACAGTTATCTCTGATTACCAGTAATTTTTGATAATCATGCGCTTGTCACTACTAAAAATGAGTAATGATTACCAATGGTTACTTGAGATTATCGTTGATTGTTATACAGACTACAGACTGGAAACCACTCAAAAACGGAAAATTTTAATGAATGGATTTGAAAACGGTATGACGAATTCATAATATAAAGTCGGTGGCGCAATTTCAATGAAATGCTTATAATAATCGAGTTAATAACAATTTAGTTAAACTAAAGTGCACGGATCGCAAGGTAAGTGTGTTTGAGCCAAATCAGTACAAGAACTTTTGGATTATTCGTTAAAATCTATCTAAAATATTGAAAACAGCACTTCTGTTACTATTACTACGACGGGAATTAGCATTAATCCCTGTCTTTTTCTCGGATCAACGTGTCGAAACAAACTTTTGTTTGACATTTTTACCTAATAAATAAGTAATGCAGGTAACGAATAAATAGGAGGTACCTGTGCTCCAGACAGATAACAAGTAGCGACCAGTTTACGTTCCATTCTCGTCGCAAAATGTTCTCCCTACTGTTACTGCCGCTGCTGATGCAGCCTGCGTTTGGTTTTTCATCCGCTACCGGGTTCTACATTGACAACGGCCTAGATCAAACCGTCCACTTAAAAAGCATCTCTGTCGACGATCGACAGGAAATCGAGCACGAAATCCTGGACCTGCTTGGCCTGCCGGATCGCCCAAACAGGAAGCACATTCATCCGTCGCTGCGGAAATCGGCTCCGCAATTTCTTTTCAACATCTACCGTAAGTTTTCCGCCGAAGCCGCAGATGGGGACCAAGCCAAGCGGAGCCGCTCCAAGCGAAATACCGTCTACAATCGAAATCTGTTTACAATCGCCGACGAACGGGCCATCGAGGAAAGTGATGTTATAATGTCGTTTCTTAACAAAGGCAATCGGAACTTGCCTAAAATTCGATACCAGCGGTACGGTGGAAGGTTATGGTTTGACACCCGTCAGACACAGATGGATAGTGGAAATGTGGTTTATGCTAGTTTACGGATTTATAAGAATGCAACGATCGATCACGGGAATGCGATTGGCAGCGAAATACTGGTCACAGTGCGAACGTCGATTATACGGGATTATGATTCAAAGCGTGGAGAGCACATGTTAGAATTTTTGGCAGATCAAACCGTGCCTTACAACTACGAGGGCTGGTTGGAGATCAACGTAACTCAGGCAATGATTCACTGGGTGGCGAATAGCATCAGCAATAAAGGGATTTTTGTAAGTGTCATTTACACCGACAGTCCACAGAAGAATGTTCGTCCTCAGGATTTGGGGCTGATTCTTTCGAACAAATTTGGCCGCTATCAACCTTTCCTGGTGGGTTACTGCAAGGGACGTGAATTACTTAAACCCGCTATTCACTCAGGTCGTTCCAAACGTAGCGTAGTACGAGAATTCAAGAAGACCGCAAAACCAAAGAATCCATTCATAGATCGGTGGGCACAGCGGGAAAAAAGTTGCCAGATTCACACTCTGTACGTCAGCTTTCGGGATTTGCGCTGGCAGGATTGGATCATCGCACCGGAAGGATTCGGGGCATTCTTTTGTCACGGCGAGTGCAGCTTTCCGCTGAATGCACACATGAATGCAACGAACCACGCGTTGATACAGAGTTTGGTACACTCGATCAACCCGAGTCGCGTCCCGAAGCCGTGCTGTGCACCAACGAAGCTGAATCCTATTTCCGTACTTTACCACATCGATGATGCTAATATTAATTTGAAAAAGTACAAGAATATGGTGGTTAAGAGCTGTGGCTGTTTGTAGGGACACTGATAATTTAGAAATCTATTAAAATTCGAATTAAATTTATATTATACATAGTGATCAATTATTAACATTGGTTATTCAAATGTTAAAGGCATTGTACTACACTAATATTATATAAAATGACAAATAAACGCATTACTTCATAAATCTTTTTTTCCAAATTACCATTTTCTTCGAAACAAAATAGGTATATTATTCATAAGGCTAATAAAACGTTCTAATTCCGGAAAAAATATATATTATTAAATGTAACAACAGGTTACAAGGCAAGTAAAGAAAGGAACAAACCAACTAATGGCAGATTCTTTACTTTTCCATGCCACCACAATACCCTAGCAACTCGACAGAAGCCAGAAGGGCATCTGCTTTACGTTCTGCTAAAAACCGCTCGGCTCCGACAAGATTACGATAACCTCGCTTTTCAATCCACTGCCTCCGCAGGCCATCGCTACATCGAGGAAAACAAGGAAAATTTATGAAAGAAAATATGATAAAAAGTTTACTGTTGCCGCGGCGGAAGATGGATTTCTGCTATTTATTTCGAATAAAGATAAACCAACGAGCGGATGTGTTTCAGCCGCTCGCCCAGCCCCCTCCTGTCAGGGATGCCGTGCATAGTTAACCCCCATAAAATTTTATTTTCCCATACACTGTTATCGAATGACGGAGTTTTCCCGAGATTTGAAGTGGTGCCACAGCAAAAGGGAAAATAATTTCGAGGCAATAACATTACACGGCGAAAAAAAGGGGAAAGTGCAGGAATTTATGAAGTTAGTAGAGCAGTAAATAACGTGGCTCGGCCACTAATTTGTTGTTGGAAAAAGTTTTATGGCGTCATTAGTCGGCCAAGTGGACATTTACAACCATCTTATAGCGATGAACCCATCGAATGATTCACTCATCATATCTCATAGACTTTCAGTTTTTTAAACATCGAAGCCAAAACTGAAAACGATCTACGACAGGAATAAGCTAGAGGCCGCAAGCCAGTATCAATTACACGCCAAAGAATCTAATCAATGAACTCCATTTAGATTGGCTTACCGACTGACTCAGTTGCAGGCTAGATTTTGTGTTTTGTTTACGCTCATTTTTGTCGGTATAGGATCGAATTTCGTCCAGTCCGGAGGAGCTTGACGCGCGCGACCCAGAAACGAACCAGTGAAAAATACTGGTGGTCTGTTTACTGCCACAGGATTGGATTTCTTTCCGAACAACAATCGCGAGCCACGTGGGACCACTGACTTGGGTGACAGTCGTTCAAACTAGTAACACTCTCGACGTTTTATTATCTCTATCATATGCTAGCGTAGTCTAACTAAGGCAACACATTTCGCTAATACAACATTTGGTCTAGCACTTTGGTACGTTAAAATTAAAGCTGTTTAGGCTGGAGGATATTTACAAAATTCTTACTAGCTTCGAACGGTTCTACCAGTACCCCTTCTGGTCATAGTATGGATTTGAAGATGCTCCGTAGGATTCGCCGTTTGCATACTGAATCCCGTATGCTGCCGGATAAGGTGGTGGAGGTGGCGGAGGCGCGGCCGATTGTGGCACAGACGTTACGACCGGGCCAAGCGATCCGAACCCGCTTTGATAGCTACCTACCGGTTCATCACCATACTCCACCAAGACAGCGGAACCCTTCGCTGGGTCACCATCCTTGCTGGCTCCGGTGGAAGCCTCCTTTGCCGCGGTGGCGTTTTCGATTTGTATCCGCTTGGATTTGTAGCGACGGTTTTGAAACCAGATCTTCACCTGCGTCGGGGTGAGCTTCAGCACGGTGGCTAATGTTTCACGCTCCGGTGCCGAAAGGTAACGCTGCTGCCGGAAGCGACGTTCCAGCTCCAGAACCTGTCCTTGCGAGAACAAGATGCGGGGTTTTCGCTTCGCGCGCAGTTTACCATTCTTGCGTAGTTCACAGCGGGATGAGGTTACAAGCTGGGAGTTGCATTCTTCTACCAAAACAAAAAAAGTTATTTTTGAACTAATCTTACCACAGGTTAAAATCAAACTTACTTTGCACTAGATCTTCCTCATTATTGTTCATCTGACACAAACTATCCAGTTCTTGTACATGTTCGGAAGTTACTCGATTAGAACTGTTTGGTGTGGTGGCAAAGTTCGGTTCGTCCTTAAGTTTGCGTCCCGGAGTCGATGGTACCTGACAGGATGCGTCTTCTAGTGGGGAACTGAGTGGACCTTCGGTATTCATACCGTTCATGTCGATCGCCGCCGGATTTGTGGATCGCACATCCTGTATCTGAAAGGAGCATTCCTTTGTTTCGCTGATCACTCCGAGAGACATTTCCAAATCCGTATGGGCGCTGCTGCCATTGCTGGATGCTCCACCCATCAAAGGAGGCGACAGATGGTGATGATGGTGGTGATGATAGGAGTTGTACGATGGCAACGGGTGGTGATGATAGTGAGGAGGCGGAGGAGGTGCTGCTATGGCCGACGTGGCTGCCGTTACAGTGGGAATTGTGTTGTAATCGTAGCAAGCGGTAGGTGATGGACTGTAACTGGAGTACTCGTGGTGGTGATGCGATGCAGGGATGTAGCCATGAGGGATCATTTGATAGGGATCACCGTGGCTCGAGTAGCCGTTGTCGTAACCATTGTAGGTCAGTCCGAGGTGTGATGTGTTTGGTGAGCTGTTTTTTGTTGAAACAAAGTAGAGAAAAATATAAATTAATATATTTCTGATATTTTGATACTAGTAGAAATATTTCAATAACTTCACCATTATAATTTACTAAATTAATCACTTTTCTATACGTAACTTACATTACTGTCAGGAAACTTTTGATTCACTAGAGAGTAAATAAAAAGAAAGAATTCTACGCATCGAGAAATATTTCATGGAGAAATATAGACATTTCTTGTCATACATTCAATAATAAAATAATTACCATAAATATTTACTACATTTATCACGGTCTGGAAAAATCCAGAGTCATAGAAACAGCAGAGCCTTGATGCTACGTATTCTGCTCTAATTCAGAGTCTAAAAAAACTAACGATACCCGCAGAACTCTATCGCGCAGGTACGAACTCAGCCATACAGTAAACTTCTGTGATGCACCAAGCCATGAGATGTTCTGTAACAATATGCCATGGTTTATCGGATCGAACGCCGCTTTCAAGTCGGTATTGTAGATTGCATCAACTTGAACCTTTTGCTGCATGTGTGTAATACATGAAGATGTATAATCGTGCAAACAGGCCGGCCGGGCATAAATCATTGACGATCAAAAGTTTTTAGTTCGTGATAAAACAGAAGCGCTTTCAATTGTTTCAAATAGTTAAGCTATTAGTTAAATAGTTAAGCTAAATAGTTAAGGCAGCAGAAAGGCTAGTTATGCCACGATAATTTCTTGCATTCCGACTGTCACCACCATTGAATACCGCAAACATAAAAGACTGCTTCCAGATTGTAGGAAATTTTCCTTTCTCAGACAATTTGTTTAATATAAGGATCAAAGCCCCAAAGGATCAGCCAGTGCAGTTACATATCGAGCAATAATGACTGATAGAATACCATTCAGTCCTGCAGAGAACGAAGAGACGCTTCATTTCTTTGCAGCAACTGTAGTTAAGGTAAAGTGGTGCAAAACGCACCGCCTAAGCAAAACATCATTTTGCAGAGCAACGGTGTGTTTGTTCCACGTTTTTCAACTTCTAGAAGACTTTGGGATCTTTTTTGCACTTACTCCTGGCGAGATTTTCTAACAAAAACCGGTATTTTTTGTTATTTTTGACGATTTTTAGCAAGAGACAAAATCATTATGTGGGGCAAAATGCCAAAATCCGTGGGCAAAACGCACCAAGTTTGCCCAGCCAGGCGTTAAATGCAACCAGCTAATTTACATATAATCACGTGTTGTATAAACTCCTAAAACTAGGCTGCCAAAAGTGTTTGTTATAGCGTTTGTCCATACGTTTGTTTGCTGGGATATAATGGCTTCAACATCATTGGCAATAAAATTTATTCATTTATTTTTCTCCAACTGATGTGTGATGAAATATTGTAAGTTAAACAAAGTACAATTAGATTTAAGGCAAATTCTAAGTCCTATACAATACATACTATTGCTACATTTTTAATAAATAATCTGAAACAAAAGATGTACTGCAAATTAAAAATATTTTATAACTGTTCGATCCCGCTGTGGTGCTTTCTACTTCTGTTTTGTATTTTGAAGTTTTTTGCAATTTATGTGAAAAACATGCCAATAGTTAATACCGTTTTTGTGATGAATCATCGAGTATGACAGTATATCAATTAGACAGACTGTATTTATTATGAAATTGGCATACCGACTAGTGGTAAAAGCTTAAGAGAAAACCGCGATTTCTTACTTGTGGAATGAGATCGCGGATAATCGCTTTATTTTATTGGATGTGGCTATGTTTGATGGTTTTACATGCTACACAATTATGAATTAGCTTGTTTTACACCAATATAAAATGCGCATTCATAATTTTACAAAATAGTTTCCGCGCGTTTTTAAACAATTAATAGCATGGGCCATTCTATCCCCCGGTGCGTTCTGGACAGTCTTCCCCTATCATGTATACTAGATCATTCAGGACGAGACGGTCGCGAGTGTTGCCGGTGACCCGCCGTCGGAAGCGCCGCCCACTGGGGGGCTTGCAAAACTCGAGATTGTGACAAAGTTCATCCGAGATTCATGATTTATGTACAACACAGGTTAATTTGTGGCAATACGAAGTTTGTCGGGTCAGCTAGTCATGTATAAAACGCTAATAAGCCCGGTAGTTCTCTATGAAGTAATTTGCGGTTTCGTCACCAACGAGAATGACATTTGCTGAGGATCGCTTATGTAGGAGTGAGAGGGGAGCAAAGAGTGGAGGAGAGGATCCGGGAGTTTGGAATTTGATGTTGTTGATATTACTCCTACTGCAAACAGCCTCAGCGAGGGCCTCAGCTAATGTCAAAAAATCTTTATATGTGTGCGTGGTGGAATACTTCATGGGCACGAAACGTTGACAATGCTCGACGGGGACTTGAATCCACTAGTCGTCGTGTGCTGAAGATCATTTTTGGCGGTATATGCGAGAACGGCGTATGGAGGACAAGGATTAACCACGAGTTGGCGCAGCTCTTCGGCGAATCCAGTATCTAGAAAGTTGCTAAAGCTGAAAGGGTACAATGGACGGAACATGTTGTGAAAATGTTGGACAACAACCCCGCACAAAATCGTGTTCGCTTTAAATCTGGTTGGTATCAGACGCAGAGGTGCACAGCGTATTCGATTGTGAGATCAAGTGCAGCAGGACGTGGAAAGTGTGAGACATTCGAAAAATTGGTGACGGACAGTCATGAACCGAATTTGTTGGCGGAACTTTGTTATAGCAATTGAAATCTTAATGGACATCACACCAGAATAAGTAAGTCATTTATTTCAATTTGTGGCAGTACGGAGAGTTCCGGGTCAGCTAATATTATTATAAAAAGTAGTGAAACAAATTTTTATTGGCAATTAAATAAAAAGAAAACTTATCCAATTTAATTCTACTATGTATATTTTATTCTTGATGACAGATTCGTATTTCGCTTACGACTTGCAGGCTTTCTCAGTGTCTGTAAGTAGGCGAAATACGTATCTGTCAAGATTAAAATATACCATCAAACGGGGTAACTTGCAACAGCGGGGTAACATGCAACAACACTATATCGATCCAATTTACAGTACTTTTTGATCTGTTGCTTCAATTTTTAATCTATATCAGTCTCTGAATCTTGTTGAAAAGTTCAAAGAAGCCATAGATACTGTTATGTTGATTTTCTACTGCTTTGGTGATTTTTAAAAAAATCCACAAGATGGTGTCAAATTCATTGTCAATTTTTCGTCAGTAAAACGTTTGTGTCGCCCACAGGCACTTCAAATAAAAGAAGTCTAACATACATTTTTTATAGCAAAATAATCGATTTATGATGACTAGTTTTGTTTATCTTACTTGTTACCACATTATTCGTAAAACAAGTACATAAACGGGGTAACTTGCAATAGCTGGTAAATATAAAAAGCTGTGTTCCGTTAGCTTCAAGAGGCAAGTTATCATTTAATTTTGCATCGAACAATACTAAAGCACACCTGAAGAGTGTAAGGTACTTTCGGTAAGTCGGAAATATGCCAGTTTTTCTCTGGATATACTGGAAATGGCCATAGAAGAGGCCAAAAAGAAAATAACCTCACTGAGAAAATTGACCAGCAATATGACTGTGTCTAATTACGATCACTCGTAACGTAATGAACATTCATATATTACGTAACCAAGATATCGATCATTTTTAACTCTCCCGCTCCATTTTATGACGCGATTTTGCATAGTGGATATACGGCGTGTAATGCGTTATTACACAACTCCCGCTTCCCTAAGTGCGTAACGTAATATGTGCATGGCCCTTAAAGAAGGCAGCTTTAAAGGATCCAGACAAGGAATATAAACTGCATGAATAGTATAAAAAGTTATTTCTGTAATTTCCGTTACGGGACTCATAAATTTTTTTTCACGAACGTGACATAGGACATTTATGCGTATATTCATAGCAAAAGCAAAAAAATTGCAAGTCGGATTATCATTTGCATATTCAAGTAAAAAGAAACTCATACAAATCTTTAAATTCGTTCAATTTCTAAAAAATATTGCTTGTTGCAAGTTACCCCGTTAAAGGGGTTACCAGTAACAAATTAGTTAAAAAATTCTACAACAGCCAATATTGATCGCATATTTTTTCTCAAGATGTGAAATTGTTCTATGCTAGACCTAATAACTTAGTATTAATTAAATGTCCTTAAATGTACTACAGATAAGTTTTCACTTGCACTCATAGTTGAGAACTGTTGCAAGTTACCCCGTTTGACGGTACATAGTAGAGTTAAATTGGATAAGTTTTCTTTTTATTTAATTTCCAGGTTTCGTATTCTACTAAGACGCTCCAAAAATTTCAGTAAATTATTATTATTTCCGGATTCTATGTGTATCAGGATTTACTCTAACCTCTGTAGCCGTTTTGTTTATATTACTACTGATACCCTTAACATGAATATTTCCCTTGTGACGATAGAAAAATTTTCAATTACTAAATTTTCAAATGTTTACTTGTATTTATTTTGTTTTACACAGCCATTTGGAACATAATCATTTTTTCTACTTTCGTAAATTTAGTTATTGATTCTAATTCTAACAAACCATAATATAGGGCTCCAGATCGGCTGCGATGCCAACGCCCACTACATAGTCTGGGGCAGCACGGATGTAACAGGGGTGAATACCTGCTTGAATACTTAACTGCTAACAATGTCAATGTAGGGAATGTCCCCACTTTTGTTAATGCTATCAGAGATGAGGTCCTAGACCTCACTCTGTGCAGCACTTCTATAGTTGAGAAGGTCAAAAACTGGCATGTCTCTGACGAACCAAGTTTATCAGACCACATGCATATCGTTTTTGATATTGAGGCAAACTCTCTCAGGAGAAAACAATTCAGAAATCCGAAGAAAACTAACTGGAGTTCATTCAGAGAACATCTGGGAAACTCTCGGAATTCCTGTCACATTAATATACGCACATCAGCTGAGCTGGACGCTGCAGCCAATGACCTACAGAGTAGGATTATTGATGCTTATACTGCAAACTGTCCGTTAATCACGCGGACAGTCTGCCGTGACGTGCCCTGGTGGAACGAATCGCTCAGTAACCTTCGTCAGGAGGCTAGGCGTTTATTCAAATTCGTTTATTCCGATTCTAATTGGGAGGCCTACAGGGCATCTCTCACCAAATACAACGCAGAGCTTCGCAAAGCCAAAAGAAAGTCCAGTGTCAACAGTGCGACTCCAAAAAGCGTTAGCCAAAGACCATAATAATGGCCTAAGGCAATTGAAAAAAGAAGATGACAGTCTCGCCGTTACTACTAGGGAAACGTTGGAGATTCTTATGAACAGGCATTTCCCTGGTTTGAGAGCGTCCACTGGAAGCGACATCGGTGCGCAACAGCAAGCTGAGTCGTCGCGCAATGTATCAAGCGACTTGGTTCTACTTGCGCGCCGACTGTTAACGGAGGCTTCAATCAATTGGACACTCAGCTCCTTTGAACCAATGAAGTCTCCGGGTCCGGATGGCATACTTCCCATCTTCTTACAAAAAGCGGACGAGATTATGTTCGAGCTCATCAATCTCTTTCGTGCCAGCTTTACGTTGGGACATGTCGCGGCAAGCTGGCAAAAGGTCAGGGTGGTGTTCATACCTAAGGCAGGCAAAAAAGATAAAACTACGCCAAAAGCTTTCAGACCAATTAGTCGGACATCAACACTTCTCAAGTTGATGGAAAAAATCACGGATTATCACATCCGTAACGAGTTTCTAAGGAACTCTCCTTTACATTACAATCAACATGCTTACCAATGCGGTAAATCTATGGAAACCGCACTTCACTGCCTAGAGACGTTGATTGAGAAGTCGCTTCGATACCAAGAGACGGCACTTTGTGCTTTTCTTGATAATGAAGGTGCTTTCGATAACACGTCATTTGGCTCAATTAACACGGCTCTCCTTTATAAAGGAACTGATCAGCCGACAATGAGCTGGATTCAAGCGAGGCTGTCAAGCAGAGAAATCACAGCCTCATTGGGAGATACGTCGATCACAATCTCAGCGATCAAAGGATGTCCTCAAGGAGAAGTTCTCTCCCCCTTGCTTTGGTCGATGCATTCTTGCACAAGCTATCACAGCATGGCTATGAGGTCATTGCGTACGCCGACGACGTGGTACTTATTATCAGAAGTAAATTTGACGCTGTGCTGTCCAGTCGTAAGCAAGGATCTCTAAACTCCACTATTTCATAGTGTCTTCGAGAGGGGCTTATTATAAACCCCTCCAAAACAGTCGTGATACCATTTATTAGGTGGAGGAGACATACTCTTTCTCCCCCTACACTGAATGGAATCAGACTAAGCTACAGCAATGAAGTTAAACATCTGGGTATTATTCCGGATCATAAACTGAACTGGACCGCTCACCTAGACTATGCTGTCGAGAAAGCAACTACAGCCATCTGGGCATGCAGTTCACTGTTTGGCAAAACCTGGGGACTAAAACCTCAACTAGCCCTTTGGTCATATACTACTATTGGCCGGCCTAGGCTAACTTATGCCGCTCTTGTATGGTGGCCAAAGGTGAATGAGGTGACAGCGCAGGCCAAGCTAAACAAAGTTCAACGCCTGGCATGTTTGTCAGTGACCAGCGCCATGCGCACTACACCAACTGCAGCCATGGAGGCAATGTTATGCTTGCTACCTTTACATCTTCATGTAAAGAAAGAAGCCGAACTCGGTGCACTAAGGTTGCCGAGGTGTCGTAACGTACTTGAGGGGGATCAAATTGGTCACCTCCGCGTACCAAGGGAGTTCACCCCTAGTAACAATCTCAATCTCTGACTGTATGGATGCACGGCCTAACATGGATGTTCCGTACAGTGTAATTGTTACTGATCGCCCAGTATGGAGCAGTGTAGGACCTGTTCTTCCATCCGGTACCATCTGCTTCTTTACAGATGGATCAAAAATTGGGACTTGCACAGGTTCTGGAGTCTACGGACCCGGAATAAAGGAAGCTCTTCCACTGGGCAAATGGCCCACCGTGTTCCAAGCGGAAGCATATGCAATATACATCTGCGACAAGATATGTCTAAACCGAAAGTATAGGTATGCTAAAGATCGGAATCTTTACGGACAGCCAGGCTGCACTACTGGCTCTCAAGTCTACCAAATGTGCATCCAAATTAGTTTGGGAGTGCAGCACAAGCTTAAGGGAACTCTCCTGCCAGAACAAAGTTTCATTATTCTGGGTGCCTGGATACTGCGAAATCGAGGGCAATGAGCTTGCCGACAGCCTAGCGAGACAAGGATCTGCTCATCAGTTCATTGGCCCCGAACCGTTCCTGGGCACCACCGTATCCGCTGTCAAAAGTGAATTACTGACCTGGGAAAAGCTAGAACAAGCTAAACAGTTTATCTACCCAGACCCTGCAGTAGTTAACGAACTACTTACCTTAACGCGTAGAGAACTGCGCAAAATCACGGGGCTCCTCACCGGACATTGTCCCACTCTTTACTATTTAAAGAGAATAGGCAAGATCTTAACCGACGCTTTTGCGATTTAGAACTAGAAAGTTCAGCGCACTTGCTATACTTCTGTGGAGCTCTTGCGTCTTCTAGGTTCAGCTTCTTCGAAAGCTACATATTAACTCCGTACTCAGTGTGGAAACTTCATCCCTAGAAGGTAGTTGGCTTTATTAACCATGTAGTACCTAATTGGGGCACAGTCTTACAACCTAGCTCAACTCCATCCATGGGTATGAGCAATCCGTAAACTGTGTACAGTAATCGGGGCCAGCTGCAAAAGACAATCTTTGTGACTGTCGCAGTGGTATTTTTGAGCCCAGTGCCCTTCTGGCATAAAAAAATAGGGGACTCTGTAGCCGCAAGATTACCGAGTCTGATTTAACAAGCGAATGGTCGTGGGTTCGAATCTTAATAGAATCAGGCCATTCGATGTCAAAGTGCCTTTAGCATGGATTTATTCTCAGGCTCCTCAGCACTCTTCCTTCATGCTGAAGGCTATACTATCCCGATAAGGCCTATTGACAGTGCAAAAATGACTCTTATAGTAAAATGCACTGCTTATCTGAGCCAGGGATGGTTACTATTGGGGATCGCTCTGTCATGTGGAACGAGGTGGGTAAAGTAGCGAAAGCATCGAAGAAAAGACCCAATACACACAAGCTCACATAAAAAAATTATAAGCTTATCGGCCACTTACAAATAAGTCTACAGTTTTGGTCGCAGTGATGAGTCCACACAAGAAATGAAATCATAAAGCTTGTATTTAAAAATATGAAAACAAATAAGAAGCATGTTTGGCTTACAAACTATAAAGTTATATTAATAACGCCCAGAAAATAAATCTAGTTCAAGTTCCAGGATAAATTCTCAATTTAAACTTTTTTATTTTTAATCAATTTGAATTAAAAAACTTTATGCTACCACAACGCAAATTGACATTTTTTATGGCAACAACAACAAGAGAAATAAGGTTATTCAATGTTTGACACTGTCATAGCTTTGGCACCTTATAGTACATTTGGACGAGGTCAGTTGCAATTAATTCGAGGGCCATTTCAGTTTAGGATAGCTAAATTATGTTGTCTAATCCCAAATTCATTCATTAATCAGTTGTTTCGAATGGACTGCTGACACAAAAAATATTAGAATTTTTGGAAATGATTTTTAGGACAATTATTTTGGTAAAGGACCAATCGACTGCCAGTACACAATCGATGGTTACACACAATTGTGGGTAAGCTTAGCTTTAGCTGCTAATCTCCGTCTAAATATCACCTAATGCTTCATCAATTTATTAGTGCTACTTATGAGTAACAATTTTAACATTTAGTTACTCCAATATTCACGCGTAAAGCTAAAATGACTCATAATTGTGAGTAACGTATGATTTTGTTCTGATTGGTCATTGGTACTTCTAAATAATCAAAAGGATGTGACTCGTTCGTTATGTATTATGGTTTACTATGTAGGGCATGGGAGCGTATTTTCGGCCCATTAAGCGATAGCATCTATTTTTTCGGTTAATGGTCTAGTTCTAGTGAAAGAACAGGTGGTTTTGACGTTCTTTGAAAAAAAAAAATAGTAGATTACTTACAGTCTTGAGAAAGCATTTAGAAACCTGCTGAAAATACCCTCCCGTACCCTATTATGTATGTTATGGTGACGGAAAATTTTCTATATCGTATATCTCTATCGGCACAGCACCTTTGTGGAATGAAACAAGGACATGCAGTCAGACTTGGCATGTTCTTTTCGCTTCGATTTGGTCTTTTGATTACTATCCCTCAACCAAGCAGAATTTAAAAAAGTGATGTATGGGACATTTGTCGAATTAGTTAATATCTGCAATATTGTTAAATTGATCATTACTGTATCTTTTGTATTTGTCGCGCTATAAAGCTGCCCGCTATAAAGAGTGCTCATTTTGCTACCAAAGGCATTGCAGCCGTACAGCGCCGTAAATACCAAAGATAAAACATTACTTTCTTCAGCAGTATTGTAGATAACTACTTGCTCTACGAATGTCCCATACATCACTTTTTCAAATGCTGGTTGGTTGAGGTGCAGTAATCAAAAGAAAAAAACAAAACGAAAAGAGCAGGCCAAACCTGCATGCAGTACACAAACAAACATACACAAGCAACAAAGTACACACCTGTCCATTGCGCATCCAAGGTAATCCACTTCCCCAGCGGCTGCAGCGGCAGCAGCGGCCGCGTTCTGATCGACCAGATTAAGAATATCCTTTACCGAGAAGGGTGTATTATTGTTCGACTCACTACCGGATGACACTTCCGAGTGGGCCTGTACTACATCATAGTAGCCTTGCTGCAACATTTCACTCACTTTATTCTTCTCGTTTATCACACTTCTCGGAAACAATCCTTTCCGATTGCTAGTCAAACACGTACAAGCAATCGTTGCAACCCCACCGTCACGTGATTGATTGGCTTTTCCTAATCCTTATGAAGCTCACCGCGGGGAGGCTCAACCCGACCAATGAAAGGGTAAGCAAATCACTTCACTTTTACCTTTGTCAAGTGCCCACTTGGGGAAGCCAATTTTGTCAGGCTGGCTCACGAAGAGCAGAAATAAAAAAAAATCGCACAAAGCTGTACGCAAATTATCACCCACATCCACTCGCTGGTAGTTCTCCCGACCAACTGAATTCGAGCAGCCCTCGGGAGGCGGACCGATCCCGGGTCCAATTTGTCGTCCTCTCATGCTGTCCTACACCGCCGCTCCGCCGCGTTCGGCCGTGTGCGTTACCGTCCAACCACTTGAGCCAGCAGAGGAAAATTGAGCAATTTGATGGTCGTTTTGTTGTTGTTCTGCCTACAGGCGCGGGTGGCGCCCGAGACATGCAACGGCAAAGACAGACGACCGGAGAAAAACACAAGAAACAGGGAATGGAAAGTAAGATGCGGTCGGAAAAGCACTTGAAATTGAGAACGATGGCAGCGAATCTGTCAACCGCAGCAGGGCCGGTTCTTGCTAGCTAAGCTACCTAGCAGTGTAGTTTCAAATAATCTGGGAAAGTACTCTGGGTAGTATGAATCCATAGCTTTACTCAAACGAGAACCGTATATCTGTCAGAAAAGAATTATGATGGCAGCTAATAAAACGATTTCAGATCGACTTCTTGAGCTTGAAGCTCTGGCCCCCGAGTGCCGGAGTCGACAGTTTGGCAGCGCTTGCTGGTCGTGTGCTGCCATGCTTCCGTCTAAGATAAACAAATGCGAAATCGATATCAGTCAAATGTGACGTAGTGTAATTGATATTCAGAAGGGAAAATTAGAGCAAAAACTGTTTCATGAATCCTGCACGAACGAGAGCTGTACCGTTTATAATAATTGAATCAAGTGAAATTTTCTTTGAAACCGTCCAGAGATCGTCTCGGAAAAAATTGATCTTTTTCCATTAAAAAAAACGCTCCGAGGGGTTCCTAGATGTCATCACGTCAATTTGACGAGGACGTAACAAACAGCGATTGTTGTTACCTTCAATCAACAGACCGTTTTCCACTGTTCTGTACAGGCAAACTAGGCCACTCGAGAAAAAATGTCCTCACAATACGCGCACCAAAACATGGCAAAACATTGAGAGCATCAAATTACGTAACCCGTACAAAAGCGATCCTTGTTCGGCGCTTTCCTTCCTTCTTTCCCACCGCCACCACCACTGGCGCTGCCACTGACTTCGTCTAGACGACTAACGGACGCTGCAGGCAGCGGATGAAATATTTCCCTCGTAAAACTGTTATGTATAAATGTACTCTCAGGAGAAAACTCCAGCATCAAAGCGAGTCCTTTTTGCTGGTCGGTCTTTGTACTATACCACGAAGCACAGCATGATGGAAAACCATTGGAGGTCCTGCGTGGCTCTAGTGCTCCGACCGAGACATAACAAATCAAACAAATTGGACAATTTCCATTGCTAGCAGATGGGTGAGCAAGTGCAGCGTTGGGACCGATGGCAGTAACGGTGACGGCAGCGGCATGCAAGACGATGGCATGGCGACGCGACCGCATAACAGGCGAGGTGCATCGAAGCGTTTTATGACGATGACGATGGTTGCGCTCTATTGGTAGCAGCAACGGCAACAAGCAGCAGCGAGCCGACTGGGGCGAGCGCCGATTTGCTCAGGTTGCCCGATGGAGGTGGAGCCAATGCGCGATTCAATCGGAATTCTGGTTAGCATGGGGGTGGTGAGGAGAGTAACTGAGAAGAGGTATCTGTTGGACAGAAAATTCATTCCTGCGCATGACGAGACTGTCTACGGGAATATCGTGAGGGGTCTGATTCATAAAACTATAGGGAAGAGTGGTTCTGTACAGTTATTTTTTGAATTATATTTCCCATTTTATTGACTGCAATCGTGTTATCTACCCATCTCGTTTCTCGAAAATATTTATGTTTTTTTAGATAACCAAAACAAAAGCATATAACTTACCTAGCTCTAGAGAGCTAAGCTAAAAAGCGGTTACTCGAGCACAAAAATATTACACATTCTACACGCGGAGTAGCAAGCAACGTGCGACACGCCTGAATAGAGGCAATTCGTGTTCATACACACTTGAAAAAAAGCACCGAATTCGGTAAATGCCAGAGGTCTACGTACAAAAACGAGCGAATTGTATGGGTCACTTGCTGCTAGTGACTATGATATCATCGTCTTCTCTGTAACGTGGCTTAATGAGAGCTTCTCCAACGTCGAACTCACCCACAACTACACATTGTACCGCTGCGACCGTAACCCACAATCAAGTCGGCTACTCAGAGGAGGAGGCGTTTTGGTCGGAGTAAGAATGACTCTAAACAGCTCTTCCGTGCATCTGGCTGATGCAGACAGCTTGGAGCAAACCGCGGTTAAGATTAAGTTTCGTGACTCATCGCTTTTTATCTGCTTGGTGTATATTCCCACGAACACCGAAGCTGATCGTAACGTAAAACACTCTGAGTGTATCCAAGAATTATGTGATTTGAAAAATGCGCGGGACGCTCTTCTTGTCATAGGGGACTACAACCTGCCGCAACAAACGGACGGTGTGCCACAATCTGTACACCACGGCGATCTTCTTCTTCTTCTTTTTCTTCAGCAGCATAGAGCCGGGGTGGCTCGTGCTGTTTCAAGCACTCATCTCCATTCAACTCGGTCTTGGGCCACTCGTCGCCAAGTTCCTAGTCGTCTCAGAAGTCGCAAATCGCTCTGGTCGAGCCATCGTGCACGTTGGGCCCCCCTGTTCCTGGTGCCGGTGGGGTTGTTGAAGAGGACTATTTTCGTCGCACAGTCGTCCGGCATCCTTACGACGTGTCCGGTCCACCGTAGCCTGCTAACTTTCGCTAGATGTACGATGGGAGTCTCCCCAAGCAGTGCCTGTAGCTCGTGATTCATACGCCTCCGCCACTCTTCGCTTTCAGTTTGTACTCCGCCAAATATCGTCCGCAGCACTTTCCGCTCAAACACGGCAAGGGCGCGTATGTCCTCCGTAAGCAGCGTCACGGCTTCAAGTCCATCAAGAACTACCGGTCTAATAATGGTTTTGTACATTGTTAGCTTCGTGCGGCGGCGTATGCTTCCTGATCGTAGCGTTTTACGAAGGGCAAAGTAGGCCCGATTTCCCGCTTGGATGCGCCGCTGGATCTCCTTACTAGTGTTGTTGTCCGCGGTCACCAGCGATCCCAAATACACGAACTCTTCTACCACTTCTAGTTCGTCGCCGTCAACGGTTACCGTCCGTGGGAGGCGCACATTTGTTTCCTTTGAGCCTCTTCCTTTCATGTATTTGGTCTTCGACGCATTTATTTTTAGCCCAATTCTCCTAGACTCCGCTTTCAGTCTGGCGTAGATTGCCTCCGCCGTCGCAAAGTTCCTGGCAATGATATCGAAGTCATCTGCAAAGCCTAGAAGTTGGCTACTCTTGGTAAAAAACGTGCCTCTCGTTTCGATGCCCGCTCGTCGGATCACCCCCTCAAGAGCGATGTTGAACAGCATGCAGGATAGACCGTCACCTTGTCTCAACCCTCGTCGCGTCTCGAAGGGACTCGAGAGTGTCCCAGAGTTGCGTACAAAACACATCACTCGATCCAATGTAGCTCTGATCAGCCACGGCGATTAGTCTGCTGAAAATCCAACTGATATTGCTGATCTTTTCTCCTTGTTTTTTCGCGGGGTAGTGAACAACGATGAACCGCCCTTTGTAGAATCTTATTTAAACAGTCTACCCCAACTTGGTGCATCGATTCCGCTTCTGTCATTCTTGCCAAACGATGTCCTTGTTAAACTTCGGTCACTCGATATTTCAAAAGGCTCTGGACCCGATTGTCTTCCGGCCGTCCTCTTTAAAAACTGCGCAGAGTCCCCTGCAGCTCCTTTGAGCATCATCTTTAACAAATCTCTCAGCGAAGGTGTCTTCCCTACTTGCTGGAAAACCGCTACGATAATACCCATTCATAAGGCCGGAAGCATTCATGACGTGAAGAACAGAAGCAACATCTATCCTTAGCAGTCTTCCAAAAGTCCTAGAGTGTTTAATCCTGGATGCAGTATACCCTCACGTTCATCATTTTATCAGCGAAGAGCAGCATGGGTTTATGAAAAAGCGTTCTACAACTACCAATATGATGTCATATGTCTCCTCACTAGTACGTAGCGTCGAAAAAACAGTGCAAGTCGACGCTGTATATGTGAAATTCTCAAAGGCCAAAGGATTCGTGTACCGCATAGACTCGTCGTAGAATAGCTGAAATGGAGCGGTTTTCCCGATTGGTTGATAACGTGGATTTCTTCATACCTGAGTAACCGAAGCGCGTCTGTACGAATTGGAGGCACTTTGTCGCAACCGTTTAATATCTGCTCTGGCGTCGCACAAGGCAGCCACCTGGGTCCGCTGCTCTTTGTTTTGTTCGCCAATGACTTATGTAACTTACTCAAAGCACCGAAATTTATGTTTGCCGGTGATCCCAAGTTCTTCCGTGCGATTACTTCGGTTGATGATTGTATCACACTCCAGGAAGACATTGATCTGCTTCTGGAATGGTGTGCAACAAATGGAATGGAAGCTAACGTTAAAAAGTGTCTCATCATAACGTTCACTCGCTAGCGCAATCCAATCTATTTCAATTACACTATGTCATCAACTGACCTGGACAGAGTGCAGACCGTCAAAGATTTGGGAATCACATTGGACAGTAATTTAACCTTCTCGGAGCATATCTCATCATGTGTGGCAAAAGCATTCGCCGTGTTAGGTTTCATCAAGCGCAACACTCAGTAATTCAGCAACATATACTGCTTAAAGTCGCTATATTGCTGCCTGGTACGAAGCATCCTAGAGTTTGGGCACCATACCAAGCCATCCACATCAACAGGATTGAAAGAGTTCAGAAAATGTTCATCCGCTACGCACTTCGTTCGCTTGCTTGGAATAATCCCACTGCACTTCCACCGTATGAACAACGTTGTCAACTCATCTGTCTGACTACTCTCGAATCCAGACGGTTGCTGCTTCAACGGCTGTTCATTTTTGACATTATCAGCAATAACATCGACTGTACGCACTTGTTATCCCAATTGCGGTTCAACGTCCCGCCAAGGAACACCCGATCATCAACTTTCTTCCGTTCGGTTCATCATCGAACGCAGTATGGCCAATTTAATCCTCTAGAAACCTGTTGCCGAAGATTCAACGAAACTTGTGATATGTATTATTACAATATAACTAAGTCAAAGCAAAGCCGTGGGCTTAAACCGTCATTAGACATTACCCTTCTTTATCGACAGACTTCGCAGCCGGCTGTTAGAGTACAGGAAAATTACGGGGCCAGTGTAACGATCCTACTGACTCTTCTAGCAAGCACCGCCTAGCCGAGATTCGAACATACGACGACTGGCTTATTAGACCAGCATCGTACCTGGAAGCTAACTGGGCGGTCACTAAGTCAGTGCTTAGATTAAGACTTTTAAGATATGAACTGTCTGTACGACCAACTTGAGTCGAAGACTAAATAATAATAATAACAATTCGACATGTACGGATAGCAGTGAGCAGTGCACTGCAGTGTGACAAGGTGCTGAGAGTTGCCTGCGGTAAGATTATCGCAAGTTAGAAATACAACATACCAAGATGGCATTCGAAAAAAATTAGACATAGTTACTCATTAGTCGGTCGGTCGTTCAGCTCATCAGAAACTTGTTTAGTAAACGGTTGAATAATATGTACCTTCGGTGTCTTGCGCACTTGTACGCATGAAATGGACCCTACAGTGGTTCACAGCCTCTAGTTCCTATCCCTTTCTTCTCATGGTACCAACCGGGATTCGAGTAACCTTAGTGCGGGATACGAATCAACCCTGATGGAAGCCAAGGTCGTATACAGATACGGAAGGATGACTCTTTCGAGCTTCGTTGATCCTTCAGCGACACAGGGGTTTAGTGCTGCAGGCCTTGCAAGCCGCCACCATGAAAAACTATTAAGCTATGAACGAGGAACAAAGAAATTTGGACTGGAACAATCGGAGTAGACCCATGCGACGAAAAAGGACTATGGATTGGAAACACGGGACGTGGAACTGCTGATCTCTCAACTTACAAGGGAGCACCCGAGTACTCTCCGACGTATTGGAGAGGCGCAAGTTCGACGTGGTAACGCTGCAGGAGGTATGCTAAAAGAGCTCAACTGTACTTACATTCAGAGAGAAACTTATCATCTCCCAGAGATGCGGCAACACACACGCGCTGGGTACAGCCTTCATAGCGATGGTCGAGATGCGGAAACGTGTGATTGGTTGGTGGCCAATCAATCCTTGAATGTGCGTGAATTTGCGTTGGAGCGCCAATAAGACCGCTACCCAAAACATGATATCAAGATCGTCATCGGGGATTTCAATACTCAGGTTGGCCAGGAGAAGGAGCATAAACCGGTGAGGGTTCGGTGCACACCCGCTGACCAACGAAATGGGCCAGCATGGACTCCTGCATAAGTACACCTGGAGGTCACCAATCAGACAGCAACATAGATTGGCCATGTTTTGAGCGACGGTCGGCACTTCTCAGACATCATTGACATCAGGTTCTATCGAAGCGGTAACATTGACTCGTAGCACTACCTAGTGATGGTTAAGATACGCCCAACATTCTCCGTTGTGAACAACATTCAACAACATTCCGTTAAATCTCGCGTGACTGAAGCAACCAGACGACGGCGACGCCGCAAACTACGTGCACTCACTCGAGACTAGGCTGCCGGAAGAGGGCGAGCTGACCGTAACTCCCTCGAGGATTGTTGGAGCATCATCAAAACAGCCATCAGCAGTGTAGTGGGTATGTGGCACAGAATCAACGAAACGGTTGGTTTGATGATAAATGTAAAAGGGCGATGGAAGTGGAAAACGCTGAGCAGGCTGCCAAGATGCGTAGTACTACACGTCAGAACGTGGAAGGACACAAACAGAAGACGACGCAGCGAAACCAAATCTTCCGGAAGAAAAAGCGCTACCTAGAAGAGTTGGAGAAGGATGAATTGGAGCGGCTGCATCGTTCTCAGGAAATGCGAAAGATCTATCAGCAACTGAGCGGTTCCCGCAAAGGCAAAGCGGTCCCAGCTCCAACGGAAGATGAAGTTAAGGATGCCACACAGCTAAAGATGGCATCGGAGTGAAGATTATTAAAATGGGACCAGGAAAGTTGACCACTTATCTACACCGGTTAATTGTTTGAGTTCGGAAGACAGACCGGAGGAGTAGAAAGATAAGGTTATCTGCCCGATCTACAAGAAGGGCAACATATTGGACAATGAGAACTGTCGAACGATCACGCGGTCTCAATGCCGCCTACAAAGTGCTACCTTAAATCATTTTCCGCCGTTTATCGTCAATTGCGAACAAATTTGTGGGAATTTGTCAAGCTGGTTTCGCACAATACGGTAGATCCCCCAAAAAACACTGTGAATACAAAACTCCTACGTACCATGTGTTCGTTGACTTCAAAGCTGCATATCACACCATCCGAAAAGAGCTATGGGAAAATCATGGACCAGAACGGTTTCTTCAGGAAGCTGATCAAACTGGTTCAATCTACGATGGATGATGCGCAGTGTTGTGCTTGGATTTCGTGTGGATTGTCAAGTGCATTTGAATCACACAGAGGACTTCGTCAAGGTGATGGTCTCTCATACCTGCTGTTCAACATAGCACCAATGTTGCTATTCATCGAAAAAAGTACTGATTCGGTTCGAAACACCCTCAAAGGTGATTCCATAACGTCAAATTCTCTGGCAATGCTTTTCTAGCTGAGAATTATTTAATGAGAGTGAGAGAAAAGCGAATTACCACTCACTCTTTTTCATGCAATGATTTGATCGCTAGTGATGCCAATCAAAAACGAATACATCACATTTTACTCATCGCGATGAATAGCTGTGATTTATCAATTTTGGAAAACAGGCAAAAGCGCTATCGGATATTGAATTATACCGTCAAAAAAACATGTACCTACCATTTATGTTGGTTTTTCAGTTCGATTATTAGCACCTGAGATACTTGGAATATACATTTTTGCGACATAATACACTGAGAAAACTTTTCGTATAGTTTCTATGTGTCCCACACATAGATTTTTGCAATGTGCCTAGTCAATGAACTTTATATGCCACACAGTTATAATTTATGGGTACGCGAAACTTTTGCACATACTATTCATATACGTATATTTTTTATGTGTATAATTGCACATACTATTCATATCCGCATAATTTCTATGTGTATTTCTAGGCGGATTGTGTTTATATGCGGCACATGATAATCATCTAGTTTTTCTTATGGAAATTTATCATTAGTTATGTGCAGAATATTTTGAGTGTACATAAATGCACTTCAAAACATCGACGTTCTTCTACCTACACCCAGAAGACTTTTGATCTCATAAAATTATTTTAACATGCTATTCATAATTTTTTAACATTCACGTAGAGTGCAGCATAAATCTTTTTTTTTTTTTGTGACAATGACAAGCTCAAAGGATCAAATTTTGAACAGTAGCCGACGATATTTTTATTATCAGCCTTCATCGTTAGTCACACAAGAAGAAGATGTATTATTTTTCATAGCTTCGAATCTTCGAGGCACCAATTGATAATAATAATATTGCACCAGGTTTGCATTTCATTGAAACTAAATCTTGAAACCATTTTGTTTGTCCGTGTGCCGCTTGAAGTTACTGGTTGTGTATGGCGTTGCAAGTATATGTTGACGTTTGACAAGTTCATAATTATTATATGTGATAGGAATAACGTTTTATATTTGAACGAGCAATATTTCTTTTGTAATTTGCCAAAAAATATGTTTGTTTACGTTTCATTGCAAAATACATTCTCGGTTGGATGACAGCGATTAACGATGATTAGCGATGAGTGTGAGACAGAGATACCGAGCGAGTATTTTCGAGCGTAATCAATTCATATTTTGCTCACCAGTTTTTGCGTCGGCGATTCATCGCGAGCAATCAGAATACGATAGAGTTGCCAATTGATAAGATTTAAATCGCTGATGAGCAGGTGATGAGCCTTCATCGTGATGAAAATTTGCAACATTGCATAGCACTACAAGGTGTTATGAACCGAGCGGATATCATCATGCGGAGCATGATCTAAACAATTCCGGTTAATTTGTCTGCGCAAAGCATTAAAGATTGGCTTAAAGGTAACTCACTGGTAACGGCGAACAATGATACCAGCCGTGAGGATCGGAGGTTTATTATCAGCGGAAGTTGGGCTTACTATGAGCTTTATAAGCAATTGCGGTCGAACAGACCAAGCCCCCGTACAAAGTGTACCCTGATACAAGACGCTTATTAGACTGGTTGTTTTCGACGGGCATGTAACGTGGACCATTCTCGCAGGTCCTGCGAGTGATCGGAATTTTCAAAAGATACAGGAGAACGGAGTATGAAGGCGGAGGATGAACCATGAACTCGCACAGCTCTATGGCGTACCTAGTATTCAGAAGCTGGCTAAAACTGGATACGATGGACAGGGGGCATGTTGCAAGAATCATTCCACAAACATTCCGGTATTTTGTCCAATCGGGAAATTTTGACTCATCATTTTGTATCATCAATTTTTGTAAAAATTTCAAAGTGATCGAAAATTAACTTTACTTGAAAAAGAAAATTCGACCACTGTCCAAAGTCTGATAAAAAGATTGAGGGCAAAGGTGTGGGCGTTTGGGCGTGAAGAAGAGATTCACAAAAGCAATGATGTCAACCATACAACAGTTCATAGGGTTTATTGCTAATTTCCCTCGTGGTTAGGAATGCGACTTCAATTTTCATCATTTCTTGTATAAAATTAATGAATAATTCAAAAGTACTTACGCTGATTTGACTCAAACACACTTACCTTCTGATCCATGCGCTTAAATTTCACTAAAAAGCGATTATTATAAACATTTCATTGAAATTGCGCAACTGATTTGAACTGAACTGATGAACGACGGAAATTAAAACGACATTTTTTCTTCGTCCCTTCTTTATCGACAGACTTCGCGGTCGGCTATTAGAGTACAGGACAGTTACGGGGCTAGTGCAAAAATCCTACTGACTGTGCCCTTTAGTCACCAATTTTACAACCTATTTGCCAAAAATTTGGTGAAACAAGAGCTAATTTACATAGTAAAAATGGTTGCTAATTGTGTCCTCTAAAACTGAAATGTGTCTCAGACGTTCCAAGTAACTAAATTTCGTAAACACAACTTCGAAACTAATAAATTAACTGTCACAGTAGAAAACGCAGCAGCAAAAAAGGTTTAAGCAGATTCCATACGAGTGTGTACCAACTAGTTAATACGCATATAGTGCATCTTACGTATGATTACTGCGAAAGGACACGAACTGCACTGGGAAGAAAACTTCAAAAGGAACTCAACCTTTAGAACGCCAACCAGTCGCCACGGCGAAGTGATGTGGCGCCGATTACATGCATCACGGCCCGGCTGCAGCGCATGCGGCTGTTGACATGTGTCGCATCGATTCCCTCGATGAGGTCGGCTGCTGTCCTGCCTACCAGCCGGATGGACAGTTTATTGCCTTGTTTTGTCAAGGCACAGGCGAGGTCCTGCTGGGTGATGCAATCAGCTGACGAACACTAATTTTCCAGTATGAGCTCGATGAATTCAACGAGCAATTTTCTTGCAAGAATCACTCCGAAACGGTTTCCAGAAGCCACAATCCGTGAGGCTAGCGCTGCTGTATGTTAATTTTGGTCCAGAAAACGCAGTAAACACGGAAAGGGTAGTCCACTTGAGAATGTTATTTTCACGCGGCTCTGCTTTCTCTGTCTCTCTCTCTCTTTTCACGTCTGTCTGTCGCATGTTTTCTGTTTCGAAGCTACTGTATTCTGGTTTTACACCGGCCTACTACTATTGGATGAAAGAATTGCCACTAAAAGATGCCGCTTAAACGGCTTCGGGGCCTGTGACGGAATCCCAGCAGCGTCGGAGGGTGGTGGTAATCGAACCGGGCCGGGCAGCGGAAAAGAGTTATAGCATGCCATTGCCAGATGCCAGCCTTGCAGTTGTTCGTGCTGGACCGAATTTTACGACTTTAATTGAGATTTAATTCGGGCAATAAAGCTGATAAGCGACGTAACCGCAATTTAGTTGCCAAATCTGAGAGTAATTCCGACAGGCCACTGAATGAAATGTTGCTTTTGAGACTGGCATTTCCATATTAGCTTATCGCTTTTGTATAGATGGTTTCTTTAGTAATCGTGTTCGACCGAAGCCACAGCTCAAGGGATCGAAATGTTGTTACGAACACAATGCAGTGGTTATCGAAAAACTTAATCCAAATAGGATTAGATCGGTAACTTTTTCAAAGTATTAACTTTTCTGAGTAGTACTAGTGACTTTTAGAGTCGTTAAAAACTACATATTAATACGAAAACGAAAAACAAAAATAAATTTGAGGATATAAGATACACATTTTAATACATGTAGAATAAGATTATCACAGACTAACAGACATAACACTTCGAACAAATTTTCTAGCAAAATGTCGTTCGAATGATTATTCTAATTCTCGCAAAAAAAAAACACTAGCAGCACCTGGTGCAGTCTTCGCGCTTCGTAAATCTGCTAGCTATAAATTTAGCTATGCTATAAGTTTACAAGTATTTTATCTGATAACAGCGCCAGTGCATTGAGCTTTCGGTTGGCAATTCGGTCATTGAGCTTTCGGTTGGCCAATTGAGGGTTAAAATTTAATTTTAAGTCTTCGATATTGCAAGGTCTTATGTCTTGAATTTTGAAATTTTTTTAGAAATATGTTTTTCCCTGAGTTCTCGCGCAGCGACTGTTGTTTGAGTCTTGGCTTAAGTGAACAATTGAAATGATCGTTTTTATTTGTGATGGAATGAGGCTTCAGTGTTACGTCTGTTAGTCTGTGGTATATCTCTATCTTCGCTTGTTCAGGAACTATTCTATATATACTATAAAAAATATCCTAATTTTGGCCCCGAATTACTTACAAGAAGACATCATTTTATTCAAAAACTCTTCCCAGAGAATCAGAATAGTTTCAAGCTGGCTGAAAAGTTTTATAAATCATGTTTTAAAGCACAATAGTCAAACAATATTTAAAAGATAACAAAATCGGAATAAAAAGCTGATAAAATCGGAGATAGACCATGGGGTAAATCACTTCCTGCATAAATATTCAATATGTGATAAATATTGATAACTATATTTACTATTTTAAATGTGTCCACCTCATCATAACAACTCTTGCCACATACTGTTATCCAGCTTTTTACGAGCCATAATGGCAGACGTGTTCGTAATATTTGAACAGCATTTTTGACATTTCCCTAATACATCGCACGTTTTCTTTCCGCACGTTCACGCTAAAAATGAATGAATGTACGGAAAGAAAACGTGCGATGTATTAGGGAAATGTCAAAAATGCTGTTCAAATATTACGAGCACGTCCACCATTATGGCTCGTAAAAAGCTGGATGGGACTTGACAGCTTAAGATCGTATGAAAAAGGTGGAAATTTTCGTCAAATATTCATCAATACCGGTAAATATATTTAGCACCCGGGTAAAAGTATGTAAATATGCATAAATATATTTAATATATTTATTAAATTTGAAGTGATTTGCCCCGTGGGGTAGACAAAATCGGGATATTACTGTATTTCAATTTTCCATTCTAGCCAGGCCTCAAAAAACCAGTCGCTGCGCGAGAACGTCGTTCGGCTGCGCTGGCGCTGCTATCAGATAAAACACGAGTAAATTTATAGCATAGCTAAATTGAACGACGTTTTGCTAGAAAATTAATTCAAAGTGTTACGTCTGTTAGTCCGTGGAAAAAGCTTAGAAAAGTTAACCTTCCGTTACTCGCGCTGTTGTATTTTGTACAACACTTGTAGATTTTTGGATGCCATTTTATTTCAAAGTAGCAGATCGATGTCAAACCAATGTGTATTCTTCAATAAACTTATTACGAACAAAATGACATAATTATTCAATACATTAATGCTTTAAATATTTAGAAAAACAGATCAGCATAAACCGAAATCGCAGAAACGATGCAAGCGACGTGTGATCGGGGTACCGCAAATGGTCTCTACTGGAATTTTCTCTCGTTTCTTCATAAGGGAAAATAGTTTCTGTATGCTGCCAAATTATTTAGTAGTTAATGATCATTCCGAAGGTGTGCAAAAGTTCGCAATTTCGTTACTGCACGGCGCTAGTGTATGGGTCAGCTTTCTGAATGTGTTGCATCTACGAATCTGTTTATTCGCAAGGTCCTGCTTTCAGAAAATGTTTTAATGGACCAAAAACGCTAGGAAGATGAACGGAAGTTTTAAATTTTCACTTTTAAATAATCACTATGTATTATCCCGCATTTTGCACTTTACTGGACACCGCAGTCTAAAAGTGCGACCAGCATTCGCAAAGTGCAACAATGCGAATGCTGTGAGTGAGAAAGAGAAAGAGTAACAACTGCAATGTTGCTGTTTAGTTTTGTCATATACATTGGCATTAGATAAAATAATCTGGATTATTCCAGGTACAGCTGCAAAGCATAATATTACCACAGACAAACAGACATAACACTCGTTTTCTATTCTCCGTACCGAATAAACCGTCATTTCAAATTTGTTTTTAGTTGGGAATGTCTCCGTTTTGGTTAAAGTGGCACTTTTTGACGAAAGAAGGGGAATTCCCCATAAAAAATACTTGCTACTTCGAGGGATACTCATGTTGCTTTTGATATTTGGGAATGTCGATCATAGATGGTGCTAGTGTTCAGACTAAATGTGAGGTACGATAATTTTTGTTGATTTTTCTTCCAAGAGTTATGTCTGTTTCTCTGTGATATTACTGTGCAAAACACTTTCTAAACATTCCTGCCCAAACGAATCAAAACGTCCCATCAGCCCTATTTTCTAAGCTGCCAACAGCAGAAATGATATCATACTATGTTTTATGTAAAAAACATCTTAGAAAACATGATAGCTATTGTCAATTGCAAAGAAAATTATACCATCCAAAGTGCGATATCGCTCATAAAAGTGCTATTTTGCATTAAATCGTTTCGGTATCTTCGGCGCACTTATTGCTTGAAAGATAATGAAAAAGTGCGCCGAAGATACCGAAACGATTTAATGCAAAATAGCACTTTTATGTGCGATATCGCACTTTGGATGGTACAATGTTCCTTGCAATTGACAATACTAGAAAAAAAATCTATTCAATAGAATATTACATTATTCAAGAATGATAAAATGATCTTTCCTAATGCAACGACCTGTATATGGCTGCAATTGTAGGATGTACAATTTACAGCGCATTTGAGCGCCGTCTGGTGACAAACTTATGAAATATTATCCCCCAAAGGACAGTAGTTTTCTATATAGCCAGGATTCCGAGATATTCCGAGATAAAAGGTGTTGTACAAAATACAACGCGCGAGTCCGTGTTACAAAAGTTGACGCGAGTAACGGAAGGTTAACAATTAACTTCCTAAAACGTTGCATGAGAGCTGATATTCGCTTAACTTTTCCAAATAACTAACTTTTCTGGGAGGTAAATTTTTCGAGAGTCCGCTGCATCTACACAGACTAACAGACGTAACGTAAAAACGATCATCTCAAATTTTCGCCTAAGCCAAGAGCCAAGTTGTTTAAGTCTTATACAAATAAAAATGATCATTTCAATTGTTCACTCAAGCCAAGACTCAAACAACAGTCGCTGTGCGAGAACGCCGCTCACTTGCGCTGGCGCTGTTGTCAGATAATATACAAGTAAATTTCTAGCATTGCTAAATTTATAGCAAGCTGCTTTGCGTAGCGCGAAGACTGCACCAGGTGATGCTAGTGTTTTTTCCGAGCTTTAGGGGTGTCATTGAAACGATGTTTTGTTAGAAAATTTGTTCGAATTGTTACGTCTGTTAGTCTGTGGTTTCACCAAGAAAAATCAATTTAAATCCGAAAAGAAAAAAAACTTGTACGAATTTGAAAATTAAATCAATTTGCAGTTGTTTCTGGTTCTAAACGGCATGTTTTAAGGAAGAGCACAGGCTAACAGACGTAACACTGCGAATATATTTTCTAACAAAATATCGTTTCACTGACACCCCTAAAACTTGAAAAAAAAAACGCTAGCAACACCTGGTGCAGTCTTCGCGCTACACATGGTAGGTTGCTATAAATTTGGTAATATTATAAATTTACTTGTATATTATTTGCCAACGCAGACGAGCGGTGTTCTTGTGCAGCGACTGTTGTTTGAGTCTTGGCTTAAGTGAAAATTTGAAATGATCGTTTTTATTGGCGATGGAATGGAGCTTCAGTGTTACGTCTGTTAGTCTGTGGTAACACCGTGTCTATTTTTATCAGTGTGGTTTCACCGAGAAAAATCAATTTAAATCCGAAAAGAATAACGTACGGTGATTAATGAAGACCGCACAAGTTTCTTTAAACAGAATCTAATTCCATTTTTTTGCATTCAAAATTCAAATATTTAATTCAAATCTTTTTGCATAACAGCGTGTGAAAACATCACCTAAATATAAATGTCATTTGATTTGATTCAGTCTGTTTTTTCGTGCATGTTTGTAGCTGGGACACCAACCGTTATAGCTAAAGCATCACAATACCAAAGGATCACAATTTATATACGTACATTATAAGTACGCAGCCAGCTACGAAGCTTTCGTTTCGCTACGTAAAATAAAAATAACGTAAATAAAAAGCTAGAAAAGCAAAGCTTTTTTTCAATACTAAACTTCACACTGAAACAACCTACCAGATGAGGGCAGCACCATCAACCTTACCGTGGATGGGTTTCTTTTAGAGCAGACGCATTAAACATGGGAAAATTTCGGTACAAAATAGTTATTCATTACAGCTGGTGAAGTTTGCAACACAAAATATTATGATCAGTTGGTAGACCCAATCCCCAATCATCAATGGTTCCATCCAATTAGCCACCCATTGACCAGGGGGAGGCTAAACAGTTGCGGGCTAGTCACGAAAAGATCGCTTATCGCGTTAATCTTGGCCGTGGCCCTGGCAATCCTTTCTATTGCACGTTAATTTAATTTCAGCTAGAGGAACGGACAATTAAAAATTATTTAAACATCAGGGTTTAAAAATGGAAATCTAGTAGGAAGTCGGAAGTTTTTGAACGTTAAGCGTCAATTCGCGTGACAATTGACAAAAATTTTCAAAATTTTAATTCGTTTTCCAGAATACACGTAGTTTTGAGACCATTAATAAAAGTGTAGTCAAGCTAACCCGGACTCCATGACCGTGCCGGGTCGGACAGAAAAAAAACGGTGAGTCATCCCGGTTCGATTTTTGACTAATTACGAATCATAAATCTCAATCAATTTGACAATTGTTCGGCATTCGTCGGCATTTCGCGGTTGTAATTCAACCTAATCGGTGAATTCGGACGTGTGGCTCGTGCTCGTTGGCCTCTGCCTCGCGGTTCCTCAAGAAACGGGCCAATCAGGCTAATCAATCATTCAAGGTTGGTGCGATTGAGCGGCTTTCCACTCACTGGCACTGGTCCTGGGGCGGCGGCGTTGTTTGGTGGCGGGTTTCTTTCTCTTGTGTGTGAAGAGCGTGAGTGAAGAAAAAAAAGCCTAACCGTGCTGACAGCTGTTTGTTTAGGTTTAACCGTCGTTGCCGCGTTTGGTTTGCAGTGTCTAACAATCGAAATCATATGCCTAATCAACTTAATTCAGATAGAGAAAAACACACCCATCAAAGTTTGTCTACTACGATTAACGTTCTGATTGTCATTTAACCCTTTGTAAAGCCTAGTATCCAGCTGAAAAGAAAACAGCTCAAGAAAAAATCCTTGTATTTACCGAAGAAATTTTGACAACTGCAAGGCAAGCAATTATCTGTCATTTTTTCTTGTGGTAATATTTGCGGCGGATATTATTCCGTACGGAAAAGTGACGTTTCAATTCACTAGCATGTAAAACTGCGCCATCTGAATGTAAAACTATATTTCTTGTGAGGTGCATACTGGTAAAGAAATCGCAAACGGAAAATCTTTTCTTTAGCATTTCTTGGCCTATCTTTTTGCCCATTTCTTTTCAGGTCGATACTAGGCTTAAGGCCGTGGCAATTATTTTGCCACCAACGAAAAATATTTGTTTTGCGTCTATAATGACATCAATATAATTATAGAAGCAAAATAAAAAATTTTTGTTGGTGGCAATATAGTTGCCACTGCCTTATAAAGGGTTAAAAGTGAACTTTGTCACAGTTTCAGTACGAATCAAATCTTTCCAAAAGCAACCCATAATATTCAGGTTGCGCTGATGTCTATATTTGCCATGAACTCTTAGCATTAGCATACCACTTCGAAAGTTTGGTCGTTCCCGGAAAAAACCGTGTGCGTTTTGTTGCCCATTTTCCGAACAGCGAAGAGATTCTCGCAATTGAATTCATATTTCACTCATCTTTTTTCTGTTTTTTTTATAGGAAGGTACATTCCGTTTATCCTCGCACGCTTGCTGGTAGATGCAACTTTCGGTGCAACTCTTCGAGCTGACACAATCCAATTCGATTCGATTTCCATGCGGTTGAATGGAAAGTAGAAACGGCGATCGTTTGTTCAGGGAATCCATCGATTATATGTGTTTGATTGTTTCATCTCTTGTTCGGTAAGTTGTTTCTCGGTTTTCGGCAGCTTTTGTTTGTTACTGCTGTTGTGACGATGGGAAACGGAAACATTTAGTGAATCATATACTTACACATTTGATTTTTGTTCTTAAGAATCTCTTTCCGAGCTGCGAAAGTCGAGTAACTGATCTAAACACTTCAGCACAGGGTTAAGAACACTATTTTAACTCGTTTCTCACCGTTTTAGCAAGTATAGTAATTAGAGCACTAGCAATTAAAGCAGAGCAAAACCTAGGTGCTACATTCCGTTATCGAAACTTGACCTTCTGTTTTTGTACGACAGACTTCGCAGCCAGCTGTTAGAATACAGGACAATTGCAGGGCTAGTTGGTACCATCCTATTGATTCCAACAGCCTCTCCCAGCCGATATTCGAACATTCAACGAGTGGTTTATTAGGACAGCATCATACCTCGAGGTCAACTGGGAGGCAGCACTAGCAATCAGCTAATTTAAATTGATTTTTTATGAACGGCTCTCATTTCTGTATTGAATATTTTTAACTTGTATTTGTATAGAATTTATTTATTTATTTTTATTTTAATTGTATATCACATTAACTGCTGTGTTCACCACGATGGTGATGATGGAATTTTCTTTTAAATTGTAGTAATTAAAAAAAAAATAAAGAGTAGTCTACAAAAGTTTGAGCCTCGCGCGCGGAATACAGGTATAAAGGACATTTTTACATTTTGATGAAAAATAATTCATATTGTATGCTTTGAGAGAAATCATAAATGATTAGTGGGTTATCCGGCAGACTGCTGGGCCAACTTGCAAACTTTTGTGGTAGACATCAAAAGCTTTTTTATTAGATCTCAAGTAAACTGTTTTTGAAGGAATTTATACCTGTTTATGAAATCAGTTCGTCTTTTTTGCATAACTGGTTCAAATTGTTATTATATCAATTATCTTATAGATAAACCGTCTTGCTCAAACCTTTGTGGGGGTATGAGGCGGGACCATCATCATCATCATCATCATCAATTGATTTACTAATAGAGTTAAGGAATCGATTTTAACACTAATTTAAGTTAACTTTGCTTAGTTTAGTTTAGTTTGGTTTGGTCAGATTATCTTCCAATATCTTAAATCTACTTTAACTACTACTATTATTCATTTTGCTGATTCTCCCCGTTGAAGTAGGCAACACAATCACACCGAAATCCAAATACCGTAAGATAGTTTTTTTTATTTCTGATGGCAGCAAGTGCTTTGAGAAAATAATGCCAGCAGCTTGTACGAATCTAGCTTTTCGATTGCTTACAATGTTCATTGTTTACATATTCTTTACTGTGCCCTCTTTGACCGATCAAGCGCGACAATCCCTCAAATGCTAACAGTTGTAGCAAACCAAGTGAGAGTTATTTCTTGCTAGACTAGCATAGGAAAATGAGTCCTCACTCGGTTTGTTTACGTTTACATTTTCGACTTGGACCCTTTTCAATTGACCAAACCTCGTGTTTTTAGGCTTGACCTTGAAATGCGGTTAAGCATATGTATTAATATACATATCCCCCCTTACGTTTCTGCTCTTTTCCCTCAATTCAAAAAAATTTTCATTACTTTCCTCTACCGTCCCTTCATCAATAGTAGAACCACCCTTTACAATTGTTTCTCTTCAAACGTGCATTTCGACGGGGTTTAACCAACACTCCCCCCGGAATCCACGAAAAATCCAGGTCAAGCGTACCCGAACGCGTAGCGATGACTCGAACCTTCGGCCAACAATTTCGGGGAAACTTCGAGTCAACAATGTTTACCAAATCTCCGATCATAATCAAACTCACCGGAGTTCGAACCACTTAGTACTACTAATGAGCGAAGGCAGTATGTAACCCACTGCTTCCAGAAGGTGTCTGCTAACACCTGCGAATGTCTCCAGTTGTTCCTGAGTAGGACAAGGCTACGGGTCCAGAGGGACCCAAGATTTCAAACCGTTAGCTGACCCCAATAAAAATGATTCCAACAACAGAAATGTTGGTCAGAGGGAGAAAATTTACAATGTTCTCGATCTCAACCAAAGTGATTTCGAAGACTTCGATGTTCTACCTAAGACCGCGGATCAAACGCTCCCACGCTCCACCCATGTGGGGTGTGATGGGAGCATTGAACGACCATTCCGTACTGCTCGAGATAAACTAGCTCTTCAGGATGTCGCAATAGCTTTAGTCTGTTACGCTCTGCAACTCCTTGCTAGCAGCTGGGAAGTTAGTTTTCTGATCACTGTAGATCATTGCAAAAATTCTCCTCCTTGCCGTTATATTTCAAATAGTCATAACGCAGGATTCAGTGGTCAGTTGTGTAAGCAATCTACAGGTGTAAGGCACGAGTGGTTAAGCAGATGACAATAACCCTCCACCATTTCTCTATACATCTTCCACTTGACACCGATGTCGGACAGAAATAATCGACTCCCATGTGCGTGAAAAGAGAAGCTGGAGGAAGATCAGAGTGTAGTTTAGCGAGAAAGATATTGTACTGCTGACAGTCTCTCCGGATCTGATAAAACGCTGCCTTCAGGTTAGGAATACGGTTGCGTTGGAGTATTTCATTGATCGCTGTTCCGTGGTTCTGGTCGTTGACCTCCTGACTGATGAGATGAAGAAGCGAGTAACATGATGATTCCATGGAGGAATCACTGGTTCCGTTGTATCTCTAGCGGGGAATACGCTGGGCATACTTTGGTGACACGCAGCACAACGTTCTCATCCATCCAGAAAGGCACACCACTGGTAGAGTAGACACGATCTGGGAATCATTCTCACCAGATTTGGCAATGAACGGCAGTGTTGCAAAGCCCACACTTACTTACTTACTTACTTATGTGTCCATGTCCGCCGGTCCGGCAGAACAAAGGGATGAAATCAGAGATCTCCACTGCTGACGGTTACCCGCCATGGCTTTCACCTGCCGTCAGGAAAGGTTCTCGTCTACAGCCCGGATGTCGTTAGCTAAGCTCCGTCGCCATGAGCCTCTGGGTCTGCCTCTTCTACGCTGTCCTTGTGGATTCCAGTCGAGTGCTGCTCTGCAAACCTCGTTCGCACCTTTCCTCAAGGTGTGTCCGATCCACTTCCACCTACATTCACGAATTTCCGTGGCTATCGGCCGTTGATGATACCGACGATGGAGTTCCTGTATCGCAGGCACCGGTTAATGCATACCTGCATCCTGCAGTTTTTGCGTTGTCTCCGCTGAGACGCACCACGTTTCGCATGCATACATCAGTACGGATTTAACGTTTGAATTAAAGATTCGGGTTTTCGTACGTAGAGTGATCTGGTTGGAGCGCCAAATGTTTCGCAGACATGCAAAGGCACCCCTGGCCTTCCTGATCCGTGTGGCTATACCAGTCTTGGTACCACCATCGGGCGTTGTTTGGCTACCAAGATATTGAAAGGCGTCTACCTGCTCAACTTGTTGTCCCGCTACTGTGAAGCTGGAGGAATTGTCAGTGTTCACTACCATAGACTTAGTTTTCGCTACATTGACTGTGGGACCTGCTGCCTGGGAGCTCTCGGAGAGGTCATCTAACTTGCTCTGCATATCGTTTCGGCGTTGTGCGTGCAAGACAATGTCGTCGGATAGGTCGAGGTCATTGAGCTGCTCCATCGTTAGAGGATTCCAAGGCAATCCTCGATTTGGTCTACTGTCAATTGCTCCAACTAATATCTCATCCATAGCGATGAGAAACAGAAGCGCTGATAAAATGCAGCCCTGTCTCACGCCAGCAGTAACCCTTATGGGGTCGGACAAGACGCCGTCGTGCAAAACCTTGCACGAGAACGCCTCGTACTGAGCCTCGATTAGATGGACTAGCTTATCTGGAACTCCTCTACGTCTAAGTGTGTCCCAGATGTTTTCGTGATTGAGTCGGTCGAACGCCTTTTCGAAGTCAACGAACACCAGCAGAAGAGAGTCCTGGAATTCGTTGATCTGCTCCAATATAATGCGGAGCGTTGTGATATGGTCTACACATGATCGGCCAGCACGGAATCCAGCTTGCTGCCGCCGGAGAGTAACGTCGATCTTCTCCTGGATCCGGTTGAGGATTACCTTACAGAGTACTTTGAGAGTAATACAGAGCAACGTGATGCCACGCCAGTTACCGCATTCCGTTAGGTCTCCTTTCTTAAAGACTTTGACCAATATGCCCTGCATCCAGTCCACCGGAAAAGTTGCGGTTTCCCAAATATTGCTGAAAAGCTGATGCATCATCTGGGCTGACAAAGATGGCACCACTAAGGCGGCGAGAAATATCGTACAACAAACGGATATCACCATTGGCGGCGGCGGTTTCTCCTTGTTCGGCTAGGGAGTTAGTCCAGGCTCTCTTGTCCCGCCTACAAGCACGTTTAACAGCTCAATGCCAGCTTTCGCCTCTCTCCGCTCGTCGATCTTCCTCCAAGTTTCATCCGAAATCCACTCCCTCCGCCCACTGCGCGCTTTGCCGAGCGTTTCATCACTGGTCGTGATGAAGGCGTTCTTGATGCCGGTCCATTGCTCTTCGACGGTTCCACCAGGTGGCAACTCCGAGGCTCGAGATTCAAGTTGTTCAACAAAGGCCCTTTTCACCTCAGGATTCTCCAATCGGCGGACGTCGTAGCGGCACCCAACTTTCTCCTCCCGTCGTTGGACACGTGCGTCGCGCAGACGTATCTCAGCGATAACAAGATGATGGTCGGATGCAATATCAGCGCTGCGTTTGTTGCGTACATCAAGAAGGCTCCTTCTCCATTCCCGGCTGATGCAGATGTGGTCGATTTGGTTTTCTGTTCGTCCGTCGCGGGAAACCCACGTGACTTTATGTACTGGTCTATGGGGGAAGAGCGATCCACCAATGACCATGTCGTTATTACCACAGAATTCTGTAAACAGCTCCCCGTTTTCGCTCATCTCTCCTAGGCCATGGCGCCCCATGACGCGTTCCAGGTCCGCGTTGTTTGAGCCAATCTTCGCGTTGAAGACGCCCATGTGAATTTGGATGTCCCCCTTCGGGCTTTTCTCAACCACGCTGTTCAGCTGGCTGTAAAAACTCTCTTCCTCCTGCAGGTCGGCAGCATCTGTTGGCGCATAGCACTGGATTGCCGTAAGGTTCCTAACCCGTGTTCTGAATCTGGCAACGATTATTCGCTCATTTATTGGTTCCCACTTCATCAGGGCCGCATGTGTCCCTGGGCTCAGTAGGAATCCAACTCCTCTTTCTCGAGTAGCATTTTCACCTCGTATGCCAGAGTAGAGCAAGACTTGCCCGGATGATGTCCTGTGTTCGCCAGTACCTGGCCAGCGGACCTCGCTCAGCCCCAGGATATCAAGCTTCAGGCGGCTAGCTTCCCTTGCAAGTTGAGCCAGCTTGCCCTGCTGGGCAAGGGTCAGTATATTCCATGTTCCGATTCGTGTCCGTGTTTTCATGCTAAAGGTCGTTGCCAATAATCCGGAGAGATTTCTTCTTTCATTTTCGGTAACTTTTTGTATGTTCTGGTACAGTAGGCTGTTAACCTAAGGTCCTTATCCCGCTGATGGGGCTGCCATCTTAATGTGTTAATACGACAACCGAAGTTGCGTACCTCAGCCGGCACCTCGTGGAGGTACGAATAGGAGTTTTTGAACAGAGGTTATGGAATGCACATGTTCACCCTTTGCCAGCCACCACGCCACCCAGTCATAACCCTCAGGATTAATTGCCACAGCCATACTGTATCCTGCCATCAATGTCATCCCGGTCTTCGGGCATTTCTCAGTCTGTATCTCCAGTGACACGTTAACGAAACCGTTAGAGCCCAGTAACCCGAGATGCTAGAGTCAGCTGTCGAAGTTCCACCGAGACGCACAGAATAAGGCAATATGCGAGCCCTTGTTGGCTCTGATCCTGCTGTAACCCTCAGAACGAATCACCACAGCTGTACTGTATCGTATATTTCATCCGGTAGTTATGCAATTAAGCAATTGTTTTTTTTTTTGTTAAATGTGATAATTATGCACTTCCTTAAAAGAGTTCTCACTCACTGGAAGTGCAATCCATTGTAAATGACTGAAAATATAGGAAGGTTTTGTGCCAGTGGGAGAAGAGGCTAAGCAGCTTCACTCCCAGGAGTTTTTCTTCTCCTAATAAATAAATAATAAATAAAAAAATAATGATCCGACTGGAACAAGACGGCCACGCAACGAGCAAGATGGATCGATCAAGTGGAAGGCGACCTGCGGACCCTACGCAGACTACTTGGCTGCCGAATTGCGGCCGTGGGCCGAGTGGAATAGAGACGACTTCTTCGTACAGCAGAGGAAACCACGGCCTGGAGCTGATGAAGTAAGTAAGTAAGTACGTGTATCTCAGAATTTAGTGGACCGATTTGACTGAATTTTTTTCAGCATGTAAAAATGAATTATCTAAAATGTTACGTTGCCGTTTTTCGATATCTCAATTTTCTAATTTGTCTCTCAATTGGCGAGTTTTGCAAAAAAAAAATCATTTACTTTTTGAAGAAATGGTTGGTAATTTTTTGAAATCACAATTTTTCATATGCAAATAAAATTACCTATTTTTTCAATGCAGACGTTACTTGAAAGGGTGTTAAATCGAAATACTTCATGTTGTGGGTCACATTTTAGAATTAAGCCACTCAAAAAGCTTGATTTCGATGGCAAAAAAGTTACATCCAAACGCAGAATCACTTACAATTTTCAGTTTTTTATGTACTTTATCAAAATTTGAAAGCTCTAAATGATGATGAAATCGTTCAGACGACATGAGATAGCAAGATGGTTGGATGCCCATCAAAATATTTACGAATTTTAATGCTTAACTAGTAGAATCAACCACCTGTCCGTCTTACCCACAGTTCCCTTACTCTTTTCTAGAAAGCATCCACGCGCCCAGCTGCTAACAGCATAATAATCACTATTTTTACCCCAATATTTAATTTTAATTCCAACATTCGAAAAAAATCGCGAAAAGCCATGATTTGAATAGATGAATGAGTGAATAGTATGAATATGAATGTATGAATGTATGATTAGTGAACTAAGCATATTTTCGTGGTCGCACCGCTTGAAGGAAAGATTGCATTTTTTTTGTTTTATTAAATTCCAACGATCGCTAGCTAAGCTAGGGAATACTTAACCGATTGGCATCACGCCAACTCATCGCTAACCACACCAAGCAATGATCCAAGTTCCAAGAAAGGCGGCTACGATGTTGATAATGACAGTCATCACTTCCGCGGGATAACAATTTATTTGCCAAACCGCTATCTGCCGGGAACAGCGCCGCCGCGACCCGTGTGAGGTCCGACGGCGTCCGAGACAGCGCGATGAGTTGCAAATAATCAACACCGAAGGGCGACGATCGAATTAGTATTCGGTGTTGGAGTTACTTTGAAAAGCGTAGACACGACTTTATCTGTGTTGTATAAATTTGGAACCAATCAAAATTAGATAGAACAGGTATGCAATCCGATCGTTTAATGCGTCGGGGACCACCCCGATCGGTGCGTGAGCTATGCGCCCAAGAGTCGACCATGAATCGGCGCAATTCGCCCGGCAGTCTGTTCGCCCATCCGGCGGGAAACGTGTGAACTGTCGCAATCGGCTGAAAATTAATATCCAAAGTTGGCCGCGAAATTGATTTTCTCATGGCAAGGCTAAAGGGAAGTGATCGCGGAACTGAGCAGTAAAAACAGCGATGAGTGATTTTCTCACCGTAGAATAAGATTCTGACTTTCGGCGGTATCATCTTTCATTCACGACACGATAGTGTGGTAAAGAGAATAAAAATCGTATGAATGAAGAAAATGAATGAATTTATCACTTTATTGCCTTCGGCGGTCTGCGCCGCTCAACGGTCGCTTGTCTGGGTCGCTGCTTTTCCGTCCCGTGCCGTTCAATTGTTTACGACGGATCTACAACCGGGAGGAAGCCGGTTGCCGCCGGCCGGCCAGCGCTGCCGAAGTGAGAATTTATTGCTCCCGATTGGTTTTGTCGAATGGTTACGCCCTACTCGTTACGCGTTTTGATGTTTTAATTGGAAATTGCGATGCGGTGTTCGGTGCTTTCTCGATTAAAATTGGGAATCATTTCGATTGCGCGAATATCGTGCTGTTCCTTCAGTTGGCAGTATGCTAATTGTGGAAATTTTTCCTTCGAAATGCTTTTGATCGATGTGGATATGGGGTTATCAAATTTGATGTTGGCACCCGTGATAGTGGATAGTCTTTTAATACTAACTCTTGGTTATATCCCGTCGAAATGCACGGCTAGCTCCACTGCCAATCTATACTGCTAATTGTTAGGCGCTTTCCTTAAGCAAAACAAGCAGTTGCTTGGAGCGCCACTTTTAGGGGGCGCCGTTTCGGCTACATTGATAGAAACTGGAGCATTAAATAAATCAGTGGTTAATATAATTTTTTCCTGCTGCTCCTGATAGCAGCATTGATCTATCTTAAGGACTGTATCGAAAAGTCTTTAGTAACATCTATTCGTGAATAAAAAAGAAATACGATTATTATTTCAATTTTTGTTTTCGGTATTTGAAGATCAGTACGACTCGAAACAATAACATGGCTTACATTAGTCAAAATATTAGGTTCTAAAGAATGAGCGCACTTTTGATGAAACTCCACCCAGCAAATTCTGCACTCTAGCTTTTGTGCATTTCCTGGATGCTGCTGTTCAATTTTTCTTGCATTCCTCCATGCTTTGGGAAACTGTTCCTTCCCTCCTGAAGATCCTCTTCACAATCGACCAGTGCCGTTCAATTGGTCAGAGCTCTGGACAATTTGGTGGATTGATGTTTTTCTCGACGAATTGGATATTATTATCTGAAAGGCACTGTAGTACAGGCTTAGCGCAATGTACAGATTCCAAATTCGGCCAAAAGAGAGAGGGAGACTGATACTGTTTGTAGAGGGGCCACAATATTTTTTAGAATTATTCATCTCTGTAAATTTGAGCATTTATTGCACACTTTGTGAAGAAAATACGCATAGCCGACCACAAGTACAAAAAGCATGCCATAGTAAAACCTTCTGTCCAAACTTTTCCAGCGTAATCGTACTGCCGGTATCGTCCACCACCTCATCCGTCGATTTCGTGTAGAACTTCGGCCCTGGAAACGCTTTTGAATCCTGTTTGACGTAAGTTTCGTCGTCCATAGAGATGCACTTGTCGCCGTTGTCTATTATCCGTTTATAGTTACTGTGCCCCTATTTAGGCTCAAGATTGTTACTCTCCGGATTTCTTAGATACCTTATGATTCTTGTATGTCTTTACGGAGTTCCTGACCTTGATTCACTGAATTATTGCAATGCTTCTTTTAAGTATTTTAGCCAAATAAGACGTTGTTACAATCGTTGTCGTTTAATATGAGTTATTACTTCAGAATCTACCGGGGGCTAACTGGAACCAGGTTTTCTTCCGGACCAAGGCAGATCCTTCAAAGATAACTCTTCTTTATTTATCGATGATATTTTTACGCTTGTGTGGTGCACTTTAAACCGTTTTGCGATTTGGTTAATAAAAAACACCGTTTTCAGTGCACCAAGTGTGCAGAATTTTTTTTTCTAATTTCAAGATCAATCCGAGGCATAGCGAAAAGTAAAAAAATAATCGAAACAAATCGATAGCACAACTCTTTTTAAATATTTAAACAAACTTTTGCTTGCACGCACATACAAATTACTTCACCCATTTTTGAGTAAAATCATTTTAAAAGTTGCTAATTGCTTTTCGATACAGTCCTTAGCAGCAATAAATCTATCCTATTTTTGCGGCTAAAATTTGGAGGCGCCGTTTTGAGGATTTGCGTGGAGCGACAAATTGGATAATGCCGGCCCTGGATGGATTCAATCCTTTCACCTATGCGATGGTGGGAGTCCATCATCCGCCGTGCTGATGGAGTCATTTCCCCAGCTGTCTTAGTATTCTGTCTCCATGCCATTCAGGTGCTCATTGTAGTGCTGCTTCCACTTTTCGATCATCTCAAGTTCATCCGACTAGATCCCTCCGCCTTTATCCCGAGATATTTCGTCTCGCGGTACAAAGCCTTTGCACGAGAGTGTACCTCATTAAGCATATGGACGTTAGACATGGTAGATCGCAGGAATAATGTATGGGGGGCAAAATAGACGTGAAGCAATCTACGTTAGCTTACAAGCGCTCCAATCGACTCAGTTTAAAAATGCATTGCATATAGGGTAAGTCGGATTACCTTATAAATGACTGTAACATAAATGACCAAAACATAAATGGCCGAAATAAGAAACGACGCACTAGACTAAAAGTTGGAAATGCTCCCATATGATTTAAACGGGAAAAGCAAAGTAAACTGTTTCATTCATACGGCCTAATGACTGAACCAAAAAAGCCGAAACAGGAATAGCCTAATTACAAATGACCGAAACACACATGGTCGAATCCTGAATGGCCGGATATCATATAAAATATACAAGGCTTTCGATCTGCACACGTAGACCTGGTTGTCATTGTATTCTGACGCAGCGATGACTGGCTCAAGTAATCGAAGGAAAGCGAAATTTTGTGAATTGACCTACATTATGCCTACCGTCCATTATGCCTAATATCCGTATGCTTACCGTCCGTTTGCCTAACGTCGCGCACCCGCTGCGGGATACGTTCAGTTTCTTGCAGGACTCAGGCGTTTCTTGAGAACGATATAGCTGCTCCATGTCCTCACACTCCATTGCTTCTAGGCGACGCTTCTCGGAAAAACTGGGTTTGTTGTATTTGTTCCACGTTTTGTGGCGTCCCCTGCTGCAGCATCGACCGCCGCGCTGCATTCTTCTCGTCTAACAACCCCCGGCATTCATCGTCAAATCATCCGTTACGTCGACTTCTCTCAGCGAACCCAATGGCTCCTTCCACTGCTCTGCTGATGGTTGCATTCACGCTATCCCAGCAGTACTTGAGAGGAGCTTCGTTTAGGTCTCCCTCATCCAGCAGCGCAGCTTCAAGGCATTGCGCGTACTCAAAAGCAACTTCAGGTAACTTGAGTCATTCCAGATCCAAACAAAATACTACAAATTAGAGTGTTTAAAGGCTATGTATATGTTCTAGCTTAATATTTCCTCTTACTACTTTCTATTACTAGTACTTACTCAAATCAATACCAACTTACTTGTGCAATTGCATGAAGAAAGAAAAGATTACATTTATTATTTGTCAGTAGAACTGATTTGAATCAACTAACACAGTGTTAACTAACAGTTTATGCTCCAAAAACGTGTCAATCTCAAACAAAAAGTAAGATGGTATCACAAAGGTTCTTGTCACCACCAGGCGTATTAAAGCGGGTCTTTCCATTAGTATTCGAAGTGGGGTTCTATACAGATATGTATACATTCTGCCACTTACACACTCGCGACTACACAGCAAAGTTGCGTCTTTCCGCACAGCCCGCTCACGAGGCAAGCCAATACCAATAGCGCGTGCGCGCAAGTGGCACTGTAGGATGTATGAATAAAGATTTTGCTTTACTTCTTCTTTTCTTTTTCCCTTTACGCTCGCGCTCACATACGCTGGTAAGAGTGACTACTTTTGCGAGCGACGTGGCATCAACGTGGCAGGGTTGCAGTAACGAGCGAGGGTGACGACCGTGGCTGATAGCTATTTGACATACATGAAAATTCGTCGTAATGAGTGGGAAAATAAGAAAGTGAGTGCAATAGAGGCATGGCAAAGACCATGACCAAACCAACGACACCAATTGATGATGGAAATTCCAGCAAAACGAGTGTCGCTGGTTTAAGGGGAAATGAGTAGAGTACGGAGGGGTAAAAGTGCGATTCAATGATTTATAGGTGCAGATTCCGAGTAAATTGACTACGTTGGCAAGGATGGGTAACTAGTTTGACAGCTTGAATCTAACGTAAACTTTGGTTGATTACGAAGCATAGTTGCTGAGTTATGTGCAAATGTTATTTTAGGGTGGTTTTGATGTAATTTTTCGTTATACGGTAAATACGATTTCAACAGGAGGATATTACTTGTTGAAAATTTGAAGCAACGTTTTACATCACTCACGTATCTGTTTTGAAAATACGGTGAAAAGAATTTACAAAATATATTTCGCTTTTCCATAATTTACTCAAACCGCGTCAAGCGCCTAGCGGGGTAAAAGTTCGATTTACGGACGGGGCAAAAGTGCGATTCAAGAACGAGGCAAAAATGAATAGCTAATAATATACAGCTTTAGGCACTATATTACAGATACTAGAAATGGAAGATATTCAGAAAACTGTGTGCTCTACAAATTTATTTATTTACTATTTGATGGGGCTTTCAACCGTTGGTTGGTTCGCCCCAACGCTCTACAAATGTTGGTAGAAGGAAAACTATGTTTTTCCACTGATGAAACAAAAAACAAACGTTTGGAAAAGTTTCGATCTGACGGCGGCTGCAGCACACCAGCGCAAAATAGGAAAGGTGCAAATTGAGAATATTCCTTACTGAAACATACCGCAGATTGACGATAATATGTTATTAATGTTTTGTTAGCTACTACTGTGCTAATTTCATGAATTCGAGCTGCGCACTTTTACCCCGCTAGTGGGGTAATTTATTTTACATAAGACTATTATTTTGTATAGTTATAGTTGAATGTAAAAACATTGAGTTACTACATCATTATTTTGTTGTTGTCCTTCTGTTGTATTCTGTTGTTGTCACGAAAATTGATGACAACTTCAAACATCGCACTTATGCCCCGCCCTACTCTAATCGTTAACTTTTCAAATTTTGGAAGCAGTTGTTGGGCTCAAAACAAAAGTTTTGCTTAGAAATGTATTCACTGCATTCTTCTTGTCAATCTGAATTCAGTGAAAATATTTTCATGAACAGAATTTTCATTAATTTGCTATGTTGACTGTAGAATTTGATATTCACGTTTTAATTGGCTGTCAGTCTATTAAAAGTAGAACAGTTTTTGAAATCTTTCCAACGATTCGACTGTGTATTTTAGCCTTTTTCAGGGATTGAATATCTGCTCTTTATCAAGTGTCCGTGCTAAAATGCACAGTCGAAACATTAGAAAGATTACAAAATCTGTTCAACTTTTAATAAACTGACAGCCAAGTGAAACGATAACAGAATTTTATTTATTTAAACCTAAAAAATTGCTTTTGAAATACACAAAATCAATGACGACTCATTTCTTCTTAACGATGACAAATACTCCCGAGCCACTGACTTATTTTGGCCATTCTGTCATTTCAGTTTTCTGTAGAAGGCTGAAGCAAGTGTGTTCGTTAGGGCTTCGCAACACCCATTTTCGGGTGTCAATAAACTGTACAGGGATACCTCGATATAATACAACCTCGTTATAAAACAACCTCGATATAAGACAAATTGTTTTGACATAATTGGCAACGACACCAGAGAAAATTTTCCCTTCCAAAAGTGGCACCATAAAACTGTTCATTATTTCAAAATAATCCTACAAATTGTAACAAACTAATAGCTCAAACAATAAAAAATAGTTCAAAAAACGTAAGTACAGGTATACCTCCATAGTCCGTGCCCTCGTAAGTACGTATCCTCGATAATACGTACCCTCCATAATACGTACATTTTGCCTCGATAGTACGTACATTTTCTAGCAATGATTTTTTTTAGTTTATATATAAAGCAGAAACATTTTTATGAATATTTAAGAGTCAAAACAAGCAAATACGTATTCAATAATTATAAATTTTTGAATAATATCAGTTATTTCTATTATGTAAAAAACCAATATTTTAAAATTAAAAACAGTTGTTAAATAGTAAATTAATCAAATATACGTTCTAAATAACAGTTATTTTAGCATTCCGAGCAGACTCATTGTCGGTACTAGATTTTGCAGATTTTTGCTCAGAGAATTCACCTTTTCTGTGATTCACATTCTTCCCAACTGCGACGGGAAAATATATGTTGTCGTCATTATACAAGGATTATTTTACTTTCTTCGGAGAAAAAATTACGTTACACTAGTAATTAAACTATCCACATTAATTTTGTTGTAAAGTTATGCTTTTTTGCTTTTTTTTTAAATTTCGAAGATTAGACAATTATGCTTTTATTTACAAGCGATTGCTAAATGCAAGCATGTCTGTCCCATATATATTTTTTAAAATTTTTAACAGTACATGGGTGGAGATAGTTCCTCCCAGATAACACAAAATCGTAATAGAAAGTTCACATTAAATCGTTTTCATGTCAATTTCATATTGGAGTTGTATAATGATTAGAGTATGTCAAATCGAAGTGAACAATAAGTTGTTTTGCAGTCGTGCGTGTCTTCATATACAATTCATGACTGTGAATTATAAAGCAGGATAGACAATTGCAATATTTGATTATATCTATATCATATATTCAGTAGTATTTAGTTGCGTGTTATAAAAACTGCGCAAAATAGAATTACAAATAGTTGTCAAAATTTTCGCACGTATATCGCCTCCACTTTGGTACATATATGTTCTTATATGGCGTGAAATATAACTTTTTCGTTCAGATATGATTTCGTATACCTCAGTTGCAATCGAGATATACAAACCAAATGGTTTACTGGGCTATGCCAATGTATGCGGAACCGGAATGCTCCTATAGTAATTCAGGACATTAAGATCATGGATAAAGAAGTCAAGAAAGACGTCGCGGTCTTGGACATAGAGTCATTGGTCTGGTTTCGAAATACACAATTTATAAATCCCAATATCTCGAAGGCATTTGAAAGACTATATTCAAAAAAGCGCAGCTTCACTGGTAAATATAAACTTGATGCAGTTTGAATTTCGAACTTCAAGTATGCTCTGCTGTCGAAAAAACAACACGAGCTATTTTTTGAAAGCTTCTCAAATGAAAAAAAAAATCACCATGAAGGACATTGTGGAATCGAATCGTAGAGAAAAGTCGCTCTATCAAATACTCTTCTTCATGTCATCGCCGAAGAAAATTGTGCCTATGTGAAATCTTTGCCGATTAAGATAAAATCGTGGTAGAACTTTGATATAAACTTAAAAACAAATATAACTGTCATATAAGTTATTATCACACTCAATAGAGGCAAAAATCAAAAGAATATTGTTACCTAAATTGGCAAAAAGAAAGGGTTTTTAATGGACAATATTATTATGGGACAGTTATGCTTTTATTTTGCATATGGAACTGTTCAAGTTTGATATTTTTTGGAAAATTTTTCGAACAAAGTTCGTCTAAATTACAGTTTTTAAGGTAAATTGGGATATAAATAAGCTACTTCCGTATTTTTCTCAAAATTGATCAATATTCACATGGGACAGGTATGCTTTCATACGCAAATAAGCAGCCTTATAGGAACTTCTGCAATTTACGCAGCCTACAACTGAAGCTCCGATTATTGTAGTTAACTATTTGCTATTCATAGCACTCACTCAGCTTATTGTCCAGCATATAGACTGGAAGCACACTCGATTGATAATAGTGGATTTGGAATGGAATATCCCAAAATAATACTTTATCTTAAAAATTGTGATTCGATAGTACGTACGTTTCGAAAGTACGTACGCTAAACGATGCGCGGGTGCACGTACTATCGAGGTATACCTGTACACAAAAAAGAGCAAAATTGGCGACTGATAACGCAAAATATTTTTGAAAAAATGATTTTTTAATGTAATCGTAAATTGTCTTATATCGAGGTATCCGTGTAAACTGTAAACTATGATCACAGACAAACAGACGTAACACTCGTTTTCCATTCTTCGCACCGATTAAACCGTTATTTCAAATTTGGGCTTAGTTAGGAATGTCTCCGTTTTGGTCAAAGTGGCGCTTTTTTTCGAAAGAAGGGGAATGCCCCATAAAAACTACTTGCTAGTTCGAGGGATACTCCTGTTGCTTTTCGTATTTGGAATGTCGATCATAGATGGTGCTAGTGTTCAGGCTAAATGTGAGGTAGGATAATTTTTGTTGATTGTTCTTCCAAGTATTATGTCTGTTTATCTGTGCTATGATTGTTCCACCTACAGAGCTTCTAAGCCCATTGCAAAAAGCTACAAAAACTTATCGTTTTTCACTCAAACGTATGTTTTTTACCGGGGTATAACTGGGGGAAAACAAAAACAAACGTGTAAAATCAATGTAAAAACTAACAACAGCAACAACAAATCGCGCATTGATGTGTGCGTACGGTAAACGTCAGCAAGCTCAATTGAGTTTTTGTGGCTTTTTGCAATGGGCTTAGCAAGCTCTATTTGAAGTTGAATTCACGTTTGCCACGTCTAACGTAAATAAACGATACGAAACGTACACCCTCTGCTCGATCTGCATTAATCTATTTTACCTATTGAGGGCACGGGAGGGTATTTTCGGCCCATTAAGCGATTGCTTCTATTATTTCGGCAGAACTATTATTTCTATTATTTCGTGGAAGAGCAGGTAGTTTTGACGTTCTTTCAATAAAAAACAGTAGATTACTTGCATTCTTGAGAAAATAGTTATAACATATTTTATATCGGTTAAGTATTTTTATTAGCAAAAGAAAAGGAAAATATGCTGAATTTAGGAAAAGGCCGAAAATACCCTCTCGTACCCTATATTATATTTTGCTGGTCCAAAGTTGGCATAACTCTAAGAAAACTAAAGATTATAGTGGAAAACTACGCTCCAAACCATATAACCTACAGGTGTCAGGTGACACTTCAGTTTGTTTTCCTCCTGTCGTATATCAATTTTCCTCGCCATATTAGGTTATTTTTTATCGCCGATCGAACCAAAAGTACCAAACTGAACAAGTGCTGCATCTGCCGTCATATTTCGTCCTCGTGGCATGCCAATCGATGCAGCCATCAACTGGCAAACTGCCGGCGCAACAAAACGGCAGCACTCCCATTAAACCGGGACTTTTTCTTCCCTTTCCGCCGCCAAGTTGTTCCATTTTTATGGTGCTCATGCGAAGGCTTTTAAGATACGCAGCTATCTGTTTTCCCCGAAAATGAAGACGCCTCACGGAGTAAAATGGGACGAAATAAAGCAATCAAACCGTTTTGTTGTTTTGGGTTGCGACCCGAAACGCAGATAACGATCGGGACCTTTTGCCAGTCAGTGTACAGCATAAATATTTAGAGCATTCATTCCGCGAGATTACCGGGCTCTGCCCGGCCAGCCAGCAATCCTTCGGAGCTAATTATCGGCCCTCTCCGTCTTGTGGCAGCCGAGCTGCGGCCTGTCAACGGGGGCCGCCCGGTAATTTATTTACCTTTTAATTGCAAAGCCTCGCCTTGGAAGACGCGGTAGCTGCTGTCTGGTGCCACCCGTCACCGGTCGGTCGGTTGGTCGGACGGGAATGAATTTGTCCACTTTAACGATGATTTGTAGTTCCATTTAATTGGGAGTGGATCTCGTTACTTGCATCCAGCCAGACCTCTCCGAACGGGAATTGGTATCGAGTGAGCAAAAGTTATGATGTATCGGAGGAATGTACATTCGCAGTGCACATTTTATTACCCCCCGGCGGCAAACGGGATCAACCCATCGCCGTTTCAGTACGAAAGGAAACGAGCAAAACGAGAACGAGAAAGGATACGGATTGATGATTTAAACGAGTTATTTGGAGGTTTTGGGCTAGACCAAGTAGTAATAGAGGTGGGCAAAACGGCTCTTTTGTCCCAGATAACACAAAATCGTAATAGAAAGTTCACATTAAATCGTTTTCATGTCAATTTCATATCGGAGTTGTATAATGATTAGAGTATGTCAAGTCGAAGTGAACAATAAGTTGTTTTACAGTCGTGCGTGTCTTCATATACAATTCATGACTGTGAATTATAAAGCAGGATAGACAATTGCAATATTTGATTATATCTATATCATATATTCAGGAGTATTTAGTTGCGTGTTATAAAAACTGCGCAAAACAGAATTACAAATAGTTGTCAAAATTTTCGCACGTATATCGCCTCCACTTTGGTACATATATGCTTTTATATGGCGTGAAATATAACTTTTTCGTTCAGATATGATTTCGTATACCTCAGTTGCAATCGAGATATACAAACCAAATGGTTTACTGGGGTGTGAGCGGCTCCGAACCGTTCATTTGCTGCTGCGAACCGATTCAAATGAGCGGCTCATGGCTCACCGTTCGTTGTTCGGCAGGTTGACAGTTCGGTAAATTACGATTCCCGAACCAAACTTCGTGTCGCCTTCGGGTGCGTTTGAGGAACCGTGGTTCTTTTTCAAGAGCCGTTCGTTTGAACGTTCTTTTTTGTGAACCGGTTCGCCCATCTCTAAGTAGTAATGAAAACGGTGCTAGAATTGTGGCTTCCTTGTGAAATTCCGAATTAGCTCTTGTATAATAGCATCAATTGTTCGCTGTTCCCTTTTTTTTGGTTGCTATCATGAAAGAAAGAATCAGTCCGATCGTAATGTCAATCAGAAACGTTCGCTACGGATTGCAACGGACTTCGTAAAAGCAAGGTGCATCCTCGTTTTGGGTTTTCAAAGACACCGGACAGGTATATTTTCATTGCCACCGGTCCCGATGAATGGTTACGGTTAAAATTTGTGACAAATTGTCGGTGTTCTATGTTGTTTGTGTGGCAGAAGAAGGGCAGTACTTTCCCACGGTGTTTTACTACAGACAGGATACAAACATACGGACCAGGGAAGATTAACTTTTGGCCAGATTTTTAATTCTAACGGTTAAGAATTGATTTTTTCAATGATATATTACGTGCAGTTCTTTAGTACCTTCATCGTAAATTTCTTTGATTTCTTTTGCTCAAACTGGCCAATTAGCTACTAAACAAAACAGAAAATAAAGGAAGAAAGGTTGATTCCAGAATTCTTTTTTAATGAGGCCTCCTGCGCATACGAAATCGACCTTTATATCAGAATTTGACAACCGAAAGCCAAAACTTGAACAATCGTTTCTGACAACAAACGCAAGGAAACTGATCGTTTCGCCGGACAATCGGAAACGCAGACGAAACGCAGGTCCTACAAATTAACGATCATAATTCATTTGCCTGTCAATTTGTTTGGCTCGCGGATTTTCAAGCCACGGATAGAGTGACTATATACAGAGTGGCGACAATGTCAAAATTGGAATGATAATTATCTGTCAGTGTCATTCCAATCGAGCAGACGACCTATCCAACGCGTATGCAGGAAAGAGAAAGAAAAACCTAGGATAAACCGCATTGCATACATTTGGGATGATTTGGCGCCACTCTGTATATAGTCACTCTAGCCACGGAATGCTTTGCTGCGTTACAGTGACAAGTTTGGCGAGTTCCATTGTACGGAATCGGCTGAAGAGGTAAATATTCTATACATTCAACATCAAGTCTGCCTTCTTTTGATGCTACAAGCATAAACATATAATAATGATGTGAAACGAAATGTCAAATTGCGAGGATCGATTGTTTACCCGCAGAAGACATCCAAAATCGTTACCTCGTCGCTCGACCGGCAGTGAGGGCAGGTTCGGGAGATCTCGGATTTACTGCAGGACACGAGTGCCAGTATGTAAATTAAGTACCGCTGCTGTTTGTTGACTGAGGCTGTCATTAAAGATGATATTGAATGGAAATCAATTGCTGTCCTGTGGGACAGCAAGCCGAAAGCAGGTAGATATAAATAGTGTGCTGTCAACCGGAACCCCAGAAAAAAAGCTGAAACTTCAAATGTAAGTTTAATCACCGCAACTAACCTTTCTTCGTGCTTCAACCGATCAATTAGTAGAACTTGTTTGATCAATGATCTCTAATTCGCTGGCAAACACCTTTGCTTTGACGGTTGAAAAAAAGACCGCCCATGCGCGGCAATTGCCGTTTGTTGTTATGGCATGCTCAAATTTGGTGTAAACTTTCGAACCGCCTCGTCCCGACCGACGATTCTCTTCTATTTGTCCAAGAGATTAACAATTAACACTCCTGATCGATGCCGCCAACGTCAAAAAAAGAAAAGAACTGAAACCCCTTTCACGTTTATGTGTGTGATCATGATGGTTTGCTTATTTGACTATTAATTGTTGTTTTCGGTATTGTTCGGAAAACGGTTTACGAAAACAAACAACCGTAGCCTTCTTGTGAAGCATTGGAAGCCGACACTGTTGCCTCCTGCCGCTCCCATCCACCACACCGTTTCTGGATGGGTTCGTGGACTCCGTCCCGAGTAAACCAATTTCGACTTGGAAATTTGCACCCAGGTTTTCTCATTTCCACCGAAATCACTTTCTATGCAAATCACCAACCAGTTCCACTATCATCTATCACTCATCCGCGACAGTGGAAAAGGCCTTTTTCCGCTGAAAATTTATGACTTCATCATCTCTAGAGGAGGCTGTTTCTGGAGTATTGTGTGTGTCGAAAAAAATCCCAATTTCCGATTCTTTTTTCGTCCTGCTGTCGAAAAATGCATTTTGACTGTGCGCGAAAAAAAATGGATTTATACCCTCCGATAAGCCTCGTGCCACGTGGCCTGGAACGGATATTGGATTCCACCAGAACCCTGCTGCAGTATCACACATCATTTGTCGGTAGTGTGGGATTAATTTTTTCCAACAATTTTGTAATCGAAAATGGTCAAGTATTTGACCATCACCATTTAAGACGGACAGAGTGTCGTTCGGTAAATAACGACGGTAATCGGTTCGAACACAAACTTAGTGATTCCTTTTGGGAAAACAACGAACGAGTTAATATTAACGCAAGGTAAACATCTAGCGGCGTATGAAAAAAGAGGGACGATGACTCGCGAGCTGAAAGCCGAAAGTTTGTCAAGTCCTCTGACATGGCTGTCGGAGTATATATCCAAATGAATATCATTTCATGGCGGAAAAGTTTGTGTTTAATCTCTTTTATGTTGTACAAACTGGTCATTAACTTGCTTTACCAATAACTGTTGTAATTAATATCTAGGTTGAAAAATTGTACGATAATTTTAATCAACGTAGAACCGGGTTTTCCGCCTACGTGGCAAAGAACGTGCCGGTAGGCTAGGCCTGGCTTCGGTCGCACACTTCGGATGCTGCTTGGCTGAGATCCGTTGTCTGTGAAACCAGAACCAAAACGAAAAGGTCTCACGAGGCCCTTACTTATATACTTACTTTAGCAGCTGAGAGCCGGGGTGGCTCTTGCCGTATCAAGCATTCCTCTGCATTGACCTCAGTCCTGGGCTACACGTCGCCAATTCGTTGCGCGTCTCGACACACGCAAGTCGGCTTCAACCTGGTCGAGCCATCTAGCGCGGTGGGCCCCTCTATTTCTGTTCCTCTATGCCGGTAAGGTTCTTGAAGAGAACGGATTTCACTGCACAGTCGTCCGGCATCCTTACGACGTGGCCAGCCCACCGTAGTCTCCCAACTTTCGTCAGGTGTACGATGGGAATCTCTCCAAGCCTGTGCCTGTAGCTAGTGATTTATACGCCTTCGCCACTCTCTGTTTTCCGTTTGTACTCCGCCAAAAATAGTCCGAAACACCTTTCGTTCAAATACGACAAGTGCACTATGTCTTCCGTAAGCAAAGTTACTGTCTCAAGTCCGTAGAGGACTACCAATCTGATTAGCGTCTTGTAAGTCATCAGCTTTGAGCGATGGCGTGTACTCCTAGTCCTAGATCGAAGCGTCTTGCGGAGGGAAAAGTAGGCTCGATTTCCAGCTTGAATGCGTCGTTGGATCTCCTTATTCGTATTATTATAGGCGGTGACCAGAGATCCCAAATATACGAACTCATCAACCACTTCTAGTTAATCGCCGTCAATAGTCACTGTCCGTGGAAGGCAAACGTTGCTTTTTCTGGAGCCTTTTCTACCATATATTTGGTTTGAAATTGCCTCCGCCGTCCCAAGGTTGCTAGTAATGGTCGTCTGCGAAGGCTAGGAGTTGGCTACTCTTGCTGAACATCGTTCCTCTCGTTTCGATACCCGCTCGCCGGATCACACCTTCAATAGCGATATTGAATAACATACAGGACAGTTCATCCCCTTGCCGCAAACCTCTGCGCGATTCGAAAGGACTCGAGAGTGTCCCCGGAACGCGTACGTAGCACATCATTCGCTCCAGAGTAGCTTTGATCAGCCGCGTCAGTTTGTCCGGAAAACCGTACTCGTGCATTATCTGCCATAGCTGTTCTCGTTCAACTGTATCGTATGCTGCCCTGAAATCCACGAAAATATGATGCGTGGGCACGTTGTACTCTCGACATTTCTATAGGATTTGTCGGAGAGTAAAAATTTGATCTGTAGTAGCCCGCCTGATACTGCCCTGCGAATTCTCTTGCTATTGGGGATAGACGACGCAACAAAATCTGGAAGAGCACCTTGTAGACGGCGTTGACCAACGTGATGCCGCGGTAATTACAGCAATCTAGCCAGTCGCCCTTTTTGTAGATGGGACAGACTATACCTTCCATCCACTCCTCCGGTAGTTTCTCTTCTTTCCAAATCCTAGAAATTAACCCAAATGAAGTGCCGTTGCTAGCGGTTTTTGCCATTTGTGTAGAGCTCTGCCGGGAGTCGGTCCTTTCCGGCGGTTCTATTATTCTTCAGATGACGAATTTCTCGCCGGACCTCTCCCAGATCGGGAGCCGACACGCAGTGCCGTAGCGTGCGGTTGGCCAGACTGACCCCCGCCAAGGGCGCTAGCTCTTGGGGGCGCCAAAACGGCCGTGCACTAGCAATAACATAAAGCAAAGCCTAGGTGCTACATTCCGTTATCGAAATTTGACCTTCTGTTTTTTAACCGACAGACTTCGCAGCCAGCTGTTAAAGTGCAGGAACATTGCAGGGCCAGTTGCTACGATCCTATTAACCCTAACAGCCTCTCCCAGTCGAGATTCGAACATGAGACGACTGGCTTGTTAGGCCAGCGTCTTACCTCGAAGCCAACTGGGAAGCTAGAAATAACATATGCATTTAAAAAAACTGGACTCATTTTAGCGATTTTTCATGCCACGTTATCAGTTGATTTGCATGCAACAGCCATGGCGAAAACAGTCAAACAACTACGCTCGATACTTTGTTCGTACTGCCTGCTTCACCCCATAGCGAAGAAGTTGGACATGGTGAAGCACTTCCTATCTGCTGAATAGAGTCAATTTTGGTGTTTACAACACCCTCTCTCACGAGAAAGCCGAGATCATTGAACGGAAGCCTGGTTTCGGCCACCCGAAGTGCTGCGCGACCGTGTCGTGCTGCAGAAGCTTAAGATGAAGGCCGACAGCTAGGCGGTCTCATCGTTCCGCGCCCTGTTCCGCTGGACGGCAATGACTGGCAGAGGACCTGACGTCCCACACCAAGAAGGTAAGCGATGACGTCAAGTATATCTTCCATGCCAAGCTTCCGAATAAGATCCTTCTGTGGTTGACGATCAACGAGAACGAGGAGATACGAATATACAGTACGAAGTACCTGCCGGAAGTTGACGCCTTCATCAAGAAGTATTGCACAAAGGATGTGGTCTTTTGGCCGTATCAGGCCCTGGCCCATCATGCCTAGAGATCACCAGAGGAGATGAACTGGCTGAAGATAAACGTTGTACCGCCGAACACCAATGTTGTGGCCAAAACGGAGAAGGAACTAATCGCTAAGGCCACGAAAGAGTGAAATAATAAGTTGACATTTATCTTTTGGTCGGTAGCAGCGAAGGTTCCGGTGAACCGTCTGGCAGGACGTCAAAGTATTTATATAGAAGGTTTAATAAACGAAAGATCAGGAAAATTTGTTTCATTGAATTTTTTTAGTTTTTTTCATCGTCACCCGAAACTAGTAGTTTATTTTTCCAAAACATGCGATAAGTATGCTCTGGATAAGGGGCGAATACGAAGAGATGATCAACTTGGAAGGAATACTCGCCTTTATTTTACATACCGATCGGTGCCGGATCCGATCAGAAATTGCACTTCGATCGGAATGCATCGTGTGCTAACACATGTTGATCGGGACGTTTCTGATCGGAACGAGCCCGATCGGAATGCAGAATCGAGGTGACTGATTTAGGAAAGGAAGGGGCGCCAAATTGAGCTTCCGCCAAGGGCCCCACAATCCCACGCTACCGCTCTGCTGTTGTCGTTTGTAGGCACTCCGAGGTTAACTTCCATTGCGTTTCTTGCTGCAATATTACCGTTGAAGTGCTCATCGAAATACTGTTTCCTCCTGTCGACCACCTCGCGCTCGTTTGTGATTAGGTCCGCTCCCTCGTCCCTACACTTGTTAGATTTAGGTGTGTAGCTCTTACCAGTTTGGTTCACTTTCTCGTAAAACTTGCGCGTGTCATTAGCCTGGAATAGATGTTCCACCTCCTCACGATCTTTGTTCTCCTTCTGGCGCTTTTTCCTCCTCAGGATCGTGGTCAACTCATTCCGTGCTCGTCAATACTTGGCCAAATTCTCTCTCGTGAATATGTTTCCAAGCTCTTTTTTTCCTCTCTATCGCTTGTTGGCATACCCCGTTAAACCAATCATTTCATGGCACACGAGGTTTCCACTCCTAGTAACGCGATTGCGGCCTCGTTGACGATCGAGCGTATCAAACTCCATCCCTTTTTCGAGGATCGAAGCATCTAGCTCCACAGAGGAATTCAGAGCTTCATCCAGTATGCGCGCGTAGTGTTTTAGCGCGGGTTGTTTAGCTGCCGAATGTTTAATCGAGGAGACCGGCTTTGTCACGAGGTATAAACCGTCGATAGTTTTGAGCGCACGTGTACTGTTACTAGGTAATGGTCCGAGTCGATATCCGAACCTCGTAGAGAGCGTACGTTGTTGATGTTCGAGAAAAACCGACCCTCCATGAGAATATGGTCGATTTGGTTCGAAGTTGGTTGGTTAGGTGATCTCCAGGTGGCTTTGTGGGGAAACACGCACATCCTCTCGTTGATCGCTTTCCAGTCTATTACGCCATCCTGCATTTTGCCCAACACTACGAAACCCGTTCCCAGCTCGTTGGTCGCTCCAACGCTCAGGAAAAATTGGGCTTTGCTGCCACGGATCCTCCACACCTTGTCGCCTTTACGACAGATCTCCTGCAGTGCCACGATGCCACACTTTCAGGGTTCTATTTGAGTGAACCAGCCGCCATTTTAATAGCCTTAAACCTAGGATTACATACACCTGCAATGCCTCTTTTAAAACAAATCTAATGTACAGTGTTGGGCACCGCTAATTCGGTAATTCGCTAACCGACCAATCGTGAAACGCTAGTTATACTTTATAATTTATACTCAGACTAGCCGAATTGTTGCTAATCCATAATTATAAATGAAGTGCCGCTGTTTATTTTAAAGTTGATAAACTGTAACGCATTTTATTCATTATAATAGGCTTTAATCTTAGTTTTATTAAAAAAAAAGACCTCAATAATTCGCATCATTAACCCTCTAACGGGTAAGGCCATCTGTACACGGTCTTCGCTTTTGGTATGGTCAGTATGGTAACGGGAGCTCATTGTTTATTATTATCAACAGAATTTTTATTTCAAACAAAAAAACTGCGTTTGAAATGTACAGAATCAATGACGACTCACTTAACCTTAATGAAAAACAGCCAAATAGCTGCATTTTTGGAGAAAATAGTCATTACATATTAAACTGTAAGCAAAACAAAGCAAAAAATGCAAAGGTCAGACTTCGCAGCAGAACGCAGCAGATCCGGGGATCTGGAAAATCTCGCACATCACTCCGATACATAAAAAAGGGGCATGTGGAAAATTTTCGTGGAGTTGCTATTCAATCGGCTATTCCAAAGCCTTTCGAGTCGTTAGTTTACAGTCGCCTTTACGATAATGTGAGTTGCTGTATCTCTCCTGCGCAACACAGATTCTTGAAGAAAAACAGTCATTACAAATCTTTGTGAATTCAGTTCTACAGTTACGGATTATATTTCAAAAGGTTTTCAAGTGGATTGTATATATACAGACATGAGCAAAACATTTGATGCTGTCGACATTAAAAGTATCTTGAAGGCGGTTAAAGATTTTGGCATTCGTGGCTCGCTGTACAACTGGGTAAAATCGTACCTCAAGATTAGAGTACAATTTGTAAAAATACGTGGCTGCAAATCAAGTTAGTTTCCTGTGCACTCAGGAGTACCACAAGGCAGCCACTTATGACCGTTGCTATTCGTGCTTCTGATGAACAAATTGCCTGATGCTATCTACCATGAAACTATACTGATTTACGCAGATGAAGTGAAAATCTTTTTACCTTTGTTATACTATAACAAAGGTTTAAAAATTGGTCGAAAAACACGAAATTGATCCGAGGCCCGGAGGGCCAAGTCACATATACCAATCGATAAGGTTCGACGTTTTGAGCAATGTCTGTGTGTGTGTGTGTGTGTGTATGTATGTAATGATTTTTTCTATCGCCTGTTTCTCAGAGATGGCTGAACCGAATCGTTCGCTATTACTTTTGTTTGAAAGGTGTTATTGTCTAGTAGATCACTATTGAGTTGGTTCGTGATACGACGTTTCGTTTAAAAGTTATAAGCAAAAATGTGAAAAATACGTGACACGGGTTTCTCCGGAACTACATGACCGATTTCAACGATCTTAGTATCAAATGAAAGCCCTTATTAAAGTTAAATTGTTCAGGAATTTTTAATTGAAAACAAACAAGTAGTTTAAAAGTTATGCTTAAAAAACCTGTTTTGACAAGGTAATAATTATCGCCTGATTCTTAGAGATGGCCAAACCGATTTATGCGCTATTAGCCTCATTTGAAAGATAATATATCCTAATAGATCACTATTGAATGATTTTTTGATTGGACGTGTAATTTGAAGGTTATGAGCAATCGTATACAACACACCAAAATTAACAATAATTTATAATTATTTATACCAAGATAATTTACCTAATTTCAATTATTTTAATATCAAACGAGAGGTTTTCACACTACGGATATATATGCAAAATTTCATAAGAATTGGTTCTGCCGATCAAAAGATATTAACCCTCGAACATTCGCGCCAATTTTTGTAACACGGTTACTCGCGCGCAAAATAGCCCCAAACCGAAGAAAACGTGTGCACTAGAGTTTTGACTAGGAAAACTTGGTTTTAGGTTTATCGAACCTTTGGAAAAGTTTCTAGAAATTGAAAACTCTATCGTCTGGTGGGATTTAAATTTTGATTAATCCCCCTAAAAGTGAAATAAAAAAAATATTTTTTTTCAGTGTCAATATAACACATTGATGTGTTCTGCAAAGTTATAGAGCATATTATTACAAGAAATTTTGCTGAAGACAGTAACCTTCTATCTCTGCAGCGAAGATAGAAAAATCTTATGTATTGCATATGAATTTGTAAAATCAGTTTTTTTTATTTTTGCTCTTTTTGTCATTGTTGCATGACTTTTTCATGTACTACAAAATTGTACAAATAGTAAAAATACACAACTTTGCTGAAAATAGTATACCTGTACGTTTGCTTGTTTAGGAACTGTAGAACTTTGATTATAAAGAATACCCTAATTTTGACTCCGAATTACTCGACTACCAGCAAACGGATACATTTTAAACATTTTATATTGGCTGATAGTTTTGCTGCATACGTTTTCCCAACAATTTAAATTATTACTGCATTGAATAATTATGACATTTTGCTCACAATAAGTTAGTTGAAGAATATACGTTAGTTAAACAATGATTTGTAACTTTATAACAATATGGCGTGGAAAAACCTACACGTGTTGTACAAAATACAACAGCGTGAGTAACCGAAGATTAATAAAAATTGATGAAAGCAATTTCATGAAAAAAGGATCTATCAACATTTAAAAGTGTTCCTATTTTGTTCAAATTTTGTAAACTTATTCAATTTTCAAAAATTTTATGTAAACCAACGCACTACGCAATGATAACCAATAGATGAATTATGTTCAGAAGACGTGTCGATTTCTATCTCAAATAGCAAGTAAGACCGTATAACAAAGGTTCCTTTCACCACTAGGTGGATTAAATCGGGTTTTTCTTATCAAATCCATTGGTGATTCTATGAAATTGCAGCTTGATTTAGGTCAAGTGGGAAGGTACTGCGAAATCGTGGATTCAAAGTAATTAAGTGCACAGTTAAGACCTTTACCAGAAAAGCCGACCCTGTTATCTTTGATTATGCATACCGAGAAAATGTTGTGCCGCGAGTTGAATATGTTCGTGAACTGGGGGTAACTTTCGATCGCTCGCTTTCCTCTAGTAGGCACATTGACAATGTGATCAAAGAGAGTCTGAGACTTTATGCACTTGTCAGAAGAGTTGGCCGTGATCTCGACGACCCTTACGCAGTACTGTCGATCGATATTTTGCGAGCGTTATTTGTCGTCCTCAGTATATAACGCACATCCAGCGCATCGAAGGGATCCAAAAAAGGTTTGTAAGATTCGCTCTCAGGAATCTTAGATGGAACGGAAAACAGTTACCACCGTACTACGATCTTTGTTCTCTGGTGGATATCATTTTTTTGAACAGCCTCTCAGAAAGAACAAACAGTCAACTTCTGACCAGTCGGTTAATATTTAACGATAGTGCAGTCACACTCCGACAACGCAGTACCTTCGAGCCGCCTTTTCGGTCCAGAAATTATTTGCAGCGCAAACCTACTTCTCGATTCATGAATGCCTTCAATGCATTGCAGCATATTATAACCATTGGGTTGAGCTGGGATGTGATAAGACATAGACTTAGTTTACACTTCAAAGGACAATAACGTTAACGTTAATACTATTTATTTTATCACTTGTAATTTTTGTAACTTATGTAACTTGTAGAATTATATTTGTTATCATTATTACTTGTATAGATTTAAGAATGGATAAAGGGCTTGAAGCCTATATTCGAAATACAAATACAAATAAAATAATCTGTCGTAAATACTCTTACAGCACAGAGAATAATTATGTTTACCAAGCCCATTCACGTCAAATAAGCAAAGACATTCAACTCGATAATTGGAAATTTTGATGCATTTTTTTGTTAGTGCACAATCTCTACGAGGAATAAAGCATCTTTTTTTTGCTGAAAACTCTAATGCGCTTCCCTGTTGCATACGTTGGTTGTTCGAAATAAATCAAACAAAACGCAATTAAAATTCATTGCATAAATTTCTTCTCATCAAACTTTGCTCACCCCTTTCCATGAGCTGTTGATCGATCATCGCCGAAGTGCATGTATATTTAATTAGTCCGCTCGCTTCGCTACACGGTGTCTGCGCGGCGAAAAGATGAATGTTCCGAAAATTAATAAAATATAACCAGCGCGAGATAAAGTACCTCCCCCTGCTGGTAGCACTACTGGTAGCCGTACAACCTGAACCGATATTTGCACAATGACACACGTCACCTCGGCTGATCCTTTGCGGCCTCGGGCAGCAAAATCCCAATTATGAATAAAATAAAGATTAATTTTTTAATATTTCTTACGGTTGCCTTCCAAAGGACGATTTCCGGTGATCCTCGTACGCCGTTTGCCATCAGTTTGCGGCCAACGGTCCGGCACGTGTCAGTATTTATGAGCACAAAGCGATTGTCCGGAGCCGGAGTGGCACCTTAATTTCGGTGTGATTGTTGTGTTAAGCGGATATTAGCTTGTTTATGATTGGGTTGACGAGATTTTCCAACTCTTGGCATCGGTTATACTGCGGGACGTCAGCACCGGCTGCTATGTTGACAGCCAAGCTTCGTGTGACTCGTTTCCGTAGCCCCTGGCAACAACAGAAAAAGCCAATCCAAATCAATGCTAACACAAGATTAATCTGTCATCCGTTTTATGACATTGTCTCAGTGATTGTGCCCACTGGTTTCATGCTAGAGCCTCATTCCACTTTCCATCTGAATCACCCTCCCTCCTCGTAGCCAACACCAATTTCCAGCCCGTTCTCAGCCAGCATCGTGTCTCGTCTTAATTTCATTCGCCCGATTGATCTTGAACATAAGTCTCCCGTATCGTATTTCCATTAAACAGTGTTTAGCCTAACGAACATTGTGTGCCATTCCCCCTGCAACCAAAATCGACCATAATCATAATCGAATTTAAGAGAGCGGTTCCCTCGAACGCGAGGGGTGACCCGGAACACAGACCGAATGAGCCGAACGGGAAGGAAATTCAATGTTCACTACAATTATTTATTGGTTGCCGGCCCCCGAAACGGACCGGCCATTGCTCCTGCTGCTACTGCTGTTGGGAAGTCAGAAAACTGAATGGACGGAAAATTAATGCTAGTTTTTCCTCTTGCTTCTAGCCACACTGTTGCTAGTGTTGCGGGCTGTTGGTAGAGTTGAACTATGAAGAGTTTAGCCAGCACCCCGTTTTCATCGAGGAGATCACCGACACGTACTGAAATGGGGAAATTCGATTCCTTCGACAGCTTCCGGCTCGGTTCCGTACGGTGACGGAACCTCCGCCGTGCAGTGTTGGTTATCGCTCAGTTTCGGGTCTACGGGGTGGATAATTGGGAACAGCAGCAGCAGTTTGACGGATTGAACTTAATTCAATCTGTCAGGTTGATTGATTTATATCTACCTACACCAGGCGGAGGAGGATCCAAGTGTATGGTGCTAACGGGTTATCGACTTTTTATCGATACTATCAAAAATTTAATTTAAAAATTCTAGTTTTTAAGAATAAGACCGTGAATCGGTTGGCATTGGGATAAGTTGATTGAAGTCGATGCGATGTTCTAACAAGCCAGTCGTCGTATGTTTGCATCTCGGCTGAGTGATTCCGCTAGGGTCAGCAGGATCATTGCACCAGCTACGTAAGTGTGCTGTACACTAATTATCGGTTGCGAAATCTGTCGATTAAGAAGGGTCAAGTCTTAATGGCGCTTATATCCCAGGCTTTGCTTCTTTTTTGTTCGGCGTTTTTCAACCACTGAATAAAAAGTTACTCTCTTTGACTAAAATTAATGATATTTCGAAGAAACGAAAACCTCTGAAATAAAGAATTTAACCGTTATGTGTTCGACAAAAAAAAACACCTTTAAGTGCTCGACAAGGCTACCCGGATACCCACAAATTGAAACGCTTGTAACTTTGGCAATTTTTGACCGATTCGGACACTTTTACCACCAAAAGATTCAGGAACTTATCCACTTCCAGTGTGATTATAACAGAGCCGGAAGTGGTTCATCTGGTTCCCGGAAAACCGGCACTCCGAGGATGTGTTCCGGAATTAAAGCACTTTTTATATTTTTGGATGTAATTATAGTAATATGGGTGTTCAAAGTTCTTCCAATTACTCCGAAAGGCCATTCTTCATTGTTTTAAAACAATACAATGACATATCCTCGGAATGGCCATTCTGCGACAAGTTCCCGTGGGACCTCCTGTGGCCATAAAACTGTTTGGTTTGCAACACTGGCAATATTGGTGTCTAAATTCATGAAATTACTCCAGACGGTAATTTTTCATTATTTTGATTCTATCTGATGATTTTGCCACGGCATGGCCATTCCGGAACATATTCCCGTGGGGCTTCACAGTTGTTCAAAACCAAAAATATTTGCGCATTAGAGTTTTGAGTGGGAAAACTTGATTTTAGGTTTATGGAACCTTTGGAAGAGTTTCTTGAAATTAAAAGTTCTATCGTATGGTGAAATTCAAATTTTGAATAATCCCCCTAAAAGTGAAATAAAAAATTAATTTTTCTGCAGCTTCAATATAACACATTGATGAGTTCTGCAAAGTTTTAGAGCATTTTATTACAAGAAATTTTGCTGAAGACTGTAACCTTCTATCTCTTCAGCGAAGATAGAAAAATCCTGTTTCTTAGATGTGAATCGTCAAAATCAGTTTTTCTATTTTAGCTTTTTTTGTAGTTGTTGTATGACTTTTTCAGGTTTTATAAAGTTGTACAAATAGCAAAGATACACAACTTTGCCAAATGTAGTATACCTCTACCTTTGCTTGTTTAGGAACTGTAAAACTTTTGATATAAAAAATACCCTAATTTTAATCCCCAATTACGCGACTATACGCAGACGGATATAAATGAAACTTCCTGACTTTTTGTAGTTTTTTATTTAGTTTCAGATTCATGTAATGTAATTTGTATCTGTTTGCGCATAGTTAAGTAATTCGGGGTCAGAATTAGGGTATTTATTATAACAAAAGTTTTACAGCTCCTAAACAAGCAAAGATAGAGGTATACTACATTCGGCAAAGTTGTGTATTTTTACTATTTGTACAACTTTATAAAACCTGAAAAAGTCATACAACAACTACAAAAAAAGCTAAAATAGAAAAACTGATTTTGACGATTCACATCTAAGAAATAGGATTTTTCTATCTTCGCTGAAGAGATAGAAGGTTACGGTCTTCAGCAAAATGTCTTGTAATAATATGGTCTAAAACTTTGCAAAACTCATCAATGTGTTATATTGAAGCTGCAGAAAAATAAATATTTTATTTCACTTTTAGGGGGATTATACAAAATTTGAATTTCACAATACGATAGAACTTTTAATTTCAAGAAACTCTTCCAAAGGTTCCATCAACCTAAAATCAAGTTTTCCCACTCAAAATTCTAATGCGCACATATTTTTGGTTTTGGACAACTGTGAAGCCCCACGGGAATATGTTCCGAAATGGCCATGCCGTGGCAAAATCATCAGATAGAATCAAAATAATGAAAAATGACCTTCTGGAGTGATTTCATGAATTTAGACACCCATATTGCCAGTGTTGCAAACGAAACAGTTTTATGGCCACAGGAGGTCCCACGGGCACTTGTCGCAGAATGGCCATTCCGAGGATATATCATTGTATTGTTTTAAAACAATGAAGAATGACCTTTCGGAGTAATTGGAAGAACTTTGGACACCCATATTACTATAATTACATCCAAAAATATAAAAAGTGCTTTAATTCCGGAACACATCCTCGGAGTGCCGGTTTTCCGGGAACCAGATGAACCACTTCCGGCTCTGTTATAACCACACTGGAAGTGGATAAGTTCCTGAATCTTTTGGTGGTAAAAGTGTCCGAATCGGTCAAAAATTTCCAAAGTTACAAGCGTTTAAATTTGTGGGTACCCGGGTACCCTTGTCGAGCACTTAAGGGGTAAAAAAATTCGAAGCCCCCCCATTCTACCCCCTTTAGTGCTACATGAAAACTTAATTTATGAAAAGTTGCAATTTAACTAGTTCTTAGATGTCACAGAGTTTCAGTATCCTTGATCAAAGAAAACTTTAGAATTTCGTACTTTGAAAGCAGAAAAGGTACCCGGGTACCCTGTCGAACACATAATGGTTAAAGAAAACATTTTTCACTCAAATTGTTGCGATTTCATTTACCTTATTCGTTCTTTAGTGTATCCTAGACCATGCTGCTTGTTTCTGGCATAAAGTGAAAGAACTGTCAAAAAATCTGGAAAAACTCAGTATTTTTTGCTTTAAATACTGATTTTTAGATAGATCAGAAATTTACTCCAGATTTCATCTTTTCACTCTTGTTTTCACTCTCTTCGCAACACTGCAATCAAGCATGCTTTTCATTATTATATAATTCTCAAGAAATTAGACGCAAACCTAAAACCAGCCACGAAAAGCCGCAGGTGCGGACATAATTTTCCTATTTTAATTTGATGCGTTAATTTTTCGTTCCTCATTAATTCCATGCTTCTAACATGTAATGAACTTAACTGACACGACTTTGGCAATTTTCAGCGTGTCCGCAGACATGAACGAAAGGTGGGGTCACCTGACCTTTCAAACGAATGTAATGGTCTGGAAAAATCGAGTAATCGCAGAATGGCGAATCTATTATTACTTATCACAAAAATTAGGTTGAACACTCTGGATTTTCGGGATTGCAATTAAATTCAAAATCAAAGTTGAAATTCGACTAGAAGTTAGAGTTGAAATCGAACTTGATATAGGGCATTGAATTAGACTTGAATTAGGACTAACCTGGGCTTGAAATTTTATTTCAAATTGAGCTGGAAATTGAACTTCAATGAGGATTTGAAATTGGACTTAATTTCGCATCAAGTTAGATTGGCTGTTTTACTTAGAATTATACATGAAGTCGGACTAGCTGTATTACATAAATTGAAATCGGGCGTAAATCAGATTAAAATTGGATTTGAGATAAGATTTAGAATTACATTTCAAATTAAACTTGAAATTGGAATTCAAACTGTAATAGAAATCGGACCTGAAATCAGAATATAAATTTGACTTGAAATTGAACTTAAAATTGAAATTAAATAAGACTTGAAATTGGGCTTAAAATCCGACATCCAATTGGGATTCAAAATTAACTTGACAGTGGGCATTAAACTAGACTTAAATTTAAACTTGCACACGAAGTTGGACGCACAACTTTATTTGGAATAAGGATTGACATTTTACGTCTCTCATCTCTCATACTTCTTATTTCTTTCTTATTTCGGTTTTTCTCTTTTGCAGTGCCATTTTTCCATTTTTTTGTACCGTTTTGACGTAGGACTGCGTCTTTGCTTTCTATATTGGGGAGCACTTTAGAAAAACGAAAATGGAACATGTAACGAAAAGTGGTTATAGTTTGCACGCTTATAACTCAGTCATCCCTTATTAGATTCTAGAGATATTGGTATCAATCAATTGGAAATTTTTCTAAAAATCCATTATAATACAGTATAATATATTTCTCTAACAAACTTTAGAATAAATTAAAAATGTTGGGTGTTGTCTAACGAAAAATTCACGCTCTGTGATTGGTCGGAAAAAGTAGTGGTGATTTGCTGTAGCGATACTGATGTTTTCATACCACAAGCAGTACAGTTGGATACAACTGTACTAAAATTTACACTCATTCCAGTTTTTACACTTGCATTTACTAGTTCTCGTTACATTTTCCTTTATTTTTATAAAAAAAAAAGTGACAAAGCCCCCTCGTCCCAACAGCTCGAAGATTCAAAGCGACGTTCAGACCTATACTAATTTGATATCTGTGCTTGGGAAGTACGCCTGAAAAGGTTCATTTCTTAGAACTGCTATTCCTATTAGCCTAGATCAATTTGATGTCTGTGTTAGGAAAGTGCGCCAGAAAAAGTCCTATCTCCTCATCCTAGCAAGATTTTTTAGGACCGCGATAAATCTAGTCCAATTTGATGTCCTGAAAGTGAACAATTATAAAAAAGTGAGCGATCAACCCTATCTTTCCCCCGAATGCATCCATATACTGGAAGAATTTATGGCTTTTAAAGGCTCTCGTTTCATTCACAATCAGTTTTTTGCGACAAATGATAACCCAGATTATTTATTTATTTTTTCCGTTCAACCATAAGTTGTGCGTTCAATAACAAATATTTTATGTTTTGAGCAAGATCCTTAAACCAGTTCGTTCTAAGCCAGTTACCTGAGTTATATTTTTCTGTTTTTTTTTGTTAGATTTTTCCATTGCATGCCCCATTCCTATTCCCATTTTGTCCCGTCTTTCTTCTTTTATACCCTCTTTTGACCTCTATTTCCGGTTTTCATGGTTTCTTCTAACGGTTTTCTTTTTTTGCTGGCAATTCTTTTTTTTTCTCTTAGATTTCTCCTGTTTTCTGTCCCGCTTTTCTTTTCTAGTTTAGTTTTCCGTCATTTTTTCCAGTTTTTCTACCTTTTCTGTTGCGTTCTTTTCTTTTTCTGTCCCATTTTAACCTTTTTTTCTGCCCGCTCTTTCCTTTTCTCTCCTCTTCTTGTCCCGTTTTTCTCCTTTATTCTTCCGTTTTTATTCTTTTCGTATTGTTTGTGTATAAATTGTGCTTTTTGTTATTGTCTGTTCCGTTAACTCCTTTTCAAGTTTTTTGTTCTTCTATGTTCCATATATGTAGTCTGTTTTTCTGTTTTGTTTATCCCGTTTGTGTTCCGTTTTAATTTTTTTTTCCATTTTCCTCTTTTTCTGTTACCATTTGTACATTTTGCTGCTTCCTTTTTTTCTTTTTTTCTTTCCTCCTTTTCTATTCCGTTCTTTGTTTCTTTTTCGTTTTTCGCCTTTTTTTGCCTTTGCGCCTTTTTCCTCATTTTCTTTCTCGTTTTCTTTATAGTTTTTCCTGATTTTCTCTCATTTCTTCTTTTCTATTCCGTTGTCTTTCTTTTCATTCCATTTTCCTTTTTTCACCTCGTTTTCCTTTTTTCCTCCCACTTCTTTTTTCCCGTTTGCCCTCCCATTCTGTTACAAATTGAAAATGTATTAATTAAATTAAATAAATTAATTTTGCTCTAAAATTGTCCATAAAATAAGAAATATTAATCGGCGAGAAAAAAAAGCTTCGATTAATCTGTCGAATATAACCTTAGAATACTTGTGTCAAAATTTGAAGTGATTCGGTTCAACCGTTTTCGAGAAATCTTGCTCACCGACTTTGAAAACATGGTTTTGAGAAACGCGCGTTCAAAGTTTCGCGTTCCATCTACAATCGCTCTGACACGTCGTTACAAATATGCGTTTAACTTCGTTAATATTTGCCGGATTGGCATGAAATTTTCTGTGTGCATATTTCAATATATGTACACCACGATTATGATATAAACAGAAAATCGATTTTTCGAAAATTCCAACTGTATATAACCCCTTAATATAAGCTATAGTTTAGAAGCTAGATTTAGAAATATCAAAGCTTATTGTTAAACTAAAAGGTCAAACAGTTAGAATCAAAAAAATATCTGGGAAAGCCCTGACTCTACAACATTTTTTGTGGAATTTATACAGAATACTTTTGCATTTACAAATTGCATTTTACAATATTTTTTATTCAATAAGCATTTCTGCGTGTACGATAAAACCCTGCATTGTTGTTGTTTTTACACTGCAGTAGTGTACACACTGCGGAAAAGGTGATCGTAGTAATATTGATTTTACTAGATCGCCAAAATTTGCCAAAAATGTAATTAAGAATAAGGTATTTGTACTAATATGAGCCAATTTCCGTGGAATTCATTGTTTTTATGTCTCTATATCGAATTTCAATACGTATTTCTTGGGTTTTCAGCGATGGCCCAACCTGTACAACATGGCCCGATTTCGAAAGTTTGTTGAAAATTTCGCACATCGCCCTTATGGGTTAGTTTTCAGCCATATTCAGTGCGCTGGTATTCCAGTTTCAGAACTTCCACGTCTTGAGGCGTCTAGGTGGAAAGTTAATAATAATTTTTGATAGAATAAAATTGCCGAATCAATTGCCTCTGTCAGCAACTTTCCCGCAAAAACTGCTCTAGAAATGTCCCTTCTTCTGGCCAAAGTGTTCATGTCAAGCCAGCGGCAGCGTTCAGTATGTGGTGGTTACTGCACTGGGTTCCACCAAGGTAAACGTCTCAACGCATAGTGCAGGAACCTTGTTTAAATTGCTACGATTCTGTTTGTCCACACCGTCCGTGGTGGGCTCCATATAACAACTGAGGTTTCCAGTACAGAACGGACAAGGCAAAAGTGCAATGCCTATAAACAATACGGATCAGTAAAGTCTTTGGCAACTCTTACATCAAATCTCAAATTTCTATTGTTGAGCATCCAAAAATACCCCAAGATATTTTACTACTGTTACTCTGTTGAGTTGCTTTTCAGATAGAGTATATTTCCAATATACCAATATGTATTTCCAATTCCAATTTTTCTGCGTGAAATGAGATCACAGAACACTCAGGCACACTCAAGACCAGCCGGTTTCGAGAGCACCAATTATGCAAGCCATTCAAATGCTGCTGCAGCTCGATGCAGTTTGCTGTCGAACATACGACAAGTTAGAGCTTTAAATCGTCGGCCTAGATTAGAAAGCTATCTGGAGATATAACATGGCAGACATCGCTTAAAAATAATTAAAAAAATGACCCCAGGTTTCTTCCTTGAGGGACGCCCGAGCAGTTTGTGAAACATTGCGATTCATGACTGTTCTATTTTTACAGCTAGAGTATGGCCCACAAGCTATGATTTATACCATTCTACCATATTGGGCGAAGCCCCAACGCGTTCAATTATGGCCAATAAAATAGACTGATCAACGTGATCAAATGCTGCCTTCAAATCTGTATACATGGTATCGACTTAGGAATGTAATGCGAAGTAAACTGTGCTAAGTTTGTTGTTGTTGACCTTCCTGGGAAAAAAAACCATATTGATCCGCGAGTTATGTTGATTCTGGGCGAATGCCGAACGGTCATCCGACCACGACGACATTTTCCTATTTGCTTAGGTTTCACGCATTTTTCAGTCATTTATTAGCTGCTAGCTTTTTTCTTTGTTTCTTTAACACATTTTTTGCAATTCAGAACCGTGTTCTGATCTTTTAGATGAACGTAGAGCAAAGTTCTTTCAAAATCATAGCCACAGTATTCTTAATCACTAATTATGCAAAGGAAGAACCAAAGCTTTGTTTTGCATGCAACTATAAACATAGCATTCAAAGTGTAAAATGATTTATAAACAATTTAAAAAACGGATACCAACGGCTCAGGTCTAACGTTAAGCTCAGTCCGGATGCTACGGGTTGCAAATTAAAATTCATCAGATCGACAATCTAACGCACCGCAGTCACAATACACAGTAGGCGTGAACCATTCACACATTTTGGTGGTGCAAAAAAAAAACATAGCAACATAGAAAAGAAACAATACCGAAGGCCGACAACACTAGCAGACAGCCGAACTGACAGCTTATGCCGCCTATGATGGACGGCCGCGGCTGGTCGGTCGACACACACCGGCTGTCAGCGGGTTGATGGATTTATGAAAGAGGTGGCAGCACCTGAAGAAGACTGCACTCGGGACTCGGGTCCGCCGGGTAGAGCGAAACGGAACAGTATCATTCGGTAATGATTGCTAAGCTCAGTCCAAGAGTATTTGAAGAGTTGTGAAATGTGAGGTGTTATGATGGAAAATGTGAGCTTGAGAATTTCCCTTGCCGAGGGGCACAACAGCAACAACAATAACAACCTCAGCAGTGGAATGATGAATGGGGCGTCTCAATGGCATTCCAAACGGTGTCAAATTGAGGTATGAGTATCTTTTGCTATCGTCGGAACTTGTTTCTGTTTCAAGCCATTAAGTGAATTCAATACTTCCAATTCTAAACAGTCTCTTTAATTTATTCTTTACATTTTCATCTTTGATTCTAAACAAAATAAATAATAGTTTTCTATAAGTTTGTAAGTAAATAAGTAGGTACTTGGATAATTCTACCGATTATACAATGTAGCTTAATTTATAACAGCGACAGTGTTTGCAGCAAAACATTCTTACGAACAAGGAGCGGCTGCTTTGCATGCAAATTTTCTCTAAGGTAATCAATTGAGCTGCAATTTCTAATTTATATGCTAACAACCGAAGGAACCGCTAAGGAAAGGGCAGCTTTTTCTTACTGTCGATAACGTGCCGTCGTTCACGCCAACCAGCTAAGCAATCTTGACACGTGAAGATCGAAACTTTGCTCGCTGGTACGAAATTGCTTTCAATTCATATTCAAATTTGGCACAACGAATCGGGCGCACTCACGGCTCGAGTTTTCCGTTTTTGTACGACACCAAATCTCAAATTGCTTCTGCGAATCGAATTCACCCGAGAAACAGGTTTCCATTTTCCTCGCAAACGGAGGTAAAATTTAATTTGCCACCCATCGGGAAAACTGAGGCCAGCAAGAAAATGCAAATTTTCGAATTTTCTTTGAACTGTGAATTGCTCCTTCTCCTTCTTTAGTCTCCATCTTGCTAGGAGCAAACCTTTGCCACGCGGGAGAAGCCAATCGAAATCGAAAATTTGATTTGAATTTACTATTTCTCACCCTCATCTCGTTGTTCGCCGCCATATTGTACGGAGCGCGTTCCGAAAGGAAATGTCCTACAACAGCTACCGTTTAACTAAAGAGAGAAAATTGATTCGATTTATCGTACCCTACCTACCGACTCCCTTTTCGGCCAAACAAAAATTGAATTCAAATTTCCGGCTGCCGCTCAGATGTCTCCAATTTCCAAACGACGGCAGGCGGCTGTAAATTTGACAGCTAATGGCGGTAATCCTGAATAAATACAGCTCAGCCATAAGCGAACCGTGCGCGCCGTGCGAATGCCGTGAAAGGAAGCGCCACTTTGCTTCCTATAATGGCGTGAGTGAGCATAGGCAGATGGAGATTTTCAAATCAGAAAAGCAAATAAAAATAATTTAGAATCAATTAAGGTTTATTTTTCAGTGGAGATCTACCGAACACGGGACAGCAGCATCCCGCACAAAGATGGCGGCTGCGGTGGTGGCTCATTAGCGCAGTTTTCGTTGTTCGCTCCGGCCTTCGGGTATATAATAGGAGGGGGAGGTTGAGTAAGTGTATAGGAAAACCGCGCGTCGGTAATCAAGCTATTAATCACGACGTTAGGCCTAATGTGCGGGATGAGAATGGGAAGAATTGTGTGTATATTTTTTCTTCATCTCGAAAAATGTATGTGGGTGTGTGAAACACTAACTGCTGACATTTGTTTGCACACACTAGAACGCGCTTTCGGCTTCATGGGAGCGTGATTTAGCAGCTTGACTTCTTTTCTTCCATTACGGGCTCCCTCTAGCTTAGCGGGATGGCATTATTAATGAAATTAAAAGCGTTTTTAATTTTCGGTTAGGGGTTCAGGTTTGCGTAAATTGATGATCGACAGCTGTGAACGGTGAACGGATGAAGTTACTGGAATGTAGTTTATGATAGCGGTGTAGAATCAACGGTGCTGCTAGGAATGGTATTTTCGATTTCGAAAATAATATTCAGGATTCAGCATATATATGTATAAAGCTTCCTGAATAGGATAACTAAAGTAAGAACAACTAAAAGTATCGTGCTTTATCACGCTGAATTTTGATTTCAAGTACACATTTAACCAAGGACTATTCTGCCCATAAATGGAAGACAGTCACATCTGACTTTTCACCACTTTTGAGATAAACCTGGGGATCATCTTTAAATTAACTGTTCTTTCAATATTTCAAACAAAAAAGTTTTGTTTGTTCCCAAGATGTTGAAAAAAATATTAAACTATGTCAGTCCCATATTACAAATAAGCGCATTACAGTCACAGTAATAAAAGTAAAAGTACCAGAAAAAATCATAACAGCCGAAAAGAGTCTTTCCCAACAATGAGAAGAAACTATGGTTTGTATAACGATACAGAAAGTTTGAATTCTGGAAGAAATCTACTATTACATGTGACGATTACCTTAAGTTTCGGCGGAAATCAACTAAGCACAGCGAGAGAAAAAATCGAACTGCAATTGTAAAAAGGAGATGGTAGAAGCATTAGATCCAAAGTACCATCTACGGCAAGAGCTGGAGAGTGAAGCTTTACCCCAGACTAGCGATTTGGACTAGACGCTGAAAATATCAAATCGAATGTGTAACAGTCGAGAGCAGATATGATCCTCCGTGACCAGGATAAGCCCTGTCTTATTCCTCACCGCTTCTTGGAGGGACTCCTAGTGTGTTCCCGAAATGCGTACGGATCATTCGATCCAATGTAGTTGTGATCAGTTGCGTCAGTTTATCTGGAAAACCGTGTTCGTGAATTATCTTACATAGCTGGTCTCGATCGAATGTATCGTATGCTGCTTTGAAATCAATTAAGATGTAATGCCTGAGTACGTAGTACTCCCAACATTTTTGAAAATTCTGACAGATGCTGAACATTTAGTCCGTAGTTACACGAGCCCCATGAAACCAGCCTGGTAAAGTGGTACCTAATTCCCTAGGAAACTTTGTCTATCGGTTCCAGCCGACGTAACATGATTTGGGGGAGTACCGTGTACCGTGCCGATCTCTCTTTTTGTAGATGGGATAAAACCACTCCCTCGATCCATAGCTTCTCCTTCTCCACGGCTGCATTAACATAAACTGTAGCATTAAATAAATAAGTGGTTGATAAATACAATAATATCTATCTGATTTGCACGTAAATACAGACATACTAATGCAAACTACGTGGAATTCACGCAAATAGTACGGGAAAAGTTGGATGGAAAATGTTCAACTTTTCCCGTAATTTCGACGTGAAAATTATTTTGACTGTAGAGTTACTCTCCGTTGTATTTGGTCCTGGGCTGTTTGTCGCCAATTCGTTGAGCGTCTTGAGTAAGAAGCAAGTCGGCCTCAATCTGGTCGTGCCATTTAATATGCTGGGTCCCTCTATTTCTAATGTCGATGGAGGTCTTGAAGCGAACTGATTTCACTGCACTGTCCGGCATTCTTGCAACATGACCGGCCCACCGTACTATCCCGACTTTTACCAAATGTACTATGGGAATCTCTCCAAGTAGCGCCAGCAATTCATGGTTCATACACCTACACTATTCTCTGGTTTCTGTTTGTACTCCACGAAAAAAATCCGTGTTGCAGTGGTATAAAATTACAGCCTTATTTCCAACGAAGCTTAACAATTAAGACACTCAGATAAACGTGGTGGAAAAGTCGTATTGATTCTCGGGAGAAATTTTTGATTACAGATTCATCTTTCGATCAAATTCAGAACTTTTTTGTTTTTGGAGGTTTATCATTCTGATAATGGGTTATGCAAGAGAAATGGCGGTTGACCGTGACTTTGATGCGTCGTTTATTTCCGAGGATGGAATCTGCTCCTACCACAAGAAGAAACTTTTTTCATATAAAGCAGATGACGTACCGATTCTACTCTGAAATTTAAAGTAGAAGGTCTTAACTCTATTTAAGATATTGCCATCAATTTAATTGAAACATTTTTTTAAATTGTTCGATGTACTTCTGATTTTATAGGGTATGTTACTGCTTCGTCGTAATTGCCTATTTCCGTCCTATCCAACACAAACTGTTAAAAATATCAGCGTTTTTAATGACACACAATGCAAATTTAGTTATTCCCTAATATTTTAGTTTGTTGCCTCTCATACACGATCAATTAAAGTGAGCTGAGATCTGTTTAAATGCTTTTTTTTTCATTTAAAAATTCCTAGCAGTCAAATTTCTTACGTTTTTCCGTGCGACGAAGAAAAAATGCCAACTAATCGTTTCAATTTCCGTCATTCATAAAATGAAATAAATTCACGCAACGCATTGTCGTGATTCTGTAGCCGGGGAAACTTGCAGAATTTTGCAGAATAACATTTGTCACGCCGTCCTACACAAAAACATGCGCGCTAATTTCGTAAACGTTGTTGTGATTTTTAGTTCGGGCGATAAAAAATTTGGATGGGCGGATTTTAAAACGGTACGACGAATTATAGAAATAAAGTCAGTTGCGTAATTTCAATAAAATTCTTTAATAATCGATTTTTAGTAAATTTAAAGGGCACAGATCGGAAGGTATGTGTGTTTGAGTCAAATCAGCACAAGAATTTTTGAAGTATTCGTTACATAATACATCCAAGGAATGATGAAAATTAGAGTAACTTTAATTACTACGAAGCGAATTAAAAATAAACCCTGCGACAAACTTAGTAGCCAGCTGTTAGAGTACAGAACAATTGCGAGACTAGTGCTATTGACTCTGACAGCCTCTCCAGTCGAGAACATACGACGACTGATTTGTTAGACCAGCATCGTATCTCGAAGCTAAATGGATGGTTTAACGTCGTTATAAATGTCATATCTATCCGAACAAATCTCCTTTATTTTTACGACTAAATTCTGGGGGCGCCATTTTGAGTATTTGCGTGGAGCGACAAATTGACTGGCGCCGAACATTATTATGTTCCTCCGAGGTTAACTTCCGTTCCGCTTCCTTCTGCAACTTGGTTTTTGAGGTGTTCATCGACAAACTGCTTCCACCTGTCAGTTACATTCCCTCTCTCGTCTCTACACATGTCAGGTTTCGAAGTGCAGTCTTTACGAGTTTGGATTACCTTCTCGTAAAACTTGCGCGTGTCCTCCTCAGGATCGAGGTCGCTAGTGGCAATGCTCAGATAATTTTTCCAAGTAATTTTCAAACCAATCGTTTTGAATACTTCACCTAGCGGTGTCCGTGCCAATTCCGCCCCAACCGTCTTCGTGGTTTGAAGCACCTAACTCCTCGGACGAAAGCAGTTCCTCATCCAGTATTTGCGCGAAGTTCTCGGCAGATTCCGGATTATCTAACTGCCTGATTTTCAACCGACGGGGTCGTTAGTCCCCAATTACTTGCCAGTGCTACCGCTCTGGTAAAACTGGGCCTTTCCAGCGCGGATCTTTCAAACCTTTGTGACAGATGTCCGACAGAGCTAGGATGCTGAATTTACGGAGTTCGAGCAGTATGCGGTCGCCACCAGCGCGATTTAGTGATCTGCAGTTCGTCGTTCTTGTTTCGTCGCCTAGGTCGATGTCGATCATACCGATCCCTATTCGCTTGAACCTCCGTAGTCCTAATTGATTTTGGTAGGTTACCTTACCAGGGCCACACAGCCGAGTCTCGTGGTGGGACTGCGATCGTATCCGGTGCCAGCGCTGCCGTCACAACACAGTGCCTTCTTTCCTGTCAGTATACGTCCTTAGCCTCCACCGCGGTTGGTTACCCGGTCTTCGCTAAAGTTGCTCGTATTTCGGAAGGTACCACGAGCATTTAGGGATGGGAGTTAGTGGATAAGAGGCAACCACCATCAACTACCAATCAATCACTATAAGCACTATAAGAAGATTAGCATTAAAGCAGCAATATATTTGCCAAAATAGCGTTTCAAGTTTACGAGAAAACATAGGTAATTCTCATCAATCACACTTTTAATGTGGCATTTACGTGAATTATTGATAACTTGCACTCATACTAACCAGTTTACGTGCTCCCGGTGAATTTCATCAACTTTCCCATTAACTAGTGCATGAAATTCATGTAAGTTGCTGTGCAGAAGTTTACATGATTTTTCACGTGGATGCGACGTGTCGATTTTTTAGAGTGTACACCAAAGAATAATATCCTGAAAAGCATAACTTTATTTTAAAGCGCGGTTCACTGCTGAAAAGAAAACAGCTCAAGAAAAAATCTTGCTATTTACCGGAGAAATTTTGACAACTGCAATGCAAGTAATTAGCTGCCATTTTTTTCTGGTGGTAGGTAATAATTGCACCAATTGCATTATATCGTACGAAAGTACGAAAAGTGACGTTTTAATTCACTTGAATCAAAAACATCCCATCAAGAAGACTGGCCTCTCTTCCTCGCGCCCATACAAATGACGAGTAACAGAAGCAACAGCGCACACCTCCTGACAAAAGTTGAAGCTGTGTATACAAGTATTGGTCGGAAAAAATGTGTGCGAGCGTGACAATGCATTTCATACGTGTTTGTGTACATCCATATTCTAATTTACACACACTAGTATGTGTTGGTTCAACTTTAACTCGGCAGATAGCATTGCTGTTACTGTCTCTCGACTTTTGGCAGAGTTGCCAGTCTTCTTGATGGTGTGTTTTTGCTTGAATGTAAAACTGCGCCATCTGAACGTGAAATAAAATTACTTTTGAGGTGCGTACTGGTTAAGAAATCATTAAAACAATCGATTTTTTGAACATTTCTTGTCCTGTCTTGTTCTGTGATATGTTCAAAAAGAGCACTTAAAACCAATTACACTCAATAACTTTGCACACGTTTTTTTATTATTTTCAAATGTTTACACAGTGATTCAGTATGTTAAAATACACATTTTCTCTGAAGACTGTTTTTCACTAAGATGCATATTTGTTTGTGCCCCGTTGTTAGTAGAAGTCTTTAATGAGATGATCTCTACTGGAGTGTATCCTGAGTGGCTCAAAATAGCCCGGGTTGTTCCTGTTTTTAAATCTGGTGATTCGAAGGAGCTTTCTAACTATCGCCCGATCTCTACCTTATCCGTGCTTGATAAATTGATTGAGACACTTATGGTAACGAGGATTACAAGCTATGCCAATCATGTTGACTTGTTTTACGCTCACCAGTATGGCTTTCGGCAGGGTTCCAATACCCTATCGGCATCTTGTGAACTTGTGGACGATATTTATGATTCCCTTGGTAAGAGAGAACTAGTAGGGGCACTGTTTATTGATCTTAAAAAACCGTTCGATACGATAGATCATGAACTTCTCGTAAAAAAGTTGGAATATTACGGAATTAGATGAGTTGCGAGTTCATTGATCCGTAGCTACCTAGCTGATCGAAAACAATACGTGACAATTGGCGACCATGACAGTCAGCTTCGTCCAATAGCGACTGGTGTACCACAAGGCAGTAATTTGGGCCCAGTACTATTTTTGCTGTTCATAAACGACATCTGCAAACTCAAACTGCATGGGAAAATTCGACTTTTTGCCGATGATACCTCCGTATTTTACCAAGGTGATAACTGCGAGTTGATTCAACAACAGATTAAGCAGGACATTCATATTCTAATCGAATATTTCAACTCAAATGTACTATCATTGAACTTGACAAAAACAAAATACATGCTGATCCACTCACCTCGACGACGTGTTACTGCACACCCACCCACTGCAATTGTAATTTGTAATCATACCATTGAGGAAGTTAATCAGTATCAATTTCTGGGCTTAACACTGGATAGTACAATGAGTTGGTCCGGACACATTGCATCACTAAAAGTGAAGCTTAGTTATAAAAGTGAAGCTTAGTTAAAATATCCACTTTTGTGCCTTTTGTGCCTTAAAAAGGCTATATTTTTCATTAGTGCATTCTAGACTACAATACCTGGTCGCAAATTGGGATCTTGAAAGCAGAGCTAACTTACATGAACTGCAGGTGTTACAGAACCGCTGTCTTAAAGTGGTTTATCGAAAGCCCCAGTTGTACTCCTCATCCTTGCTGTACTCTGATCTGAAAGATCCAGTTCTGCCAATATTAGCACTGCACGAACTGCAAGTATTAGTTCAAATGCGTAAAATTGCGACCGATTCTATGCTGCATCACAACATGACTCTATTAAGAATTCAACAACACCGAGTTACACGTCAAATGGGAAACTTTCAACTAGCCAGGCCCTACACAGAATTCGGCAGGAAGAAGTTTAGCTTCAAAGGGTGCAGCTTATACAATGCTCTACCAGAAACACACAAGATGACTACCAGTTTAAAAAGCTTTAAAGCAGGCGTAAGAAAAGGCATGAAGCAAAGGATCTCCCAATATCTTTGTTAATTGTGAGAACTCCACTCATACTTGTTTGTATTTTTCTTCTCGTCTCTCACCGCCCTACCGCCTAGGTACCCGCCTCCTGCAATCCGCCACCCAACGCCACCACCGCCAAACACCGCCGCCACCAACGCAGCAGTCATCAGCCACACACTACCGAACATCAATGCAATCTGCCAATACCACTCGTATTATTATTATTATTGTTATTATCAGTTAGAATAAGTCGTGATTCGTGAATGAATATAAGGCACTTCCTTAAAAGAGCACATGGCTCACTGGAATGTGTCAATGTAAATTATACGCATGAGAAGATGAGCAGGTTTTGCGCCCGTTGGAGAAAATGTTTGAAAGGAGTTATACTCCACTGGGCTTTTCCCTGCTCCATAAAACAAGTAAATAAATTAAATAAATTAAATATTGAATGAGTTATAAATTTTTTTCCTTTTTTTCAATTGATTTTTTCTGAAATCTCCTTTTGAAAATATTTTTTGTATAGACAAAATATAGTACTTTTACCTAAAGGTTGTCTAGTTTGCGCAAAGTTGACCGAAACTGAATTTTTTTTTTTTTTTTGAATGGTGCGAATTTTCTTTCGTATATTTTATAACTTATTAAACATGCGTTCTAGCGACAAACAGTCTTCAGAGAAAATGTGTATTTTAACATGCTGAATAATTTTGTAGAACACTCAAAAGCAATAAGAAAAATCGCGTACAAAGTTATTGAGCATGATTGATTTTTAAGTGTTCTTTTAAATTTCATTATATTTTGCAACCGGTAAGAGATAGATAGTTAGTATGTTCAGCAAAGTTGCTTATTCTAGTATGTTCTGCAACTTTTTGGAGATTTTTTTTTGAAATTTATTTACAACAACAAAAGTTTGTATCGCCCAAATAGGCGAACACACGGTCCCCGTTATAGTGCAGAAAGATGCACTATATTTTAATATTAAACTTCTCCTAAGATATCACCCTTGAAAAATTACACATTTTTTACCCAATCGCTAAATTCCGCACTTTTTCGAAACCGGACCACTGTGCGCTGGTTATCTGGCAGGTTGGAACCGAAGGAAACCCGTACACACTAAAAAAAAGCACCGAATTCGATAAAACTTTCCCGAAATCTAAACAGCTGAACATTCGGGTTGAATGCCGTTCTTAACGGGAGAGTGCTACCACACTGGCACCATTAGCCAGAGGTCTGCCGCTATTGCGCCCGGAGATGTTGAACAGATCGTTTAATAACATTAGGATTGATTTCTTCGGTCCAGGGTCAGTATCTGTTAGGCGAGTTGGAGAAACACCGGGGCGATTTGGACCCTAGCATGACTGTACGTGTCATCCCTTTGGAAGTCACTTACTACTTAGTCTTGACTGAAGTTTTTTTGGAGCGTCTTAGTAGAATACGAAATGTGTTCGAAAACAGACACTGATGAAGCCTGCAAGTCGTAGACGAAAAACGTATCTGTCGTGAATAAATATAAATAGTAGAATTTAATTTGGAAAAAGTTTTTTCTTTTATTTAATTTCAGGTTACTTAGTCTTACTTCCAGTTGACTTTGGTTCAGCGCAACGTAATAGGCAGAAGACAGTGTCAATCACCGTAAATAGTAAACGTAGAATAAATTTTGTGGAACCTAGCAAAAAGCTGCAAACCGCACTTGAGGAGTCAGACCGCGATAAAATTGTGACAGACTTAACTTCACCTGATGCGGCTTGAACCTTTATTCCAACAATCTCTCCCCATGCAGGCGGTGCTTGGGAGAGCCTGATTCGTGCGGTCAAACACAGATAGAATACTACAGTAGACTCTCGGAAAAGTTAACTCTCTAAAAAGTTAATTGTTCAGAAAAGTTAAGCGAATATCAGCTCTCAAGCAACGCTCTAAAAAGTTAATTTTTACCTTAACTTTTCTGAGAGCTTGAATTTATTGGTTGTCCAAGCGTTCGTACACACACGCGTGTTTACCTTCTATCTTTATTTCTCATTTTTCGGTTTATTGTCGCCTTTCCACAGTCATACAGAGTCATACAGAGTCGCATCATAACTGGAATTAAATTAAACTCTTGTACCGGATAGTTGCAACAATAGCGTATTGAACTATTTGCTAGTTACACATAGTTACTTCAGGATTATTGATAACATACTGGAAAAGCGCAAACTCAGATTTAATTTTAAATGCAAAAGAAGGAACAGCAAGAAACTAAAAATAAGCGCGAACATCATCGTAGTCGCAGACTATTCGAAAAAAACAAAAGTAAACTAGTGTAACCGACTATTTTAAACTAAGTTCTAAGTTCCTTTCAGTAAACTAAGTATTATTTCATAAAGATCTTGCTACATATTTCTTTTCATTACAATTTCAAAATACATAAAAATGTGTATCCTATATCCCGGAGTGCATTTTTCGCTTTTGTATTTATCATTTTCAATGATTTTCAGGACTACTCAGAAAAGTTAATATTTCGGAAAAGTTAATCGACCCATTCCCCAATCGATTAACTTTTCCGAGAGTTTACTGTACTTCTAAATCGTATGCCAACTGATGAAATGCTGTGAAGCATACTGATGATAGAAGTGAAAATTATTTGCAAACTCGAGGCTTTTGGCCTAAATGCCACTGCTCGGTGATGGTCAGTGTTCCATTTGAACTCATAGTAAAGCAAAATAATATAAAGAAAATGGGAATAGGAAAAAGAAAGAAAAAACAATTGTAGAAGAATTTCCAGAATGCTATAAACCAACGATATATTGTAGATTTTTATATGATACATATTAACTTACGAACCAAATTCAGTTTAATGATACCATATCATCAAATGTATTATCACCATTTATTTAGGCAGAATCGGCTCATAAAATATTCTGTTATACCTACCTGCCATGGAACCTGACTCGGAACGCTGCGCAACTACAGCATCCAGGGGACGTGGGAGTGGAATCGGAAATGTTTGATCTTATTTAATAAAAATGTTTAAATGAACGTTAACCAGTGCGAGTGAAATCCATCCGTTTGGAGTTAAGCCGAAGGTAGGTACACGTTCGCACTCGATGTAGGTGGAATAGGAAGAAATGAAACGGCTCTTGATAAAGACTCCTTCAGTTCAAACTATCGCGCAACAAATTTTCAGTGTAGCAAGCGAGTACTGAGCGCCTGGTCGGTGCCCAAGACGAGTGCCCAAGAAACAATCATCATGTTAAACATTATAATACCTTCGAATCCGATCCGATCGGCGGCGAAACCGCGCTGCTCAAATTGTGATTAATGAGTTATAAATTGTAAATCAATACCTGTGACCGCTGATGCTGACCTCCGGAGGGAAAAGGTGGAGTGAGTTTGATTCAATTTATATTTTCACTAAATGGCTCACTCAGCCTCAGCCGACTCAGCCGGTAGACGATGCGGTGCGGTTTCCTTTTGCTTTTTTTTTTCTTCCCGGAGTAAGGAACAGACCATGAATCGCCCGCCGCCGGCAGAAATGAAAAGCCTCCGCAATTGTACCGCCAAACGATGAAGAGATTTGTTTCCGCGGGATATTTATCATTTACATACACACGGTCTTTTTCGGTACTACAGGAGAGTACAATATACACGCGGATGCCTGCTCGGGTCGGTAGGCAGGCGGACCAGTACCAAGCTGTCATACAGTTTTAGGCGCAGCATCAGGAATTGGTATGGTATTGATGGTGCTGTTAGGTTTTAGTAAACTTTTGAAGGGCGAATTTGTTAAAAAAAACTAAATTATTCAACCATCCATCAATGTCTTGAGACACTTAACTCCCGGAATTCTAATTTAAAAGATTTTGAATGAACTTCAATTCGAACTAACAATTTTATGTGAAATGTGAAATGTTTAACGTCCTGCGGTCATTTGAACAATTTAGTATTGTTTTAAACCACGATTTGTCATAGTGTTTATGTTTTCATCCTATCATAGAGGTAATGTTCAGTATTTTTTGAATAGTTTTGCTCTAATAATTACATTTTTCTCTCAACGACGGATTTGTGATACGATTTTTTCGCTTGCTTGTTTTTTCAGTTAAAAGTGATTTCCATTTCCTTCGTTCATTCAGAAGTTCTCCCGTCGCATCTAGCAAAACGATCGCAGCTCGAGAAAATATCGTCTATATAGACATGATTAAGTCATATTTACAACTAGAACCACCACCAAAATTGCCATTCCCGACGAAATTACGCTTCCTTACCGTTTACGATCTATCTGCCACATTACCAACAACTCGAGGTTATTGCGCAAAATTTGATGCGCCTGTTTTCAGCATCCATTTCCCGGCATCAGCAGCAGCAGCAGCACCAACACCACCAACAATGGCACACCACCGCCGTGTGTACGGAAAACGGAGCTCGAAATTGCTCACCTCCAATTGAATTCCGGAACCTGTGCAAAAGTCAGGTGTGGGAGTATGGCAGTGCCTGACACCGCGCCACAGCAATTTTCATCTTCAGCTTTATTAAACCTCGCAAGGTGCGGAACAGCAACCGGGTTCGGGGGCTCGGGCGGTATGGAAATCTATTTTTTACGATTATGAATTTTGTGTGCTTTCCGGCGGTGCACAAACGGAGCGAAATTGCCAACGCCATTGTGCGATTATATTAAATTTTTACGATGCTATTCCGAATGGGAATAACACTTGAAATGTGTGACGGTGCGATACCTGGCCTAGTAGCTCAGAACGCTCAGAACTGGAAACGTTACCGGGTCCGTTGGTGCGCCGAACCACGAGGGTCTCGTCGACAGCCACTTATCATCCCCGTTTTCGCTGGCGCCACTATTGCCGCCTGCAACTACGTCTCCGGTTGCCACTGTTGCAGAAATAAATCAAGTGGCTTTTTGTTCGGAGAATTAAGTTGTCGTTTACACTCTTATCTCCTGAAAGCCCGATCCTTTGCTTATCCTTCTGTTTTATTTTTTTTTTTCAATGGCATGTATGTTTGACTTCGTTTATAAGCCACTTTACGAACTTGTTAATGAGTTAAGAACGCAAGCTAAATGTTGCAAGGTGCGCCCTTTGCACCGTCGTCAACGCAGAAAGATGCCGATCGGTTTTGTCGGTTTTGTTGTTCCTTTCCGTTCGGGCCTCATTCAAACAAACAAACGGCTGAATCAATAACAACGGCACACCGAACCGAAGCCCGAAAGGACGCCGCCGCCAAAGCGCGGTTTGTTTCACCCGCTGCTGTTGTGCCTTTCTTCTCGTGCGTCGGATAGATAAAGGATAGAATGGAAGCTGTGATTAGATTATCGCTTACCTTGTGACATGCTCGGGGGAATCCTTTTCTAATCCTTCTGTCAAACATGAGCAAAATACGTATTATTTGAGAGTGAAACCAGATTAAACAAGACCGCTGTAGCCGCCAAACGGCGGCAGATGCCGCTAAGATGTTTTATTTGACAAGTCAAGTTATAGAGAGGAAACTATCGTCAAAGGATCAAAGGCTCTGTCCGCGTACAGATGTCACCGCACCGCACCGGTGCGAAGGTGGAAAAAAGCAAAATCATGTCTCGCAACTGCATTTGCTCTAGTCTAGGATTGGCTTGTTTTATGTGTAGAATCGAAGTTCTTCCGAAGGACATTGCTTGATGCCGTACCTATTCGGCAGCTGTGAAGTGCGGCGCCGGCTTAGGGTAATTTATGCATAATGCCTTGTTGGAGGTCCTCACGGTTGTGTGTTAAATATCACAAGCCCGTTTGATTGTTGTTGTTATTGCTGAAATATAATTGGACTGGTACATTAGGGCGAGTTGAAATTAGTGCATGAGGTTGCTAATACTTTTACAAAATATAACGAAAAAGAAGATGATTTTATAATTTGATAACATGTACTTAGCAGCAGCGTTAAAAAATGTCCTGAATATATGAATATGAATATATGGTACTACCATCTGCCTTAGCAGAACATCCGTTCATAGCAATGAGCCTATCATGTCAAAAAGAGTGGAACATATTCAACGATTGGTCATGCTTCCCAACTCTTGTATGAAGGGCCAGAAGGGAATTGGTCGATAAGCAACATCACTTACACGTACCAGGGATTTAGAGAATCTCCGTCCAAGGGCTAAGTCACCTGAGTCAATCGTTGACTAAACCGTCTTAATGCAGAATGACTCCAGCAAGTGGGGAGAAGAGCCCGCTCATTATCCACGATGTGTTGTTAATCAGGCCAAGATTAACCCTAGAAAGTTGACTGACGCTCTCCCTAGGCCCACCGCTTCAAACAAGTGCTCTGATTGTCCCTCCCTCTTCCCGATTCTAGTTTATTTATGAAATGTGGTATATATGGGTAAAAATAGAACAATCTCACCAGCAGTCCTTCGAATGAAATAGAGTTGCGTCCTTTTAGTTTCCATAAATGATTCTAATAATTAATTTAATTTTACTTCTGGTATCCAATATCCATGTGCAGTATTAACACTCGTATTGGCCAAAGTTTTCACTATATAGCAGGAAATGCTTCATAAGCTAAAACGAAAAAAATAATTAAAATAGCTTATATTATGCTTACCTATTATCAAGATCGTGTGGCTCCGCAGTCTGCCCAAAACCTCGATTATGAGATCAGGCAGCCGGGAACCACATAGTATCGCACCTCCTAGCTTGGCTACTCAATAGAGTATTACCGGGTATGGCCACGTGGAGGCGCTAGGTCGGGGCTTGGGATAGCTAGAGCTATATTGGACGCTCCTCATTTGCCTTCCCCATTTCATACTCAGCAGCGTTAAAAAATGTCCTACACAGAAAACATATGCTAGTTTAGTAATATAAGTGTTTGTTTTGATTTGTGTTGTTCATATTATTAGACTATTTGCATAGTTTTTATGTACATATTGTATATGTTAAAATAAGATGTAAGAAAAACTTACATTCAAGTGTCCCTTCAGTGTTTATGTACGCGATCGGCGGAGGAAACAATGTTCTTTCTTGTGTTATTTAGATATCCTTTTTTGGGTCTTATTTTTCAAATAGCAGCTGTTGCACAATAAACAAAGTTGGGAGACCCGAGGCATAAAGGACACCTTAACTGTTTTCAATTAATTATGAGCAAAAAAAACCAATTGAATTCAACCTGAAAAGGCCTAAAACTTAGATGAGGGTATAATCTAAACAGTTTCAGTGAGTTCAATATCAAAATAATATAAATATAGAAAAAATAACGTTTTCGTTTCGGATGTTTTTTCGCTCGATATTAATAGGTACGGGCAAAAGTGCCACTATGGTAGGGAAATAACCAAAAGTAGAGAAATGTTGAATTTTAACTTCTATAGGGTAAGGAACGAGTTAAGCAGTGTCACCTATTTTAATCAGTTGAACATAAATGACCCGAAAATGCACTTTTTTATTCATATTTTCAAAATATTTTGATAGGATCATCTTCACAAATCACTTAACCATACATTTGATTCACACATTTGAAACACAATTTATTGGGTTTCCGACAAGAAATATGATGAATTAAAAATTGTTGTCCAAAAACGTACATTTTTCAGCTGCTGAAGGCAATCGCCACCTCGCTACTAACGAATCCATCACATTTTTCAGCACTGATTACAACCACTCTAAAAGTCAAGCACTCAATTGTCACATACCATATTATTCACTCTCTTTTTTTCTATTATCTGAGGCTTTGTCACTAGCCGAAAGTTTTATTATTTTCTAACAAAACTGAAAACAAATTCTGAATTGACGGAAACTGTTCACCAGTAGCAGCAGCTGCAGCACAACTGATGAACTATCGTGTTGCCAAGACACTGTTTCGGTTCTGGAAATAAGAATTATAAGTTTGAAATTAACTGAAACGTCCTATGGTGAAAACGTGGTTCAATACTTTCAAGAGAAATGTATGTTCATAATTAATTTTTCTTTATTAAAAACAACACAAAAGACAGCTTTTTCAATAATTTTCGAAGATTTTCTCAGTGATTTAATAAAGCAACGATGTGTTTCAATGTTATTTGCTTTGACAACACTGTTCTGAGTCGGATCGTTTGTACTGCTATGTTTACCTCTTTTGTTCTCCCACCATCCTTTTGAACAGCGAGTGAGACGTCAAACTCGCAGTTTCCCATAAGAACACTAGAGAATAAAAGAGAAGGCGAATACCGTTTGCCGAACAGTGCGGTGAGTGTATGCCCCGATAAACAATTTAGACAGGTGGCATTTGACGCATCTATGCCGATACGCTATGCCGATTACGCATCAGATGCCGATTAGTAGGTCGCGGATAGGAATGCGAACTTACTGAATAGGAGGAAAAGTTCGAGGGATTTTTTAAGGGGACGTAAAAAAATTCAGATTTCAGGATTGCTTAAAAAAGCACCTTGCGGGTGAAAATGGGTTCGGTGTGTTCAAAATTAGTTCCGCCGCTCCAACTTTTAAAGCGAAAAATCAAAAGTTTAGCTCAACAATAGTGTCTTCCAATGGTAACAGCTTGAAGAACTAAAGATAGCAAGAAGATTGGTATGCTGATATCCCCCACTTGGTCAACCCATCGCTTGTAATAATGTAAAACAATCAGTGACCCGCTTAGACTGCTTAAAACTAGTTCTTTACCCTATATAGGAATTAGATCTAGTTAATGTGTTAGACCAAAAATAATACACATAAAGATAAATAAGATTTCAGTATGCTTGTTTTCGGCATAGTCATTATTATTTTGTGCAAATTTCAAACAGTAAAATTTCAAAATCATTTTAATACCTGGGTTTATATTTTTTTATCGATGAATTTTCTTATGGTATATTGTAAGACACTTTAGAAATCATAAAAAATAACCATATTAAAATTCTTCGTCGTTTTAAAGGAAAACTGAAGAGTGGCACTTTTGCCCCGGGAGGTCGTCTTGCCCCTTGTTCCCCTATCAGTATCAATCTAATAAATCCAGTCCTGTTTCGGTCAATTACTGCATAATGTACTAACCTTACTCTTGTAGACCGTACTGCTTGTTGATAAGATAGCACCGTACTATTGTTATAAGCTTTTAAACTTTACTTCTAGTTGCAAGTTTTATCACCGCAATACTAACTGTGAAAACTACAGTACCTGCCGGCTAATCCGACAAATCTTCCTTCGCTTTCCTTTATTACTTTACGCTATACACGGTTTGTATTCAGGTAAGTATCTATCTAAATTTATACTTCTTTCCAGCAACTTACAAGATTGGTTTCACAGGTAAGAAAATTTCCTCTAGCTAACCTTTAATTGCACGGGAATCGCGTTCTACAAGTAAGTATAACCTTAATCATATTCTTTTCACCGCCAATTTCATAACTATAACTACAACAACAGTACAGAGAGAATTGAATCAGTTCAGCGCCGATTTCTTCGATTCGCTTTGCGAAGGTTGCCATGGAGAGACCCGTTCCGGCTTCCTAGTCATGTAAACAGCTGTCAACTGATTGACTTAGAACCTCTTTGTGTTCGTAGAGCTGCGGTTTATTGCGGATTGCCTGCAGGGTAGAATAGACAGCCCTGCGCTTATGGAGCAGATTAACATAAATGTGCATCCACGAAATCCACTGCGTAATAGTGCAATGGTGAGACAGTGAGACTACCAGTTCGTCGCACTAATTACGCTATGAATAGCGCTATCGGTGGCTTGCAATGAGTTTTTAATCAAGTGTAATCATTATTCGATTTTCATCTGTCGCGTCGACTAGGTTTTATTTCTAATTCCCGTCGTAGTAAGTAAAGCCATTGTAATTTTCATCATTTGTAGGATGGATTTAATAAATACTCCAAAAGTTCTTGTGCTGATTTGACTAAAACACACTTACCTTCCGATCCGTGATCTTTGAAATCACTGAAAAGCGATTATTAATGCATATTATTGAAATAACGCAACTGACTTTATTTCTGAAATTCGTCGTACCGTCCATCAAAATCGTCCGAACTAAAAATCACAACAATGTTTACGAAGCTAACGCGCATGTATTTGTTTAGGACGGCATGACAAATGTTATTCTGCCAAATTTCTGCAGGTCAGGCAAGATTTCCTGGCTGTAGAATAACGACAATGCCTTGCGTGAGTTATTTCCATTTATGAATGACGGAAATTAAAACGATTAGTCGACATTTTCCTCTTCGTCTCATGAAAAAACGTAGGAAATTTGGCTGGTAGGACTTCTTTAATGATAAAAAGCTTTTAAATAGATCTCAGCTCACTTTGATTAATCGCGTATGATAGACACCAAACTAAAATATTAGGGAATAACTAGTTTTGCATTGTGTGTCATAAAAATGCTGATATTTTTAATAATTTGTGTTGGATAGGACGGGAATAGGCAATTACGACGAAGCAGCAACATACCCTACCCTGCAAGCTTTTTTCGGGAGCAGTAAACCGCTAGTGATGTAGACTTATGTTTAAACTGTTTTTGTATTTATATTTTACTCACTTGACTGTATTTTTATGTAACTGTCGACAATCATTGGGGCTATCTCGAGCCCGTTGATTTAATAATAATCTTCTGTACCTATAAACATGGATTTCTGTCTATCTGCCCGTATGTTCCTTATCCAGCTTTCCACGAGCGATAATGGCGGCTATTGAACACAAGTGGGCACCATCTTTTGACATTCATTGCAGGAGCGTCGAGTTTGCCCTGACGGGGTTACTAGGGAAACATCCATGATTGTTTTTTGTTCGAGTATTCGAGTAAACATTGTTTTATTTTGCAAATCAGCTGAGGTGGAACATAGCTGAACGGATTCAAACTTTTGTTGTGGTTTGCGACCAATATCCTGAAAGTACCGGCTTAGGATACTTTTTACAATCGTGCAAATTAAACATTCGAGTGCACTCAGAGGAAAACATTAACTTCATATTGGTCGAGCCGTTGACAAGTTTGCTCTCGCACAACGTCTCAACTTGGTAAGAAACTTTCCGTTGCGTATTTGAACATTCTCCCTAAAATGTTCGAAAACTGCGAAGCCACAATCCACAAAACTTCTTATCCGTTCAATTATGTTCCTCTTCAGCTGATCTGCAAAATTAAACAATGTTTACATTTTTACACTCGAGCAACAAACAATCATGGATGTTTCCATAGCAACTCCGTCAGGGCGAACTCGACGCTCCAACAATGAATGTCAAAAGATCTTGCCCACTTGTGCTCAATAACCGCCATTATCGCTGGTGGAAAGCTGGATAGAATCGAAAACTTGGGGTTTTTGGGGTCGAGGAAGGTTCTTATGATGTTAAGAGACCCCTCCCCCACTAAGAGGGGGGCTGCTATATAAATGAAACACAAATTCCTGCAAAACTAGATAACTAATCGAGCAAATGGAATCAAATTTGGCATGCGGGTGTTTTTGGAGGCAGGATTTTTTTCTATAGTGAATTGAGACCCATAACCTTTTTAAGCGGGGTACGCTGCTGAAAAGTAATGGGTAAAAAGATAGGGCAAGAAATGCTCAAGAAATCGATTTCTTTTACGATTTCTTAAGCAGTACGCACCTCATCAGAAATATTATTTCACGTCCAGATGGTGCAGTTTTACACGCAAGTGAATTAAAACGTCACTTTTCCGAACGGAATAATATCCGGCACAATTATTACCACAAGAAAAAATGACAGGTGGTTGCTTGCATTGGAGTTGTCAAAATTTCTTCGGTAAATAGCAAGATTTTTTCTTGAGCTGTTTTCTTTTCAGCAGCGTACCCCGCTTTAGAAAGGAAATTATGACCCCTCCCCCTTTTAAGAGAGGGGGCTTTCATACAAATGAAATACAAATTTCCTCATAACTAATCAAGCAAATGGAACCAAATTTTGCAAAATTTGCATTACCCTCTTCCAAAGCCGAACGAGTAGCAGCACAATTAGTAACTCAATTTAATCGTAAATAATACATACAACGAGAAATCATTTCTTTTTCCGATTTTAACATAAATTAACTGAACACTTGAAATTGATGTAGATATAAACTAATTAAGTCGAATTGGCCGCCCAGAACAACATCCAATTTAATTCTAACAAACCGCACACACAACCGCAGTTCCTCGAGCCGAATTGAACGAGCATCCCGGACCTTTCGGGATAAATTATTCAACATCGAATATCGAGCCCTCGGATTTGCCTTTCAAGTTGGCAATCATTTCATATTTTGCTTTGGAAACCGTTCAACAAGCGCATATCGTCAGCGCGTAACAAGCTCCATTCCCAAACAATCATCCTATTAATGATCCATATAAATTTTTCTCGCTCTCGTTGGCCGCTGGCAGCTCGGCAACGGTAGCCTCCCGTTGATCCCCGGACTTTCCTCCGTCCCGTATTCCGAGGAACAAATTTCAAATTCAGGAATTTCAATCACCTCGTTAAATGCAAGTGCGCGCAGACAACCTCCGTACGCAGTCCTACCTGCGGTTCGGATGGCCACAATGGCGCCCGGTGATTGATATCGAATACCATTATTATGCTTAACGGATATATCTTCTTCTGCTGCGTAGGTAAGCCGGATCAGGACAGGCCAGGACCGAAAACGTCCAGTCAGTTTCCGACGATGTGACGATGACGTTAGAGTTGAATGGCAAACCGAACGGCCAACCAAACGAGTGATCCCGGAGATTTTTCCACCGTTCAATCCAACCTTTCGATCGGCTCGACCGCAGCAGCGCAGCGAGGGTGAAGGTAGCAAAATATTTACAACAATAATAATTGCCCGATATATTTTCCATCATGACTAATTGACTATTATGCTGTCCGCTCGGCTCGGCCGGGTGGAAGGCGCACTCGGTAACATGGTTTCGCCTGGTGGTTGACGGCCCGGGGATTCGTGCAAGACAACGTGAGACAACTCAATCTGCAGAACGATTTTTCTTTTTTTTTTGTCCTAGCTGATCTTTCTATCCCCTAGCAGGGAGCGTGCGCGCGCGGGGAAGGATCGATCGATGTCGTTATTGCCCTAGGTTTGATTTTAGCGTATTTTTCTGCTGCAGCACGCGAAAGCGGAACTAAGTTGTTTTGAAATAAAATCAAACTAATTTAACTCGAAAGAACACGAAAAACTTGTTTGAATTCGTCCGACAGCAGGTTCGTATTTTGCCGAAAATATTAACAAATTTAATTTAGTGTGTTCCCCCCGCGTAGGGGGAAAATCACGCACGCTCAAAATTCATTTATTAGCATCATCCAAGGCGCGTTCGTCGGCACGATCGCGCGCGATCCGTGAGTTTGATCGCGGCAGAGGAAATGCAAGCTACAGGGACAGCCTCCAGTCAATAATATCGCATCCCTCCCTGGAGCGGCATATGGCGGAACGCGGAGCGTAGGAAAATATCATATTAATAATATATTTTTCCTTATAAGTAGTGACGTTAATTTGCATTTATCAAACTCTAGCGAAGCGACGACGGACGCGACGTGGTCGTCGGGCAGGGAGAATTATTACGGTGAATCGAACAGGCGCTATTAGGAAAAGGTCCGCACTTTTAACAATCCCGTATCGTAGTGTCGTTGCTTTGGGCTTTGGCCATAAAAAGACATCATTGTGATTCTCATGTCATTAGTGTCTCACTTTTCCCCGGCTGCTGCGATCGGGAAACTGAATGCGATGGTGGTGGTGGCGGCGGGTACGATACGTGATGGGGGCTCAACCGAACTGACTGTCTGGCAAAGCAAGCACTGAATGGTGTAGTAATTGGCATCGAATCGTGATGTTTGAAGGGTTTAATGAGAAACCAGGCGCATTGATAGACAATATTTCTATGCTGGCAGTGTGTCAAAAATGTATAAGATTTCTCTTTTCGAGCAACAAATGCAGCCTTTTGAAAAACTTTGTTTGATAGTCGGAAATACAATGTAGGAATTCAACAAATTTTAAAAGTATTGCAAATAAACACAACCTTCTCCTACTAATTTCCACGTTTCCTGATTTATGTTTCGATATTGTTAGCCGTGAATACCCGGAAAAAAGCTCCAGTGCTAACCACAACCAGTATAGTAGCACCAGTAGTCGCATAAGAATCCCATTTCCTCTCGACTTCCGGGCTTTTTCCTTTCTCTCCGCTCAACCACCTCCACAGGGTCCCCCGGGCAGTAGTCGGGTGCGTCTCACAAGCAAACGCGGCACGGTTATTGAACATGCCAAAAACCATAAAATCATCATAAAAATTCAACCAACTTTCTCGTTATGTCGTAGGGATTTAGCGGAAATGCCCACCCTTTCCCAATGCAGTGCGAACCGCACTCACTCTCTCGGCACGGGGCGGTAGTTGCTATCAAATTTTCACACAAAACATTTGCAATGCGACTACCGGTACGGTACGGTGGCGACAACGGGGTAGCTGTAAAGTTGTTTATTTGGAAAATCATCCTTTCGTTCGAGCTTTATCCGTCATGGGTATAACTAGCGCTGCAGGGATCCAAATAGGCGCTGCCGATGTCTTCTTCCTTCTGGCGAAGAAGGGTCTCGAGTGCGATAATATACCATAAATACATAACAGCAGCGGCAGCATCCCCTCGTTCTGGCGCTCAGCTCCGGGCTCAGGGAGGTGCAGCTTTCTGGTTTCGTAGTTTTTTGGATGGCATAATCTCGAATATCAAATATCCGGACGGCGTTCGGCCGGGACTTGGGCTTGGGCTAGAAGTTGGACCGTCATTCACTCATTCGATCGGCGTCTGTCGAGTGAGCCGAGAATATTTTGACGTATTTCCCTTCCAAACCATTAGAGTGTCAGTTCAGGCTCTGAACTGGTTCAGCTGCTCATTCTCTAGTAGTGCTCCGTCTCTTTCTTTTTAACGGCGAATCAAGTAGGCAGTGCGTTGTGTGCTTCGCCCCATCCGTCGACGTAAACTTCGCAGCCTTCAGTCTCGCAGTTGGCCGTTCGTTTGCTAATGTCGGCGGTTTGATTCGACGCTCTCGGTGTTGGTAATAAAATTGTAATAAATAATCAAATCGTAGGCAGGGAACGGACGCTGGAAGTGTTGAAGCGGGAGGAACATCGGATGAGATAATAGTGTGTGAAAACCACATCAATCTCCTCCCTTTAGTGTAATTGATACTCTTCGGGTCGTAATCGTCGTGGGCTGGGGTTGCTTGGGTGTAACGTGTGTAATGTTATCTTCGCCGGAGTCCTACCGGTTTCAACAATCGAAAGCAAGCGATCGCAAACGGTCGAAAATTAAAATAAAATCAGGTCAGATTTGGATTCCTTAAAGCAATTTCTAGAAGGGTGTCCACGCAACACACAAAATTAATTCGCAAAAATTAGAGTTTTCATCCGATTGCTACTAAATTTTCAGGGTATCAAATGAAACAGTTAAACTTAGTTTTAGCGTCTTTATTCTATTTTATTTCGCCTCTGTATCCGTGCCCGTACTTTGGCCCAACCTCAAAATCGACATATTTTTTGCATACCCACGTTTTCTTCATTTCTTCAACTGTTTTGACTACTTTAGGATGTTTTAGAAGATTCTGCTTCATAATAGCTCAAAATTTCTCGATTGACCGCAGCTCTGGTGTATTTAGGAGGTTAAGATCTTTTGGCACGAAATCGACATTATTTGCCTTATACCACTCCGGTACGCCCTTTACGTATTGGCATTAAGCCAATACGTAAGGGGCATAGGACTATTGTGAGTCCAAGTCGTCAAAGTTTTGGTGCTTTCTGTAAAGTTTAGAGTGATTTAGTTTAGAGAGATGTAGTCTTCGGAGATGGTCGAGGGTGTGGAAGGGGGGGGAAGGGTGTGGAGTGTGTAGAAGGTCTGGGTCGGGCAAGGCTTGAAGCGATGATCCGATGAGGAAGTGCCCCGGCGTCTACGCTGCAAGGTCATTGGGATCCTGGGACATCGGCAGCAGGGGATGTGAGTACATGGCCGCTTCAATTTGGTGCAGAATCCTATAGTAGTCCTCGAAAGTAAGGTGTGTACTATCCAGTTGCCGAAACAAATGTCTCTTAGCGGTCTTCACCGTCGCATTCCACAGGCCCCCGAAGTTTGGTGCTTTACTTACTTACTTTTACTTTAGAGGCATCCTGCGCCGAACGAATTATGGTCCTCCGGTACCGTCGGTCCTGGGCTGCCGTTCTCCAATCCCCACGAACACCAGCTGAACATGCATCGTCTTCGACAGCACACACCCACCGGGTGCCTCGGAGTCTGCGGCCTCTTCCTGGTTCTCTGATGACAATAGTTTTGGCTACTCTTTCATCGGGCATTCTGGCCACGTGTTCAGCCCACCGCAGCCTGCCACATTTCACTACCTTCACTATATCAGCTATACTTGTATAGTTGGTACAGCTCGTGATTCATGCTTCTGCGCCACACTCCATTTTCCATTTTGCCACCAAGTATAGATCGCAGAATTTTAAGCTCAAAAACCTCAAGCACTCGTCGATCAGCTTCCATTAGCGTTCATGATTCATGTCCGTAAAGGGCCACCGGGAGGATTAGTGTTAGCGCCAATTTGTTGTGCGAATTTGCAAACTACGGGACTTCAGCTGGTTACGTAATCCGTAGAAAGCCCAATTCGCGGCTGCAACTCGTCGTTTCACTTCGCGGCTTACATCGTTGTCACATGTCACGAGTGTACCAAGGTATATAAATTCCTCCACTACTTCATATCGTTCCCCATCTAACTCCACCTCGGCACCAACACCACTTGGGCTCCCACGTTCCCTACCAGCAACCATGTACTTCGTTTTGGCGGTATTAATGGTAAGTCCCAATCTTGCCGCTTCCATTTTAAAAGGCCTGAAGGCCTCTTCCACTGCTCTACGTTTGATTCCGATGATATCGACGTCATCCGCAAAGCAGGCTACCAGCTCAAGCATTGCACATCACTGGCATGGCAAAATTCCTGAATCTCACCGTTTTATAGAAACTCCGTGTGTCGTTGCTGGCGTCCCAACTAGCAAGTAGGGTAAAGAACTAGTTTTAAGCAGTCTAAGCGGGTCACTGAGTGTTTGACCTTATTACAAGCGATGGGTTGACTAAGTGGGGGATATCAGCATACCAATCTTCTTGCTATCTTTAGTTCTTCAAGCTGTTACCATTGGAAGACACTATTGTTGAGCTAAACTTTTGATTTTTCGCTTTAAAAGTTGGAGCGGCGGAACTAATTTTGAACAGACCGAACCCATTTTCACCCGCAAGGTGCTTTTTTAAGCAATCCTGAAATCTGAATTTTTTTACGTCCCCTTAAAAAATCCCTCGAACTTTTCCCCCTATTCAGTAAGTTCGCATTCCTATCCGCGACCTACTAATCGGCATCTGATGCGTAATCGGCATAGCGTATCGGCATAGATGCGTCAAATGCCATCTGTCTAAATTGTTTATCGGGGCATACACTCACCGCACCGTTCGGCAAACGGTATTCGCCGTCTCTTTTATTCTCTAGTGTTCTTATGGGAAACTGCGAGTTTGACGTCTCACTCGCTGTTCAAAAGGATGGTGGGAGAACAAAAGAGGTAAACATAGCAGTACAAACGATCCGACTCAGAACAGTGTTGTCAAAGCAAATAACATTGAAACACATCGTTGCTTTATTAAATCACTGAGAAAATCTTCGAAAATTATTGAAAAAGCTGTCTTTTGTGTTGTTTTTAATAAAGAAAAATTAATTATGAACATACATTTCTCTTGAAAGTATTGAGCCACGTTTTCACCATAGGACGTTTCAGTTAATTTCAAACTTATAATTCTTATTTCCAGAACCGAAACAGTGTCTTGGCAACACGATCGTTCATCAGTTGTGCTGCAGCTGCTGCTACTGGTGAACAGTTTCCGTCAATTCAGAATTTGTTTTCAGTTTTGTTAGAAAATAATAAAACTTTTGGCTAGTGACAAAGCCTTAGATAATAGAAAAAAAGAGACTGAATAATATGGTATGTGACAATTGAGTGCTCGACTTTCAGAGTGGTTGTAATCGGTGCTGAAAATTTGATGAATTCGTTAGTATCGAGGTGACGATTGCTGAAGAGCAGCTGAAAAATGTACGTTTTTGGACAACAATTTTTAATTCATCATATTTCTTGTCGGAAACCCAGTAAATTGCGTTTGTGTGAATCAAATGTATGGTTAAGTGATTTGTGAAGATGATCCTATCAAAAGATTTTGAAAATATGAATAAAAAAGTGCATTTTCGGGTCATTTATGTTCAACTGATTAAAATAGGTAACACTGCTTAACTCGTTCCTTACCCTAGTTGTGGTAACCGAATTATGACTGTTTTCAGTCGTAATCCGGTTGCTTCAACTAAATGGAGCTAAAGTGTGCTACTTGGGGTATCGCTCCTCTACGCCGGCGAGCACGTGCTTCTCGTACTCGCGTTTCTTTAGACGATGGATTCTTTTTTCCGCAGCTCTAGTCTCTCTGTACCTCTCTCTGTTTTGACAACGTTGCCGCAGCGAGCATGCGACTCCTGGCCTGGTTCTTTTCCTCTGTCACTCTCTGGCATTATGCATCAAACCAGCTGTTACGCTGTCTTCCACGCGTCGTGCCTACCACCTCTCTCGCAGCTGTTTCGATGGCACCATGGATGTTCCTCCACAGCCCATTTTTATCTACTACTTCTACCTGCTGTTCTGCGATTCGTTGGTCAAGCTTCCTAGCGTGCTCCACTGCTACGCCGTCTGCCGTTAACCGCTGGATGTTGAAAAACAGTGTCCTCTCAGTGCAAGTTTCCGCCGTGTTCGACAGCCTTACACGAATCTTACTCACTACGAGATAGTGGTCAGAGTCGACATTTGGTCCCCGAAAAGATCGTACATCGATAACATCCGAAAAGTGTCGACCGTCAATCAAGACATGATCGATCTGAGAGCTAGCGTCTCCATTTGGATGCCTCCAGGTGTGATTCCGAATATTCAAACGTGGAAAGTAGGTGCTACAGATGACCATTCCTCTGGCCGCGGAAAAATTAATGACCCTTAGACCGTTATCGTTGGTCAACAGATGAAGGCTATGTCTCCGAATAACTGAACGGAAGAATTCCTCCCTCCCGATCTGCGCGTTTGCATCTCCGTTGATGATTTTCACGTCGTGTTTTTTGGGCACTCTCCATAGGTCCTCTCAAGTCTGTCGTAAAACTCGTCCTTAGCATCATCGGATTTATCATTTGTCGGTGCGTATAAGTTGATTAGGCTATAGTTGAAGAATTTGCCCTTAATCCTCAACACGCATATAAGGTCATTAACGGGCCTCCACCGGATAACTCGTTGCTTTTGTTTTCCCAACACTACGAAACCGACTCCATGTTCTGCTTTCTTACCGCCACTGTAGTAGATGTGGTACCCAGATAACACAAGATCGTAATAGAAAGTGCACATTAAGTCGTATGCATGTCAATTTTACATTGGAATTGCATAATGATTATAATGATTAGAGTATGTCAAGACGAAGTGTACAATAAGTTGTTTTGCGGTCGTGCGTGTCGTCATATACAACTTATTGCTGTGAATTGTAAAGCAGTATAGATGACTGTAACATTTAGTTATATCTTAATCGTATATTGAACATTATTAAGTTGCGTGTTCCAAAAATTGTTGTATAGAATGCAAGATAGAATTACCAAATTTTTGCACGTATATTGCCTCCACTTTGGTACTTATATGTTCTTATGTGGTGTGAAATAAAACTTTTTCGTGCGGATATGATTTCGTATCGCTCAGTTGCAACCGAAATATACAAACCAAATTGTTTACTGGGTACTTGAAAGAAGTGCCTGCAATAGGGTCTACTGCACGGAACTCCCTTTCTCCGGAATTTGGCCACCGAACTTCCTGAATAGCAGCGGTCTCCACTCCGAGTTGATGCAGCGCTCGAGCAAGCAAACCAGCCCGTGCCGGTTCATGGAGTGTTCGGACATTCCAGGTACCAAGTTTCCAATCGTTATCCCTTAATCGTTTCCTTGTCCCATGCCGTGTCCGATTGTTCCGTCCTGAATTTCTTTCGTCGTAGTAATTGAGTTTTTCGGTATACTATCTCACCGGGGTCGCGATACCTATATCCCGCTGATGGGTCTGCCATCTGAGGTATAGCTTGCGGGATACAGCATTACATATTCAGCCTCCCGTTTCGAGACACACGCTGTGCGAGCCGCCCCTCACCTGGAGAACAGGCGCTCTAGTTCGCACCTCCTAGCTTAGCTGCTTCAGTAAGTACATGAAGCATTTCCGGGTAAGGCCAACGACCGTCATCATTTGACTTAGATCTGCGTGGAGGCGCCAGGTGGGAGCTTGAGAGAGCCAGAGCTATATTTGAGGCTCCTTCCAGGTAACTCTCTTCATTTCATACCCATGGTGATTTAGGGGGAGTCGAATGCCACACAATTCCTTCCTCTGAACAGGCAGAAGGAATTTGCTTTACTCGTCGTCGCTCCTGAATCCTGAATCGAAAAATTCCGCCAGTTCGCGTTTGGCTCTTTCGAAGTTTTTCCCGTTGTCAGAATATATGTGTGCTGGGGTTCCCCGTCTTGAAATGAATCGATGCAAAGCCGTTAAGAATCCTGGGGTGGGCAGGTCCGCAACCAGCTCAAGGTGGACAGCTTTTGTTGAGAACCATATGAATACACAGAGGCCAGTGGACCTGCATATTCCACACCCGTATGTGAGAATGGGTGACTTGGGACGACTCTAGGACGTACGGTACTTTTCACCAAGTGACGACCATTCAAGGCTCAATATTCCTCGCGAATTGCTGATAGTAGAAGACACCCACCGGCATGGACAAACTTTCGATGACAGCACTCACCGATTGGCCGAGTGAACGGATGGTTCTTTGAAAGGAGGGCAGGGTGTTTCGATTGGTATAGAAGCTAAGAAAGGTTAAGCCGACCTCCAACTCGCAAAATTCTCTCTGGGTCTACAAATGGCATGAGGCACGGATAGGTGAACTTTTGGTAACAGAATTTCTTCTCTCAAGCTCTTTGATTTCAGTACAGAATGCGCCCTGCTGAGCAAAGCGAACTAGAAGGGTATTGGTAAGTTTTTTGACAGTGAGCGACTGCCGATCAAGTTCATTATTTGAAAGAGATGCACGTGGCTGGGTTCTGGTTTTCGATCGAGTTCGTTCCGAAAAGTGTAGGCAGTAACCGATGTAACTATAGGAGGACCACCGAATAAACCATGGGTTGATGCCAGGTGTCGTTTGAATCGATGCAACTACGCATTTTTTCTCAAGTACTCCTTCGGTGACTGTAGGTAGATGACAAATTGACCCACGCTGATGCGGTTGCACCAACCAGGATAGATCGTACTTCCAGGTTTCACTATTTACGAATTCTTCGACTGACATCCCACGTGAAACGAGATCTGCAGGGTTCACCGATCCGGATATGTGATTCCATTTTCTACCATATGTGTACTTCTGACACCCTGTTCGCAACGAAATTTTTCCAGAAACTGGATGGTGCGCGCAGCCAGTACAAGCAAACTGCAGAATCAGACCAGAAATATGAAACCGAGACGCAAATGCTAACTGATTCTTTCACGCGATGATACAGATGAGCCGCCAATACGCAAGCGCAAAATTCCAGGTGAGCTGTTGTGAGAGAAAGTACGTACAGACTCCGTATGCATAAATAGAAGCATCAGCGAACGTATGCAATGCAGCTCTACGGTGGCCTCCGGTAGGAACGCGTATCGCTCGATTCGATAGGTTGCAATCTTTGGTAGTTCGCCCCGAAAGTTTTTGCATTTCAGCTAGATGGAATGAGGTACTGGTTCGTCCCAGTCGCAGAAGAGTGCCCATAATTCCTGCATCATGATTTTCGCTGTGACGACGAGAAAGGATGGATCGTTTCGTAACTTCAACACGTTGTAGTATTGGTGAATCAAACCGAAGTTGATCGGATTCTGGTTCCCACCAGATCCACAGCGTTTTCACAGACTCGTCTGAAATGAATATAACACTAGATTGTGTGCCGATTTGATCGTGCCAATCGATTTGATTTGATAATAATTCAGACAACTCTTCCCGGAGCTGAATAGCTTTCTGTACCGTATTCCCTCTTCCGATAAAATCATGCATGTATGCAGATTCCAGAACCTTCGTCCTTTGCAAGCTGTTGAAGGGTTCGTGTACCCAAAAAAGATGATGGAGCTAAACGGTGAGTCACGGTTAGAAGCTCGTAAATCTGTACAGGGATGCCCTCTGAAAACCGGAAGAGAATGCGTAGCAAAGTGGGTACGTGAGGAACCGAAGAAAGATTAAAAGGCCTGACCCACAGAAAGAGAGAAGATTAAGATCATTAAGAGAGAAGCCGGTCGAAGTACGAGCTAAACCGTTGAATACCACTCTAATTTTGGTAGTCGTACTATCTTCCTTTAGGACAGGTTAGTGGGGCAGATAAAACGTGTGGGAGTGATTTCCGTCGTCCGTCTTGACCAGTCGCATTTGACCAAAGGAGAGGTACTCCTTTATGAATTTATGGTATTCCTCCTTCAATGTTTCATCGCGGTCGAGTCGCCGTTCAAGCGAAACAGCGAACTGCACAGGTTTTAGATTCTCCTAACATAGCATCAAAGTCGGGCTTTCGTGGCAGATTAACGATGTAGCGCCCTGACTCATCTCGAGTTGTCGTAGATTGATTGAAATCTTCACAGTAGCGCTCTTCGATGGAGTAGTTATTGTTGACGGTCAATTCCTCGGTTTTCCAGAATCGTTCCATGCACTCCTCCAATGTCAGCATGGAATCAGCTACTTCACGAGGATTGGTGGACTGCAGCTGCAGCTGAGCGGGGTGTGTCGTGCTAGCTGAGCCTGTGACGATCCAGCCAAATACGCTGTCTTTCAGAATCGGAAGATTATCGGCCATCCGGAGACGAGCTGTGCTGGGGAAGAATGAATGTAAGTGTTTTGCGCCCAGTACCATGTCAATCTGCTGACTCTTGTTGAATCTTGAGGGGATCTACTAACACTAAATTCTGAGGAGCTTTTCTTGCCATTCATGGACGGAAATATCCTGCGCAGGAAGATCTGCACGTAACCGTATCCATCAGTAAAAACACGATCCCGCACTCAAATTCATCATTCTGGGACTTGATGCGGACGAAGATTGATTCGTGTACCCTCTTGGAGAGATTGCCTGTTCCCTGAATATAGTCACGTTCACTGAACTTCTTCTCGACGTCTTCTCGACGCAGCAGTACTGGCAACAATCCTTTGAATACTTTCAGCTGATTCAGCTGAAAGATTGGGATCCATTATCGTCGATGAGCTGAATCGCCTAAGTCGTCATAGATGTATCATAGAAGTGTTATAGATGGTTCATTGGCTGACCTTGCATTTTCGATGGAGTGCAGCATGGTGTGATATCGCTTATTGCAGTGCTTGTAATTGCAATCCGAGGGACAATTTCGAACGATGTGATCACTTTTCAAACAGTTGTGGCACAGTTATTTGGCAGACACGACTTACTGCCGTTCGATTTGAGAATATCGGTTAAATTTTGCTCCTTATTACAAGCAGGGCATTTGCTTCCAGGCCTGGATGGGGAAGCGCGCGATGACAAGCGAAATTTATTTGGTGTAGAGGTGGTCACAAATGTAAAGGATGATGGTTCACCATGACTTACTCCAAGACTCGCATTCGACGCTGTGGAAATTCGATCAAACAATCGTAGTTCGGTTGACTATTTGTTGATGCATGATCCGCCCAGGTATTTCAGTGTGTCGTTAGGAAGTTTCGTGCATAGAAGATGCTCCAGGAGACTGCTTCAGAAGTCAGTCGGCTTACCTAGTTAAACCAAAATTTTAGTATGATGCTGGAATTTTTTGACTAGAGCGTACAGAGACGCGGCAGATTCCTTCCGAACCGAAGAGATATTGAATAGATAATCAGTAGATAATCATTAGCGTATCGGTCGACGAGTGTTTGCCAAGCCAAATTATAGTTCGCGGAGCTGATAGCTATCGATTCGATTAGTTGTGAAACCTGCCTTCAAGGTGAAACGGTACTGAAGCCAACATGGCCGAATCGATGGCAGCTACAACCTCACATGGACGCCATTTTTCCGGCCATATTAGGACTCAGTACCGTATCACCTTAAGTAGTGAAATTTTTGGATGGACGCAACATCCACGTTAGAGTGGATCAATGCCAAGAACGTGTCATGAAATCCTAGCCACTGCGTATAGACTCCATTGAATTCAGGGAGAGAAATGGTCGGAAGTTTCACTTCACCTGGTTGACTTGAAACAGTCGGCTCAAGTCGGCTTTTATTCGAAACAGCCAAGGCTCAAAATCGGCATGTATGTCTGCGTTGATTTGCCTACCTTCCTCAGTATCCTCGCTGTCTTCTAGCTGCCCTTGCACCTCCTCCAGGGATGCCCACATGCTGTTCAGGTATTCAGGTTCAGCTGTTCAGGTAGACGGATCGATACCTGAGCTTGATCCCATTGTGCGTCGAAGGAATTCACAAAAGCTTCTGCCCGAAACAGTTCAGTCATCATCGTTGCTCGCCGGGATAGTCAAGTTGCCTTATGTAGTTATGCCATTTTCCGTCGTGTTCGGATGATGTCAAATAACTGGCGAGAAACGAGTCTGTGGAACGAAAAGACTCTGGTAGGCCTGGAGAGTGGATTGATAGATACTTTGAATGGTACTCTCCAATTCCAAGACAAGTATGTGCCTTGTATTTAATAAAAGAAAACTGCCAACCGGAACGTGTAAAAGTACAGTCCGTGCTAATTCAGCTGGATGTTAGCGATCGTGAGTAGGATTCGCTCAAGGCTGTCGAACACGACGAAAGCTCGTACTGAGAGGACACTGCGTTTCAAAATCCAGCGGTAACGGCAGACGACGTAGCAGTGGAGTACGCCAGAAAGCTTAGGAAGGAGAAGATATAAATGGGCTGTGGAGAACATCCATGGTGCCATTGAAGCAGCTGCGAGACAGGTGATAGGCACGACGCGTGGAAGACAGCGTAACAGTTGGTTTGATGCAAAATGCCAGAGAGTGACAAATGAAAAGAAACAGGCCAGGAGTCGCATGATCACTGCGGCAACGCGTCAAAACAGTGAGAGGTACAAAGAGACTAGAGCTGCGGAAAAAAGAATCCATCGTCTGAAAAAACACGAGTACGAGGAGCACATGTTCGCCGGCGCAGAGGAGCGATACGCCAGCAACGACACACGGAGTTTCTATAAAACGGTGAGATAGAGGAATTTTGCCATGCCTGTAATGTGCAATGATAGTGCTGGCCACCTGCTTACCGACAAAACGGCAGTAGCAGCCAGGTGGAAGGAGCACTTTCAGACACTGTTGAATGGAGAGGTAAATGCGGAGATCAGCAGGGACAGGATAGAAATTGTAAGCGATGGTCAAGCTGTGGAGCCCCCAACACAGGAGGAGGTTAAGAAGGCAATCAGTGAGCTAAAAAACGGTAAGGCTGCTGGGAAGGACGGTATCCCGGCTGAACTTCTAAAAGCGGGGAGCGAGCGGCTGTACGAAGCAATCCACCGGATCATTATCAGGATCTGGGAGGAAGAACAAATGCCAGAGGAGTGGTTAGATAGCCTCATTTGCCCAATTTTCAAAAAGGGACATCGACTGGAGTGTAAAAATTATCGAGGAATTACATTGCTCAATTCTGCCTACAAGGTCCTTTCCCGTATCCTGTTCTGCAGACTGAGACCATTAGCGGAGTCCTTCGTCGGCGAGTACCAAGCTGGTTTTCGAGAGGGTCGCTCCACGACGGATCAGATGTTTACCCTGCGCCAGTCGCTAGACTGGTTCCGGGAGTATAACTTGCAGACACACCATCTGTCTGTGGACTTTAAAGCGGCGTTCGATCCAGTTAAACGATATGAGCTGTGGCAAATAATGCTAGAACATGGTTTTCCGACGAAACTAGTTACGCTGATTCGTGAGATGCTCTACGGATTCAAATCATGCGTTAAAATAGCGGGTGAAACCTCAACTGCTTTCGTGACGTTGGATGGACTGAAGCAAGGGGATGCACTCTCTAACCTGCTATTCAACATTGCCTTGGAAGGTACATTACGAAGGGCAAACGTGGAAAGGAATGGAACTATCATCACGAAATCTCAAATGCTAATTGGTTTTGCGGCTGACGTCGATATCATCGGAATCAACCGTAGAGCAGTGGAAGAGGCCTTCAGGCCTTTTAAAAGGGAAGCGACGAGATTGGGACTTACAATTAACACCGCCAAAACGAAGTTGCTGGAAGGGAACATGGGAGCCCAAGTGGTGTTGGTTCCGAGGTTGAGATGAGGAACGATATGAAGTAGTGGAGGAATTTATATACTTTGGTTCGCTCGTGGCATGTGACAACGATGTAAGCCGCGAAGTGAAACGACGAGTTACCAAAGTAGCCAAAACTAATTTCAGCAGAGAACCAGGAAAAGGCCGTAGACTCCGAGGCAGACCTCGCACCCGGTGGGTGTGTGCTGCCGAAGACGATGCACGTTCAGCTGGTGTTCGTGGGGACTGGAGAACGGCAGCCCAGGACCGACGGTACTGGAGGATCATAATTCGTTTGGCTCAGGATCGGTAACGGACCGTTGCCACTAAAGTAAAGTAAATAAGTAAGTAGTAAGTAAGTTAGCGATCGTTTACGAATCTCGACGAAAATCCACAGAAAATCGTTGCTGGATAGGTTGAACTGGGTGCACAAATAATACCAAAAACCAATGTTGGTCCGCACTGACGATTGGTAGCAATGAATTTCATAACAATCCACCGAACTGCCAGGGTGCAATGGCGGAATAGCGTCTCTTGGATCCTTCTTTCTAAGCTCGCTGTAATGGCGTTGAATGGCCAAAGCACGAACAATGGAGCGGCTAGACAAATTGTCCTCTCGGTGACGGTAACCGGATGCGGTCAAGATGTATTCCAAACGGTTTGGCAGGAATCACGATCCGGTCCGTCGACAAAGTATGCAAAGAAACGAAACGGGAATCTAAGGGCACCTGCGAGCCACAAAATATCAATCGGACAGGTTTGGTATTCGAGCCGTGTATAATTAAGATATACGCCTATAAAGATGGCCCTAACAAAATGGCAGCACCCAGTAGATCGTCTCAAGTGCTTCGGATGGTTGTTGATGGTCGATCCTGGTCACGACACCAGTTTTATGATGGCGCTTGCCAGAAAAGTTGATCCCCGATAGATGACCTACGTTGTGTCTGTTGGTGCATGAAGTTCGGTTCACCCGGAACTTGAACTAGCGCAAGTGGCTAGGGTAGAAACTGTAACGCCACAGATGACCGTGACAGTTTCGTAGGTGAATAGTAACATTGATATCATACAGTTACTTTATCATACCTTAATTAAACGATGACAGACGATTAACTATAAATTAACTTTTATTAACTGCGACATTTCTTCTATTTAACGTGTGTACGCTAGACGATATCGTAAATGACTAAAGGGTAACTGCTGAGTAGACAGATCGATCGGCTAGTTGGCTAGACGATCGAGTGAATGTGGCTGCCAGAACGGCTAGACAAACTCGCCGCTTGCGCGCCCGTTAGCACCAGCTGCGAATTGAGAAGGTGAAACCCTACTCCGTGCTGCCAGTGCAAACAGTGGGATATACTATGTTCTACCGCACGGAAAATTTTCAAAATATTTTTTTCTTATTCACCTATTCTTTAGCGATATTCCACATACAGTACACAAAACTGAACACAGCGAAGAGTATAATCAACTCTAAACCACACTTAATGACGATATCACTGCAAAAAGACGGTTTATTATAGAACCGTTAACAAACTCAGCGTAAACAATCTGAACAGTGATACCATTTATCAATTCATCAATAGAAACAATGGAAACACGACTGTTCGCGGCTGTATGAAAAATTCTGAACATTGTTGTATATTTCTTGCATGACAATAACCTCATCTGAGGTATAAATTAAATAATTCTTTTCCGTGAATAAAAGTATTTTATAGTGCAATTTACTTTTACAAGACTTAGTCACTAACTCACTCCAACTATAATTTGTACTTCACAATTCTTATGTGATTAAATTTTGTTATCATTACAACCGTTTAATGGAATCACTGTAGAAAATAGTATTTTTATCAATAACTGTCGTGTCGAACAACTTGCCTTGTCAATGCTTTGATCCATAAATCCGACCATAACCACCGGTCAGCAATCGTAAAACTTAATCCAAAAGCTGTAAAAAGTGTCATAAAACACCGAACACTTAATTACAGCCACCATCAAAGTTGACACCCGCTTCGCGCGGTCCACATTTGTTCGACTCTTGGACCGTCGCACAGTGGATCCTCTCCATACAAAAGCTGGACAAAAATAAAAAAGTTGTCCAAAGATGCTGAAAATGCCACCTAAGGGTAATTTTGGGTCACTGAATCTGATTTTTGCATCTAAAATGTTCTAAAATTATCATATGAACGTCTATGGTTGATTAAAAAAATATTAATACTGTAAATCATATACGTTATTTTTCTGCAAATACCTTTTATGTATTCCTAGTGTTTTGCAACAAACTGAACTACTAAAATTAAAATAAATTGGGCAAGCTTATGTTTCCAATACATAACTGTGTTTAAATTTGAAGTATTATTTCATATTCACGTATGTTTTGAAATAGATTAAAACTGTTTTTTTGGCTATAGTGTTTCTTGCTATCCTTGAAATTTTGAAGCAATTTGAAAGATATTGATGGATAACAAAAGTAATGACCTAATATGGAAGCGATATATCATCAGCTATTTAAGGTGAAATCAGAGAAAGATTTCGTTCCGTTTCAGCTATTTAAGATGATAAAGAAATAATAAAGAATCAGGCATGGCCCAATCATTTTGATTCAATTCACATTCATTTGACAGTACCGTCTCAATCAAGCAGAATCTGAAAAGGTTATGTATGTGGCATTTTTTAGTTATTATCTTCAAATTTGCTGAATAAAGCTAAGCTGTATCTTTTGTATTTAAGCTACCATATGGTTGCTACCCCGTTGGTAACCAAATGAGCGTTCACTTGACTACCAACGGGGCAGCAGCATTGTAGCACAGTGAATACAAAAGTTACAACCCTGCTTATTTCAGCAAAATTGTAGATAATAACTAGCTCTACAAATGCGACATACACAACTTCTTCAAATTTTGTTTAATTGGGACGGTACTGTCAAATGAATATGAATTGAGTCAAAGTGATCGTGCCAACCCTGTTCAGAATTCATCAAATTTGAGATCTTGGCGCAGAACGGCGCAAGATGCCACTATGATTTTTGAAAACTAGACAAAATTTCCTGTAAAATGAAACATGAGCGGTCGATGCACTAGTATGTACTCCTAAGTAGATGGCGTCCTACAGACCGAAACCCTGTTTAAAAATCAATAATAACGTGTATTTCCTATTGTAACTTTTATAACAATGATGTTCTGTGAAATCTAAAGATTCCATTGGATTCCCAAGAAAATTTCCTATCAAAAGACATCTTTGCATGGACTGGTGTTCAATATTTTAAACTAACTAAAACGAATTGAATATCACAGGGTGTAAACTTTTCGCATTGCGAATTTCAACAAATTTCACTGACTTTGGTATCTTCAAAAAATTCTACAAGCTTTAGTTTTTACTCGATTTACTTAAAAATTTGGCATATATATATTCAATGATAGTACATTTAAGAAAAAATATGAAAACAATAAAAATCGAGAATCGAGTTTGGCATTTTTGTCCGGCCCGGCCCCTCTGTGCGTCGTCGTCGTCCTCGTTGTCGACGTGGAAAACTATTTCAGATAAAGCACTTTTTTTCGGTTATTATCGACCGGCTCGCTTCCCGTGTGCGCTATTTTCAACGGTGGCACATTTGTTTTAAGATCCAACGAAAGAAAATATGCAAATCTTAGCAGTCAAATTTAGGCAAATCAGTTGACGGATGAGGACCTATCCATCATTGATGACGATGATGATGGCTCGGTTGATTAATTACCAGCCGTAAAAATAACAGAGCAAAGTTCATAAAATCCCGTAAACTGTTGTGTCCTAAAACAGTTATGAGGAGCGACGTTCTATCTCTAAACGAAGGCACATATTGTTCCCATCGTTTAACAAACCATTCTAAAAAGCGAATCCCAAAAGTAAACACCAACGATCGAACAGTCGAACGCCGCCGACCCTCCCCGGGGGAAAGTAATGAATTTTTATGACGCTGAAAAAAGCGTTCCCAAGGGGTGGAAAAACCGCACGCGCTATCCTCGGGCTGTGTACTTGGATGGAGGGTGGATCTGCCTGCCTGCCCTCTGGAGAGTGTGGAAAAACAGATTGAATTAAGCGTTATTATATTATACAGTCCGCAGCAAGGAGGTGTTTTCCCTGCTGTTGTTGTTGGTTTTGTCGCGCCTGGAGAAAACTCAGCGGGAATGCCGAATTAACCCGACTGACTGAAGACTGACAGCGAAAGATTTTGCCGGAGACAGAGAGCCATGAGCTGAGCGGTGCGGTGCGAATGGCAGCGATGATGGGCAATAAAAATCTACGTAATATCGGTGTAATCCCGATTATTAAGCTTGTTTGCATTTGCATACATATTAAAGTTCATAAATTGATGATGGGTTTTTATGTGATGGGCGATTGAAGGGGGTTTATCTTCGGAGTGTGCTCTGTCTCTGTCGTGAACAGAAATGCGCTAATATTAGTTTTGGCAAGATAGTCTGTTCTAGTCACTCCGAACTACTAGTCCATTACCTTGGTTACGGCTTCAACAATTGACGATGAGAGAAAAATTTGAAGGTATTTCAAGAATCTCGGAATTTTAAAACCTGAAGAAAATGTCTGATGGGGATCTGAAGAACGCGGTTCTGCAACTCACCAACCTTATCGCGAGGCAGCAGCATCTCGAACATCATACCGCCGATCTGCTGCTCACTCACTACGATCTGTCAAAGGAAATTATCGTCGCTGTAGATGCATCAATGTATGGTCTCGGTATGGTCAGGGGTCTATTTTTAGTTACCAATAAGCCTTTTATGTTGTGCTGTCAGAGACCTGGTTTTGGCTACAGATAAGCCTCTTAGATAGATGCTTTTTAATTCAATCTTCTAATAGTCGACTACTTTAGTTGAGTGATCGGAATTAAGAGCTGATCGCAATTTTGTGCCTTCGCGGTACTTAATGCAAAAATTCACATCCCATACACCAAAAAAAGAAAAAAGTGAAAAAGCAAAAAACGGAAAAAACAGGCAAAACGAGACAAAAAATAGAAGACTGAACATAAAGCGTAGGGAAACGGAAGCGAACAGAAAACGAGCAAATGAGGACAAATTGGATAGAAAAGAAGAAACAACAGAACAAACAAGGAAAACATAAGACAGAATATGAGGAAAAGAAAAGGAAAAAATACGTGAGCAGAAAAATTAGAGAGAAACAGTTCAAAACGGAAGACAAACGGGATAAAATGGAAAACAGATCGAGACAGAAAAGGAAGAATAGTAGGACATAATAAGAAAACGGACTCTGATCTGTTAAGAAGAAATATAAAAAAAGCTAACGAGACAGAATACAAAAATGAACTAGAGAAGGGGAAAAAGGGCCTGAAAACGGAAGAAACAACACAGAAAAGAACAGTAAACAAACATACAAGAAAAAATCAACTGAAAAGGGCGAAAAGCGGATAGTCAAGGAAAGAAAGAAGAAATAGCGGGCAGTAAAAATGGAAAACGACAGAGAAAAGGAGGAAAACTGAGGCGTAAATAGGGAATACGGAACAGGAAAAGAGGTAAACAAACGGGAAAAAAGAGGGAAAACGAGATAAGAAAGTGAAAACGGAATAGAAAACAAGAAAAACCCAATTGGAAAGGAAGAATAGTGAGGAAAGGAAAGAAAACCGATCGAAAAAACGACGAAAAGAGGTAAAAAAGAGTTCAAACAAGATATAGAACTGAAGTTTTTGGAGCGTCTTAGTAGAATACGAAACCTAAAATTAAAAAAGAAGAAAGCTTATCCAATTTAATTCTACTATGTGTATTTTATTCACGACAGACACGTATTTCGCCTACGACTTGCAGGCTTCCTCAGTGTCTGTTTTCGAACCTGCAAGTCGTAGGCGAAATACATATCTTCGTGAATAAAATACACATAGTAGAATTAAATTGGATAAGTTTTCTTCTTCTTTAATTTTAAGATAAAGAAGGAAAAAGTTGAGACAAAATCAAAATAGGATAGGAAAATGGGACAGAAAAAAAAGATCAACTATAACGATTAACGCACGAAAGTAAAACGTTGTAAAAAAGGAAAACCGAAGAGCAAAGAGAACAAAGGGAACCAAATGCAGAATAAATGTGACAGTAAAGAAGAAAAAACGGGACATCTAAAACAGAAAAAACGAAGAGCAGAGAAAAAATGGATGAAAAACGCGAAAAAAATTACACAAAAATTAATGACAAACAAGACTGAAAAGAAGAAAAAATGGGTAACGAAACGAAGAAAATCGGATCAATGAAACGACAGAAAAAAGAAACAAGAGAGAACTATTCCTCAGCTAGCTAATCTTTTTATCTAAACCTATAAAAATGGATTTCTGTCTGCCTGTCTGTCTGTCTGTCAGTCGGTATGTTCCTTATAGAATCGGCCGGCGTGAAAATTTGCACGTAGGGGTTTTTGGGGCCGAGGAAGGTTCTTATGATAGTAAGAGACCCCTCCCCCCACTAAGAGGAGGAGCTCCCATACAAATGAAACACCAATTTCTGCATAACTCAAGAACTAATCAGGCAAATGGATTCAAATTTGGCATGTGGGTATTTATGGAGATCAGAATTTTTTATTGTGCATTGAGACCCCTCCCCTCTTTAGGAGGGGAATTATGACCCCTTCCTCCTTTAAGAGGGGGGAGGGAAGCTCCCATACAAATGAAATACAAATTTCCTCATAACACGAGAACTAATCAATCAAATCGAACCAAATTTGGCATGTGAAGGTTTTTGGAGGCAAGAACTTTTTCTATGATGAATTAGGTGAATTAGGACCCCTTCCCTTTTTAGGAGGGGGGTTCCCATACAAATGAAACACAAATTGCCTCATAACTCGTGAACTAATCAAGCAAATGGAACCAAATTTGGCAAGTGGGGGATTTTGTAGGCAGAATTTTCTTTATGATGGTTTGAGACCCCTCACCCTTGTGGTAGGAGAATAATGACTCTCATACAAACAAAACAGAAATTTTTGCGTTACTCAAAAACTAATCGAACTCGAGCAATTTTAGACTCTTTCATAAAACATAACAGACAATAACAAGACCACCAAAAACTATCTGCCCCCCGCAGAAATCATCTCTGTCTAGGTTTTGTGGTTTCCCTAGGTCTACTGACCTCTATTACTTTCCTTCAGTTGGATCCGAACGAGCGACAACGAGCAAGGAGAGTATCACCCCGAGGATCGAAATGGCACTTTCCACGAAAAGATTTTCCGTGAAATGGTACATTCCGCGTAAGATTTTTCTGCGAAATGGTATTCGGCGAAGTGTTATACAATCACGGCGAATATTTAAGTTCTATCCGGTTTCTTTTATCTGGCTAAGTAACGGAGGGATTGTTTTCTACTTTACTGTGAGGATAAATGGAAAATTTGTAGATTAAGCTACCCATACTTTCATGGTGAAGTAACTGCCAAAATGAGTTATCTAAGGTTGAGCTCCTCAGAGACTTGCTAAACTCGAGATTGTGACAGATTCACGATTTATGTACAACACATTTTAATTTGTGGCAATACGAAGTTTGTCGGGTCAGCTAGTATGAATATAAAAGTTCAAAATCGTGCTATTACATCGTATTTGATGTGCAAAATTGGCATTTACGGACTATTTTGGAGGTGATATACGCGATTAGAAGTAATACGTAGTTATATATGATAATATCCGATTAAGCGCGACTCCCTCTGTACTGCTGTGCAATTCTGTGCTGAAAAATTCGTATGTGTGTCAGTTATTATCATTATATACGATTGAAAATCTATTTGGGCGGACTTTATTAAGCTTTAACCACGATTTGAATTTGTTAAGAGATATTTACGATAATTCTCGTCCACTGATGTACGACTTGGTGCTAGCTGGGCCCTCTCTTCGTGAAGAAAAAGAAGAAAAGTGAGAGCAAAAACCATGAAGACGATACAAAACGAAGAAGAAACGGATACCACAAAAAGAACAAATACGGCAGAAATGAAGAAAAATGAGACATCTAAAATAGGAAAACCGTAACAAACGAAGACGAAAAACGAGAAGGAGAAGAGATAGAAAAGGATGAAAATGAAAAACGAAAAAAAAGGGGGAAAGAAAAGAGTTGGAGTACGGAAACGAAAATTGCAAAAAATGATTGAAAAACTAGTGGAAAAACAGGACCGACATTTAGAAAAAATAAACCAGGAAATGAAAAAAAAAACGAAACAGTGAAACGGAAAACACGGAACCGAAAAAAAACTAGATAAAAAGAGGGAACAAGGAAGGAAAATGAAGAAATGTGGAAGCAAAAACCAAGAAAATGGTAATGAAAAGAAGAAAAACAAAAAGTGGAAAACGGGAAAAAAGGTACAGAATAGAGGTAAAACGTGTGAGACAGTGCGACGAAATGGGTTTATTCTAATTGCAAGTGAAATTTCGAACCTAATTTGGTTCCATGATCGAATTCAAGTCTAATTTAATGTCCAATGTCATATATAATTACATGTTCGATTTTAAGCCCAATTTGAAATCCAATTTTATTCCTATTTAAGTCAAATGTAAGCACTGATTTCAAGTCAAATCTCCAGCATTTAAATTATTCTAGTATTCTATTATTCCAAGTCCAATCTCAAGTCGAATTTGGTGGTCTTGGTATGGTCGTTTCCTAACCGATGAGGTAGAGGCAATCGCTCACGCCCCTCGCTCACAGATGCCAGCGGAAATAAATTACGGGCAAGTAGAGAAGGAAGCATTAACCATGGATATTCGCTGTGACCCGCTTCCACAAGATGCTGTATGGACGCCATTTTCTCCTGTGTCTCCCTATCATTAACCACTGCTCAATGGTTTCGGTTTAAAGAAAGGTATTCCAATTTACACAGCAAACCGCTTGCAGCGTTGTACGATTTCGACATTCAACATGTTCTAAATTTGGTAATGCTGACTTGCTGTCCCGGATGAAGTCATCCCAACGTTAACCGGATGAAGACTACCTACGTGATTGACACCGTTCACGTTGAATCTGAAGCGAAAGCAGTTCTCGATGGCTACCATCAGCAACTTATCGTTTCCGTACGAGATGATCATGACTTAAACAAAGAAGAACGCAATTTTGCAACAAGTGGTCAATTTCATTAACAACGGTTGGGTGTTGTCGACCCTGATCTCAAGAATTTCTTCGCCAGGTGAGAAGGACTTCAACTTGTGTGGAGAAAGCGTTAAGTTTGACGATCGAATTGTCCAACGAAGTTTCGCAAGCGGATTATTCGTCAGCTGCATTGTGGACACCCTGGGATGGACCGTACGAAATCTCTGGTGCGCAGTTACATCTACTGGCCAACGTTGACGACGATGTGGCGCAATTTGTTCCAGTTGGGCCGTGGAAACGTGTTCATATTGACTTCACCTGTCCTAATGATGGGTATTACTATTTTATCATCGCGGACGCTTTTTCTGAGAGCCCCGAAATGTTCCACACTTGATCCAGCAACACCACTGCATCCATGGACATGCTTCGTTAGTTGTTTTCCGGTTTTGGTAACCCGGCATCATTGGTTTCGAACAACGGAACTCATTTCACCAGCGAACGATTCCAGCAATTTTGTCGTACCCATCTTCACCCACAATCCAACGGCCAAGCCGAACGGTTTGTTGATTCCCTCAAGCGTGACCTGAAGAAGTTGAGCTATAGAGAAGGTTCACCTACACTGGAGCATCTGCATACATTCCTTCGGTGTATCGCTCTACTCCAAACCCAAATAAAGAATGCAACGCGTTGGACCTGCCAAGGAAATCTGATTCTGTAATACAAGCTGAAAGGAACCGCAAGCAAGATGAACAGTTTAATCATCGACATGGGCTATCAAATGCAATTTCAAGGAAGCCAACCTGGTCTACAGCACTGCAGAAATCATGGGTTCCTGGCCAATGCATCGAACGGAAGCGTTCCGTAATCTAGATCGTTGCGCTGGACACGGTAGAACGATCGAAGCTAGTAAGGTCGGGTGTAAACAAAATGCGTCCTCGATACGATTTTAACACTTCTGAGCAAAGTCCTACTCGATGAGGTTCAATCTACAATGGCTACAGCTGTTCCAATTATTAAAGAAGCAGAATTTGAAACTTCATGCACGCCAACACCAAAGTCATCCGATCAAGATGAAGTTATTTTGCAACGTTTTACCCGTGAATCAAAACTGCCAAGATGGCTAACGGCTAACCTACTTTTAAGAGGGGGAGATGTAGCAGGCCTTACTCTGCTAATGCTATGAGTCGTCACATGGTCGAATCTCGACTGCGCGATGCTGTTAGATAGTGACTTAACTTTAGATAGAGTCTGTGCTTTATTATCATTGCGTAGCACTAGCCCCGTAGCAATCTTGAACTCTATCAGCCGGTTGCGAAATCTGTCGATAAAGAAGGGTTAAATCTTGGAAAGACATTTAAGCCCAAGGCTTTGCTTGTTACTTACATTTTTGAGAAAATAGTTATAGCATATTAAACCCATGGGTGCTACAACGAAGAGAAATGTAGGCTGCATTTGGAAGTATGCTGATAATGCCCTCCCCTGCCCTATGTGGCGTTGTTCCGGGATTAATTGAAAAGTATCTTCAGGTTTTGTTGAAAAATTTTCGGTGAAATAATGAAACTGATGAATATATCGCGTAACGTTTCAGCCTACTATTCTTCAGCTATCGTCTGACGCCTGTAAATATTTATTACCATTAAAATGTGCTATTTAGGTATTTTTCAACAATCAAATTCGCGATTTACAATTTTTACAAAAAAAAAAACACACATCACAAAACTCTTACATTCTTCTAGTATTTACGCCACATTCATATCAGTTATTCAGCCTTCATCAGTGGGCTGGTTTTCCTTCCGTCCAACTGGCTTGTTGTTGTTACTCTGACGAAGCTTTAGGACTAGACCGTTGTATGCAGCATTGAATGTTCCGCATTCTCTCTGTAGATTCACGGTTTTGCTATCACCTAGGATTTTGATGTGGAACATTTCCGCTGTTGTTCTGGTCTCCTGGTTCTCTATCCGTTCTAAAACCCGAGTTTTGGCGAAGTCAATGAGGTGTCCTTCCTCCACTGTATGCTGCGAGAGTCCCGATTTCGCCTCACCCTTTTTGGCATCATTTTTGTGTTCTGCTACCCTGGTTTCTGGCTTCCTTCCTACCTAGTGACTTAAAATCAAAGAATTAATTGTAAAGCCTTACTTTGGGAAACTATGACCTTTCCTCGGTGAGGAAAGCAAACATCAAAAACTTCTAATCGTCAAACGGAACAACAAATCAGATAACCGATTTACAAAACAATCAATTAAGATTGTCTGTCCTCGGGCGCCGCCGTCGCCACCGTTCGGAACGTCGATCGTTATTCTTCACGCACCGTCCGCGCGTCCCCGTCATTCTATCTATCGCATATATTCATTCATTCATTCGTTCGTTCGTTTGTTATTTCGCGCTCATCTCACCCTCACCAGCCGGCCCGGCCGGCTTGCTTTGTTCTTCATCCGAGTCTCACCTATCACCTATCAACGCTGCCGCTGCGCGGGCTGCTGTTGTTGCCACTGCTGCAGTTCGTCAGCCAGTCAGTCATCCAGCGCCTACTTTGTGTAATTGAGAACCAGAAAACGGATTAAATTTCGACAACATCCCGCCCGACCACCGGAAACTTCCACCCAGCATCACCGCCGGCGGCGGCGGCGGCAGCAACAATGCTTAATTCCTCCAGCAAATATTTGCGGAACGATTTGATTCGGGAACCCTCGCTCGGTGGCGGCCAAATTTAGTCAAATCCCTGCGTCGACCGATTGCGACTGTTAACTGTTGACTTTCTCATAGAAATTCGATATTTATTATAGCCATTTTTTCCCTGCCTTATCCTCGTTTGGGCTGGAGTGCGGAGCAATTACAAGAAACTCTTTCAACGGGGGGTGAGTCCGGCACTTATTGCAAACAATTGGATTAACTGGTGTAAGCCGCCGGTGGCGGCAGGCGCAGATTTTGACTTTTTTATCTCCTCGAATGACGCAAGAGCTCTGAAGCTGTTATTGCTTTGTTGAGTTTAATTGGTTTTTGTTCACCGAGCCCATGAGAAACACCGTGGCTTCTGGACTATGCCATTCAATCGGTACTATCGTGCGTTAAAATGGCTACTTTCATCTTTCAATTACGGGTGGTTTATTTTTAATGAAACATTCATTTTTTTTCGTGGTCTATTCACTGGAACTAGTTTTTATCAAACTAATTTAATTAAAATTAAATTGAAATTCATTTACTATTTACATCAATGACGACAAAAGCCACAGAACACGGTGCGACGCCGCCGTTCGGTCGATTCCGATCAGAACGAGGGGAAAGACAGTCGAACAATGCTGAATTGTTTGTAAGTCATCAGCAAATTTTAAATTGGAATTCCATTCACCATCCATCGGACATTGTTCCGATCCGTACATTCATTGGTGGGTGGGTGTTTGTGATATTTGCATGTGTGGAAAGTGATAAAACAATTCAAAACTCACAAATAACCGTCTGTCACTACAGCAATCAGTACCGCCAGCCCGCCACAAACAGGTTGAAACGATGCAAAAAGGTAAATTGAAAACAGTGCCAACGATTGAAAAAAAAAACCAACGATTGAAAGTTGTTCATAACAAACAATTAAAACGCCAATATGTTGTTGAGTTGATAGCCGCTGCTAGCGTGGGGTGTTGGAGTCGGATTCTGTTGTTGCCTTAGGTTGTCATTTTCCCCCATGCAAGTTTACCTTTTTAGCGTGGATTAATTAAAAAAAAAGTTTTATTGTATTGGTGCTGCGAACACAATGTATGTAATATAAACCAAGGCGGGTAGTCATAATTTTCATTCGTGTGCGACCCTCAACTTCTGCGTCATGTTACCATCTATTCTAATCCGTTTTGTGACAAAATACTACGAGTAAACTCAACTAACCCATGAAGTGTCGGCAGAGTATCTTCACAATCTGTCGGGTGACGAGGAAATGTTGAAAAAAGAATTTCGGGTACTTACCTCGGTAAACCAAACGACTCGTCGATAAACAGCAATGGTAAATTGTTCGAAATCGTTGTTTCAACCGGAGTGCGTAAGCATCAGATGAGCCGGTTACTTTCAAAAAATAGCTTCAAGTCATCGGCGAATGAAAGCCAAAGTCTCGAAAGCACAACTTACGTTTACATAAATAATAAATACCAGCGGTCCACGGTGGTTGCCTTGCGGATCCCGCAAAAACTCGAAAAACATGGTGAAAGAAATGTATGAAGGTGACTCCAATGCTTTTAGATTCCGTATTTTCAGGCACCTCCGCTGTCCAAAAGTTTCTAGTAATGCTGACGAGGTCGCCTGCCAAGGCTAGGAGCTGGCTACTTTTGCGGAAGATTATTCCGCTCGTCTCGATGCCTGCTCGCCGGATCACATCTTCAAAAGCGATGTTGAATGACATACAGGACAATCCTTCCCCTTGCCGCAACCCTCTGCGCGATTCGAAAGGACTCGAGAGTGTCCCCGAAGCACGCACGTAGCACAGCACTCGCTTCAGGGTAGCTTTTATCAACCGCGTCAGTTTGTTCGGAAAACCGTTCTCGTGCATTGTCTGCTATAGCTGTTTTCGCTCGACTCGATGGTATGCTGCTTTCAATTCTATGAAAATATGGTACGTAGGCCCAACGAATTCTCTTGATATTGGGGATAGACGACGTAACAAAATCTGGGAGAGCAGCTTGTAGGCGGCGTTTATCAGCATAATGCCGCGGTAATTACAGCAATCGAGCCGACCTCCACACCTTCCATGCATTTCTCCGGTAGCTACTGCTCCTCCCAAATCCTGGAAATTATCCAGTGAAGTGCCTGCTAGCTAGCGGTTCTCTGCCATTTTTTAAGAGTTTTGCCGAGATTTGGTCCTTTCTGGCGGTTCTATTGTATTACAGCTAAGCACTTGCTCTTCGGATCTCTTCAAGATCGAGAGCCGGCAAGCTGATATCGTTTGTAGGTACTCCTAGGTTAACTTCCGTTTCACCTTCTTCTGGTATATCGCCGTTAAGACGCGCATCGAACAGCGACTTCCACCTGCCGACCACCTCACGCTCGTTTGTAATCAGGTTTCCCACCTCGATATGTGTCCCTTACAAGATTGGTTCATCTTCTCATGAAACTTGCGCGTCTGACTTCCGCGGAATAGTTTTTCTAGCACTCCACGATCTTTGTCCTCCTTCTGGCGCTGTTTCCTCCTCAGGATTGTGGTCATATCATTGCGCGCTCATCGACATATGGCCAAATCCTTTCTCGTGGCAATACTTAAATAGTTTTTCCTAGCTCTTTTTTCATCCCCACTGCTAATTGGCATTCCCCGTCAAACCAATCATTTCGTGCGCGCGAAGTTACCTCACCTCGCAATCTAATCCTACTCCATCCGTCTTCGAGGATCGAATCACTTAGCCCCATAGAAGATCTTCATCCAGTACGCGCGCGTAGTTCTCGGCAATTCCCAAGTTGTCAAATTACCGAACGTTTAAACGAGGGGGGCGGTTTTGTCACGAGGTATTAATCGATTCTGTATTCTACCCATCACTATGAAGCCCGTTCCCAGCTCGTTAGTCGCTCCACCGCTCTGGTAGAATTGAGCTTTGCCACTACGAATCCTCCACACCTTGTCGCCTTTGCCGAACATGATGCCGAACATTCGGGGTTCTAACGGTTCGGGGTTCTAATTTAACGATCTACAGTTCCAGGTACCAAGTATCCATTCCATGTCTTTATTTTGTTGCCTTTGTCCATGCCGAATATTCCGAATTAAATTTCCTTGATTGTTCGAAGTGTGTTAGATTTTGGTAGGTTGCCTTACTGGGGCACGCTACCGAGTCTCGTGATGCCATCTTGTAGTGCCGAGATAAGACAGTGCCTCCTTCCCTGTCAGTGAACGACCTTGGTTTACACCGTAAACCTTAGTAGCGGAACATAACGTTGCCGAGATGGTGTATTACGCGAGACATGTTCTGATGCTCGGATAAGCGTCCAACAAACATGTTTGCTTAAGAGTAGCTAATTCATCTATTGAAGCTAAAACCAATGGAACAAGCGCTTGTGATAAGGTGCTATCGAACTGCTATGAAAACATATTTCCATGCCAGTCATCATAAATGGCACTTAAATAACGAACTACAGGGTGCATGACGAATTTTGGCTATAAATTCCAAATAGCAATTTCTCATGCTTGCGAAACAAGTGTCGTTCCATTCCATTCCGCTGAACGGAACAGGGTCAAAAAAGTGGAAAGAATGATTGAAAAGAATCCAGCGAGGTCAATGAGGTCCATGGCTTGGGAAATCGGGTGTTCGGACTTCTCAATCCGGTGAGTAATGGTTATCTCCTTGGTTATAAGTCGTATGGTCGTGCGACCAAATCACGGCGATCGAACAAAGCTAATAAACTTCTGAGTCGGTTCAAGTATCCTCAGCATAGTGATTCTGTCATCTTTTTCTCTGATGATGAAAAAAACTTTAATCAGGATCGAAAGAATAACAGGTGGCTTGCACCAGATCGCAGTCAGGTTCCTATCGTCATGTCAACAAAGTTTCTGACCCATGTGATGGTTCTAGGCGTAGTCTCCAGGGGAGATGGGAATATGGGGAGGGGCATGTAATGCCTCCTAATTTCTTTAAACAAGAACTTAAGGTAACAGCCGAGGTTCTGCAGGATGTTGTTGCTGCTGGCCTGCATTTCATCTTCCAACAAGACGGAGCACCTGCTCATAATGCCAACAAAACACGAAAATAGCTTGCTGAAAATGAAATGAAAATATGAAAAGGAAATATGGCCCCCTAGCTGTCCCGATATCAATCTTTTAGATTATTTTGTGTGGGGCGTCGACCAACAGGACGCCTCACACCACGCTTAGGTCACTCAAAGCTAAGATCATCGAGCAGATGACGTCTATGGATCGAAACATGGTAAAACGTGCATACGGCAGTTTCCGGAAGCGTCTAAGAACAGTCATTGAAAAGGAAGGCGATTTTTAATGAAATAATTTACAATTCTCATATGTTACGAAAGAAAATAAACCACAAAACAATCCTCGCATATATGACTAACTGGTGTTAATGTTCTAAAACAGGTCATTTACTGCAAAAATTCTTCACGCACCCTGTATTCTAATTAAATGCCATACAGAATCATTTTGTTCACCAATGGTCGTGCTGAACCATTTAATTCATCTATGGTTGTACCGAACTATATACTTCACCAATCATGATTGTACCTAATCATTTCAGCTAATGACCATACAGAAATAATTTGTTTGCTTATTTAGATCACCTGCGTGGCACTGATAATATCAAGACTTGTCGATGTTTTTTGGTGAACATTCGAACTCGAACAATTTTGGTGTGACGTTTCTGCCTACTCTTTCCCTTCGGCCATCATCAGAAATATTTTGGTTACCAATGGTCGTACCGAACCATTACACTATGGGATCCATATTGCGCATTATCTAGCTTTTTACGAACCGATGTTTAATGAATCGGAAATTCTCAATCTGCAAGTACGAGGACCGATTGGCTACCACAGAATCACCCGTCTTGCCAAAGAACCATCGTGCACAGTATTATGTGAAAAGAAATTTAACTTCCAAATTGAGAAAAATGGCTCATTACTCAGGATACTAGCTTACGTTGTATGTACATACAGCGTGAATCATATTATCACGAGCTTCTTACTTTATGATTTTATGCATGGTAACGGTCCCACACTGGCATGAAGACATGCAGATCGGACGCTGTTTTGAGCCACTCCTGGCAAGGAGAACAGACGCTCGGAAGCTAGAAATAGCCCCCCGTTCTTGTCAGTAAAAGGTCTTAGTTAGTAGGAGTTGCTGGAAAAGAGGTTAAACCTGTAAGTAGCGAAAATTTCGCGATATTTCTTGAATTATGGCCGACTGATCACGTGCCGTCGTTAATCATTAATTTCTCGGCCGTAACCTAAGAGTTAGAATAATCCAGAAATAATCTACATACTTCCACCATAAAAGAATGAAAATACCGGCTCATTGTTTACATTTTCCAATTCCACCACATCGACCAACGTAAATGTGTTAAGCGACGTAAGCCACGTCGCTCCGCTGTGTTCAAAGTTACTTTATTTGAGATGGCTCATTGCTGTGTTTTATGCATCTTGACTAAAAAGGTGGTTCATCAGGTTAGTTAGTCACTATGAAGGTTGCTTGCGATCATTACGCCAAACTGGTTAAAGCGACTGATGAGACTATCACCTGCATGGGCTTTTGCGAGAAGGTTAGGGGCCGTTCAAATATTATGTAACACCAAAAACGCCATTTTCACGAACCCCACCCCCTTGTGACAATTGTTTCTTACACTTGCTTGCGCTTCAGGATTGCCAAGTCGCTCCTTGGAAGTACGAAGCAGTCGACTTCTGAAGCCTTAATAACTGGTCCCCCTCCAAAGGAATTATTCTGGTTATACCTGTCTAGAATTCATCCTAACGTCAAAGAGGCAGCTGTAACTGATCTGTTAAAGGAATGTTTGCAGCGCGAGGGATCGTATAAGGTCATTCCCTTGACCAAATGGATGCAGACTTGTCTGCTATGACCCTCATCTCATATAAAATCAGGAATACGAGGACCTGGCTGCAAGGTATTCTCTTTGGAGAGTTTGAAAGTGTCATCTCAAAAAGTTATTGAACACCTTCAAACGCCCTCTCATCGCCTTTCACTCCACGGATCACACTAACGCCTGCGACTACTTCGGATCCAGTTGTAGCTGCAGGATCGTCACTCCACTCTCGGTCGTTCGGACGCTGGGACGCAACGTTTCTAGCATCATGAAGGCTACTGTTTTCCCTGCCATAATCGAGTCCGGATCCTACATGTGAATGAACGGAGCGGAGCTTCTAGAATTCCAAACCAGGCAAGTGCAACCACTCCTATAACAATACTTTGAATGACGCAGTCTCCGTTTCCAGCACAGGCACAGAGCCTGATCCGCAACAGAACTACAATCCGCTGCTGGTTTACTTCCCGAACGTGCGCGGACTTCGAACCAAAGTCGATGACTTTTTTAATGCTATAACAAAGTCGAGCTTCGATATACTCGTTTCAACGGAAACCTCACTCACAACAGCTTTTCGCGAGCGCATTTTCCGTCTTTAGTAATGATCGCAATCGCAACCAACAGAACAGCAAGAATTCTTAAGGCGGTAATGAGTTGACCGCGATCTTCGATAAGCTGTGATTCATTTTTTATTTATAGTTCAAAACTGACATCAATTGATAGCAATTTTTAAAGCATCCATCCTGAGCACGTCAGTGATAAATTTTGATTTGTTAATTAATTGCAACTTTTGTAGAATGATAATTAAAATTCGCTGTGATTTTTCACCTTACTATCTATTTTCGCCAAAATTGATTTGAATTTTTATAATTAATGAAAAATTTTTTATTACCATTAACGAGACTAGAAATCACCATTCCTCCCCAGCAAACCGTCCGTAAATTAACACAAATTAATCCAATCGTTTCCCGGTGGTCCCTTCGTTTGGTTCATCTGCTCTGTCTGCTGCTATCTTGCTCGACTTCCGCTCAGTCACACTCCAAGAAATTAAGAGCTGTACAACCAAGAACCGTCTGCACGTGTCCCCCGCCTCCCCCAGCCACAATTGCAAGAGAGCGAGAAGAAAAATACGACTGGAAAAACGTCACCTTCCGGGCTTATTCAGCCGTTCAACGTTTTTGTGAAAATCCCTTCCTCGAGCAGGCTTCGGCTGCCACAGGGTAGGCGACAGAGCGATAAACAGCCCCACACTCCTGCTATTTGCGAAGCAAAACCGAAATATAAAATATGATTATTCCCTGAGCTCATTTCCGACGGCTGCTGCCGTCCTCCCCACGTAGCTCTATCAACCAAAGGACCCCTCGATTTATATTTCTACTGCTGCTTTGGGGGATGAAGCCAACGAATACGGCGCTGCTGCTGCTGATGATGATGATGACGATGATAAAGTTATTCATCGTTCATATCCTGTGTGATGTCGTCTTCATCCACCGCACCAGCTAGGTTGGTGTAGAGCACACAAGAAAGGATACTTTCTCGGAAAATTTTCTCCCACTTCTCGGTCAGACGGCGACAAAGCGGCCCACGAAATCTTGTGCGCGCACTCACGCACACAATCGCATCACAAGAGGTCGAATAAAAGCGAAGACAAATATCGGGAAAGTTTTTTGATTGTTGTTCAAACGAGGGGCAATTCGTGGAAGATTCCACGAGATCGTTGAATCGGCTTATGGAGTTCCCCGCCCCCCAGTTTGTCGTACCCACTGAACTGAACTTTTATGCTCTCATCGTCTTGGTAATGTTCAACCAACAATGACACACTAATGATAACGACGGCCGGCGGTGTGGTATTGGTGAAACCAGTTCCTCATTTTTGGTGCTATCTCTCTCGGTTTTATTGTTCTGGTATGCCTTCCTTCTCTGGCCGGGAGAGAATTAGAAGAAAATTTCATGATGAATTATTTCGATAGAGATAGAACGTGTAATTTCCTGGGTGCTTTGTACTGGCGAGATTCGTAATTAATTTCGCACTGTTACAACAATGATGCTGCCGAATTGAACTGAAAGAAGCCGAGTCTTGGGGGCCAGCAGATGTTGAACGGGAAAGACAGTGGGGCCTTCTTGTGAAATGTGAAAAGAAAGCCGTCTTACGAGACTGTACAGGATAATATTCAAGCTTGAAAAAGGCAAAAAATTTAGGTGTGTGGTCGTGAAGGGAAAATAACTAGTGTAAAAATGCTGTCAGATTTACCGAAAATGCGAAATTATTTAATCACTAGTATCCATACTGTAGCTCGAATAAGAAATTTTCCAACTGGAGTGATAGGAGAATAATAACAAAATTAGATATTAGACTATCTAATATATCGAATTTAGCAGGTGGCGGTAGTTTAATTAACAAAACTCTCGGGTATCAACCGAGAGAGCGTAGGTTGCGAACCCCATCTGGAATTGCCCTGATATATTTTTGGTCTAAATCGAAAATTTCCAGTTTATCCCATTAACCTTTCGTTACTCGCGCAAACTTCGATTTATAGGCATGCTAAAACCTAACAGAATTCACTCGAATTCTAATGCTACTTGGTGAAAAACTTATAAAACTCTTTTCCCCGTTTGAAAGGTCTTGGTCTGCGGATCAACTTTGCTGAAAACAGTAATTTTCTTTATTACTGGAATCCCGAGATATACCGAGACAAAGTTAACGGTTCACAGGTGTAGTACAAAATACAACAGCGCGAGTAACGGAGGGTTAAACATTTTGCGCATCAGACACTTCTTCACTTTCCAAAATTTTCCAAGTTAACTAGTAACAGAAATCGAATGGGAGTTGCCACGTGGAAATCATCAGGCAACGAGCGGATCCTAACCAGTACATAAAAGGGATTCACTGTATTTTTATATTTGATACTTACAATTTTACATTTGAAATTAGGAGTCTAATTCTACTATTTGTTCATGGTTTAATGCAATCAACATAAAATAAAAAGTTAAGCTGTTCCTATGAGATGTGAAAGACGATTCAAAAGTCAGGTTTACATCCGCAGAAAATTAGTAATTTAACATCAAAAAATCATTTTTTCATTTAGACCATCCTCGTGTTTTTTTGTTTAGATCTTCGATAAGGTAAGAGTCGGTAGAAGAAAGTAATGAAACAATGCTGCTGATAGTATTCAAACAGAATGAGACAAGGCGTGAAGGAGAAGGTGCGAAAAATTAGGTAAAGGAGAGTCATTGAACCGACGCTCAGGAAGTTGTGTATCGTTCCACTTTATCCAAGCTGGGAAAGCCGCGCATCGAAACAAGCTATAATCAGACGTAATTATAACCCTTTCGAACCCGCTTCTTCTCCCAGGTCCCCAAGTAGCACTTGTAACTAATCATAAAAATAAAAAAATACAAAAAGGTTGCACAGCAGTTACATTTAGGATACTTGTAACGAGTTAGGTTACATAAAATTAAAAATAGTTACTTTTTAGTTTTCTAGTGACAAAAATCTCAAAAAGTTACCAGGTAGTTACCAAATGACCAAATTGAAACCTTTTTTTCGAACTGTCAACAACTTGGTCGTCGCAAAACAGTCACCTTTCAGTTACGAGTTACCAAATAGTTATCAAGTGACACAAATGAAACCTTTTTCCAAACTGTCATCAACTTGCTGGTCGCAAAACAGTTAATTTTCCGTTACGAGCAGTTACGAAGTCAAAAAAAGTCGGCTAGTAACATTTTCGCAACAATTTGTTCACTGTTCCTTGTAAACACAACGGATTAAGGAAAAACTAGACCTGAAGAATATTGCTAATGGTAAAGATAAACAATTGGTACACGGGTTGTGAAATGCTCTTGTAAATGCGTTTATTTACTTAATTGATGGTACTTGGAATCTTCTCCGCCCAGACATTGGTATTAAGTAAACAAATGATGATTATTCTCAAACGTCAAAACGATCAAGTTACATCGAAACGAAACCGGCAATGAAAATAGGTTACAGTGTAACTTAGAAATGACGACATAAGAAATAAGTGACTACAACAGATTTAATATTGGTTACCGTATAACCGATACCGTAACCAGGTCGAAGGCTAAGGTTACGTACAACTAGAATGTAACTGAAATGTAACCTTCTATGATTAACACTGGTGGTAACTGTTTTATTCAAACTGAAACTATTCTTTGATATTAAATTAACACTTTCTTTTCACAACAATCACTAAAGAATACCTTTTCCCGATATCAACAATGTGAACAATGAACAATGGCTGCTTAAAATCATTTCATGCAATATGCCGAAAACGATACAAAACTTCAAGGACGATGGTGTAGTAGTTAGAACCAAAGGCAAAATGGCTATGAATTTTACTGTGATAGAAGTGATAGCGAAAACAACTTGATTTTTAATGGTTTCTAGGTGAATGCTCCACTAATTCATTATTGCTAAGAATAAATTTAAAAAATCAAAAAATTAAAATTTAAATTTTTATATTTGATTTACAAAACATCAATTTTTCAAAGAAGTAAGTAACGAAAAGCTATATTAAATAAGAGCGCGTGAATTTTTCAAAGCTAGAATCATGCATTTCACCATAAATTTGAAACTGCATTAAAATTTGTGTTGAAATAATAATTTATACACTCTTCTATATTCAACAGTTAAATTTACTGCTTGACGTTGACAGCCATAGATTGAAATAATAAACCTGATACATTTTCGCTATGCAATAAAAGTTACAAGACAACTAATTTGCCACCAATTGAAAGTCAATTTACAGTTTATGTGTAACTTCAATAGTAACCATTTTGTAACTATACATGTTACATATTGGTTATTGAGTAACTGTTAATGCAACCAGATTTAGTTACATAAGTTGCGCTATTTCGGTTACACAACTGTTATATTTTAGGTTACTGTAACCGAAGTTTTACATTTAAATTTGTCGCATATCAGCCGCTGCGACTCAATTGTGACAACGTGTGCTACTTGGGTCCTTATGGATCGTAGATATTGGTTAAAAAGGAGACTCCACAATAACTTATTTACTGTGTTGCTATGCTGCCAATACTAACTAGCATTTTTTACTTTAACGACAAGGTCGTCAGAGTACATTTATGGCAGTCAGTATGGCACCGAATATCACCCTTCCCTTCCCTTCCCTTCCCAAGTAACATTTTGAGTTTTATTACACTCTTATGATGGCATTTCAGACCAAAACTAGTCATGAAAACCGCCATAAGAGTACAATAAAACTTACGTTGTTGCTTGGGTTCTTTAGTGTACCAACATGCTCCCATAGACTCGGGAAACCATCACAAAAATATAAACTATTCAACTAACCTAGCCGTAATAAGATCTTGCAACTCGAGGTACTAAACATTGCATTTTACAGGTTCTATTACTTTTTGGGGCATAACTTACACTAAACACTGAGATTTCTACCCAATTAACATTCATCACCATGTTTTCACTTCTTCGCCGTCGATTTTTCATAATTTTTTTTCGGCCATTCCATTCGTCACATCACTCGCGAAACTTAACTTGTGGCACAGAAAACTTCAATTTATCACCCGTACAGTTATTTGGTAAGATATAGTAATGATTTTGCCCAACCTGTTCTTTTGAAATAATAGGAACACTTCACTTCGTTACGATTGTAATTCCGAATCCACGACCGTCGTTGCTGTACGTTACCAAGGGAACGGGCGTATATGTGGAGTGATGTGCCAACGTAAACATTTCAGCATGAAATTGACCAATAACTTTCGCTATTAAATTAACGGTCGAAGAGTGTCGATTCTATACTTATGAAATTCACCGTAAACAACGTTTTATGTGATAGAATTACTGTTGGATCTCGTTCAACAGCAAAAATAGATACGCGATTCTACGTTTCAGAATTCTTTATAACAGATTATTACCTACTAATAGCAACTCTGTTCTAGACATGAAAGTACTACGATCAGTGAAAAATGCAGCTGGACTCTGACGACCTTCACCTTAACGGCAGATAGAACTGAAAAATTTTCCTAAATATAGCTGGAATCATCGCTCTATATGTATTTATGTTCTATATGCTCTTTTCACGCTATAATTAAGAACTGCTGGATAGTTAAGCCTTTGGAAAACGATGCAAAGGTGACTATTTGTATACAAAATACAACGATGAGACGTGTGTGTGTGTGTGTGTGTGTGTGTGTGTGTGTGTGTGTGTGTGTGTGTGTGTGTGTGTGTGTGTGTGTGTGTGTGTGTGTGTGTGTGTGTGTGTGTGTGTGTGTGTGTGTGTGTGTGTGTGTGTGTGTGTGTGTGTGTGTGTGTGTGTGTGTGTGTGTGTGTGTGTGTGTGTGTGTGTGTGTGTGTGTGTGTGTGTGTGTGTGTGTGTGTGTGTGTGTGTGTGTGTGTGTGTGTGTGTGTGTGTGTGTGTGTGTGTGTGTGTGTGTGTGTGTGTGTGTGTGTGTGTGTGTGTGTGTGTGTGTGTGTGTGTGTGTGTGTGTGTGTGTGTGTGTGTGTGTGTGTGTGTGTGTGTGTGTGTGTGTGTGTGTGTGTGTGTGTGTGTGTGTGTGTGTGTGTGTGTGTGTGTGTGTGTGTGTGTGTGTGTGTGTGTGTGTGTGTGTGTGTGTGTGTGTGTGTGTGTGTGTGTGTGTGTGTGCGTGCGTGTGTGTGTGTGCGTGTGTGTGTGCGTGTGTGTGTGTGCGTGTGTGTGTGTGCGTGTGTGTGTGTGCGTGTGTGTGTGTGCGTGTGTGTGTGTGCGTGTGTGTGTGTGCGTGTGTGTGTGTGTGTGTGTGTGTGCGTGTGTGTGTGTGTGTGTGTGTGTGTGTGATACGCTTTTATGTAAAAATGTGGCAGCGCTTTTATGTAAAAAAATTACTTGCATCTTTTAGTTAGTAAGTTTGTCTTCCTAAATGCAAATAATTTTAGTCCTGGTGATAGAAGGTGATAGATCTATTGTTCATCCAACGACCCATTTCTAGAATGCCTAGAATGCCCTACACGCACATTCCGAAGTCGCCTTCATAAACAATAAGCCCCGCATAGATACTTTTACATATCCACACTTCCAGAATAATTTTCATTATTCTGACGCGTATTTAATTTGACAAAATCATAGTTATACTTTCACTTTCGTATCTTCGTGCCACGTAAGAACTATTGAACTAATAATGTGATGTATATACTGGACACTATCACTTGTTATAATTTGAAACAAGCAACATGGGAAGCTGATTTGAAATAGTGCTCTTCCATATTGCATTAAACATGGAATTTCATTCATTCAAATTATCCGCTTTTATAATTTTAATCAAAATACAGCCGAAGAGAACATTTCGATTGCTCAGCTACACATTTCAAAACTCTGCTTAACTATTTTAATTCTGATGCATAACAGCATCATCTGTTCCGTAGCGCCAACTACATGTCAAACGAAACCCATATTCGTCAATAAACATCGAAAACAATTGACATCTCGAATTATTTTTTATGGGGTTTCTATGACATGTCATCGGAAACTACTTTAAGTTTGAAAATGTACTTATCCGTGCTTATCCTTTATAAATCAGCGGGATTAGGAAGCCATCAGCACTAAACAACACACTCGCGCAAACTGCAGAAATAAATACTGAGTTTTAACACTGAAAATTTCGAAAGTAACGGAGCGATAAACTAAAAACAACAATTCTGAACCGGGCTGCCAGAACTCCCCAAATACAACGATGAGACGTATATAGCGAAAATGGGATTAAAAAACGACCGAACAGTCATAAAAAGATAACAAAAATACAATAAAAAGTTGGCGAAAAGCCGACAAAACAAGTACAAAAACTCACGACGGAAAAGCAATTAAAAGACAAGAAAAGATAACATTTTTGCTATCTTTGAAACAAAAAGGATGACAGATGATGAATAAATAATGATGAATAACTACCGTTCTGATTCAAACTTAGAACAATCTCAAACTTCGAACACTTCTGGATAAAATGCTCGTTAGTATCGCTAATATGATAAAATATTATGCTTATTGTACATCACCGTATTCGATGGAATGTCCTCTATCCGGTGAGGCATGACATTGAACTGTAGGACTCCTTGTAAGAAATCAGCAGGCGCTGGAAAAAAGTGAGAACTGAAATTTTAAATTCGTTCGCATACTCTTAGCGTTTCGTGCAAAAGTTGCTGTTTTTTCGTTATTTTACCAATTTTAGAACACTTACCTTACCACTTACCCACTTCATGATTATTAGGTAAGTGCAAGATATATATGTACTAAAGCATAGTTAAAATACAATGTTTTGCCTTTCTACTATATAAATATATAGTATAAAGGTATAGAAATCACTTGGAAAACCGGAAATGGAAAGAAGGTCCTGCGGGCCGAATGTCATATACCATTCGACTTAGTTTCGAAAACTGAGCATTTTCTGTGTGTGTGTATGTATGTATGTGTGTGTGTGTGTGTGTGTGTGTGTATGTGTGTGTGTGTGTATGTGACGCTTTTAATCTCACTCACTTTTCTCGGAGATGGCTGGACCGATTTTAATGTTCTTAGTGTCAAATGAAAGGTCTAGGTGTCCCATTGGTCGCTATTGAATTTCATACCGATCGGACTTTTAGTTCAAAAGTTATGTATAAAAATATGAAAAATATGGGACTTCATTATCTCATAGGTCCCTTAACCGATTTGAACAAAATTGATTGCATATGAAAGAGGAGCCTTGCAAACCCTTAACTTCCAAATTTCATGACGATTGGGCTTGTAGTTTGAAAGTTACATAAAGAAATGTGAAAAAATAGTATTTAAAACATATTTTTGAAACATATAAACATTAATTCAATGAAAAACATCACACATTTTATTATTATTTGAAAATTACTGCTGAGATCTATCAAACGAAACCGAGTTATTAAAAATCGGACGGTTCATTCAAAAGTTATTTAAACTTTAACACTTAAGCACCGTATATTAAACCGTTAAGGGGGCATAGTACTTTTTCAACTTAAAAAAATCGAAATTTTTTTTATTGATTATTTCGAAAGATTAACATTTTGACCATATGTGTTTCAAGTCATTTCAATGAATTCCAAAAATTGACAAAGTTACAGCTATTTGTACCGCGCATGTCTGGAGCGATTACACGGCGAATAAAAAGTTCGACGTCGTTTTTCTCGAAACCAGGTTTTGAAATTCGGTACCATAAATATCTCAAGAACGGCTCAAGCAATTCTCATGATTCTTTTTTTGTTTTAAAGCCAACAAAATTATCTAGTGTTTGACCCATCCTTTTTTTGATATTACTATTTTTGTATTTGTTAGAAATGTTTAAAGTCAATTTTTTCGACTAAAAACCTTACTTTTATGTTTGAATGTCCGCCATTTTGTTATGCGTTCGAATTTTAAAAAAAGGATGGGTCAAACACGAGATAATTTAATATACTTTCATGTCGTTTTGGAATTTTTTAATTCGGATAAGACCCCCAGCGCCAATCCATGGTACCGCAAATCATGTTTTTTTCGAACGATCATGTTCAAGGAACCGTAGGGGAGAGGGGAAGAGGTTCACATATGCAAACAAAATTGTAAATATAAGTATAAAGTGCAATGTTTAGAATGCAAAAAACCCGAATCGATTTGCTTTTCGCGTTATCGAGAATAAAATATTTGAAATTAGGCAAAAAATATGGTGTTAAAAGTACTATGCCCCCTTAAAACGCGTGAAATCAAAACAAATGTTGATTGTAGTCAATGTGTGTGATGTATGTGTGTATGTATGTATGTATGTATGTATGTATGTATGTATGTATGTATGTATGTATGTATGTATGTATGTATGTATGTATGTATGTATGTATGTATGTATGTATGTATGTATGTATGTATGTATATATGTATGTATGTATGTATGTATGTGTGTGTGTGTATGTGGTCCCAAGCAACAATGTGAGTTTGATTGTACTCTTGTGGTGGTTTTCATGACCAATTTTGGTCTTGAATGCCATCATAGGAGTGTAATAAAACTCAAATTGTTATTTGGGATGACAATTTGCAATTTTTAAATTTGCATTGAAATTCAAGAAAAGATGTTTCTCACTTTTGTGAATCAATTGTCTGTTTTTGAAGCCTCTTAGTGGAATACGAAATTTGAAATCAAAGAAAAGAAAAAACTTTTACCGACTAAATTCCACAATTTAATATTTATTTGTGACAAATACGTATACGCTTTGAAATAAGACACTGATGAAGCCTGCACGTCGTAGACGAACTACGTATCTGTTACAAATAAATATTAAATAGTGGGATTTAATCGAAAAGCTATTTCTTTTCTATGATTTCAGATTTCAATTGTCATTTTGTTCACTTGCTGTTACTCACAATTGTACACGAAAAGCAAACAGCGAAAAGAAGCAGTTAATTTAAGCATGTAGGTATAGTGGTGTATAGGATTAAAAATACTAATGAGTTTTCCAAATAAATTTATACAAATTTCAAACAAATTTTACGCATCAATAGACGCTCTTTTTAATCAATAGATACTGGAGCTTAGAAATGTTATATGAAAAATAGGAAGTAAACTTTGCACGGTAGTAATTTTTTAGGATTTGTTTTCGTTAATGATATTTTAAAGGACAGATGTCTTATGTCATGTATCATGTTTGAACAAATAAATCAAAAATGACAAGCACTGGAAATCATATCGATCATATTTCCCATTCTCAAGCATGTTTAAGGCGCAGCTTGCACTATTTTTCGACCTCATCTTGTTTTCCTAACCCTCTGACATTGTAAAAACGATGCGATCAAGCTAATGACTATCTTTTCATGAAAGTACATTCAAAAGAAGCTAAATTTTTGATTTTTATGCAAAATAATTATCTGAAGGAGCGCCAGCTAAGAAAAAGTTCAATTTCTCTTTTTCATATCTAATGCTCTATTCAGTTATTTTTTCTAATTCAAATATATTGCAAAATTGAAGCCAAGCAAACTAATAGTAAAATTTTGAGCTTAATCATTTTGTTGTCGATATCCTTTGTCTTCAAAAGCGAAGTATAATAATAATTTTTCTGAACTCTTGTTTTTCAAAGATGCTCACTTTTGAACGCATGGTATTAATTAATTATCAAAAAATCTGTTATAACCACATATTTCATATTGTCAATTCAAAACAAGTTTCGTATGTGGCTCTGAAGCCCGAAAGTTAAGGCCGACCGATTATAAAACTAAATAAGGTATTACAAGTATTTACGCACCCAAGGAAAGAAAATTTAATTATTCTACGCAATACGTTGGTAATTTTACTGGAAAATAAGGATTTTCAGGAATACGGAACGGATATTTAAAAATATAGTCAAGTTAATTATACATAGATGTTCCTGAGAAATTAAATAATGATTATTGTGGCAGTAGAAAGGCTAGGTCACGCCGCTAGGTGGATTAATTCGAGTTTTATGCATTATTTCAAAGATATAAGATAAATAAAAAATAGAAAGAGTTCGAAGTTTGAATCAAAACCGAACAGCAGTTTTTTAGTGTTTTTCACTGTAAATTTGCATTTTATCCTCATTTTTAAATTTTTAACACAAAGAAAATTAAATTGTCATACTATTAATCCTATTAAATACTATTAATTTATGGGAGTAGAATGAAGATGTTTTCGAACATTTTTCTGTGAAGAAAGTTAAGAAAGTTTCAGCATAGCTTAAGTGTTCCAAGTTTGAATCAGAACGGTATTAAACGGCAAGAAACAGACGAAAACAAGCGCAAAAATGCCAAAAACAGACTTTTAAAAACGACGAAATACGACGCGGAATGATTCTCATGTCAAAAGATCATGAAAAGACTACAAAAGTACGTCAAAGAGAAGACGAATACAAAGCAAAGGCAACAAAGTCACGATAAAAAACAGCGAAAAAGCAGTGACAGTATGACAAAGAGACAACGATAAGAGACGACAACGGACGTCGGACGGTAGTAAATAAATGACAAAAAGACGACGCAGAACATGCAGTGATAATACAATGAAAAGAGTACGGAAATATGGTAAAGAAGAAAGTAGGCGAAAATACGTTGAAAAGACTTTAAAACTCCAACAACGGCACAAAAAATGAAAAAAAAATACAATAATACAAGACGACGAAAAGACTATGAATAGATGCAGAAAAGGTAATGAAGAGACAATAAAAAGGCAGCAAAGCAGCGACATGAAATGGCAAAACGAAAAAATACAAATAACGACGCCACCAAACCAAAACACCACAAAAGACGATACAAAATGACAAAAAATCGCTGAAATGAGACCAAAAGGTGAGAAGACAATCCAACGCCTCTCACGCCGGGTTCAAATCCCAACCCCGCCTAGTTCACAAATGATCCAAACTGTTGAAGTGATTATTATGATCAAACTAGTTGGGCCCGAGTCTTACGATCCAAAAAATATAAATGTCTGTCACGAAAACTGCGGTTACATTCATACTTGCCAGTGTTTGCGAAGATGTTTAATCTAAGTATTAGTTCTTGGAGTTCTTATATTGCATAATAGAGCTCTAAGTTGTACATTAAAGAGTCTTAGCCGGAAAATGAAACAAATAGTTTTTACGCTCGCATTGGACTTTATTTAACTGAAACGTTAGGGCAAAGTTAAATATCGTTTGTTTTTTCTGACTGATGAGCCGATAAAAACTAAGTCTAAAAGATGAATAAAAACATTATCTCCACTGTGCTGATTCTATAGGTAGGCAAAATGGTTCTTTTGTGTCCATTTTCTGCCGCGAACCGATTCATATGGTCGGTGTTAAGTCAGACAGAACCGAGTGACAAAATTCTGACTTCAAACTCATCTGCTAACTCTGGCTGTTTGCAACATTTAGGTAGTCTGGTTAAAGTAAAATGTTGCTTAGAAAATCCATGATCGTTTGCTGTCATCAACTCATTTTGTAAAATTTTGCGATTTGGTCCGACCATGCTATCGCGACATGCAATTGGGTTGAGCAGGCAAGTCGAGCAGTTTAATCAAGCAGTTGAGCCGAGCATTCGAATCAAACAGTTAAATCAAGCAGTCTAGTCGAGTAGTCGGGTCAAGCTGTTCAGTCGAGCAGTTAAGTCGAGCAGTCGAGTCGAGCAGTCCAGTCAAACAGTTTAATCAAGCAGTTGGCTCGAGTAGTCCAGTCGAGCAGTTAAGTCGAACAGTCGAGTCGAGTCGAGCAGTTGAGTTGAGTAGTCCATTCGAGCTGTTGGATCGATCTGTCGAATCAAACTGTTAAGTCAAACAGCTGAGTCGAGCAGATTAATCAAGCTGTCCAGTCAAGCAGTTGAGTCGAGCAGTCGAATCGAACAGTTCAGTCGAGCAGTTCAGTTAAGCAGTCCAGTCGAGCAATCAAATCGAGCAGTCTAATCGACCAGTTGAGCAATCGAGCAGTCCAGCAGTCGACCAGTGAGGTGACTGAGAATACAACCCATTGCTACGAAAGCATGACGTCCTGTCAAGGACCTGTATTTAGTTACCGATAAGCATCTTATGACGTCCGTCCCTCTTACGACGTCTGCGGCTCTGAACCGTCCGTTTTCTACCGCGAACCGATTCAAATAAGTGGCACGTTGATATCGTGATGAGCAATCGAGTCGAGCAGTCAAATCAAGCAGTCGAGCCAAGCAGTTGAGTCAAGCAGTCGAATCGAGCAATTAAATCGAGCAGTCTAGACGAACTGTTGAATCCAGCTGTCCAATCAAGTAGTCCAATCGAGCAGTTGAGTCGAGTAGTCGAACCGAACAGTCCAGTCGAGCAGTTCAGTTGAGCAGTCAGGTCGAGTAGCTAGTTTAGCAGCTGAATCGAGCAGTCCGGTCGAGTTGTAAGTCAAGCAGTTGATTCGAGCAGTTGAATCGAGCGGTCGGGTCGAGTAGTTAAGTCGAGCAGTTGAGTCGAACAGTTGAATCGAGCAGTTGAGTCGAGTAATCTAGTCGAGCAGTTGAATCGAGTAGTCGAAACGAACAATCCAGTCGAGCAGCTCAGTCGACCAGTCCAGTCGAGCAGTATAGTCAACAAGTTGAGCAATCGAGCAGTCCAGCAGTCGAGCAAGGAGGTGACTGAGAATAGGAATAGAAGGTGACCCAGTGCTATGAAAGCATGGCACTCTGTCAGGGGCCTGCTATTAGTTACCGATAAGCCTCTTATAGCCTCCTGTCAGAGGTTTGGGATTAGTATTATAAAAACAAAGAGAAACAACAACAAAAATATAGAAAGGCGACATAGCAAAAAACATTAAAGTTAAGAGACGAAAAAACAAAACGACGAAAAATAAGAGATGGCATAATGACGAAAGGCGGAGATATGCGTTCCTGAATAATTAAGGGAAAATTTGAAATGTATCATGCATCGGTTGACTCAAAAAGTATTAAGGAGAAATGGGTCGTCATTGATTTTGTGATTTGCAAAAGCAGTTTTTTTGTTTCAAATAAAAATTCTGTTCATGATAACATATTCCCTGTGTTCAGATTGGCAAGAAGCATGCAGTGAATACATTTCTAAAAACAGAGCTTTTGTTTTTGGCCCAAAAACTGCTTCCGAAATTCGAAAAGTTAATGATTGCTCATTTCCCTTTAATTTCCCAAAAAAATAGAAAAAGAATAGAAAGAAACACCAGTATATCAGAAAACTGTACACATCGAAAGTAGTTCACTCTTTTCAGCAAAACTATCAAACGCTTTATACTAACAAATCTTCACATAAAGCACGCATATCGGTAAAATGTAAACTATCAATTGAACCAAAAACCTAATTTAATTTTACCTTTTAGTTTGAAATTTAATTATAACCCTTTCTTCTGTGATAAAGAGATGGTTAAACTTCGGATTTTGGGGTCAGTCCCGGGGTAGTGGTTAGCATTCACGCCTCTCACGCCGAGGACGCGAGTTGAAATCCTACCCCGCAGAATGACCCAATCTGTCTCGAATGTCACGACCCAAAATCACGAATGACCTAAGCTGTTAAAGTGACTGGCCTAAGGCCATTTCATTCCATTTTTCTTCAGCCAAACTTGGCATCACCACACTTTGGGCAAAAATAAACGGTACACATCTTCTTAAGCGTTGCTTCAATGACCCTCCCTTGCCTAATTTTCCGCTCTTTCCTCTTTACGCCTTGTTCCATTCTGTTTGGATACTATCAACATTAAAAAACTATTTTTTTTTTGTTTTTCATACTTCATTTTTCATTTCTGTATGCAGTCAAGGCAAAAATATCTGGCGTCTGGCGTGAAGAATGATGAAATTGGATGAACTAAAAAAATTTTATATATTAACAAAAAATATAATGAGTTGTGCAGTGGTAAGCCGAACTCGCACCTACGCTCTTTTGGTTGCCGTTCAAATGTTTTACTAACTAAACTACTGCCGCACTCTTACCTAGCAGTAATACCTACCTAGTTTTATTCTCCCAATACTATCATTCCACACATTCGCCTCGGTGACGATCATTATTTTTCTTTGATTGCCCTTTGTTTCTGCCGTTGAGAAGATAGACTGTTAACTATTAGGTCAGTGCGATAGAAACAGGCAGTCTGTTGCCGGTCGTCGCTACGGTAAGCTCAGTGATTTTGTCTCTCGGCGGATTCCAGATATATCGATCGTTGCATCTCTAACTAAGAAAATTAGTGCTCTTTATTTGCCCAGAACTGACAGAAACAGATTATTATACTTATATTTACAAAAAGAACCTCCACTGTGCATTGCACTAATTAGTTCAATAGCAATACCTTCGAAATTTCAAATTTAGTCCGTTTTTAATACATTTGGTCACTTCTCAGAAACTATTTTTGTCCATTCAGTCAAAAGAATCACTTTTTTGAGTGCTTCTTTGGCTGTCAGCCTTGCTTTTAAAGTCTTTTATATTTTCTTGGCTTGAGTAGAAAAAAAATTAAAATCAGTCCCTTGCGGGTCTGAAAAATGAGTATATGGAGCAAGGTTTTTATTATGCCAGATATATTTGGATTTCACCTGGTTTTTGATTGCGCGCCAGACAAACCGATAAACCTTAAAATCTTCCAGACATAATGTGACATTATGTCAGGTTTGTGCACGGAAAATAGTAACGGGAGTAGCAAGAATGGCATTGGTTTTCACGGCTAAACTTCAAATAAAAATGCTTAAAAAGTTTCTTTTTTTTTCTTATTTAGAAAAATCTCATTGTTTTTCTTTTGGCCCAACAACGGAAGAACAAAAACTTTACAAAATATTGGTAATGGCCTTACTTTAAATGAATCAAAAATCCAAACCAATAATTCAAAAGTGAGTGAAGCCTCTTCTGTTTTAAACGCACCCGTTGTAAAGCCCAACAGATGATGAGCTTCTCGATACCGCTTAAGCAAGTTTTTATTTTTTTGGTGGTTTTACAACTTCTACCGAACTTGCTGTTGTGCTGCTCATTTTACCGTCGGCAGAATCATCCGACCGGATCTCGGAAGAGTCGGAAAGGTGGAAAATCGTTAAAATGTACAATAATGGCTAAAATCCTTCTAATCTGCTGGGACTGGGAAACCTGGAAGTGTATTTTTTTGTTCCTCTTTTCTTTTTCTTTTTTTAATTTGCATGTTTATCAAGTCAAGTGGAAGTGAATCGCCCTTTCCTCACGGCTGCTGTTGAAAACGATCGCCTAATTAATATATTTATGATCGATGTTACGATGTTGCTGGGAATACTTATTCGGAAGTTAGTTATCTCGCCATCAGGGCACCATCGCATCGATATCGCTTACGGAAGCTCCGGTCAATTAAGGGTTGGTACTGGTGCACCATAAAATCCAACCAACTCTATAGATGCATACCGATGCAAAAGGGCCGTGCCGGCCTGAGGAAGGGACCATGGAGCCGAACGGCAGCCCGAAACAGTAATAAAAACAAGAGCGTTAAAGCAAATACTCTATATAATTAATTTGTTTCGAGTAAATATAGCTCCAATTATAATTGCTCTTTCTGCTTCGCGCTCTTGCCTCGCTCGTAATTGCTTAATTTGCATAATATTTCATCGAGGCATGTCTGAGAAATTGTAGCTCGGGTGTAGCTGCCGTGCCGACCTTACCATCCATCCTCGCGCCTTACCACAAGCGTAGTATATAAAAGATTTTGCATCCCCTCCATTCCGCTAGTCGCTCGGCCAGCCAGCGGCAAAGATTTTCCAACCTATTCCCTGTCACAGTGCTGGTAGATTTTAAAAATGGCCGTCCACCCCCAGCTTCCACTGCACTGGCTTGAAAAGTTTCACCAACACCAGCGAAATGTGCAGTTCGGGGTGCTTCGGCGCACTTGAAAGAAAACCCCCGAGAGCGAACGGAATTTGCGCATGACCTCAATTTCGCAGCATCCCGAGTACCGACACCCGTCTTCGGATGATGGGTCTCGAAAATACAACCGACGACAGGACGAAAGTAAATAGGAATCAGTGGAGCGCGCGCTGGCTGGGTGAACCGCAAAATTAACCGAACGGACGCAATAAAGAGTGTTGTTTTATTTGCTGCTGTCCCACCGTCCAAGGCGGAAGTGTGAGAACGAACGAACGAACTGAAGTCTGCTGCTCAATCTGAGCTAATAAATATATAATAACAATATGTCTAATTTGGAAATTTGCAGAAAATTTAAGTTTATTGATTTCTTTTCTTCGCACGGATGCTGACTGCCTCGGACTTGCTTTTGTTTGTGTTTGTGTGTGCGACACAGTGCCGGTGGGTGGGTGGTTAGGTTGGGTGGTTGTAGTATAGGAAAAGGACCGCTTGGATGCTGCGGTTTTTCTGCTCCCGTTTCAATAATGAAAGCGCAGTGTGTAGGTACCTACCGTTCCGAGTGTGATGGTGGTTTGCGGCGATCGATATTTTGCTCCTGGAGAACTGGTGTGACTTCGGTGCGATAGCGGAAACGATTTTCATTTTGTGATGGATGACGGTATATTTTAGCATTGTTGGTACACACCTAGGTATCTGACAACTTGATAGCATTCATTTAGTGGATGAGACTCTACTCATTATTTCGATGTTTTGCTATCTTGGTTCGAATTTCTCAGAAACAAAATGAGTTTCGCGGCCCACAAAAGGTGGCATGATAACGCGTGGTCAAGCAATGTCTGAGGACACACGCTGATCTTGTTATCTTACGTTAATTCATCATAAACTGTCGGGAGTATGTTTTCCATGTTCTCTAATAGAATACGAAGAAAGCATCAAATAATCAAACTTGTGTTGCGTAATGTGTTTGTGTAAATATATTGAGTAACCGTCTTGGAATATCATTTAGATGAGACTCGCGTCCTAAACCTTGATAATTTTCATTAGAAATAGCATAGCATGGCATAGTTTGACTGCCCGTGAGTTGCCCGCGATTGATCTAGATCAGCTGAGATTGCACAAAGAACCATTCTCAGTGTGCCTTTTCTGGTGATCTAATTCTTTGCGATGATCAATAGCAAAGCTGGCCACGCCTATGCAGGTCAATTTGGGAGGGAAAGGAATGTTAGTCCGACACTTGCTGCTACTAGATACTGAGGAATCCTCTGCATCATCCACAAGTGTCACGGGAAGGTGTTGTTGTTAGTAGAAAGGAATTGATCTGGATCCACCGAGGCAGGTGGGCGAACAATGTCATTCGAGCTCGCGTACGATTTGAGGACGTTTTTGGCTACGTGACCATTGCGATACAGGTAGTGGAGATCCGAGATACCGATATAGGAAAAAACTATGAGAAATTAGTTTACCGCACCGAAAGTTATGTGCTATCAACATATTCGATTCGTTCGAAATCGCGCGCGGTCAGTTATTAAATACCGATAGACATTTGTTGCTATGCACGAAGATGTCCTGAGACAAGCGGGATTGTTTTGGTAATTAAATCGAAAACATTGACTGCACGAGATACCTTTTGGCATCCTTCGATCAACTTGCTTAAAAACTCTAACTACTTTATTAGGGAGCTGTATAAAAGGAATCAAGCTTTTGATATTTGATAATCATATGATAGAAATAACACGCGATATTCCTAGGTAACCGATTTTACGATTAAAATGCAAGTTTATAAGATTTCAATTTAAGTTCCGGTTTGTAAACGCACCATTGCTAAGTGTGCTCAAATGAATTCAAAATGGCGTTCTAAAACAGCCGCTGTCGGAAAAATGCAACGAGCGAGACACGAAAGCAAACAATGCTAAATTACCATACGAAAAGATTCTCAGTATGTAAGCCTGAACTTACCTGTAGGTTTTAATCCCTACTGTTAAATAATCTTAATTGTCGTATCTAATCATAAGAAATCATAATAATAATATATAATGCAATTCTAATAGTGTTGAAAAGTCACCACTTGTGATTGAACACACAATATGATATAGGCTAGTTATATGTAATGTAGTATGTAATCGAATATATGCCCCAATAAAAAAAAAAGAAAATTAAGATCAAAAATACAATTATACCAAATAATGGTATATAAAATAATAAATAAATATAATGGTAATGGTACAACATAATGAAACACAGTTTGAAAATTTATATCGATAAATATTATGCACGTGCGAGATTTACGGTGGCTTGAAAACCTCGTGACAAACTTAAATTTATTATACCTGAAATTAAAAATCAGGCACAATGCAGTATGCCAATATAGTCCCTAAGTTAATAAGCATTTCCTCCTATCAACACTAATATGCAAATTGGAAAGATATAGCGCCCTGCACGCGTCTTGATAATTTTCATTAGAAATAATGATACCAAATTCCTTTTTGCATAAAATAATCTTGCATTTGCCAATTTTTTACCTTTGAATGAAAATCACAAGAAAAAGCTATCGAACATTTTTCAACCATACACTTTCTGTGACAAGATTTTGCTGAGTTAATAAATAAGTCACTATCAATATTTTGCACGGACATATCAGTTTGAGCACCACTGACCAAGTTACTGTGACGTTTATCGTGGTCAAGTGTACAAGTGCAGAGATAACTTTAGTAATTTTTTACTAGAGGTGTGACTAGATGTCAGATTATCGGCGGCTGCGGCGCAGGAATAATTTTTATTCGGCGGCGTGTATCGGCGTGCGAGTATTTTACGCCGTTAAAATACCGCATTGGGTATTAGTTTAAACAAAATCTTTTTAAAAACCGAACTAAAGTTGACAAGTAAAACAAATCTTAATAATGCTTATTTTGTGAATGATTTTTAATGACACTTGGGATACGCACCCCATCTTTCGATTTTATGCCATACATATGAACGTCCGACTGCTATAGGTCGAATTTAAATGCCAGTTTTCTGCCTATGTGTTTTTTTTTCAAATGAAGGGATATTACATGCATTGCGTATAATAGACGGCGCCTAAAACTTTGCGCGTGAAATCGGCAATATTGCAAATCGAGCGAGTAGTAAAGTATGCCCAGTCTCATGCGAGCGAGTATAAGCAGCATCCAACGTATACGCAACTGACGCAAGCGCACGATAACCAACCGCCGATGCTGCGTGCATACATCCTGCTACCTACATACTAGCGAGCGCATAGCCTCAAAGTGTCTTTCTTCACAGCCCACTCACAAAGCCAACAACTCGTGAGAAGTCAACAACCTGTTAGCGGGTTAGCGACAAACTAGGATATATGGATACATATTTTGCATTTTTTTCTGTTTTGTTCACCTTACGCCCTCACTTTCAAACGCACATAAGACTGCGAGCCCTCGCGAGTGATCGGTGTCAGCTGCTCGGATTGCAATTACGAGCGAAGGTGGCGACCGCAGCCGATAGTTGAATATAGACTCGCAAAAACTTGTCGCAGGGCATGAAAAATAAGAGCGAGAGTGCCAAGGAGATGCTCATGCCGGCGTGTTCGTTAGAACAGAAACGCGCGTGTAAGAAAATTAGACCCCACGAGTGCGGGCTTGCAAAACTGGAAATCAGTATCAGGGTAAGACCGGCACCTAATTTTGTCAGTCAGTTTACAGGCACGACACAAGTCAAATCATGTACTTGATTTTCAATGACCGGGTAAGTTCCGTATCCACCGTGACCAGTCCTTTGACTTAAAAACGCATGACGGGTTATGCGACCTCAACCCAGTCAGCATTTTCATTTGTATAACTAGATTGCAAATTAGAGTTGCGTACTGATATGTATCCAACAAAATCGTATTCGATGAGGCGATATACGCACTGAGGAATAATTTTGAGTGATACACTTATACCTAGAGGTATTGCAATACGATAAGATCCGATTAAGCGCGATCAGCTTCATACAGCTATATAGCTATATGTTTGTCAGCTATTAACATTATAAACGATAGAATATCAACTTGTGCGCGCTTTATTAAGCTTTATTTACGAGTCAGAATTTGTTAAGAGATGTTTACGACAATTTTCGTACATTGATATACGAGTTCGTGCTGGCTGGGAAGTCACACCAAGATGCAACAGTTAGTTCAAAAGAAGTTTATTTATAATATAGCTGGGCTAACATTCCAATGCATTGGCTAGATATACTTTTGGCTTGGTGACCGGACAATCTATACCTATAAAAATGGCTTTCTGTCTGTCTGTCAGTTTGTTCAGGGCCGGCGCTTTCCTTAAGCCAAACAAGCAGCAGCTTGGAGCGCCACTTTGAGGGGGACGCCATTTCGGCTACATTTAAAAAAAACTGGAGCATTATATAAATAAATGGTGAATATAAAACTCTCCTCCTTCTTCTATAACAGCATAGAGCCGGTAGATAAATCTAGAGCTACTTTCCGCTATATTTGGTCCTGGGCTGCTTGTCGCCAATTCGTAGAGCGTCTCGACAGAAGCAAATCGGCCTCAATCTGGTCGAGCCATCTAGCATGTTGAGTCCTGCTATTCCTAATTCCGATGGAGGTCTTGAAGATAACAGATCTTACTACACAATCGTCCGGCATTCTCGCGACGTGACCGGTCCACTGTATTGCCCCGGGTTTCGTCAAATGTATTATACGGATCTCTTTAAGTTAATGGTTCATCCACCAACATCATTCTCCGCTTTCCGTTTGTACTCCGCCAAAAAACATCCGAGTTGCAGTGCTACAAAATTACAGCCTTGATTATTCTGTTGAAAACCTGCTTGCAACAAAACTTAATGATTAGAATACTCAGATGAGTGAGGTAGAATGGTTGTATTGACGCTATTAAATTATTTAAAAAAAAATCGGGAGAGATTTTCGAATCTCTTTAAAATCAGCAATCAGCAGATTCATCTGTTGATGAAGCAGCAAGGTATGAAGACGAAGTTTCTGAAGCAACAGGAATTCTGAACCGAACTTCTTTGGTTTTTGAAGGTTTGTCATTCCGATAATGGGTTTCGAAACTCCGACCATAATGCAAGAGGAATGGCGGTTAACTGTAACTTTGATGTGTCATTTATTTTCGAGGTTTGAATCCGCTCCTGCCACAAAAAAAAACTTTTTTCATATAAAGCAAATGACAAACCGATTTCACTTTGAAATTTAGAATAGAAGGCTTCAGGTACTGTTATCAATTTTGCTAAAACATTTTTTAAATTGTTAGAGATTGTTAGATGTGTTAGATGTAGAAATTAACATTCACATGTTGTATGCTTCAAATTTAGATTCGAACAGTTAAAGAAGCATCAGATAATACTTTCAGTTTTCTCTGTGACATTGGAAGCATGAAAATAATCGTTAAAATACCTGCAGGAAGCTTAAACATGTTTTGACAAATGCTAAGCATTCGGCTTATTGCGATACTTTTACAGTTTATTTTATGTTTATGAGGGATTAGTTTGGAATAAAAAGTAAAATTGATTAGATGGGAGGCAAAAATTAATTCTAAAGGCATAGAAAGTGCTAATAAACAATTTTGTACTTTAGACGTCGTTATAAATGCAATACCTGTCCCAATAAATCTACCTTAGTTTTACGACTAAATTCTGGGGGCACCATTTTGAGGATTTGCTTGGAGCGACAAATTGGCTAGAGCCGGCCCTGAGTATGTCCCTTATAGAATCGAAAACTACTGAACCGATCGGCGTGAAAGTTTGCATGTAGGGGTTTTTGGTGCCGAAAAAGGTTCTTATGATGGTTAAAAACCCTTCCCCCCCACTAAGCGGGGGGGGTGGACTGCCATACAGATGAAACACAACTCGAGTTGTGCAGAACTCGAGAACTAGTCAGCAAGAATTTTTTCTATGATGAATTTGGACCCCTCCCCTTTTAATGAGGGGGAGTTCCCATACAAATTTCTTCATAACTCGAGAACTAATCCAGCAAATGGAACCAAATTTGGCATGTGGGGGAATTTTGGGGGCATGAATTTATTTTATGATGGTAGTGGGGGCGGACTCTCACACAATTGAAACAGAAATTATTGCGTAACTTAAAAACTAATCAAATTCAAGAAATTTTAGACACTTCAATAAAAGTCAATTACAAGACCACTAGAAACTTATAAACTTATTTTTAAAGAATTTCCAAAGAAAATGGTCTACAGCTATGCACTCGATAAAGATAGAAATGTCATTTCCTTAACAAAATTGTTTATCTTTATATTTTCCATAACTTTTCCGAAGAAACCATGTGTCTAGCTGCGAACACAAAAAAATGGACGTGTACCCAGGTAACCAATAAGCATTAAAATAAGCAGTAAATCAGTCGTTTATTAGCATCCCTGGCGTTTTATACTGCAGGTTGTTGTTTATCAGCTTTTTGACTGCATAACTGTTGTAAATTGGCATCCACAATTCTATTTCAATTCTTTTTGTTGGTAACTAGCTGCAAATTAGCATTGTCAGCACTATAAGAGGGCTAGCAGTAAAGTAGCCGCATATTTTGCCAAAATAGCATTTAAGTAGCATTTAAGGCAACTTAAATGCTTATTGGCTAGCTTTTAAATTGCATTGGAAATGCTTATTGGTTACCTGGGTACCGAGCCTTTCACGAACGCGAAATACATAAAAAGTATGCTTGCCGTACTCTCATTTGTGCGGTTCGGGACAAGCGGAACTCGTACAAGTTTATAGTACTCGATTTAAGCTTTAAGATGAAGCGCTGATTTCATAAATCCGCTACCCCATTTTACCTCATGGGCTCGTGAAGCTATGGAAATTTAAAGCTTGAATATGCGATAACTCAGCGAGTAAAGGTCCAAGAGATTTGCGGTCTTCTGCAAAAACGTGTATTTTAGAAGCTTCGGTAATTGCCTAGAACATTGTATTCTTGTAAAATGCAACTAACAAGAGCTAAGTATGAATAACCAATTTTTAAGGAGTTTTAAAGAATATGCCCTATAGTTCAGCACTGGATAAAGATAGAAATTTTATTTCTTCAGCAAAGTTGCTTGTTTTTACTTTTCCGAAGAAACTATGTCTATATTTCCTAACACAAAAAAGTTGTTTTTTTATTTTCATAATAGTAAGCGATGACTAACTTTTGACAGTTTTAGTTTAAGGGGGATATTCATACGAACAAAAGGGCTGAAGACCATAAATGATAAAATGAAAACAAGAGACACTAGGAAAAAAGTTCCACTTTTCGCTCTTTTGGACTACTGTGCGTCGGAAGGGCCAACCACTAGCCCCCGCTAGCCCCCTGGATTTTTGTACGGTACAATTTCATTTTTGGCAATACGAAGTTTGTTGGGTCAGCTAGTAGTTGTATATACGGTATATAAGTGGTAGCCATAACAGCCGTAACATTGAATAACATCTGTTTTCTCTGTAAAAGACTGTAAACGAGTTGCAGATCATTCAAGGCGTGTTTGACCGCAGACTAAAAAAGACTAAACATGAACTTGAAACTCCTTGTGAGAATTAGAGGTTAAAACGTACTCGCGAGTCTATTCAGTCGAGTCCATTTCGCGTACATTCAGGATGTGAACCATTTCGCGAAATTTTTAACTTTTTAGTTAAAATTTGACAGTTCGATGGTTATTTCTCCTCGAGTGGTTAAAATCAGTTCAGAATGCGAACCATTTCACATTTGACAGATTGATAGTTGTTTTACTCAATGAGAGCATATATAAGGTGAGGATGAAGATATGTTTCTATAACAGCGAATTTATTTATTCAGTCCAGGTTGGGATGGGATGAATTTTTGGTGTTCATTTGCTCCTATTTGATAGATAAAATTTATCTCATTTCATTTTGGGTTGAATAAACAAATTTGTTGTATGTTAATACATTAGTGAAAAAAAAATCAAGGAAAAATCAGTGAAACACATCGAAGCTCTTTCCTCACCTTTGGCATATCTCATTGGCTCTCAGAAGCGAACCATCGAACTGTCAAAACTAACCATGCTCCCGAGCAGGGTTATTTTCGAAAAACCATCGAACTGTCAAATTTTAACCAAAAAATTTCGCGAAATGATTCAAAGCCTCAGTCGGCGGCACTCGTATTGTTTTTTGTTTATATTTCAATATTGGCCGAATAATATCGGTCATGACGTCTTAAAATACACTCAAGTACTTTTTTACACGGTTTGTTTTTCCGATTATTAAGAACGAGGCATCTTAGGGACCATTCATTGATTTCTCATTACATTTGTGAGAGGCCCAACATTCGTCACGTAGTTTGTAAATGGCCCTCAGTTGCACCGTTCTAGAGTAATAAAAAAAACAAACCGTTTAAAAAAAGACTTGAGTGTATCTGAAATAATGAATGCTAACATGTTCAGTGTCTAAAAACACAATTAATTGATGCTATTCTAGTAAAACTAAGGGTTGCCGGTCTTACCCTCACTGCCGAGGAAAGTAATCGTACCTCCCAAACGAAAAGCGATTTTTTAAAAAGAAATGAACACCGGGAAGCAAGACAGAAGTTTAACGGAAAACGTCATATTGAAGTTCGTTTACGTTAGGTATTTTCGATTCGCTCTCAGTTGGCCTCAGTACCTTCAGTACCTTCAGGGTACACCTACGCGGCAGTTAAATTGAATCTAAATTAAAGGTACAATATAAGAATGAGTTTACAAAACGGGTTCACTATATGCTGTCAACCTTTTGACCCGCATTTTTGTCAATGTTGGGCTATATCGTCGGCGTGGGAAAATGGCCTCGGCGCTGGGGAAAAAAGGACCTAGCCGGTGCGCCGGCTCCAAATCATCGACGGCGGCGGCGCGTGCAAAAGTGTCGGCGGCGGCGGCGCATAAGTCTAGTCGGCAGTATCTGTTGGCGCATAGCACTAGATTGTAGTAAGGCGTTTAATCCGTGTTTTGAATTTGGCAACGATTATTCATCAGTTTTCACTTCATTAGGACCGTATGTGCCCTTGCTTGGCCCTAGAATTTCAGGCTTCAGGCGGCTGGCTTTCGATCAGTATATTCCCTGTTACGATTCGAGTCCGTGTTTTGTTGCTAAAGGTCGTTACCAATAATCCAGATCGATCTCTTCTTTCATTTTCTGTAACGTTTCGGGAGTTTTCCGGTACAGTGGGTTGTTAGCCTTAGGTCCCTATCCCGCTGACGGGGCTGCCATCTTAGTGTGGGCGAGAGCCACTCTGCCCCCTGGCTGGCGAAGCCGCTTTTTGTGACTTTCAAGCCGAATAGGCGGCGGTCTTTTGTTTCAGTATTTATAGGTTATGTTAGAGCGGGGCTAGTTTTCAAATAAAGTTTACATAACAATTAATAACAGCAGTTAAATTACTCTTGTTGTGTGTCTTATTCTTGAGTATTCTTGGGATTTAATAAAACCGAAAGCAATGTTGCGAATCGAACGAGAAGTCAACGATGCCTACTCACACGCGAGAGAATATGAGAAGCATAGTATTCAACGGTTACGTCGCACACGGAGTCGTAAAAGAAACAGCCACCGTTGCTGTGTGCAGACATTCTGCTACCCACACGTTCGCGCACGCACACCCTCATATTGTCGTTCTGCGTAGCTTATTCGCGAGTCAAAAAACTCATGAGCAATCAGCTGCCCGTGAAGCTAATGGAGAAATGTGATACAAAGTTTGCATTACTTTTCCTTTTCTTCGTCATCTTCGCCCTCGATTTTATTCATGGGCGGGAGTGCGAACCGTCGCGAATAATTGGTATCCGCAGCTCGGGCTTTAACGACGAACGAGAGCGACTACCGTAGCTGTTAGCTAAACACATACTCGCAAAACCTCGTTGCAGTGCGTGAATAAATAAGAGCGAGGGTCCGAAAGAATGAGTACGCGTCCGTGAGGAAATTAGATCACACGAGTGTGGGCTTCGCCACACCGATCCGAAAGCAAAGCCTGGGTGCTACACTTCATTTTAAAACTTAACCTTCTGTTTTTATACAACAGACGCAACCTTGCGGTTACGGAGCTCCTAATGTTACATTCTGGCTTGTGTTACCCGGAATAGTTGCTTTCGGGCTAGTGCTATTCGGGTTATTGTTATAGAATCGAATAAAACAGTTTGCTTTGCTTTTCCCGTGTAAATTTTATGGGAGAATTTGCTCTAACTCTTTTATTCATACGGCCTAATACATTTATTGAGAAATGACGAGAGTTTTAAATAGCACATGTTACCCACGTACACTGTTGCGATTGGCCGTCGGAGCGTAGTTTTTCTTTGCCATGAACTGTATCACTTATTAAAACCAAACAATCCGTAGTTAATAGTTTCTTCGATTTTTTCTCAGAGGTCAAATTTGTTTAATATTCGTTGGCTCGCATTCGGAATGTTTATCTAATTTGAATTGATTTATGGTCAATTTATATCACCAACACAAAAAATGAACGATCTGAGGTAAACATCGACGAGCTTTGCTTGACCGGTGTGGAAGTCAATCGTATAGTAAAGCACCGAAAGGTGCTGATTGAGTCATGGGGACCGAGATCCGCACCATTCAACTTTCAATCAGCCTCAAATGACACACGAACGGAGCCCCACAGGCGACTGACAAATGCTTGGCCTATGACATTGTAAATATTTGATTTTCTAGCGGCTCGAATCTTCGCTTTACGGATGAATCGAAATGTTACGCCATCGCGCACGTGCCATTTGAACAAATTTTGAAAACTAACCCAAAAGGTGTAGACAATGAGATTATTATTATCTAGTAGAAAATTTAATCAACTTGCGTTGATTACAAAATAAATTGGTAGAAACTTTCCGCTAACAAATCCAATAAAGTTGCAAAATCTCTACTTAGAATCAAATCCGTACTGGTTGATATTCCAAACAGTGCTTCTTCCCATGCCGTCATCCACCACATTGCCTCCTTCAAACCCCATGCTGTCCACAGCTCACGTTTGATGAAGACGCTGATGAAATAATAATAATCGAATCAAAAATAATTACGCGCTATAACACTCACCCTTCGGTCGCCTTCGTCTGCTTCCGTCTCTTCCGTCTTCGTCCACCGCCACCGTCCACAGCAGGGGGGAGGGATTCCACCGATTATGATTTTATTGCGTACCCATCATCATCATCACCAGCCAGTCAGCCAGCAGCATTGCCGTCGAAGCGGCAGACCAGGCAGCGGACCTACAGTGGAAAGGAAACACGGTTGCGAGGACGCGACGCGACGCTGGAAATCAGTGGGTGGCATCCGAAACGGAATCACTCGTTTAGCCGCACGGTTTCGGATTTCGATTTGGGTAATTTGGAGGGATAACCTGCTGATTTGCGGTGGCTACGTCAAACGGCACTCCCGGCAGGGAGTAAACTACGGATCGAAGCTCGGTAGCTCGTGCAAGCACGGCAAAGCAATATTGATTTCGGGGGATTTGATTTTCACCACGGGCGAACTCAGTAAGATTGTAAATAATATTGATCATATGAAAGTCTTTGGATCTTTTAGCCTTACTATGTTGGGTTGTGGTCAGTCTTTTTGACAACCAATTTTTAGTTGGCTTAAAATCAAAATAATAATCCGTCCAATACTACTTATTTCGAGGGAAAAACTACTAATTTTTTATAAAAAAAATTCAAAGCTTAGCCATCCAGCTCATATGAAGTGTATTTTGATCTTAAGATACTACCACGGACTACGAACAGCTCCCATAATTGACTCTACAGCAAAAGTTTGCTCTTAGAAATTTTTTCAGTTAGATTGAAACGATCAATTGAAAAGCGTCCCAAATCAAATTATCAAGCTCGTCGACGAATTCTCCGGAACGACCCCTGTCGCACTCAAATTGATCGATTAGACGCCCTTGAGTTCCTCTTTTGTCCACGTCGAAGCCCCTCCTACTGTACCCAAATCATTTCACAAAAAGACGAAAAAAAGCTGCGAAAATCAAAATTAGTTTTCCATTTTGCACGACACCAACCATAATCGGTATCGCCAATTGTGTCCCCGTCCTCTATTGGACTGTCACAAAATTTGACACCGATTGTTGGTGATTATCCGCTTTTGTCCGAACTGTGCTGGAACTTCATCAAATTCTCATCACAGACGCAGCATACTGCTAACTTGAGCGGATAATCCTGCGGTCTCGGAGGACATCCGTAAGAAACTAATCGCTCACTTTTTAAGCCAGCAACAAACAAAAAGGTGCCATTCTTTCCATTGAAACATTTGACATCGGATACGGTTCAGGTAGACCGACCGTATTCTCCGGGGAAAGGCCAACCTCACAGATAAATGGTGCCAAGGATTTAGAGGTTTTAATCTAGTTTGCCAGCCGGCGGGGGTTCGCTCTCGGCGATCAGATCTATCTCCCGCTTGCAAAACATTAATGAACTGCTTACAAGTAGAGATTGATAACTTCATTTTGCCGTGGACTCACACAGTCACTTCGCCATCTGGTTCAATTGGCTAACTGTTAACCCACTGAACAAGCCGCTCAAGTAGATCGTCGTCGTCGTCGTCGTCGTCATCGCTGTTGTCCGTCCGATTACGACGGAAAAGACGATGATGTCGTGTGCAAATAGTTAATATTTGTTCGGTATTTTGCCTGCCTCCTGTTGCTTCTTATACCTTTTCTTGCGAAATCGTTTGCAGGTCGCACCAAGAAACGCGACAATCTGCTGCTGGCACGGGCACGGGGTCTCTATTAGAAAGGGTAAACAGTTAGCTCTCGATTAATATTGCCAACCAAGGGAAGAAGAGTTACAAATGGCAATTGCAATAGATGGTAGGGAAAAAAAGTGAGCCTTAACCAAACAGAACTCCGGCTGTCGCCGGTAACCGCCGAAGTTGAGTAATTTCTTATGCAAACACTCGCCAACCAACCTCGTTCCGATGACGACGCGACGGTGGCTTTCCTGTGCTGCAGCAAGCAAGCATTACGATACCATAGGAAGAACCGTAGTCGGTGGAGGGGAAACGGGTGAGGTCCTCCAATCTCCGAACTAATAGAGACATTTAATGAGCTTTCCTTTATGGGCCAGTTTTCACGATTGCAAGTACCCAGTTCCGACCAGCGAGCGACCAACTGACGACGTTTGGTTTGAATTTGCATAAACACAGTTGTTCAGCGTCGCGTCGGGGAAAACGATGATAGCGAAGAGTGGAGGCAGTTGCGAGTTCGAATGCCATTAACCAAAGTAAAACACGTTTAATTGCATTGTTTTTGGTTGTTGTCACTGCTGCAGCCAGTGTGCGAGGGGCAACGATTTCTCCAAAAATCGACAACCACGATTTTACGACCGGTAGTCCTCGGCCCCGGCAGCTGCAGGACTCGTAAGGTAAAAACGATAAATGTGCTAATTGAGGTGTGGGGACAAAGCAGCAGCGGATCGAGTTGAACCGGCTAAGTTCTCTGCTTTATCTGCGTCTGACGAGGTGGTCATTTTCTTGATAACAGGCGTCCAGAACGTAATGGCAGTTAAGGGCGAGATCGTTACAATGTACGCCCTCGATAGCGAATCGAGTTCGAAACGAAATTGTGGTGTTTTTTTGTTCTAAATATTTTTTCGTTACCGTGAACTATATGAGTAGTCGCCTCGAATTAGCCAGCACTGGCGCATAACATGTGCTAAGCGACTGGATTTGAGATAGGTCAATGACTTATTAAACAGTTCGTCCCAAAATTAGAAAACATTCACCATTTGCTTATTAATCCATTTACTTGATTAATTATTTTCATTAAGTAACATGTACATATGTTTTTGAACGTACTTGAACGTAGGTTCCATTTAGAATTTGGTCACATAAAATTTCTATTTTCTCTTTTGGGATAATTTGTAGAAATATATTTTTGCCTATTAGTGGCCTTCGCTATATAGAGTAGAGCGGGGTGCCGCATCGCACTTTTACCCCACCGGCGGGGCAAAAGTGCGAGGCTTGAATTCATGAAATTAGCACAGTAGTAGCTAACAAAATTATAATATCTTCAATCTGCGATATGTTTCTGTAGGGAATATTCTCAATTAGCACAGTTCCTGTTTTCCGCTGGTGCACTGCAGCCTCCGTCAGATCGAAACTTTAGTAAAGGTATTTTGACGAAGAACTACGACTAACGACAAGGTTTGGAAAAGGGTGTCATACCAAAAAATCAAAAAGTGCGAGCGTCACGAAAATATTAAAGATTTGGAACTCTAATAGCTCTACCAATTTTGCCTCTACCAATATAGTGCCTAAAACTGTATATAATTACCTATACATTTTTGCCCCGTCGGTGAATCGTACTTTTGCCCCGCAAGGCGCTTGACAGGGTTTGATCAAAACATGGAAAAGCGAAATAAATTTTGTAAATTCTTCTCATCGCATTTTCAATAAAGATATGTGAGTGATATGACAGTTTTTCAACAAGTAATATCCTCCAGTTGATATCGTAATTGCTGTATAAACATTTCGTTATATTTATATATCAAAACCACTTTAAAATGATATTTACACATAACATAGCTACCATGCTTCATAAACAATAAATGTTTACAATGGATTCAAGCTGTCAAAGTGACTAACTCATCCATCCATGCCAATGTAGTCAACTTACTCGTAATCTACACTGATAAATCATCGAATCGCACTTTTACACACGGTCCCAGTCCCAGTCCCAGTCCCAGTCCCAGTCCCAGTCCCAGTCCCAGTCCCAGTCCCAGTCCCAGTCCCAGTCCCAGTCCCAGTCCCAGTCCCAGTCCCAGTCCCAGTCCCAGTCCCAGTCCCAGTCCCAGTCCCAGTCCCAGTCCCAGTCCCAGTCCCAGTCCCAGTCCCAGTCCCAGTCCCAGTCCCAGTCCCAGTCCCAGTCCCAGTCCCAGTCCCAGTCCCAGTCCCAGTCCCAGTCCCAGTCCCAGTCCCAGTCCCAGTCCCAGTCCCAGTCCCAGTCCCAGTCCCAGTCCCAGTCCCAGTCCCAGTCCCAGTCCCAGTCCCAGTCCCAGTCCCAGTCCCAGTCCCAGTCCCAGTCCCAGTCCCAGTCCCAGTCCCAGTCCCAGTCCCAGTCCCAGTCCCAGTCCCAGTCCCAGTCCCAGTCCCAGTCCCAGTCCCAGTCCCAGTCCCAGTCCCAGTCCCAGTCCCAGTCCCAGTCCCAGTCCCAGTCCCAGTCCCAGTCCCAGTCCCAGTCCCAGTCCCAGTCCCAGTCCCAGTCCCAGTCCCAGTCCCAGTCCCAGTCCCAGTCCCAGTCCCAGTCCCAGTCCCAGTCCCAGTCCCAGTCCCAGTCCCAGTTCCAGTCCCAGTCCCAGTCCCAGTCCCAGTCCCAGTCCCAGTCCCAGTCCCAGTCCCAGTCCCAGTCCCAGTCCCAGTACCCGTTTCAATCCCCGTTCCAATCCCCGTTCCACTCCCCGTTCCATTCCGTTCACCGCTCTAATCCCCGTTCCAATTCCTATTTTAATCCCCGTTCCAATCACCGTTCCATTTCTCACTCCAAGTCCCAATCCAATCCCGGTTCCAATCCCCGTTCCAATCCTCGTACCAATCACCCTTCTAATTACCATTCCAATCCTCACTCCAATCCCCAATCCAATCCCCGTTCCAATCCCTGTTCAATCCCCGTTCCAATCCCCGTTCCATTTACCATTCCAATCCTCACTCCAATGCCCAGTCCAGTCCCCGTTCCAATCCACGTTCCAATTCCCGTTCCAATCCCCGTTCCAATCCCCGTTCCAATCCTCGTTTCAATTTCCGTTCCGATCACCTCTCCAATCCCCGTTCCAATCCCTATTCCAATCTCTGCTTGAAACCCCGTTCTAATTCCTACCCATCTCCGACCCAGTCCACGTTCCCACCCCCGTTCCAATCCCTGTTACATTCGCCGTTCCAATACTCGGTCCAATCCTCGTTTCAATCTTCGTTCCGATCAGCGCTCTAATTCCCGTTCCAATCCCTGTTCCAATCTCCGTTGTAAACCCCGTTCCAATTCCTATTTTAATCCCCGTTCCATTCCGCACTCCAATCCCCAGTCCAAACCCCGTTCCAATCCCTGTTCGAATCACCAGTCCAAACCCCGTTCCAATCCCTGTTCCAATCCCCTTTCCATTTCACGTTCCAATCCTCGTTTCAATCTCCGTTCCAAACACCTTTCTATTCCCCGTTCCAATCCCTGTTCCAATCTCCGCTCTAAACTCCGTTCCAATTCCTATTTTAATCCCAATTCCAACTCTCATTCTGATCCCCGTTCCAATCTCCATTCCAATCCCCATTCCAATCTCCGACCCAAACCACGTTCCAACCCCCGTTCCAATTTCCGTTCCAATCCCTGTTCCAATCTTCGTTCTAAACCTTGTTCTAAGCCTCGTTCTAGTTCCTGTTTTAATCCCCGTTCCAATCACCGTTCCGTTCTTCACTCCAAGCCTCAGTCCAATCCCCGTTCCAATCCTCGTACCAATCACCCTTCCAATTACCATTCCAATCCTCACTCCAATCCTCAATCCAATCCCCGTTCCAAGCCCTGTTCCAATCCTAGTTCCAATCCCCGTTTCATATCCCATTCCAATCCTCACTCTAATGCCCAGTCCAGTCCCCGTTCCAATCCTTGTTCCAATCCACGTTTCAATTCCCGATCCAATCCCCGTTCCAATCCTCGCTTCAATCTCCGTTCCGATCACCATTCCAATCCCTGTTCCAAGCTCGGCTCTAAACCCTGTTCTAATTCCTATTTTAATCCCCGTTCCAATCCACGTTCCAACTGTTCCAATCTCCGCTCTAAACTCCGTTCTAATTCCTATTTTAATCCCCATTCCAACCCTCATTCTGATCCCTGTTCCAATCCCCATTCCAATCCCCATTTCAATTTCCGACCCAAACCACGTTCCAATCTCCGTTTCAATCCCTGTTCCAATCTCCGTTCTAAACCTTGCTCTAAACCCCGTTCTAATTCCTATTTTAGGCCCCGTTCCAATTACCGCTCCATTCCATTTCTCACTCCAATCCCCAGTCCAACCCACGTTCCAGTCCTCGTACCAATCATCGTTCCAATTTCCATTCCAATCCCCGTTCCGATCCTCTTTTCAATCTCCATTCCGATCACAGTTCTAAAGCCGGTTCCAATCCCTGTTCCAATCCCCCCTCTAAACCCCGTTCCAATTACGGAAGCAGTTTTTGGACCCAAAAGCGGGGTTCTGCTTATCAAAATGTATTCACTGCATTCTTCTTGCCAAACTGAACACAGCGAATATATTTTCATTAAAAAATTTTTGTTTTATGCAAAAAAAACTGCTTTTGAAACTTGCAAAATTGATGACGGCTAATTTCACCTTAAACTAATACTTAAAGGCCCACGCTATCGAAAATTACCTAGTTGACCGATCCTTCTCAAACTTTCAGACAATAAAATATAATCCATTGGTAATCTTTTGGCATATTTATTTCATTTAACTTCAATACCATAACCGTAAGCTCGCATCTTACGCTTAGCTCAACTCCACAGTGGTCAAATTTTGAAAAAACACGGACATTGGGTAAAATTTGGGCAATTGGGTAAAAAATGCGTAATTTTTCAAGGGTGCTGTCTTCGGAGAAGATTAATAATAAAATATAGCGCATCTTTCTGTATTATTAGGGAGACCGTGAATTCACCTATTAAGGTTAAAAAAAAAATTTTTCTTCAAAGAGTTGCAGAACATACTAAAATAAGCAATTTTGCCGAACATAGTAACTATCTATCTCTTACCGGTTGCGAAATATAATGATGTGTTAAAAAGGAGCGCTTAAAAATCAATTATGCTCAATAACTTTGCACACGATTGTACTGCTTTCGAGTATTCTACAAAGTTATTTAGTATGCTAAAATACACATTTTCACTGAAGACTGTTTGTTGCTGGGACGCATATTTAGAAAGTTATAAAATGAATGAAAATTTGACAATTTCGGGCAGCTTCGCACAAACCAGACATCCATATTAGGTGAAAGTACTATATTTTATCTATAAAAAAGGAACTCTGAAGGAATCGCATAAAAAAATAATTGAAAAATGTGTTATTTTTTGATAAAATTTTGGCTATAAGTTTATTTTTACTTAACTCGAACTCCAAACCCGTGAATTCACTTCGCATGAACTACAGTTCATACAGTTTACAAACTGAAAGCTGACGAAATTATAAAGAGTTCAAGAGTATTTAATTCACGCGAGCGAAAACATACGCCTTTTCACCTCCTTCAACTTAAGTGATAATCCTTAGTAATCTATAAACGGACTACCTACGAATAGTGAAGACAAAATGGCATAAAATATATAATAACCGAATTACAAATACGAAAATATTCATGGCTTTTAATTTGCACAAATGTTGGATACATGTTGTCCTTACTCGCTACCACTCGTTCTGACTCAACTAAGGTATAATCCCTACTACTCAGTAAACCTAGGCAAATGCATGCAGCTTAATAGAAGTAGTTGGCTTGATGGCTTGATTCGTGCGACTTTTATCGAAAAAGAGTTCGAACTTTGACCGAAAGATAGGGAATAACAGTAAAAATTCATAAATCAATGTAGATATGGGAATCACATGAATATTGTTTGAAAACAAGAAAAAAGAAACCCTTTCGACAAGTATGAACTGAACGATTCTATAACATTAGCCCGAATACCACTAGCCCGAAAACCACTAGCCCGAAAGCAACTAGCCCGAATAACACAAGCCCGAATGTAACACAAGCCCGAATGCAGCACGAGCCCGAATGTAACACATGCCCGAATGCAACACTAGCCCGAATGTAACAGTAGCCCGAATGTAACATAAGCCCGAAAGTAACACAAGCCCGAATGCAGCACGAGCCCAAAGGTAATACCAGTACGAATGTAACACAAGCCCGAATGTAACATTTGGAGCTCCATAACCGCAAGGTTGCAGAATCGGCTGGCTGCGAAGTCTGTTGTATAAAAACAGAAGGTGTACGGAGTGTAGCACCCAAGATTTACTTTCGGATCGGTGTTGCGAAGCCCACACTCGTGTGGTCTAATTTCCTCACAGACGCGTACTCATTCTTTCGGACCCTCGCTCTTATTTATTCATGCACTGCAACGAATTTTTGCGAGTGTGTGTTTAGCTAACAGCTATGGTCGTCGCTCTCGTTCGTCGTTGAAGCCCGAGCTGCTGATACAAATTACTCGCGAGGGTTCGCACTCCCGCCCATGAATAGAATTGAGGGCGAAGATGGCGAAGAAAATAAAAAGTAATGCAAAATTTGTATCACAGTTCTTCATTAGCTTCACAGGCAACTGATTGCTCGTGAGTTTTTCGACTCGCGAATAAGCTACGCAGAAAGACGGTGTGAGACTGTACGTTCGCCAGTGTGTAGGAAGCCGAAGGCTGTTTCTTTTACGACTGCGTGAGCGATGTAACCGTTGAATACTATGCTTCTCATACTCTCTCGCGTGTGAGTAGGCATCGTTGACTTTTCGTTCGATTCGCAACATTGCTTTTGGTTTTATTAAATCCCAAGAATACTCAAGAATAAGACACACAACAATAGTAATTTAACTGCTGTTATTAATTGTTATGTAAACTTTATTTGAAAACTAGCCTCGCTCTAACCTAGCCTATAAATACTGAAACAAAAGACCGCCGCTTATTCAGTTTGAAAGTCGCAAAAAGCGGCTTCGCCGCTTTATATTTTACAAAAGTTAAATCGATGCGAGGACTAGGGAAAACTAACTAGTGGTCAGTAGACCTAGGAAAACGAATAGACCTAAACAGATGTGATTTCTGAGGGGGGGCTGCCCCCCCACAGTGGCCGGCGCTTCCGACGGCGGGTCACCGGCGAACACTCGCCGTTGCCTACGGCCGGCTCGCCCTGAATCATCTAGGAAACGCTTGCTACTAATCTGGTTGCAGCTTGCAGCTAATCTTATGATAAGCCTAACTCATATCTCGCTTAACTAAAATCAAAGATTTAAAAATTGCTGAGCTCGAAAATCAGCTAACTCTAGTCAAGTGATTGAAATCTTACAGTGTAATAACGACAAAGCAGAAATAATTCGTAGCAAAGCCTTGGATTTATACCGTCTTTAGACATTATCCTTCTTTATCGACAGACTTCGCAGTCTGCTATTAGAATACAAGAAAATTACGGGGCCAGTGCAACGATCCTACTGACTCTATCTAGCAAGCACCGACTAGGCGAGATTCGAACATACGACGACTGGCTTGTTAGACCAGTATCGTACCTCGAAGCTAACTGGGCGGCTTTATTTTATAAAGGTAACTTGATGCGAGGACTAGGGAAAAATAACTAGAGGTCTACTAGATCTAGGAAAAAGAATAGCCCTAGACAGATGTGATTTGTGCGGGGCCCCCCGTTTTCTAGTGTTACATTCGGGCTAATGTTACAGTCGGGCTAGTGTTACATTCGGGCTAGTGTTTCATTCGGGCTTGTGACATTCGGGCTACTGTTACATTCGGGCTAGTGTGACATTCGGGCTTGTGTTACATTCGGGCTAGTGTTACATTCGGGCTAGTGTTTCATTCGGGCTACTGTTACATTCGGGCTTGTGACATTCGGGATACTGTTACATTCGGGCTAGTGCCCTTCGGGCATGTGGTATTCGGGCTTTTGGTATTCGGGCTAGTGTTATAAAACCGAACTGAACACAACTCAGTGAAAAGAGCAAATCAGCAGCTTTGTCGGCTGTGGTTTCGATGTTTCTGATGATGTAAAACCGGATGATAGCAAGACTATCATCACAGTGCACTGACATGGCAGCCGAAAGCATTGCTCGCGGTTCTTCTGTAGCCGCTAGTAGCCGCGGCGATGAAGAGGAAATGATTAGGGCGCTAGCAGGGATTAATTAATTGCTTTTAAATTAATTGCCCGCTACAAACGCGAATGAACAAGAGACAGACCAGATACCACTACTACTGCATTGAATGACGGAAATCTCGGAAGCTCGGCGGCGCTGCTGACGAGATGACGACCTTTTACCGCCTCGAAATGCGGACAGCCGGTAGAATCTAAAATAAAGAAATTCGAGTGGAATCATAACAAGGTCGGTTGATGAGAAGTATCGCGATCGTAAATCATCTCATTTCGGAATCGGAGTTCCGGACCGGGGTGGGTCCAGATTAACGGAAGAAAGCAAGTAGCGGATTGTAAACGTGTAATTAAGTTGTTAAATTGATCGGTTTAATGTCGGCTGATTTTGGACTTGGAGCCGGAGGCTTTTTTCCCTGTTGGACTGCTTCAAAGGATTTGTTTGACTGAACTCAAGGTTGAAGCTCATTGTTAGTCTTGCACATCTTGATGATGCTTTTTGCTAGTCTTGTTAACTTTAAACTGTTGTGACAGGTTTTCACGCCAACTCTAGCAATTGAGGTTGCCAGAGTGGAATAATGTTAATTTTGTTTTTGTTTTTAAGATAATTACCATAAAATCAAAATCAATAAAACCTTAAACTTATGCTGCAAGTTGAAAGTACCGTACTTTTCCCCAATTAACCTACCTAAATGGTCGCATCGTTACAGTCAAAAGTAAAACTACAAGGTTTCCTCATTGAATTTCCCATCCAACCAACCGATACCGTGTCGTGGCTGAAATCCTCGGACAAAGCAAATCGTTAGCAACAATTGTGTTTCTTTTGTTCGTTATTGTTTTTCGAGCTCGAGTTATTACAGCTTCTATCGCAACTATCGCAGTCAATCTGGCAATTAAATTCGGCTAAAATTCGAAAACTAAAAGTGCTTCCTGGAATCCTACGCTACGGGGCTGATCACCTGCCAACAGAGACCTAAGCCTAAGCATCTAAGCCACCTTCATTCGGCTAATATTTTAATAAAGCCATTATGCGTTCGAAGCCATTTTTGGCTTTGTTTTTTCTCCCAGTTAGTCGCAGGGTGTCGGTCGGTCGGTCGGTCTGATTCGGCTAGGGCTCTTTCGGCGCAAAACCTTTCAGACCGCAACGAATAACGTCCTGCGATAAACCACACCGACCACGTTGCGGATCGTAAAAGTGAACCCGACAGCCCGAGTGGAAATGGTAATGAGTGATAGTTTTGTTTTATTTTTCAAGTGAAAAAATTGATAAAATACCTTCAATTGTTCGGTTGTTTGCTAGGCGTTATGAAGGTTTTATGGGAAACAATGCCGAACCTGCGCCTAGGGGGACTTGCAATTCCTAGAAGTTACAAATTGTGGCATAATTAATGAACTACCGATAACAGACGGTTAGAGGTTTTAAGCTTTCGGAGCGGATCGAAACTATGAACAATGAGTCAAGCTGCCAATTAGTGTTGCAAGCATATAAAGGAAGTTCTAGGAAATGGATTTAATTCGTTGTAATCAAAATTCCTAACGTCTCAGTAAATAGTTCCAATTGGAATTAGTCACCATCGAACTCCAGGTTCTTCCAAATGTTTCGAAGTTAAGGCTATAATTATAATCAAAACTGTAAGAATAATTATAAATTGTTTTCAAGCATCTTAGTAGAACTCACGAATAAACGAGAAAAAAATCCTTCTAATTCTATTATATTTCAGGCAACTTTCGCAGATACGTACTTACGTAGTACGTACATTGAATACAATGAACCGGCACCGGCACCGCCTCCGCCAAAATACAATCGAACCAAATTTTCTAATGACATTCAAATCTATACCATTGATGCATCATCACCGGCATAGTCCTTCCTCAGCTCATTTGGAAATCTTCATTGTTTTTTGATTTCGCTGATTTTTCATATGAATTCTTGCTAAAATTTCGATTAAAAGATCCATATTTGTTAAATTTTCTCCTGGTTCAGATGCCCATTTTGACAGGTCAGTTGTTTACGCTCGAATGTTCTTTCTTCAGAGTATGATTTCTCTTACAAGAATATAAGGTTTTAAAGGTTAATATAAAGGTTAAGACAAACCAATATTGCAGAAAAATGTCATAAATTTTTGTCAAAACTATTGCTAGGTTTTAAGGAGCGTCGTTTTTGAGCAGAAATCAAGTATCCTTTAAAACCACTTATAAGGTGAATTACACTTATTGATATTTTAGTTTTATGCGTGTTTCTTCAAGTCTCCTTCAATCATACTTCAGAAATGTTAATCAAATAAGATAACATTCACTTGAGGAAAAACATTATAAAGCCTGATAGATTTTGCAATGCTCTGTTAAAACTACTATAAGAAATGCATAAGACCAATTTGCTTTTGGATTGTTACTTGGGTATACAAATGAAACACAAAATTTCCTAAAAACTGAGGAACTAATCAAGCAAATGGAACCAAATTTGGCATGTGGGGGTTTTTGGAGGCATGCATTTATAATGAGTTTATTTATTTGATGATGAGTTGAGACCCTTCACCCCTGTAGTAGGAGGATAAGGACTCTCATACAAATAAAATAGAAACTTTTGCGTATGTGTTATATTTTCTGCTATGTAACAAGCGGTAAGCTGTGAAAGTATACCAGTAAAACCTTCTCGGAGCAAAAGACAGTGAATCGAAAAGAGAAGGAGATTCGAATGGCACGTCATATTTGCGATGAACGTGGTTTGGCTTTAATGTTATTTGTAGCCAATGACCCTTTTAAAGACCACAAGCGAGTTAAAATAAGATTATTGAGACATAGCAAGCTACGCATAATCATATTCAATACAATAAATTGTGGGCTGGTCATTCATTCCCATTTCAACCTTTATGATGCACACAACTGATATTTAAAAGAAATCTCTATGTCTCAAAGTTTGCAGGCGTTGTACTTATGAAACGCCGTCCACGTATTTTCAAAGCCACCATTGCATTCAATGCAGAATTGAATCTGAATATTTCGCTCTTGTCTTTTAAACATTCACTTAAACAATGGCACTCACAGATTCTTATCTATCTATTTATATAAGAGGCTTATGTCTGTACCAAAAACCAGGTCTCTGACAGTACGTCATGCTTTCCTACCAATGGGTTGTATTCTCAGTCATCTAACTGGTCGACTGCTGGACTGCTAGATTGCTTCACTGGTTGACTAGTCTGCTCGACTGGACTGGTCGTTTAGACTGCTCGATTTGATTGCTCGACTGAACTGCTCGACTGAACTGTTCGATTCGGCTGTTCGACTCAACTGCTTGATTGGATAGATCAACTTGACTGCTTGACTGAACAGCTCGATTTAACTGCTCGAGTGTGTTACTTACGCGTCGGAAGGACCACGATAATCGACCCCAGCCCGGGGCTGGGCTCCGAAGATCTCTTTTTACGTTTAGCTCGAGCGTGAGGTTCGGAGGCTCAAGGTCGGCTCCCGGACAATATGTGACACCAAGCGGAAGTCCAAACACGGTCTTTTAAACAAACTTTCTTAACTTACTGGATGTGATAGTGTAAGTGTAAGTGATGGGCCGGCCGGCTGATGCTGGATCTGACGGTGTCGAATAGGGTGGTGGTGTCTGGTGGGTCTGCGATCTGCTTCAAGCAGCGTGGCTGCTGCTGTCGTTTGTAGTGGCCAGGTCTAGTAGACAATCTCAGGCTAATGATAATACTGGCACTCGACTCGTTTGGAAAGGACAGCGGCTTACCAGCCACGCGGTTGACTTACAGCTAATGGACAATAATGGGTCCTGGAGGTTGGGGAGGGAGGAACAAACGGTACTTTTCTAGACTTTTTCAGCCTTCAATTTTCCTTAAGCCAATCGTACCCGATTCTGTCCAATTTTGCTAATCTTTAACTTCTCTCTTTTCGTACTGGACTTCAACTTTTCCCTCACTTCGATCTTTTATAATTCTTATTTTCCAATATATACTTTACTAATTAGTTATTTCACTCCGTTGTCTTTAACGGTTTAATAACAAATGGTATGGGACATAATTGGCTACTGGTATATGGTATATGGGGTAAAATGTGCAAACGGTAACAAGTGGACCACTCGACTTAACTACTCGATTCGACTGCACGATTGGACTGCTCGACTGGACTAAACAGCTCGACTCGACTGCTCGACTCAACTGTTCGTATATCTGGGTAAGAAGTAGTTTAGAGTAAATCAGCTCTTTCATCGGGACATCGGAAAATAACTTGGAATCATGCAGTCAACGGTGACTCGTGTTATTATTATTGTACTTTAATTGGATTATTTAATATCGGGAATTAGAAAGGCGATTAGAATGGAGATTAACATGGGCATTCAACCGATGATTGTAACGATGATCGGAACGGGAATTGGATAGGTGAATGTAACAGGGATTAGAACGGGGATTGGAACGGGGGTTGGAGTGAGGATTGGAAAGGTAAACACCCTCAACAGCAATGTTACATAACCTACAGTACATTCCCTTGGCGCGACCCTCTGCACGTTTCGATAAGAACATATAACACTATACTTGCACAATACAGGCTGGCATTGGTTAGCCGCGTCAGATTGTCCGAATAACCCTTCTCGTACATTATCTAAAATAGTTCTTCGCGCCTGACTGTATCGTATGCTGCCCTGAAATACACAAAAGTATTATGCGTGGCCACGTTGTACTCCCAACATTCAACAACGATTTATTGGAGTGTGACATTTTGATCCGTGGTAGTACGGCCTGGTATTCACTGTCTTGGCGAAATTCCTAGCTTTTGGGGATGGATGAAGTTCTGGGAAAGTCCAATGTAAACGGCGTTAATCAGCGTTATGCAGCGGTAGATGAGATGAGATGAGACATTTTGCGACCTTCACTGTTACACGTATTTTGGTTACGACTTGTACTCTTCATCATTGTGGCAAGTTAAAAGGACCTCAATTTCGTTTTTGGCAATATAAAATAACTCGCCCATTCACAATATGACAAAATGTTAACCACTTTTAACATACAAGTTTTCTATTTTAAACTTGTAGCGTCTCAGATGTAACTTTCCACATATTAACATATGACATATGAGATAACATATGACATCTTTCAAACAAGGACGACATATTGACGCTTCTCCAAACAATTGATCGAATCTACAAGCATACCATTAGAGCATATGACACCCACAAAAAGATCCCAATCCGGGTTCTAAAATATCACTCTCTCCCTGTACTGTCAACACGGGGCAAACTGACACGCTGCTGTCTTAGGGAGCAGCCGAACAGCCGAACGAACGACACGGCACAGCCGGAGCATTGTCGAACGTGGCACGTACTTCTCGGAATTAATTAAATCAAATTAAAGCCCGAGTGAATGCGTGTAATGGTAATTATGTTTCATATAATTAGCAATAAAAAAAACCAACGACAATCGCCCCAAAACAAACAGTGCAAACAACACCTTTCATTGTGTGCCGGGTAAGTGTGTGCCTCCTAAATTGTAAGTGAGAGTGAAAGATCGATGCGTGCCATATCGGACACTGTGTGCTCCCCGCCTGCAGAAGCCGATTTAGAATACGTTCCGAGAAGTGCAGCTCCAACCGTTGAGCTCAAGGAGTAACAAGCAAGAGGAGAGGAGGATCAAACAAGATTCTAATCAGTAAGCGCGGTCTCGCTGTCTGGCTTCTGGCTCGGAACGGATTTTGATGGGATCGCGATCGCGACGGACAGAGCGACAGCTGGCGAAGAAGCCACAACGGCGATCAGCTCAGCTCAGTACTTCGTCGGGATGCTGTCGAGCGTTTAATTGATTGTAGCTTGAGATTAGCAGCCAGCCAGCCAGCCAGGGAGTATTAATTCAAACACAAATTAGCCGCTGGTAAAATGGGATAAAGATAAGTTCGAAAAGGAGACGAAATGGTTTCGGGTGACGACAGCCCGGACAGATCTCTGTCCAGATGGCGATGCGGCTTTTGATTTGGTTTCGGGATGCTTCGACTTGTCAAACAAACCAACGACTGACGTAATTTTCTCTGAATTTGTTTCAATAGTTTATTAATTATCATAACCTTATCTAACGTGACGTATAATAATATTTGCATTTGCTCTGCTTACTTTATTGAACTCTGTTGTCTCGTAATTATACAGTTTTTTGCCTTAATTTGCCCGCCTAACTTACAGACTATATTTACAGTAGAAAACAGAGAAACGGACCTCTGCCGGCGAAGTGGTACTCGACACAGCCAAACGAGACTATTTACAGTGGCACCGGAGGCCGGGGGCCATGGAGGGGGCTAGCTGGCGGTCGGTATTTGACGGCAATTAAGCCCGATAACCTCACTTTTCCGGCCTGTTGGTTTGTTGCCTGCTCGCGGGACAATATTTACACGCACTCACTTCTACTTTCGGGGGCTTCGGGGTAAACTTCGGCACCCCGCTACCCGCCATTCCATCGATCAGCCTGAAGTGGTCCGGACTGACTGAGTGCTTGGCAAAATTAATTTCTGTCGTACCACTACGCGTCGATTTAATTTGGGCTAATATTTACAGTTTTACACTCGACGACTCGACGTTTGAGATTTCGACTCCAGCCAAGGTAAACACATCGGTTGAGGTTGCGGTTCCTCCGGGCCTGACTGACTGCCTGAATGACTCAGTTTTTGCTCACTGGCTGATTGACTGGCAGGTCGCTCGACGGTGCAGTGGAACGGAACCGACTCCAACAGGAAATTATATTCGCCCTAGGGGTAGCAATAAATAAAAGAAGTAACCCCTCATGCGTCGGTGCCTCCTTTTCCGAATGTGCGAGAGCGTTCTAGATTGAGAGCAGGAGTTCCGGCTTTAGGGAAAACATTTGGTTTCAGTTCTCGGGAGATACTTTTTACAGTTGCACATCGCTCTGGGGCGCGCTGCGCTCGCTTACGGGCTAATATTCACAGAAGTAGCCGCGGGCCGCGGGTGGTGGTGGTCCGGTCCGTTCAGCCCAGGTGCATCGCTCCGCCCATCAGACTGGGGTGGAAGTAGCCCATGTAGAGCTGCGCGCCCGGCGCCCGCCCCAGGGCCGCCATCTTGATCTTTTCCAGTTCGGCTTCCTGCAGCCGTTTCGCCTTGGCCCGCCGGTTCTGGAACCAGATTTTCACCTGCGTTTCGGTGAGCCGCAGCGACGAACTGAACTCGGCCCGCTCCGCTATGCTGAGGTATTGCTTCTCGCGGAACTTCTTCTCCAGCGAGAGGAGCTGCTGGGTGGTGAACGGCGTGCGGGGCTTTCGGTTCGGTTTATGCTTCCGCAGGTTGCACTTGATGCGGGGGGGTTCGTTATCTGGAAAACAAAGACCAATAAGATCAGGATTAGGATTTGCGTTAATCGGTTAAAGTGTTTATCAGTGTTCAAATGATATTCCAGTGGGTGATGTAATCTTTAGCTTCAACTACGACGATTGATCGCACCGAACAGAATGTGACCCCACAAAAGAATTAATCTGCCGGCGTACTGTCAGAGAAACAAACTTCACTTCCAGTCGGATAAAAACAACCATAATTCACCAGATGTCACAGCTTCAAGACACAGCGTCACACTTAGCGCCTAGATCGGTGTCTTGCATCTTCCTGTTTTGGTGCTGCCACCGACGATTGTGTGGGTGAAATTAATGAACTGCGCTTTTCTTGAAAGGCGGAGAAAGTTTGAAATCATAATAAATTTTCCACGCGCTTCGGCGCTGCCGCGTTGTTTGCCGCCCAGCAGCAAGGATCGATGATTTAGCTGGAAAAGTCGACGTTCCTCAACAAGAACAACAAAGCAACGCGATCGTGTCGCCGAGCTATTTCATCTCATTAGTTAAGTATGTTTGAACGATCGACTGCTTTGGAAATCGGCAACGCGGAACGCTGTCAGTGATATGTTATTTCTGTGTTCTTCTGCGCTCCTGTCGTCGTCGGATGCCAGCAGACGAAGAAGCGCTTGAAGAGGAGGACAGACGAACTCGAGAACGCTACTAATAGACTATTAGCTTAAATTGATACTGTCAAGGCTCCCGTCCCAGACCTCACTCCCCGGGTACGGCGCACCGTCATCGACCGGGAGTTAATTGAAAGGAAAACTCTTGTCTTCAAGAGACACTTGAAGCAATGAGACGCTTTCAAAGTGGTTGCTCACGGTAGCGCCCGAGGAAGCAGAGGTGCGGCCAATAATGCGCTGCTCTTCCGCCAACCTACCACTTCTCCTCCTCCGACGGCGTTGTTGTGTGTTGTTAAACAGTTCGTCGAGTAAGTGACACAATAAATTATAACCTCAATCGGCAGGTTGACTTCCCCCTGACGTAGCTTGGCTTAGAAGCTTAATTGAATGGATTGTTAACCGAAGTGACATGTTTTGTTGTTGCGCTTAGAAGCTCACAAGGAATTTCAACCGATTTGACACATGTTTGTGGGGCAACTCTTTTTCACTCTGCCTCAGGCAGGAATTTCGGGCAAGATTAATAGCCTGCTTTCAAAAACTGCTGCGACAACCTTAGCCGTAATTACGCCAACTTTGCCAACAAATGGATGACGAAACTCCGTCCGTCCGTCGATGAAGTTCAACAGCTTCTCATATTGCTCACCGGCTCAGGGTCTCTCCGTGAGACCCCCTCCTCGGGGAGGAGGCTCCCGGGCGGGTTACCAGTCACGACCAACTCCGTTTGTTAGTAACAACCGGTGATGATTAATTGTGTTTTATTGTTTTTCGTCTCGTTGTGGTGATTGCAGCACTCCTTGAAATTGCTTAATTAAGTAATCATCCTCGTCGCTGCCTACCTCTCCGAAAGCAAACTAAAACCAGCTCCTGCAATAGCACACAGCAGCTCAGCAGATAAAACTATTTGTACTTCGATGCGCTCGCTCGATAGAGCTGTTGTTCGCTCGCTAGCCAGACCAGCCAGCTGCAGGCTTCCGCAGGCGAAACAAAAACGGTTGCCAGCTCAGTGGAAAACCGCCAGTCAACATTTCTCAATTAAAATTAATTACATTCATATCGCTCTCCCTGCCGGTTCCACACTGCGATTTGCAGGTATGGATCTGCATTCCCTTATTCCGTGGCGACAGAAATGCAAATTTGTCTCGACTGCATGTGTTTGTGCGACGCGCTCGCTCGTACGAGCGGCGGAAGGGTTCCATCCGAAAATGGACCGACTGAATCGAGTTTTCCAACCCAACGCAGCACCCAGGACAAAAACAGTGGCTGACAGCGGGCACTCCACGGTGAAAAGTAATGTTTTATTGCCACTAGACATGCACGGTTGTGCGGCAATCTGTGGTCCCTACTTTCCAGCCAGCAGCGGGGCCAACAACAACGGAGAGGCAACATAGTTTATGGTTGCATTTCAAAATTCCATTGACGGCATTTAATTTGTTGTGTTCGGATTTCTGCAGCTCGCCGTTTTGCGGTTTTTGGTTTATTGTCTTTCGTGTGTTGCTTCGGTTGGTGCACAACCCCTTCAGGCTTGATCCCTGCCGGGTGAAAAATCCGGACGACTCCGCAAAAGGTGTGAATGCAGCAAATAAAGGTAGGCCTTCTTCGAACCGTTCGCTAACGTTTGCAGGCATCGCGGCGACGATGACGAAGACAGCAGTACAGCCATTGCACATAGGCGCAACCAGCATCATGCATGGCTGCTGCAATCGCTACACTATTTGGCTTGATAATTTTCACTTTTGCCTCTCTACGCGAGCGAGCGAAACGGGTTTGTTTTGTCTTCCCTGGCACACATCGCTTGCAACAACAACAAAAGTGACTCTCTTTCCAGGCTTCTTGCTCACTTTACCTCTCCGCACTCGGATTCCACCGCGATGGTACTGCACAATGTGTAAATTGCAGTTTAATAAATTAATTTTATAGCCTTTTCAAAACACGATCCCACCGAAGAGGTGGCGGGATTCGGCTGCCAACGTGCCACCGGAGGAAAAGCTATTTTGCACTTCTGCAATTTGTACCCCACCCTTTTCGCTACCGCCTTTCGCACTCTTTCGGTAGTTGCCGGTACAAGCGAATCGATTAGCACCGGTTACCAGCCGACTGGAAGGAAAGGTGCTGTCGCGGCTACAATGGGCAAGGGCAAGCGGGTACACATTTGCATGAGGCATTCAAAGCACACCGTACACGTATGAAAATTAGCCCGCTCGCGCTCTCGGACTCGGGCACAAGCCCCAGCTGGACAGAAAATCCTAAACTCACCGAACCGATGATGGTTCTAATTGCTATGAGAAGGTCATGAATATGCATTTAACGCGGAATCGATTCGGCACGGTCGCTGCACTATATTCTCTTTCGGGACATCAACGCCGTAGTGTGTAATGACGTTACGCAGTAGCGGGAACGAATAAAAACAAAAATCATAGAAATAAAATTTAAAAAGAAAACTGGAAGTGGAATTTCACTGTTAACCTTTCGTTCAGTCATTGCAGTGTCGACCCTGGTTCGGCCATCCAGTCAGTCAGTCAGTCAATCACTGCTTGATTGCGCACTTAGCCTGGAGGCTGCTTCCTCGCGCCATCTGCTTTCCACTGCTACCCTCGTCGGTGTCTCGGTCATCAAACCGCAGCAATTCATTAGCTACAATCAAATAAATAACTATCAAACGGCTTGCTCGGCCCGTACGATGGTCAGTTGATTCGCGCAACAAGCTGCTGATTATGTTATAAATTTCGCGCTTCGCCGCGAAGCTGCAGAGGCAAATCTTTTGACAAATAGTCTTCGCCCTCTCCCCCTCTTCCTCTACCACGATCACCTAGTTGTTGTACTGGCTGCAAAGTGCGATTGTGTTTTCTCACACCAAGTCGCTGCAAATCGAATGGAATTTCTACAGCGATTTCCGTCGCTACCACGCGCGTCGCTTGTCCTCTCAAAAAACCAACAGCAGCAATCATGTGGATCTTCTCATCGAACGATCAAGTTGTAGTTGGCCGCCGCAGCCGCGGCCGGTGCTTGCTTTTGTCTGCTGCCAAATATGTGAAATTCTAGCCCTCCCTTTTATTTCTCGCCTGTCTCCTCCTCACCCCATAAGTCAGTCGTCGTTGGCCGCGCGGCTTCCGCTGGCCTTAGCCTCGATTCGATCCGGCGCTGTTACTTTGATGTGGTGCGGTATTTTGCATGCAATCATGTTGAATTGCAGTTTTTTCTTGTCTTTCTATTTCTCTCTTCACTTTCATGTAAATTCCCGAATGATTCAACTGCGAGTCACCGAGCGGAAGAGACAGAGCACGATGAATGTGGCTCATTTTAATTTGATTCTAATTGAAATGGTGCGCTTAAACGATGGTTTGCACTGCGAAAAGGGTCACCCTCTTAATTAGTCAGTGATTTGAAGCTTCAATCAGCAGCAGAGACTTTGCCAACCAACGAGCCAACATGAAGCGAGCGAGACAGAGGAGATGCGCCTGCGCTGGTTTTCCATTGGCCGGACGGATGGTTTCAACGAATCAATAAACGACCCCTTCTCGGGTTCGACCGAGTTTATTCCCGGATCCAGATGGGATGAAACGATAAAAAGTCCCATCCCCCGGCCGGGCGGCCTGCCAGCAGCAGGTAATTATCCTTGCCGGGAGCCCAACAACGTTGTGCTTTCATAAATATTCCGGCTAGGCGAGCGATAAAAACTAACAAAAACATCAAACGCTCTGCGACGAGGCCAAGTTTCGGACCACAGAAAAAAGGGCAGCAATAATTAACCCTTTTTCCAACGTCGAACGCATCGGAAACTCATAAATAAGCGTATGCCACTGCTGGCGGACTTATCGGAGGTGACAATCTAGTCGTATAAAATTTGATGTGTTCTCTGTTTTTTTTTTTGTTTTCTGTGTCTTCCGGAGCGTCCAGGGTGGAACATCTGCACTCGCAATGAATGATGGCCTACGAAAGGTGGTTGTAATTTAATTTTCGAACTAATTAAACACCCCTTTTTGGACGGAAGCGCGTTGATCCAAGCTGTTTCGTTGCTGATTGAGGAAACGGTAGCGTAACCCGCCACGCACTCCGTCGCCAATCAACCCAATTTTAGGTTGAATTTAGAAAAAATGAGGTTTCTCAACTATTGGACACCTTCCACCGAAGAAGCACCGTTGTGCATCCGTTTTGTCACTAACGTTTCGATGCTCCCCTTAGCCACCCCCCCTTCGCAATCCAATTTGCTCGGCTGAATATTCTCACTAATTAGCTATTTTTTCATTCCGGTTTCCTTGTGAGCTCGCACAACTCACGCGGCGGAGCCACCGCAGAAGAACGCATGAGCGACAAAAAGCTGCGAAACCGTCAGCTCCGTTGCACCACTAATGGACTAATTAAATCAATTACACCTGTGATAAAACATTTTAATGGCTCAATACAATTTATAAGCGCGTAATTCGACTCGTTTCTGAACCCGGCGGATGTTTCCATTCGGGGTGTGCATATTATCGCCTCATTAGCTGATAATAAGTCGACTGAATTCGCAAGGTCCTGCTGAAGCTTTTTCGCTCCAACGACAGCGGGTAGCTAGAAGAGCTACTCAAGCTTTGCCGGGGCTTTCACAGCCAGATCAATTTGTTTGCTCATGAGATAAAACCAACGAAAAAGGCCAAGACAGAAGCCAATTAAAATTCACTATCAAAGCAAGCGATAAACAGGCAAATTTTGCTGGTCCGACCGGTTCAATGGGACACACTAGGCCTCGTGCTCAGTCCGGACCACTCGTAATTTACGTCAATTTCTGTTCCGGTCCGGTTGGGGTTCCGAGGAATAAAAGTGCAATAGAGCTCGAACTCGAACCGTTTTCCGTGAACAACTTTGGTCTCCGACTGGTAGACTGTTTATCCGGTTACCCTGTCAACGATAATTTTGACACTTTTGGCAGCCTTCACCAATGAGAGACAACGGAACAGAGCCAGCAAACTGGCGAACCATAATTCCTCCGCACAAACAAATGTACTCATAAATCACGCACCCCTCCCCGGTCCCGGTCGGCCTTCGGCCGGTTACGATTTCATCCGTCCGTCCGCACGGTCAACGCGGTAACCAATTGAAAATTATCCAATCAGTGCACGGTCCGAGACCCCAACAAGGAATAAAACCAACATCGCCGCAACACGCTCAGGACCCAGCCCAACCCAGAAAAATTATGATCGGGCAATAATGCAATTAATTTTTATTGCTTAATTTATACCCCCCAATCATCACCACCGTCGGACCGGTCGGAGTATGGGTGGACTAAATTGAAACTTCCGATATTTGTTTGCTTGTTGTTCTCCCCCTTCGCGATTACCGGAAAAATGAAACCGTCAACCGCAGCGCAGCGCAGTGCTAGAAAGCGACGGCACCAGCACCAGCAGCCCAGTAGTAGTTCGGAACCCATGTCAGAGTGTTTAGCCTTTATTATCGTTATTTACACTTTTGTTTGGCCTGTGTTAATCATTTATTTACTCTCGAGCCCGGTCGCTTTTCGACGGCTACCGACTCAGCACGCAGCACAAGGGCAGCGCGCGGGGAGGGGCCAAAAATTACCGGCTCGAGATCTTACGACATGATACCGTCATCATGGAATTAATTAGTACCGAAAATTGAATAAAAGCCTGCCAGGGTTTGCACTCCGGTCGAAGAGCCGTTGGGCGAGAAATATAAAATATGAATATTTCATTTAACCTGCTTTAATTGCCCACTCTTCAGGCTGGCGATCATTTCTGGACTGGCGCGTTTGATATTTCATCGGTTGTATCCCGTGGCCCGAAAAAGGGTTCGCGACGGGCTGCGCAGTTCGAACCGAACCGCATGAAGGCGCGATTAGATCCATATCGCGTAAATGCTAGTTTTGTAATTCCAAACACCGCCCCCTGGCTGCCACTTTTCCTCGATGAGGCGCGATAGCGATCGCCAAATAGTACCGAAAACGCCGGTCGGAAAACGGTGTTTTACGAGTTTCTTTTGTTGGACTAAAACCGCACTGCTCTGCCTTGCACTGTCCGGGGACCACAAAGAAGGAAGAGAACAACGAAAAACCCGCACGCGAAAATTAATTTTCAGCCAAGTTCCCGGAATGCATCGCGGGACGCGACTGCGCTGCGCTGCTGCATTCCCCGAGCGACAACGAAATGCGCCGTTAAATAAAAGAAATATAAATTAACGGCTTCATTTACGGCTAGTACCTTCTGCTTTTGCTCTGGGATGCTGACGAGATGTCATCCGAATGAACGGTTGGTAGGTAGGTAGATATGGGCCGAGTGAGAGGGGGCTTCCACCGACCGTCAGCACTCCCTCCTGCTTGGAGTGGATAAATTTATTTGCGTCCACAATTTGGCAAACACAATCGAGCAAATCCGATGCGGCGATTCATTTGGCGCTACATTTGGTACATTTCTAATTAATTGTCGCTGACAGGAGGAGAGGTGGTCTGGTTGCTGCTTGTCGTCGACTGGGACGGGGGAAGGAACAATCGGAAAAGAGTCCTTTGTTATTCATGATAGTGTTAATATCATGTTGGGTGTCATTCACTAAAAAAAGCCAGAAACAGAAACTTGCACTGAAACAATGACAACGACTTCACGATATTTGCACTTATATGTTCGATTAAAAATCTTTCTCAATTTTTACTATTTACTATTCATAAATGCATAAACGTATTGTATTGGTATTGTCATAATTAACGAATCAATCAATCACGTGCTAGAACATTTTTGACTGCTGACCACTTATGCGTGCGATTTCAGTCGTTCCCAATACTGTAAACAGTGGCAGGCCCTCCGTTCCCAACAGGTCACGAATTATTTCCCTTTGCGGTCAACCTAAACGAAGTTGATGTCTTGAACGTAAAATGAGTTCATAAAGTGTGCAACCATACCCCAGGTTGGGCAGTTTGGATTGATATTCTAAAAGAATCTAATCATAATTGATGTCTTGTGCGAAAAGATGGATGCTGGAATGTAACGTTCCGCACTTATTACTACGCTAGTCTTAACAGTTTACCAAGACACAGTTAGTAAGGAATCATACACGAGTTCTACTAACACTTTCATCTGAAAACTGATTATTTATTGATTTATTTATTTGTCAATTTGTGGTCTACATTAGGCTTATACAAATTTGAAAAAAAGTTTATGTCGCCCCTCCCTTCAAAAGTTTTCGAAATGTGAAGGGGCAAAAAAATAAAGTCTCGGGCAATTTTTCAAATAGACCTATGTGACAATGAGAGATTCTCTTCGCGTCTCCTCTCTTCGCAAGTTCAAAGCAAAATTCAAATGAAGTTATACGTTTGTGGCTCCCTAAGGTGATCCTGTGGCACTCCACTATTATCAAACTGGTTCATCTCTACCAGGATGCTTACTTTTTGTGCTTGGGTCGAAAAATTTTAAAGTTTGGTCTGGTTTGAACTGGAATTTAAGTACTGTACAAAATTTGTGTACTAAATTCATAATAACATGGTTAAATAAACGCTGGTTTCTTCTCTTTTGTTTAGTATTGAAGGTTTGATGTTATTATTTTTTTCTTACAGCATTTACATCAATACATTTACAAAATGATAAAAGAGCGGTGAGGTTGCTCTCCTGTGGTACGCCAGAGATGTTGCAAAACGAGTCGGCAAACTCAGACTCGATCTTCACATTCGGCCACATTCAGTGTGTTAGGTACGATTGTAGACATCCTTGCAGAACGCTGCGGAAGCGCCAAGCTTCTCAAGCCTTGCATGGAGCTTACCATGAATCATCCGTTCAAACGTACTGTACGTCAATTTCAGCAAAAATATCAGCATTTTTATGACACACGATGCAAAACTAGTTATTCCTTAATACTTTAGTTTGTTGCCTATCATACGCGCTCAATCAAAGTGAGGTGAGATCTATTTAAATACTTTTTATCATTAAAGAAGTCCTACCAGCAAAATTTCGTACGTTTTTTCGTGCGACGAAGAAGAAAATGTCGACTAATCGTTTGAATTTCCGTCATTTATAAATGAAAATAACTCACGCAAGGCATTGTCGTTATTCTACAGCCAGGAAAACTTGCCTAACCTGCAGGAATTTTGCAGAATAATATTTGGCATACCGTCCAACACAAATACATGCGCGTTAGCTTCGTAAACATAGTTGTGATTTTTAGTTCGGACTATGAAAAATTTTGATGAACGGATTTTAAAACGGTACGACGAATTTAAGTAATAAAGTCAGCTGCGTAATTTCAATAATCTGCTTTAATAATCGCTTTTCAGTGATTTCAAAGTTCACGGATCGGAAGGTAAGTGTGTTTTAGTCAAATCAGCACAAGAACTTTTGGAGTATTCATTAAATCAAACAAATCATGGAGTCATTCATTAAATCAAACAAATGATGAAAATTAAAATGGTTTTACTTACTACGACGGGAATTAGAAATAAACCCTATTTTTTGGTTTGTTCTTCCAGCATCAGCTGTTCCCCAACATGAGGCAAACATCATTTATATGCACGCTTATTTCGTGTTCGCTAGTGTGGGTGCTTGAGCTGTCAGAAAGCTCTATTATTATAACACCTTTATATATTACATGTACTTTGAATAAACGTCAGTTGATTCACTAACAAATAGCTTACATGGTGTCAGAAGTAGCGGAAGAGCCGATAGTAACTGGTCAAAACCTAGTGCAAAGTGCAAAATGGCTGCACATCAATCGGTAGAACTCAAATTTCCAGAGTCCCAATTTCTGATTCAGTGAAGTCCTAAATCGAATCTGAACGTAATCCGACACAATGGCGTCGTCAGCGGGATTGAATTTACAATTCATTAGCGTGCTTAAACCCAACAGACGACAATGGTCTTCGTACGACGTTAAGTATTGCTGATCCCTCCAATGAAGATGACGAACCCAGCTAGCATTTTCATATGTATAAAAAAGGTAAAAATCAGCATTACGTACAGATATACATGCTGAATAAATCGTATTTCATGCGCAAAATTGGCATATCCGTACTATTTTGGAGGCGATATACGTGATTACGAATAATTTCGAGCGTTACGACTATATAAGTATTTATATACGATAATTTCCGATTAAGCGCGAGTCGCTCCGTACTACTCTACGATTTTGTGCCGAAAATCGTATGTATGTCAGTCTTTATCATTATATACGACAGAAAATCAACTTGATCCCACTTTATCCAGCTTTAGTTACCATTTCGAGTTTGTTAGGAGATATTTACGATAGTTTTCGTACATTGATATACAAGTTGGTGCTAGCTGGGAAGTGCATATCGAACAAACTTTCGCTGGACGTTTTCTAGTTTGGTGGACCAGATAGACTCGTGCGAGTTCCAAACGATGCTCGCAAATTCCAGCGTTGACCGTACAATAGAGTAATAGAGCGCTGATGTTCTACCCTATTCAGTTTGACTCAGGAAATTTCGTAATAAAACTCTATCTCCCTTCTAGTGCGATAAAAACTGATGACGCAATATATCTCCACACTCAATAACAATTGATTCCTTACGCACCAGCAACTAAACAAGTCCAGAAGCTTCTGTAAGATTGTGCAGATCTCGATTCGTCTGATTGCAAGATAGATTTTCAAATCATCAGCGCAGAAAAGCCTTCCACCTTCATTGAGTAGTAACGCTGCATCGTTTATGTAGATACAGAAAAGCAGTGGTCCCAAATTACTACCCTGTGCTAGACCACAACCATTTTTAAACGCGGCAGACCGGCAGTTATCAAGTTGTACGAAAAGTTACCTATCCATAAGGTATGTTTCCAACCATCTGCCAAATCTTGTGGTACATCCAAATTTCTCCAACTTGCTCAAAAGAATAGTATGATTAACGGTATCAAAAGCGACTTTCAAATCAGCATAAACTGTATCAACTTGGGCTTTACCACTCATAATATTTTGGCAGAACGATCTGAAGTTCACCAAATTTGTTTCTACAAATCGCTCGGGAAAGAATCCAAGTTGTAGTGTGCTTATATAATTCTGGTTGGCTGCAAATAACGTGTCTTTCATAGCAATCACGAATATTTTGGATTCAGCACACATAGTATTCCTCTGTGGTTTACGAAATTGCATAACCATGATTCTCAAAAATGGACCTCAACAATCATTACGAAGTAGTTTGACGAAGACAGTTGATGCCTAGTGTCGGGCGGTTATCGGAGAACAAAATACAGTAGAAAATACAAAATTCTTAATAGGAGCCTCTATCTCAGTTATATTCGGAAAGCTGAGCGAAATCTGAGCAGTTCAATCCTAAAAGCTTTCGGAGATTTATAAACAAGAAACCTCAGGAGGATAGTTTATCCTCCAGCGTATTTCCTGAATGACGTCGAAGCGACTTCTCTACACAGAAAATGTAACTTGTTTGCTAAACATTGACAATATTGCCAGAGCATTGTGGTTTGCACCCAACAACGAAATTGGAACCACAACTTTTACAGCTGCACTGCTGAAGAAATGTTGCAATGTCTCAAAAACACCGATGGGTCACCGAGAGATATTCAATCTCACTTTGCTAAGCGCCAGCAGTTTTCTAGTCACTGGAAGTCGTCTTTCGTGTTTCCGGCTTTCAAGAGAGGTGACAAGCATAACGTAGAAAACTACCGAGGAATTACCTCTCTTTGTGCTTACTCAAGCGTTTTGGAAGTCAAATTTGATAGATTTTACATCCTTGTGCATGCCAGCTGGACCAACTAGAGCAGGTTGACCTCGTTTATACCAACCTGAAGGCAGCCTGAACCGAGTTGGCCATGGTATTTTGTTATCTAAACTCAATCAACTCGGAGCTTCGGCAACTTTTACAACATAACTTGCCTTTTATCGGAAATTGCTCAGCAGTACCTCAAGGTAGCACTCTAGGATCTTTACTGTTTTGGTTGGTTATAAATGATTTAGCTCGAATTCTATCGCCTCGCACGTCATTATTTTATGCATAAAGAGGACGCAACATTTTACACAACCATCCGCACCGAAATGGACTGCCTGAGACTGCATCAGCTGATCAACACGTTTGCGGACCCTACTAGCACAGTTGTTGCGATGCAGTTGTAGCAACCGATTTGCGTCCAATTTTATTCATAAATAAGTTACTACATCGAAAGATACCAAGAATGTACTGCTTGGGGAGTGGTGCGACTAATTGACAACCAGCGGAACGAAATGTACAGTTATTAGTTTCTTCCGCGAGAAGCAAACATTGGTCTATGACTACTGCATTCGTGTCCAGTATCTGCATCGTAGTAATGTTGTAACTGATCTCGGCATTGTACTAAACTTCCAATAGTATTATGACATAATTAGCAAGGTTAATCGCCAACTCGGGCTTATCATTAGTTAAGGAATGGGAAGGAGTTTCGAGACCCAGGTACATTGCAAATCACTTGTACGATCACTCTTTGAAACAAGCCGTATTGTATGGGATCCACGGTTTGCGTTTTGGACCTAGGCAGATTGAAAGCATCCGGAAACGCTTTGTGCAAAGTGTATGCCGCACATTACCGTGCAGTAATCCGGATAATTGGCCACCTTACGAGGAGCTTTGCTAATTGATCGGTGTCACTTCATCTGAACAACGACGGAAAGATATCAAAACTTCGACGGCCCATAAAATACTAGCGGAAATATGTAGCTATACCCTCTTCAGTTGCATTACCCATCACGACCTCAACGACTCCAACACGAAACACGACGTACCAGCTATAGCCTGCAACTTAATTTTTACTGAAAAAGTACCCTAGAAGTTCAACTTTTGGTTTGTACTATCATAAGATTTATCTATATTGAACGAAAAAGAATCTATAATCAATATATTTATGTTAGCTATTGACAGAATATAGTTCAAAACCACACAAACTAGTTTCACAAGCCAGTCGTCTAATATTCGAATTACGGCTAGACGGTGCTGCTAGAGTCAGTAGGATCATTGCACGATCTCCGTAATTGTGCTGTACTCTAATAACCGGCTGCGAAGTCTGTCGATAAAGTAGGGTCTAGTCATCAAGAACCAAGACTTTGCTTTTTTAGTCCAAAATAGAAATAGAAGTTAGGCCCTTGTCCTTCAATTACCCACCGCCTACTATCTGTAATGCAAAATACGATTTTACATTCATTTACGATTTTACAAGTTTGGACATCGACACTGACATTAAAAAGTGTGCGAATCAAATCAAAACCAAGATAGCCTTGAATCGGATGTCAAATCTCCGAGTGCTATGATTAGAAACTACTATTAGAAGAGAGAAAATATGCCTGGTTCATTGATATTTCTGCATTAATTTATCATAACCACCAAATCTATGAGTTGCATAAGTATATCTTCTAACTTTTCCATGCAGAAGCTCTTGCCACCAATCGATCAATATCAAGTGCTCATGATATAGAACAACTCCTAATTTCGATCGATAGAAATCAACGACAACGCCACGAACCCCAAGCATTCTCCCTCGCCGGCGCGCCAGCACAGCAATAAGTCCTGAAACTGTAAAAACTGTCAACTGTCAATCAGCTGGTTCGGTTTCCGTCACTGGCTGATGGCAAGCTGCGCGATTCATGCTCGGCGCGACGCGACGCGACGCGACGACGGCACGTCCTCGAGAACTTCGCCCATTCTCTTTTCCCAAACGAACGAACGTGACGACAGCAGCAGCAGCAGATCCGGAACCTGAATCGAAGCCCAATTAGTGGAGGACTGCCGCACAGCATCCGAGCCAAACCGGGCCGGACCGTAAGAAGTTTCCACCAAAGCGAAGCAGCCAAAATATGTCACTCGCTCGCACCGGAGTTATCCGCCCGTTGGATCTCCTACCGAATTTTCGGATTCGAGTCTACAAGACTCGCAACGGTCCGCGAACGGAGGCGCAGTAACAACGAAACAAATTAAGCTCCACTTTCCACCGGCGCTGCTACGCCGGAGCGTCTGCCGAGCAACGGCTTAAGCAAAGTGGCTACTTAAAAATTATAATAACAAATAAATTAACAACAATATCTTTCCATGTTTTCTTTTATTATAAACAAGTATCAAATTAATGTAATAATACTTTCAAATCACTTCGCCGTGGTCACTCAAAACCGGGTTCGATGGGGTCTGAAGTGCCTGAAGACCGGCGAACTCTTAGCCTGGCCTGGCGGGGAACAAGGAACGGGCAGAAATTCGCACCGGTAATGGCATCCCGGCACGCAATGTGTTTGTTCTGTTGTGGGCTTGCTTTTCCTCACCTCGAAAACGCGCTCGCTTATGCGAGTCTGTGTTTTCCATTTGTTCGGTGTTCGGGATCCACGGTGTGGTTCGCCCATTCTCGCACAAGCGAGAGTTTATTTCGTTTTATTATTATTTATTGTAATTAGTGGAAATTAATATTAATTTCTGTTTGCTCACAGTCGTTTTGGCTCGGCGGCTGGTTGGGGGGATTCAACTGCAACCGGGATTGCGAGAAGCTTTTATGGCTTAATTTACTCCGAACAAGCTGAAGTCGGTGGTTTATCAGGTAGAATCAGATTTGGTTTAAAATTGTATCTGTCCGAACTGAAAATCAGTAGGTCAGTTCGATTAGTTCCGATTCGGTTGTCCACGGCAGAAAGGCAGGGAACAGAGCTTGCTCCACTCTAGTCTAACACACTTCCTCTCACGAAACCTAGCAAGACATAAAATTTAGCCGAATCTAATTAGGAAACAATTCCAGCCAACCAAAACCACTACCGGCTACCTCGAAAATAAAAATAAAAACATGAGGGGCCCTGCAATTGATCAATTTATATGCGTCCGCCATTTTATTGCCCGGTTCGGATTACTTGGATCGGCGGCCTCTGGCCTACAGCGGACGATTAAATTGAAAAACAGCAACCCTCTAGCAAGCCCGCTCAAAATGTCAATGAGGGAGGCAACATTCTCCCCCTCCATCCTCTCGTCATCGGATCGTCGGACTAGTCACAAAAATTTGTTAGCTCGTACCGGTTTCTGGTTGTTGTTGTCGTTTGTTTGTTCAAAATTCCACACCAAGAATGATTAGCAAAGCCTTTGACCCAACAACGTCAGTGCCAGCTCGGCTCGGCCGTTGGCAACAGAAAAGCAACAACATGCAGCAGCAGCGTAAGCGTAAGTGTAATTTCAATTAATTATGCGATGTTTTTCTTCGTCTCGAATGTTCTTCGGCTGCGCGGGGGGAAAAATCACGGTTTTTAAAGACCTCGCCAGTCTCTAGCGCAGCCGAAGAAGATCTAAATTAATTAATCTCTCTGGCTTTTAACATTAATTAGCAACCGTAATTGATCGTGCAAAATCGTGTTCGCCTGAGCTCCGTGCGATCTGCCGCTTGGTTGGCTGCCATTTTGCATCGTCACTGTCTCCGCGGGTTTTTTCCGCCCTCCGGCCAAACCGACGTTGATTAATTGATTTGACTCCCAGCAGTCCGTCCCTCTCTCTCCCTCTCTTTCAGATGTCAAAATCGATTCTTTCGGCATGCTAATGAGTTTGGTTGTTTCGCGAACGCACCAAGAAAGCCGCCCCGGCTGGAATTATTAAACCATTTTCCTCGCCCTATTTCGGACTTAATTAAGCCATTCCGGCCGTCCGTCCCTTGTAGGCCGGTCATTTTCGAACTAATTTCCACCCCCACACCTGTTCCGTGTTGTTCGACCCGTTCGGAATCATTCAAAATGGCGTTCCACCATGCGCTGGTAAATGGGGAAAATTGTGTCAACAGGAATTCCTCTACGGACAAATCGATTGCTTGCACCCTCGGGCTGCCTGCAAGCCGGGAGAATTTATGCAGGACAACGATTTAACATTATCATTAAGCGTTGCTCGCTAGGAATCGACGGTGAGACCTGAGCTGAGCGGACGACGACAACGACGCTGTGGAATTGGATCCACTCCGCGGAAGAACCGAGGATGTGAAAGATAATTTACTACCCCATTGTTTTTGTCTCCCGCAAATCGGCCCGCTAAGAATCGGCCAACAATAATAAAAGAAACCCAGCAATAGTTTATGATTTTATTGTGGGTTGTGGTACTCTTTACCCGGCTGCCTCATCGTCGTCGACCTCATGTTGATTGTCCCAGAAATCGGAAGAAGGAGGTCTGGAAGTTCGAGCGCAGGGGGCCAAAATCGATTGAGATTGCAAATTTGAGCCGTGCATCGGAATCAGCCCGAAGAAGAGACAAACTACATCGGAAACTATTGTTTCTGTTTGTTTTCTTTTTGTTTTTTTTTTTTTTTGTTGCTTTTTTGCGAGTTGAGTCTGTTCCTGTAGAAGGGAACTTTTGTAACGATTTCATTTCGCCTTCAATTCGACGAAGAAGCTGCAAATTTGAAATGCAAATCTTCGCTCGCGAGCGTTTGAAAGTGGTTGATAGAGATTTGGTGTCCGACGAAGGGCGAGGAGAAGAGTGGAATGTAAACTATGCCTTCGGACGGACGATTTCCTCGAACAAATTCGATCCGAAGCGGGGTGCAGGTTTTCCGGAAAGGCTTAAATTTTTCAATTTATCATTCGATTTGTTGTTTCAAATCGTCAATTGAATCCATGTAATAAAGTTAATTTTTCTAGCACGGACTTCAAATTTGGTGTAAGTGGAGCAAATGTGATGGAACTAAATATAATGACAAAATAAGAGAAATACAATTTAAAAAGAAATTTTACAGTTTTGACTCCCGGTGACTAAACTGTGGGCATTCGAGATTCAAAAAATTCGGTTCAATTTGAAAAACGTTAAATCAATTTCTTAGTTTTAACCGTCAATTACGGTTTGTTAAAAAACGAAGCAAATTTCTTGTACAATCCAATTTGGAGAATTGTTTGATTTTTTCCTTGACAAGGCTACATAGTAAACTGCTGGTGTACAAGTCAATTGCGGAGTTGGTGCTACGATCCCATTGACTCTAACAGTATCACTCAGGCGAGATTCGAATACCGACTACAACCGAGTTAGTTGGATCAGTGTCCACGGAGCACGGACATCAGACGAAATTTGGCTCTCCGCGGCACTATAAGTGGTATTACTAGTTGGTTCTCAACCGACTTTAGGAGTAATCTTATACTCCTGGTGACAATTCAAGTAACATTGCATGAATAATTGATCCCATATGGCATAAGCAAATTTAAGACTCAATTTACGTTGTAAATAGTATCATCTAGATTTCATCTTTTTTCAGCTTTTATAATCAATTTATGTGATTGTAAATCGATTGATGTTGATCGATTGATCGATCACAGTGCAAATATTACCAGAAAAAAATTCTATCAAAATTTGGTGCAAAGAAGTTAAACTAATGAATGGACTGCAAGTTACTTCGTTAAGGAAACATACAAATGACACAAAAAGAGCTCTTACCTCTTATTAATAAGCTTTTCTACATTCCATTATTTTATGAAGATATCAATACTTTTAATAAATTCAAAATAATTTATGTAAAGATAGTTAATAGAAGTTTAATTTGGAAAAGTAAATCACTTCACACTCATAAACGAAACAAAATTTGAATGTTGATTTGAATTTGAATGATTTTCAGCAAACTTGGTTTTCTAACACAGACGTCATCAACTATAACCGATTGTATTCTAACACGTGTAAATTTGAATCACTATCAAAATGATAGATATAAAATTTAAAAAGAAACCACTAAACTGAATCAGCCTGCCTATTACTGTCAAAACTCGCCCTGCTCCGCTGCCCCACAGTGCCACAGCAAGCTACCAGTGTCATCCGCATTTCCACTGATCCACAATCTATTCACATCGACAGCAGATGCCAGCTTCTCGCTCACCATGACCGCCATCCATCCATCCATAGTGTCACCCACAGAAGTATCGCTTACTCCGAGTGCGCATCTTCAAGCCGGTACAACAGCAACAACAACAACCCGTTCGGTCGATGGTTGTTGGCCGCACCAAAAATTCCCGTGAATTTCAACAAAATCACACATGCGTGCCCCGTGCGCCCTTCGCCGTTGCCGAAATCTTATCCGGAAGCGTCCAATAAAAACCACTTTGACGAGCTAATTGAAGACAACAGCTTTGCCTGCCAGAGTTTTGACTGCTTCGGGTTACTTTTTTTCTCTCTCGCAAGAACTAAAGCTGTGACTGAACCTAATTACACGCTCCATATTAGAGAACGAACGCACATGTGGCGTCCACCGTGCAGCAAAAAAACTCCGACCAAAAAAATCGAGGATAATCGCTGGGCGCTGGGAGGCATGTCAGTCGAAGTAAACGGTTAAATCATAATCGAATAAATCATCGAAACCGTCGCCAACGTTGGCGATGACAAAGAGTAGAAGTGCATTTTGTATCTCACCGGCCGGCTCAACCGTTCGCTGTCCGCTCTTTTCCCAACATCACATACGACGAGAGACCCGAAAAAAAATCAATAAAAACGAACCGAAACTGTTATAAATAACATTCAAATTAATTGCCGCACTGTCTTCTCCATCAGCAGAAGCAGCAGCAGCAGGAGCAATTTCGGGCGCGGGCTTTCAAAGTCCGTCGGTTCACTGAAAAAAAAAGTAACATAAACAAAAAACGAAGCAAAACGGAGGAAACATGACAAGCGGTAGGAGAAAAAAAGGACAACTTCCAGGTTCCCAGAATCCGCCTCGAATTTATATCGATCACACACCATAATTAATTGGTTTCGAGTGTGCTTCCTTGCGTCTGGCCCGTCGTCTCCGCGCCGGGGCAAACCAGGAGGCAAACAGTCGAAACGGCAAAGAATTCGAAAAATTGACATGTTTCGTTCATCCAACTTGGACCGATTTTTTTCTCTGCTTTTTCCTGCTTTCGATTCTCGGGTGGACAACAGATAAGAACGCTAATTAATAGATTTTAGATACATGGGTTTTTATCTCGACAAATAGGAGGAACACAAAAAAAGCGAACCAGGTAGCTTCCTTCGGTGGAAGAATTCTCGCCGGAGCGGTAGTAATTCCCACAGTCCGGCGAACTCGCGTTTTAGTTTGGAAAGAAACGGCTAAGCTAATGGGCTTCGGTTTTTTTATGAACTGCCAAATGGCTTAATCATCTTGTAATTAGTTTCTCGCAGGCTCCGCGCAATCGGCAAAAGAGGAAGTTCATTCATAATTGCCCAACCCTTTGTTTGATTTTGTTGTTATAGTTTTTATGGCGATTTAATTAGATTGCAAATAATGCGAAGCACTGCAGTGCATCAGTAGAGGCCATCTACTATCAGCCAAAATTCAACAGACTTTCGTAAACTATCCAGTGGCGAAGGCTGCGAAAGGAGGCGATAAATTTCTCCCCTTCGAACAGGCCAAACCTAGTCACGAAGTGAAAGAGTGCCAACTCTTTATTAACATAATTTCCCAATCTAAATTCTCCAATTTAATTAGGCGCTGTGTTTCACCCGGGAATCGGACCCCGTTCGGTGTTGGTAATTAGTTACAGTTTGGTTGACTAGACTATCGTCGTTTCGGTGGATTGCAGACCCGAAGACGCATTCCCGGGTTCAAAATGATCGCCATTTTGCTCGCTCAACGGCATTCGATTCGCTCGATTAAGACATTAACGTTCCAACTAATTAACGGAAACCCGTAATAGCGATCCAGCTGGCTCGTTCGTCACCAGAGCAAACTCGAAACCACTAATTAATACACAAATTCGAGCGCCACCGCGCCGGGAATCGCTAAGCCGGGGCAAAGCTCACACACAACTAGAATCTAATTGACCCAGCAGGAAAGTCATTGAACTAACTAGCAAATAGTAGGACAAATAGATAGTGGCAAATAGAGAACTCACCTCCACCAAGCTGTCCCGTGCCGAAACCCTGGCCGGGAAATAGACCGGGCGGTCCGAAGGGACCCATCTGTCGTGCTGCGGCCGCCTGCCAGGGCATTCCGCCACTCATGCCACCCCAAGCTGCTGCTGCCGCTGCCAGGGCACTGAAGGGTGTAGGTCGGATAGGAACATGGCCCGCGGCTGCCAGAGCCGCCGATTGTTGCAGCAGAGCCGGCGAACCCTTATCCGGATGTCCAGGATCGGAACTACTGTTATCATTGTTGATATCCTCAATGTCTACAATCGAGTCTTCCTGATTGGAGTCGTAATCATCCGATTCCAGCAGACTGTGCGGGGTGTCCGACCGATCCAGGTCATTCTTAATGGAACCACTATCGTGTGCCGATCGGGGAGAACTACTCGCATGGGATAGGTTAGCCGGTAACAGGATCTCCGTCGCAGCCGTCACGCTGGACGGTGTTCTCGGTCGGGTGTCCGCCAGTAGCGATGCCACACTGAAGTTACTGATCCGCGAAGTGCTCTTCTGTTGCATGGGAACCGTCGGGCTGGTCATCGCCATTCGTACCGGAGTTACAGTCATTCCTGATGATTTTAGCATATATAAGTAGTTGGCGGCCTCTTCAGCTTCCGGCTGGCTGCTAGATGCTTCCTCGCATCAGCCAACTCACTTCCTCAGAACAACACACACTCGAAAGCAAAATTTCCAAACGTTCCAAAATCAAAACAACATCTAGCACTTCCGTTCGAAACGCACTACTTGTCTTGTATGGTCTTCTATAAGTGTTACATCCAGCCTAATTTCGCACACTTTCAACCTTCAACGGAAGAATAGAATAAACCGAAAAATCGATATCGCTTATCTATCGGCCCGCTTCACGTCACACGATCTCAGATCTGCTCACCACGTCTATTGGCAGCACAAGCCTCTACGTATAACGACGGCAGCACGTCGGAATCAGAGAGTCAACACAACAAAAACAACGGCGACTGACAGGGCACTGAACACGTCAACGGGTTTGTCTCGATCAACTTGCGAATTGCGTGCGTACGATTCTACGACTGTCTGACAACTGACAAACAACCAGTTTGTCCACTGGCAGGGCACCCAACCGAAAGCGATCCGGTTCTTGCTGTCGTTTTCGTCTCACTCACACCATCGCATCGGTCTGTTTAAGTTGCCTCGGAAACCCGACCACGAGGGGCGGAGTCACACTCTTCCTTTTGCCGTGATACTCACCTCTCGATGCTTCACACCGTCCTACAGACCAATCAGCGCCAAGTACATAAGCCTCCTGGTTGCTGGTTTTGTTGATTGCATTTACACACATATTCACTCACTTGCGTTAGAGCGTTAGAGCGGGGACGGCCTGTCTACTTTACCTCGCCATTCTCCCTTCTTTTGCGCTGCTTCTGGCTTTATTCCAATAAATGAAGTTGTTCATATTTTACGATTATGTCCGCGTGTATCTTCTACCTCAACCAACCTCTCCACCCCCAGAAGAGCAACCTTTTCGACGATATGTAGACAGCGGGGCTGGTGGTTCGTCTGGGGGCCGGCAGGGTGGTGGTGGTGTTGGTGTCAAAGTTGGCGTTCGCTCGTCTGCTCCTATTTTCTGCGCTATGCACATCCGCCTATGTGTGTGTGTTTTGTATGCGAAGCTGCATGGCATGCTTGCTGTCAGTCAGTCAGCTTCTTTTGCTTTAGGGAGCGCGAATTCAATTAGCCTCTCGTTTTTCGCTGCTGCCTGCATGCCCGCGGAGTGTTCGCGTGAGCGAAAACGAGATGGCGACGAGCGAACGAGCGAGCGAGTGAACAGCAAACCGGGGCCTCGATTATATTCAATTTTCATTCCATAATTTCTTATTTACTGTGTAATTAATTTTGGACAAAATAGTCTCTTCGCTTGGTTTCCCCTACTGCTGCTGCTGTCGCTGGCAAGCTTGAGGGTAATTTTCCTTATTTCAGCTCATTTTATTCTTGTTAATTTTTAATGGATTCCATGCCAACCAGCAGAAACGAAACGATGCGGTGCTGCTGATAAGCTGAGCTTTGGCCAATTTCGTACTTCTTACTTATTATTACTTTTTTTTCGGGGGTTGTGGGTTTCGTGCACTCGGGCCGCACTCACGCGTGTTCATGTTTTTCCCATTTTCCGGCTGCAAAATTGGGGTCGCTGTAGCTATATACACTGGTAATAATTATTGTCCGAGATTCGACACCATCAATGATTTGTTCTGCGGATAATTACCGCGCATCAAATTTGTGTTTTTTGTTTTATTATCCTGTGTTAATTAAGCTGAAAACGAATGGAATAATGTGAATATTTTTTCGAGACGCGAATAAAACATGAAAGTGAACCAAGATTTGTATTAGACGGTTGAGCAACTCGTCAGGACCGTCTTCCGACGGCATATGGTTGGTCTTGCACTGTTCGGTGAATTTGATCCAGTAGCGAAATGACAATTATGTATTCATTCATAATTTATTTTAAAATGACTTTAACCCTGGAATTATTCATTTCTAATAAAGTGTCTCGTTAACGATTTGTTGTTTCAAATCGCCAATTGAATCCAAGTAATAAAGCTAATTTTACTAACACGGACTTCAAATTTGGTACAAGTGTAGCAAATGTGCTGGAATTACAAGTAATGAGAAAATAATAGAAATACAATTTGAAAAGAAATGTTACAGTTTTGACTTCCAGTGACACTGAAAATAGGATTTCTGGCCCCACATATTCTAAAGTATGCGCATTTGCGATTCAACAAGTTGGATTTAATTTTAAAAACGCATATTCCGAAAAACTTCTAATAAAATTAATTCATAATTGTAAACCATCATTTCTGGCTGGTTAAAAAAAGCAAAGTCCTTGTGCTATATTCCATTTGGAGAATTACCGGAATTTTTGTGCGACAGGCTTCATAGCCAACTGCTTGCTGGTGTACAACTCAACTGCGGGTTAGTGCTACGACTTAATAGACTACCAGTTCCTCCCAGGCGAGATTGGAATATACGATGACTAGCTTGTTGGACGGACCACTGTGTGTGTCACAAGGCTCACTGGGAAAATAAACAGACATCAATCGAAATTTGGCCTTTCGCGGCCCTACAAGTGATTGTGGCTTTAAAGCGTCGCTTATAATCCGACGGAAATAAATGATGTTCACTTTCACGGACCAAAGCGGAAAGATGGTAACGTTTCTCTCTCTCTCTCGGGAACCGAGCTTTCGGAGGATGTCTAAGATCAATTCATTTAGCGCCCAAACATTCACGACACTCTCCCCTAACCGGTCTATCCAGCAATTAATATGATGCTGTAGACTAATAAGTTTATCCAAACTGCACTTCCTGAACGCGGTGATCTGCCTCCAACAGCAGGACTTTGCTATCTTGGTCCGCGATGGCAAGTTTAGACACTTGCGAATTCAACTACCTAGACTTTAGAAAAAAGTGACAAGGATTTCCCGTCCAATACGTAAAAAATTATTTATTTCGATTAAGCCTAAACCAAGTTGTTGCGCTGAAAGTCAACAAAGTGTAAAACTACCCTTTATCTTTAACCAATTTTATAGTTGAACATTGAAGCTAAACCAAATCGTTATTCTGAACGTAAAATGAAGTCGTAGAAAAGAGCAACCATCTCTTCCGCTCAACCGATAATATCGATAATTGTAAGAATACGCTAGAAATTGAAGACTTGTATGAAAACGAGGTAGAAAACAAAAATGACAAAAACTACCCATGGCATGAAATTTGCCATGTTTTCAACAGCGCATACTTGCAAATCAATAGTTTTCTTTTTACCTTTGTAATACTATATTTGATGGACAAAATGCGTAGAAGGCGTTTCGATCGATTGATGCAAAAATACTGAAAATCGATCTGGAAATCATTTTAACCGCTTCTCGTCATACTCAAATTATTAGATTTTTTGAATCTCTCATTGTATTTAATTTTTAATATGTTAAACTGTGCTTAAACTTAGGTTAAACCACTAAACTACTCAAAATGTTCTTTAGTGTGGGAAACTTCAGTTTGTAAGTTTCCTCTGTTTCTGGTACATATGTACGATTTTCGTAACTTACATTAAAACAAAAAAATTGAAACATATTTACAAATATCCTCATTTCTGGCATCATTGCTAACGATTTTGACAGATAAGTTTTGTGCAAAAAACAAAATCATTGCTTAATTTTAACGTAGGACTACGTCTTACGGCAAAGTTTGGGATAGGGTGTCATTCCAAAAAATCGAAAAATGCGAGCGTCACGAAAAATGAAAGATTTTGAGCGCTAATAGCTTAGCGGTTTCTAGATCAACTTTAAATATTTTTACGCCAATCGATCGGAATATCTTCTACGCATCTACACCAGTAATGAAACCTATTGATTCCAAAGCCCTATTGAAAAATTGAAAATAATGAAGCATTGTCCAACTGGAAATCCTCGCTTCGTGATTGGTCGGAAGATTCTTTACGATGATCTAAAGCTATACATACCAATTTGATATCTGTGCTTGGGAAGTAAGCCAAAACAAGGGACAAAGTTTTTTCGTCTCAACAAGATTTCTTAACACCGCGCATAAACTTAGGCCATTTTGTTGTCCTTGCTTGGAAAACACGCCAGAAAGAGTGACAAAGCCCCCTCGTGCCAACGAATTGTTGCATTTATATATGTATTTGCTGCATATAGTATGTATGCATGAAGAAACGAATGCTTACATGTACGGATACATGCTACTATCTCGACAAAGAGACAAATGAACGTCCCTCATGAACATTAACTATTGTCTTCTTCTGCGGAAGATGCATTTATCGGCATTTGACTTTATCACGAGTATAGCTCATCATGAACATCATAAGTTCGTTCAAAAATTGAATGTTGAACTTTGAACGCGGCCGATTTAATGGATATAATATACCCGGGAATGCCAGAAAGTGTTCTAAGTAGTATTACCGTGAATAGAGAATAGTTTAATGTAATATCATTTACTTTTGAAGCAACAGAACGTATTATTTCGCACTTTTGCGTTGTATACGATATTCGTATATTCAGCGATGCTATGAAGCCTGAATGTATGCGGCTGAGATTTACACGCGAGAAACAAAGCTTTCCGCTATCCTGTCGCCATCTTTTCGTTGTCTTTTCCACGTATTTTAGTCATCTTTTCTTCATTTTCTGAAGGCGTAAATGTCGAAAATTTTTAATTATCGCGTCTAAAAGCAGATGGATCATTAATACATATAGAACCTGCATTCCTGCTACTTGGTTAAAAATAATCTTATTCGCTTGATTTTGAAGTTCTGGTGCACTACAGAAATCATATTAGAATCTGTCAAAATGTGGGAAAAAATGGAAATGAGAATATTTTGCCTTTTTGCCGTACTCCAGCAAGGAACATATTATTATTACTATAAATGGGAATATACTACGATCAGAAAGCGAAAGTCTGAAAGTGCAGAGTGAAGAATATAATGCCATTTAACTCATATAAGAGTGTTCTATCTGCTGTCAAAGTGAAAAATGCAAGTTCGTATTGACCGCATGGCAACATTAACACAAATCTTCCCATTTTAATACACTTCTCAATAGAGTAAACTATTCTGTTCGATTCTTTTAGTTTCTTCTCTCCCAAGTAACAATGAGGATTTTATTACACACTTATGTTAACTTTTATGCCCAAAATTGGTCATAAATACCATCATAAGAGTTTCCCCAGTTTGCCTCCCAGTTGGCATCGCGGTGTGATACTGGCCTAATAAGCCAGTCGTCGTATGTTCGAATCCCGACTGGAAGAGGCTGTTATACTGTTAGAGTTAATAGGATCAACAGAATCGTAGCAACTGGCCCTGCAACTGTCCTGCACTCTAACAGCTGGCTGCGAAGTTTGTCGTATACAAACAGAAGGTCAAGTTTCGATAACGGAATGTAGCACCTAGGCTTTGCTTTGCTTTTTACCATCATAAGAGTGCAACAAAACTAAATTTGTTACTTGGGCTGTTTGACATGAAAATTGGTTAATCATAATAGGAGTTAAAATTTGAAAAAAATGAGCACGAATGCGTAATTTAGCTAATTTTAATTTGAAATTGGACTTGAAATCGAACTTTTAGTTTTACTTGAATTTAACAGAAAATTTTACATAAAATTGAACTTGAATATAGGCGTAAAATATGACTTGATATCGATCACGAATTCGACTTTGAATAAAAACTGAACCAGGACTTAGAATTAAACTTCAAATTATACTTGAAATTGGATCCAAAATAGGAAATTTGCCGTGAAAATTAGTATGAAATGAGACTTAAGCTTGAACCAATTTAAATTAGCAGCTTAACTTCAAATTGAACTGCAAGTTGCCACTAAAGCTGAAATTGCATTGGAACCGCAAATTCTAGTGAGATGGGACTTGAAATTAAACTACAAACTAAAGTTGAATTTGGAATAGAAATTAAATTTGAAATTCTACTTGACTTGGGCTTGAATTTTAGCTTAAAGTTTGATTTAAGACTGAATCAGTGAATCAGTGGTATTATATGATAACTCAAATAGTAAGTCTCGTCTACTAGTCTAAAATCCCAATAAAGGTACAGAGTTCGAAATAATTAGGCCATGGCAAATTATTTTTAAAATTTTTGTCCCCCCGCCCTTCAAAATTGTCTTTAAAAATCGGGGGGGAAAAATTGTTAAACTTGAGTAAAAAGTTTTTGTAAAAAATCAACTATCTGTGGGTTTTACAGCCTAAAGAACCCGAAAAAAGAGTGTGCGGGGTATTAACGCTTCTATCATGAATCAAAAATGGAAGTAAAAAAAATGTAGCTTCCGAAAACCGGCAAAAAAATTTTGTTTTTCGATTTTGACTCTATTTTGAAAGGTTTTTGCTTGGAAAAGAACAATGTAGGGTTTATTTCTAATTCCCGTCGTAGTAAGGAAAGCCACTCAATTTTCATCATTTCTTAGGTGGATTTAATAAATACCACAAAAGTTCTTGCGCTGATTTGACTCAAACATATTTACCTTCCGATCCGTGCACTTTGAATTCACTAAAAAGCGATTTTAATGCGATTTATAGTAAAGCATTTTATTGAAATTACGCAACTGACTTTATTTCTAAAATTCGTCGTACCGTTTTAAAATCCGTTCATCAAAATTTTTCATCGTCCGAACTAAAAACACAATAATGTTTACGAAACTTGCGCGTATGTATTTGTGTAGGACGTGATGACAGATGTTATTCTGCAACATTTCTGCCGGTCAAGCAAGTTTTCCCGGCTGCAAAATAACGACAATGAGTTGCGTGAGCTTTTTGCATTTTATGAATGACGGAAATTGAAACGATTAGTCGACATTTTCTTCTTCGTCGCACGAAAAAACGTAGAAAATTAGGCTGCTAGGAATTCTTTATTGAACAATCAAAGGGGTTGTGTACAAGACACGACCGCATATATAGGTGACGCAGGACTACGTAAGTCTCTTTGTATAGTGATAGTAGCATGTATCCATGCTTGTAATCATTCGATTCTTCATGTATACATGCTATATGTAACATATATACATGCTACATGCGTTGTATGTAACATTTATCAAAGTAGTAACATTGCATACGTTCAATTCTCAAAAGGTTGTGCATTTGAAAACAATTTAACAAAATTAAAAACACAAACTATTGCTTTCCTGCTACCTTACTGAAATTAAAGATTGTTTTTATTATCCATGGCTTCCCACGTTGAAGCGATTTTACAGATTCAATCCTATTTTATCAACAGCACATATTTTCACTACACTTCTAATGAAACGGCAAGCATGCATATTCATACAGAGTCATATTGTAACCGAACACTACAGCTGTAGCACATTTTTCCAACACAGATTTCAAAATCGCTTAGGTTTAATCGTCTCGCAGTAAAGAATTTGCGATCTATTGGGACAACGAGCTTGTGTCATTTTTTCTGGCTCACTTCCCTAACACAGACATCAAATTGGACTAGATTTAATCGCGTTCGTAAGAAATCTGTTGGCACGAGGGGCTTTGTCACTCTTTCTGGCGTACTTCCCAAGCAAGGACATCAAAATGGTCTAGGTTGAACCGCGGTGTTAAGAAATCTTGTTGAAATGAGGAAGCTTTATCACTTTTTTTGGCTTACTTCCCAAGCACAGATATCAAATTGGTATAGGTTTAGATCATCGTATAGAATCTTCCAACCAATCACGAAGCGAGAACTCTGGTAAAACATAGGTTCATTATTTTCAATTTTTCACTAGTTCAACATCAAGAATCCATACTTTTCTTCATTTGAGTCAATTCTTAGAAGATTTTCCGATAGATTGGTGTAAGAATATTGAAAATCGATCGGAAAACCGCTGAGCTATTAGCGCTCAAAACCTTTCGTTTTACGTGACGCTCGCATTTTTCGATTTTTTGGAATGACACCCTATCTCAAAACTTGCCGTAAAACGTAGTCCTACGTCAAAAAAAAGCATTTAAAAGGATCTCAGCTCACTTTGATTGATCGCGTATGATAGTCAACAAACTAAAATATTAGGGAATAACTAATTTTGCATTGTGTGTCATAAAAATCGCTGATTTTTTTAATAATTTGAGTTGGATAGGACGGGAATCGGCAATTACGACGAAACAGCAACATACCCTATGAATCGAAAGCAAAAATTACTAAAAATCTTTATTTATTTTTTTCCCTGATTAAAAAAATCTGTTTTTCGCCTTATGGCGAAATGGCCTTATGAGTGGTTGGAAAAAAGTTCGCCTTATTGACAATAAATGCAAGATTTATCAGCAGTGTGATAAATAATTACATTTTCTCCCTAGATTGAAGGTATTTCATTGAAAGGCGAAAAACAAATTCTCGACTTCCTGACATTTTCGTTCCTTGCTCTAGTTAACATCTCGTTAAAGTCCAATGCATCCCGACGCAGCCCGCATCGGCTTCGGCAGCCCCCGGCGGACGTGAGCCGATTAAAGAAAGCACTTCAATTAGCTCCAAATTGTTAGTTAAACTGTGCCACAATTCACTCGTTTTGCCCAGCATAACACAGTGGAACGGTGCGCGTGGGTCGGGCTCAAATTGCCCTTAAACAGTCCCTAATAGGATTATAACCAGAACCGAAATGCAACTCCCCGTGCCACTAGCGGCCAATTTATGGTGCACTGTTCTGTCAGCTTCCCCCCGGTTCGCTCGATTGCCTCACAGCCATGAATCCGGAAGTTCTCCGCCGTCGGAATCAAGAGTAAACGAGAAAAAGAAATCCCGTTAATTGAACAATAACAATAACATTCAACGCTGCCCACTGCACCTCTGCTGTACTTAGGTCCCGACGATGCGATGGTTAACCAACAATATTGAAGCCAATTTTCTAACCGCAATTCCGAACAACCCACGCAATCGCAACACTCTACGTACGATTCAGTCTGAGCCGCTCGAAAGGCAGTCAAACGAGTGGGTGACTCCATCAAGACTTTCTTACACAAATCGTAATTTCAGCGTAACGAGTTTTAGTGAGTAATGTCAGGGCGTCAACCGTGCAACTAAGTAAATGACACTGACAAACAGTGATTGTTTTCTCTTCATTTCGTCTTCCGCCATCTGCGTAAATTCTAGGGAAGTCGCTCGATTGACCGTCGCCGTTTCGGACAAATATCCTGAGCACTCCGCTGTTCGCTGTTCGCTCCGGAAAAACACACGTCCGTCTCTCGACCTAAGGCTTCATCGGCAGTCAACCGAGCTGAAGTGATTTATTACCCAACACTTCTTCGAACCGAATCAACCCATATACCAAAAAAAAAACGTCACAAACATAAGAAACCCAAAAAGAAGCGCAATACTTACAAAATATGCCATTAATTAGACCACCGATGAACCGTAACAGTTTCTACTCTGCTACCTTACCTCGAACTCGCTTCTACCGCCGCTCCACCCGGATTCCGGATTCTGTTCGCCCAGCCGAGGCAAGAGCAACGCACAAGGGGAAAATTAAGTCTCATTAGTTCTGTTATTGTTAATTAGAGACAGGACTCCGGCCGGGACGGCGGACAGGCCATGGCCGGACCGGAACAGTTTCCCCGTCCAACACGGTCCCCCTGCACGGCATTACAATGGCTGTGGAGCCAAAGTAGCACAATCAAATAATCGTAAAATTCCACCCCGGGTACGCCGAGATTCGAGATCGTCGTAAAATGTGAAAATTTCACAACTCGAGATCCTTTCTGCCAGTCCTATAGGGTGGCGAAAACGTACGAAAAGCGGGGAAGGGAACAGCAGCGGTAAACGGGCAGATAAACTACTATAACAATCAGCTATGATGAACGAGGGGTCCCCCACCATAAAAGCCACCATTAAAAAGGTGCATCCTTTTCCAGGCAACAAATCCCTGCCTCAGGACGACGACAACGACGAGGACGACGGCATCGTCATCGTTTTTCAAAAGACTCTTCCCGTAAGTCTATTATATCGTTATGAGTATAATAGATTGTGGAAACGGTGCGCTTGCTGGTAGCGATTTGAGAAGAGAACGGCAACGGGAGACCAGCCGTTATCAGTTGAAGTTTGCTCGATTGAAATTCACCCCTGTCACAGACAATTTATAAGAGCATCAGGACCATTTAGCAGCAGAAGCAGCACCAGCAGAGCAGCAGCAACCAACAAGCTGTGAATGTGTATGCGAATGATACTGCTAAGTTGTCTCCTTCGTTCCGGCTCTGGTTGTTGTTGGACTAGAGGTACCACGCGGGAGCGGAAGTGAGAGAGCAAACCGAGCGTCCGTGTTGTGCGATACGATACGAGGAGCGAATGCGAAAAAGCTATAAAAGAGCAATAGACAAACGATATTGCTTTTCTATTTATCGCGCACACGAGTAACAACAATAAAATTTTCGGCGTAATCGACCGGATGAGCGCGGGCCGGCCCATGCGATGGGGGAGGTGCCGTGGTTGAAATTCGAACCGGAGCGGAGGGTTGGGGGGAGGGGCAACCAAATCAGAATGGTGCGTAGATAGATACCGTTTGGAGACGAAACACTAGCTATGCGGTTACTGGTACTGGGATGCCAGTTTGGTTTGGCCTCGTGTTTTGTTCTAAATATGTTTTTAGGAAGCAGATCTCAGAGGATCGTGGTTTTCGGCAGTTAAAATTACAAAATGTAATAATTAACTATTTTAAAGCCATTTAGATATTTTTATGACGTAGGACTACGTCTTTGTTTACTATACTGGGACTGGGTAGCACTTTATGAAAACGAAAATAGAAGTGTAGCGTTTGAATGAAAGATTTCAAATGTTTATAACTACTAAATTACTGAACGAAACTGAACAATTTCTATTTCGTTGGATAGATAAAATGACCAGCAATTTTATTCTACTTCTTCTTCAGCAGCATAGAGCCGGGGTGGCTCGTGCTGTTTCAACCACTCGTCTCCATTCAACTCGGTCTTGGGCCACTCGTCGCCAATTTCCTATTCGTCTCAGGAGTCGCAAATCGCTTTCTACCGGTCTAATAAGGGTTTTGTACATTGTTAGCTTCGTGCGGTGGCATATGCTTCCTGATCGTAGCCATTTAAGAAGGGCAAAGTAGGCCCGATTTCGCGCTTGGATGCTGGATTATCCTTACTAGCGTTGTTGTCCGTGGTCACCAGTGATCCCAAATACACGAACTCCTCTACCACTTCTAGTTCATCGCCGTCAACGGTTACCGTCCGTGGGAGGCGCGAATTTGTTTCCTTTGAGCCTCTTCCTTTCATGTATTTGGTCTTCGACGCATTTATTTTTAGCCCAATTCTCCTAGACGCCGCTTTCAGTCTGGCGTAGATTGCCCCCGCCGTCGCAAAGTTCCTGGCAATGATATCGAAGTCATCTACAAAGCCTAGAAGTTGGCTACTCTTGGTAAAAATCATGCCTCTCGTTTCGATGCCCGCTCGTCGGATCACCCCCTCAAGAGCGATGTTGAACAGCATGCAGGATAGACCGTCACCTTGTCTCAACCCTCGTCGCGTTTCGAAGGGACTCGAGAGTGTCCCAGAGATGCGTACGAAACACATCACTCGATCCAATGTAGCTCTGATCAGTCGCGTCAGTTTGTCCGGAAAACCGTATTCGTGCATTATCTGCCATAGCTTGTCTCGATCGACTGTATCGTATGCTGCTTTGAAATCAATAAAGATGTGATGCGTGGGCACGTTGTACTCCCGATATTTCTGCAAGATCTGTCGGATAGTAAAAATTTGGTCCGTAGTTGCGCAAGCCCCCATGAAACCCGCCTGATAATTCCCTACGAAACCTTGTGCTATCGGTGACAGCCGGCGTAACAGGATCTGGGAGAGTACCTTGTAGGCGACGTTTACCAGCGTAATATCACGATAGTTGCAGCAGTCTAGCCGATCACCCTTTTTGTAGATGGGACAAACCACTCCTTCCATCCATTCCTCCGGTAGCTTTTCCTCCTCCCAAATCCTCGAAATAACCCAGTGTAGAGCCTTTGCTAGCGTTTCTCCGCCATGTTTATAAAGCTCTGCCGGTAGGCGGTCCTTCCCAGCGGCTTTATTGGTCTTCAGCAGCCTGATTTCCATTGGCGTAGCTAGAGGGGGTGCCTGGGGTACCAGGCCCCCTCCAAAATTCTGCAGGCTCCCTCCAGAATCGGAAACCGGGGAAAAACTCAGTGTATATGTTCCCGCTGTAGATATTTTCTTTTTCACTAGGCATTCGCAAAGCGTAGTTGTCGACATCGTCAGTAGCTTAGTAGCCACCCCGGCTCATGCTGTTTCAAGCGTTCGTCTCCATTCAACTACATCTTGGGCCACTCGTCGCAAATTTCCCTGTCACAGAAGTCGCAAATCACTTTCAACCTGATCGAGCTATTTTGCACGATGAGCCTCCCTGTTCCTGATACTGGTGCAGTTGTTAAAGAGAACAGTTTTCGTCACACTGTAGTCTACTGACTTTCGCCAGATGACGATGACAATCTCTCTAAACAGTGCTTGTAACTCATGATTCATACGTCTCTGTTACTCTCCACTTTCAGTTTGCACTCCGCCAAATATCGTCCGCAGTATCTTCCGCTCGAACATAGCGAACAGAGGAAGCCTAATTTTCCGCTTAAATGCCCAACTAGATCCCCTTACTAGTGTTGTTGTCCGTGTGCACCAGCAATCCCAAATACACGAACCCATCTGCCACTTCTAGTTCGTTGCCGCATTTATGTTTAGAACACTTGTCCTAGATTTTGATTTGGTTGGATCACCCCTTGAAGTGCGATGTTGAATAGCATGCAAAATAAGCCGTCACCTTGTCCCAACTTTCGCCGGGTTTCAAAGCAACTCGAAAGCATCCCCGAGATGCACACGAAACACAACACTCTCTCCAATGCAGCTCCGCTCAGTTGCGTCAGATAATCAAAAAAATTTTGGAAGGTACCCCCTAGGCCCCCTCCAGGGAAATTCCCTAGCTACGCCAATGCTGATTTCTCGTTTGACTTCTTGGAGATCAGGTGCTAGGACATCACTATCTTCCATGGGCGCTCCTAGGTTAATTTCCGTTCCGCCTCCTTCTGCGACTTCGCCATTGAGGTGTTCATCGAAGAACTGCTTTCACTGATTCCAGCAATTTTATAGAAGGAGTAAGAGAGCAATTTTATGCAGGGGTAAGAGAGGGGCTTCTATTCAAATGAAATACAAATTTCCTCAAAACTCGAGAACTAATCAAGCAAATGGAACCAAATTTGGCATGTGGGGGTTTCTGGAGGCATGAATTTATTTTATGATGGTTTGAGACCCCTCACCTCTGTGGAGGGAGGATAATGACTCTCTTCTTTGAGAGATATCGTGTTGTTTCGGGTGGACGGCCTTCGAATTCGATGTCGGATAGTTCTCGTGGTCGATGCATTAAACTAACGATGATATCAAAGTCTCCCGCGCGTAATTTTGTGCTTATATACTGCTCTTTATACTGACGAATAAACAACGTTTGATGACTTTCGCTACCAATATATCGGGTTTATGAAAGAGGAGTCAGGTATTCAAATATGTCTCGATGACATTTTAAGACAAAACATCGTGTGCCGACATAAATAAGCAATTCATTTACCAAGATAGACGAAACAATTTACGGTATCTGTTGCATTATCGATTATATACATTATAATATTACGATGGATCTTTATCTAGCTCCCTTTCCAGAAATGCTTGTGAAGATCCAGAGAATTCCGTGGTCTTTAGTTACAACAAATATTGGACTAATATTTTAAACTCATCAGGACCCGTATTCGGACGTGATCGGCGTCGGTATTGATCAGCATGCAGGGACCTGATAAGGTTGCACAATGAGGAATAATGTACTGTCCCTTTAGTATGCTTTTACCAGCCATCATTTTGCAATTTTCATCGGTCCTGGTCATTAACAAAGCAGCAGCACACGGGCGACATCCTATGCTGAAGATTAATACTCGCTCTTCAAATTTTGAACACACGCTTGGTTAACCTGAATGGCCATTTTGTTCTACCATCGTTTCATCTCTATCGCATCTCGAGTCACCTTACTACTCTCCTTAAACTTCTGTTTGACATTGCCCAATATTTCTCAATTGGATGGATTGATGTCTTTTTTGAAGAGATCCACTCCGTTGCCTCGATATCACCAATGTTGCAAATCGACCGAGAAGCCAACGATGGCTACTCTCACGTGAGAGAGTATGAGAAGCATAGCATTTAACGCTTACGCCACTCTCACTAGCGTAAGATTAATAGCCGCCGTTGCTGTGTGTTGACATTCTACTACCTACACACTCGCGAACGCATAGTCTCATATCGTCTTTCTGCATAATCCACTCCCGAGACAAATAACTCGTGAGCAACCGGATGCCCGTGAGAGCTGGTGGCATACTGGGATACAAATTTGGCATTACTTTTTCCTTTCTTCTTCATCTTCGTCCTCGATTCTACTCACGGGCGGGAGCCGCGATTGCTCGGGCTGCAATGACAAACGGAAGCGACGACTGTAGTTGTTAGCTAAATACACAGATGCTTACGGCGGCGTACACGTACGAATGTGTAACGAAATTAGCCGACACGAGTGTGGGCCTCCTAATACTTCTTCGTTGCAATGGTAGCTTGCCAAATCAGGTCACAATTTTACAGGTCCATTGTGAGCTTTACTGTACGGAAGAAAACGTTTTTTCAGGCAACTCTGCTTGTACATTCAGTCTTGTTAGTCACAAAAACCATCGCAGCTGCAAATATCTTGCGTTGTCTTGATCATAAGCTTTGTTGCGAATTTACCGGACATCACCTCGTCCAATTACTTTATAGAACTTTCGTCCGGGAAGCTTCTCGTAATCATTCGTCTTATACTTTTTGACGTGCATGTGAAAAATGCATTCTTCGAACTTTGTAAGAACCTCATTGTACATCTTCCGCGGACGTCTTTAGGTCACTAGATTTTGCTTCAGTGTCCTGTTTGGTTGCTTACTAGCCCAAAAAGATCGAAATCCTTCTCGCAGACGAATCCTTCGGACAATAATACTACAAAACCCACAGAACGTGTGTATTTGCATCTAACATTCGGTGAAAGCTTACTTTGTTAATCAACTTTCTTAATAATTGTAACAAGAAAATCGTTTGGTAAACGCGAACTTGGGACACTTGTGAGAAAATTTATTGTTACACCTAAAAATCACGTTGATTTACAGGAAAAATCGTAACATTCATTGGAAGGATAATGAAATTACAGGGTGAGTAGTAATAACTGTCAGTAAAGTCAATGGTCACAAAAATAAGAAGCTTGCAAAAATTTTAATTTTGAGTGTATTTCGTGTAAAGTATGTCCATAACATTTGTTTTAAATTAGTCCAATTCAAGTCTTTCTTCCTTTGTTTTAATTAACAGTCATAATCCTGAGACATTTCCTTGCTAATCTTCTCCAAACGATGCTTGAAAGTATTTATCCAAGTTAATTCTTTGGTGCTCCCTACTTTTCTTAGCATGTGATCCCATGCATAGAAGTCGAGATGATTCAAATCATTCCCAAATTCATTCCCGTTTGACCCCACAATAAAGTTGCAATCCAAAATATTTAGGCAACCAAACTTGTTTCAAGGCAAAAGCAGCCAACTTTACCACATTTGGCCTCCCTGTTACTACTATTCTCCTATTTCGAATCGAAGGACACATTGCCCGTAACTTCCGATGCAGCGGCACCGCACCCGGTGCTGCCTTTACCGTCAAGTGAATGCCATGCCAGTGGAAAATAAATGTGTGGTAATGAATTTTTCGCCAACCGGCGATTACGGTTGCCCTCTGCTAGCGTCCTGCTGTTCGAAACATTAGCCCACCGATGCGATGGCCGACTGTATAGCTAGAGAGTGAAAGGACGAAATGGAAAAAGCCTCACAGACTCCTCATAGCTTCGCATCATGTTGTCCCCCGTGCAGGCCCGGCCCAGCGGAGATATGCCTAATCTCGGAACCACTTTTTCGCCCTACGTTCCGAACAATTTCCACCCAGCAGATTTCCTAGTTCGCCGCGGTGTGAGGGGAAACCGGCACTAAGGGAAAACAAATATTTTAACGAGATAAGTGATTGTAATTGAGCTTAGTTGCTGCCTGGTT